>NW_025111114.1:4645000-5385381 GCF_015476425.1 Leptopilina heterotoma
TTAATTGTGAAAATAATTGAATTTCCGCAAAGAATTTTATTAAAATTTCTGAAAGTAATTGAATTTTGCAAAGAATTTTATTAAAATATCTGAAAATAATTGAATATTGCAAAGAATTTTAATATTTTCGAAAATAATTGAATTCGTTTGATGAATATTGCTAATTTAATTATAAAAATAATTGAATTTTGCGAAGAATTTTATTAAAATTCCTGAAAATAATTGAATTTTGCAAAGAATTTTATTAAAGTCCCTGAAAATAATTGAATTTCTGAGAAAATTACCAAGATAATTGAATTCTTTCGAAGTTAAAACTTTTGAAATAATTGAATCCCTGAGAAGAATTTTATAGAACAATTTCTTTAAATCTTTTGAAAATAATGTAGTTTTTTTTAAATAATTTTACTTGAGTTCGTTAATTATTGTAATTAAAGATTTTGTTATTGAATTTTATTAACATTTTTTGGAAATAATTAAATTCTTTTAAAGAATTTTATTATTGAATAATTTAATTATTGCGAAGGATTTTATTAAAATTTTTGAAAATAATTGAATTTTCGAATAATTTTATGAAAATTCGAAAGAATAGTTGAATTATTTCAACTATTAGCAGATTTAAATTTGTGAAAATTAAACAAAAAGAAAAAAGTAGCTTTTAGTGTTACACATTAAAAAAAAATAATCCCAATAGTAGCTAATCGTAAAAAAGTAGTAAATAGGTTTTAGTAGATGAGCGCGAAGCCTGGAATCGAAAGAAATTCGAGTATTTACTGGTGAAAATGAATAAATTTTTGAAAATAAAAAAAAAGTGCGCAATTTGAATACTCACCCTGCTCACGCGGTACAAACTATTAATATCTAAAGATTGAAACTTTGATTTTCCTTTCTCCCCCTTCGACACAATCCCCGACAGAGTAGACATGCTGTCTGCAGGCAACCATTTAGTACTACTCAGACCCAACGAACGAACCCTTTGTCTGAAAAGAAAAACAAAAATTATTAACAAAAATTGACCAGTGTAGAAAAAGTAGCAAAAAACCTGTTTCCTATCAACCGATTTTTTCAAAACGTGAATGAACTTAAAGATGATTAAAATCACTTCGTTTTCCTCAAGTTTCAAACGTTTAAATGAAGGAAAATATTTTTCTCAAAATACTTTTCAAAATTGATGTTAAAAAAAGAATAATTTAAATTAAAAATGTTAGTTTATAACTAATATTTTTCCTATATAATTTTAATGAAAAAATGCAAATAAAAATAAGTAAAAATTGGCGTTAATTTGAACGTTTGAAACTAAATACTTGAATAATAAATAATATTGCGTGAAATATTTATTAGGGAAAGAGAAAAAATTAAGTTTGATAACTAGATTGTAATTGAATTTAAATCTACTTAATACGTATCAATAAGGCATATTGAAAATATTGTAACCTTGGAATATTCAAGGCAAAATACTGATTTGATTTACTAAATAAAAGAATTGTTTTACTGGAGCATTACTTTCCAGATAGATTGACTAAAGGCGTTCATCCTTGATGAGTCATAAACACGACAAATTTGTGATTTATTTTATAAAATTACAAACACAAAAGAATTTTTCAAGTTTTTAGCCTTTCAAAAGCTTTATATTCTATTTTATCTCTCTCTCTCTCTCTCTTTTTCTTCACTAAATTATTAGTATTTTAGAAGAATTTAGATAAAAAGAAAATAAGATTTTTCCTATTGACATTCGTACTTATCACGTCATTTTATCGTAACAACACTGATATCTATTGCCAATGACAATTTGAAAATAAAAAATATATTCATTTCTACAATGGCGAGAATAAACAAAGTGTCATATGTAAATGAGACATTTTGTATCCGTATCGAAAGTGAAAAGAGTAAAAAAAATTGTACTTATAATAAAAATTAAAAACTCGTAAAAGTTTAAAAGTTCTTCTAAATAAAATTGGAAAATTATTTTTCACCCAATTATCCTCTTTTTACTAGAGGGCAAAAATATTTATACTCCCTGTCAACAAAAGAAAGAAACTTTTTCTAAAAGAAAATTAGTCCATTTTTGATTAAAGAGAAAGATTGAGAAGCAGAAAGACAGGAGTTTAAAATTCTGAAATGAAGACGCACCGTGAAAGGCAAACTAAGCACTGTGAATTAAATGATGTTTCCACGACTCACACACGCATTGAATCTGTCAAACTTTTTTTTCAATATCAATCCAAACATTCAGTTTTCCAAACAGAATTTAGAATACATCCTTGATCTTGTGAAAGAAAAAAAATTAGAGCGTCGCAATATATGAGCAATAAAACGTAAGAAAGTTTGCCGAGGGGGGTGCGGAGTTCGCTGGCCGACAACGGAAAACCTTTGTCCAACGACCTCGAAATTCGCGATCACAAACGACATCGACTTTGCGACAGGAGAAAACGACCTTGAAGTTTGAAAAGCTTCTTTCAAAATTCAGACGCTAAACAAAGAATTCGAAAAAAACGGAAGCCAACCCCCTTTATCCATCACGAATGTCAAAATCACTAAGAAAAACAATGGCTTCTCTCTCTAGAAAAAAAAATCCGAAAAAAAACAGTTTTCAAAAATCAAAAAAAGTTCCGTACATTTAACTTAATCAGAAATAACAGTAAATTTTCCCCCCCGATTGAAATAAAACCGCGATCCAAGAAAGTAACCTGGGGGGAGCTTCCACGTAAGAAAACTACAGGCACGGGAGAAGTTAAATTCTGGAAATATCTACTCACCTTGGTCCGTCCAAATGGGTGGCGAATTCACAAACGGGTTCAAATCCCAATAAAACTACTTAAAGCACGGATCGCCACGGATTACAGTTCCACTGATAAATTCACCGCACCTGTGAATGATACACACTCAAACTCTCTTCTACTCTCCAACTAAATCGACCAAGATGGCGAATGCGCGACTCTCGGCCTCTTCTTCCGCGATCAATACAATTACGTCATGCGTCCAATGAACTTGGCTCGCACAGACGCACCACTCGTTCTAATTGTCTCGTCAAATCCCGAAGGATATATCAATAAATTGACAACTTGCAATAATCCACTAATAATCAAAATCACTTTTTGGCAACGATTTAAAAAGTTCTCAGACTTTTACCAGGTGTTTCTTCTCCCTTGCGGAGAGGAATTTTTTTGGACAAATTTTCCAGTAAAACCGGAAGCCGGCTTGCGCCTGCCGAGAGAAGCGTCCTATACAACTACTTGAGTCAAGTTTCTTTTATTTCTACTTTATTAATTTAATATCTTAAAATAGAAGTATTTATTAATAACTATACTTTAGTATAACAAAAAATTATAAAATTGAGAATAGATTTCAATTGTGGTATTCTTCTTTTAATTAATTCTCTGGACAAAATTGCAAATGGTACTTGATTTGACTTATGATGTCGTCATTGTTTGTCACGTGATACAAAATGGCCGCCGTAGTACAGTGACAGGAAATGTGTGTGTGTGCGCAAATTTGACACAAAAATTATTATTTTAAATTTTATTTATCTCAATATTTTCCTCAAAATAGATATTGATCAAGTAGATAGTTTATAAATCTAATAAACATTTACCATAGACATCAATAATGGTTTGTTGAATGACAATCTAAATTTTATATTACAAAATTTAATTATAATTAATACAATTATACATAGCATTGTAGTCATGCACCTTGAATACGTATTTTAAAAATACATATCATTTTTTTAAATATCAAATTTATTATTTGAAAGGTTATATTTCTATTACAGAGTGTCACACTTCACACTGACGTAGGAGACATTAAAATAGAATTGTTTTGCGAAATGTGTCCTAAAACTTGCGAGGTATATTTTTTTGATTTTAACTAAAACTTATTTATTTTTTTTTCTTTCATTGAAAATTTCATTATTTTTTTTTAGAATTTCCTAGCACTTTGCGCTATTGACTACTATAATAATTGTACATTTCATCGAAATATCAAAAGTTTTATGGTACAAACAGGCGATCCGTTACAAACCGGAAAAGGAGGAACCTCTATTTGGAATAGAAAATTCGAGGATGAATTTAAAGAGGAGTTAAAGCATAATACTAGAGGTCTTGTTTCGATGGCTAACAATGGACCAAATACGAACGGAAGTCAATTTTTTATAACATACGGTCCACAGCCTCACCTTGATTTAAAGTACACTTTATTTGGAAAGTAAGTCATCTTCCCAAAAGAATTAAAATTAACCAATTTTTTTTTTAAATTGAAAAAAAATTAGTTTGACAGAATTGTTGATTAAAACGATTAAAATTAACGATTTTCAAAGATTTTAATTTGAAAACTTATTAAAAATTTAATTATTTCGAAAAAAAAATTGCCTGTTGTAACTTCTACGAAATTCAATTATTTTTTAGAGTTTTTAACTAAATTATTAATTAAATTATTCTCTAAATAAATTTTTTTCATCATTTTCAGAAAATTCTTCTCTAAATTAATTATTTTTCAATATTATTCAGAGAATTCTTCTAGAAATCAATTATTATAGTAACTTTATTAATTTACCTGTTACTTAATTCTTAAAATATATTATGAATTTATTCTAAAATTGATTAGATATTCAAATAAAAATAATACTTTTATTTGAGAATTTCTTTAAATGTAAAATTATTCGAAAATATGAATAACTTCTTTTTTAAATAAATACTAAATTCATTATTATTTTTCCATGATGAATTAAGATTTTCAAAAATAACAATTCGAAACCTTTTGAAATTTAATAATTTATGAAAATTTCTACTGTAGCTTCTTCGAAATTATTTTCATGATTTTTAATTCAATTTTCTGGAATTTTTCACTAAAATACTTCTGTAAATTAAATTTTAAATTTAAATTTTCTAAATTCTTCTCAATTTTCGAGAATTTTTAACTAAAATTCTTTTCTAAATAAATTATTATTTTTATAATAATTAAATATTTACTGAAAAGTTGAACTAATTTCAAAAGAATTTGAATTAAAATTTTTCCAAAAACCAAGTTCCACAAAATTTGAAATTAAATTCATTTAAAATTCGAAATTTTCTAAAATTGATAATTCATAAAAATTGCTACTGTAACTTTTTTAAAATTATTTTCATGATTTCAATTCAATTTTCAGGAATTTTGAACTAAAATTCTTTTCGAAATCAATTATTTTTATAATAATTAAATATTTATTACAAAATTGAACTAATTTCAAAAGGATTTGAATTAAAATTTTTCCAAAAAACCAAGTTGAACAAAATTTTCAATTAAATTCATTCAAAATTTGAAATCTTCTAAAATTTCAAACTGAATCCTTTTGAAAATTGATATTCATAAAAATTGCTTCTGTAACTTCTTGGAAATTATTTTCATGATTTCAATTCAATTTTCAGGAATTTCAAACTAAAATTCTTTTTGAAATCAATTATTTATATAATAATTGAATATTTATTGAAAAATTGAACTAATTTCAAAAGAATTTGAATTAAAATTTTTCCAAAAACCAAGTTCAACAAAATTTTCAATTAAAATCATTCAAAATTCGAAATTTTCTAAAATTTTAAATTGAAACCTTTTGAAAATTGATAATTTATCAAAATTGCTATTATAATTTCTTTCAACTATATTTGACAAAATTCGTAGAGAATTCAATTATTCAAAAAATAAAGAAAGTTCACGTAAATTAATTTTGAAATTCACTTGTTTACAATTCAAATTTACTATAAATTTCGATTATTCTGAAATTTTTTAATTAAATATATATTCAAAAATAAAAAATTCAGAATGATTTCAAAAAATGTAATAAGAATTTTTCTATAAAAATTAGTTGTACATAATTGTTAATTAAAAGTATGAAAAATTCCGATTTTCAAAGATTTGAGTTTGAAACCTTTTTAAAATTCAATTTTAGTAGAAATTAAAAATCATTGAATGGAGAAAAATTTTTCAAAATAATTGAATTTCAGCGAAGAATTTTAATACTTTCGAAAAAATAATTGAATTTGTTTGATGAATATTGCTAATTATGAAAATAATTGAATTTGTTTGATGAATATTGCTAATTATGAAAATAATTGAATTTTGCTAAGAATTTTATTAAATCCCTGAAAATAATTGAATTTTGCTAAGAATTTTATTAAATCCCTGAAAATAATTGAATTTTGCTAAGAATTTTATTAAATCCCTGAAAATAATTGAATTTTGCTAAGAATTTTATTAAATCCCTGAAAATAATTGAATTTTGCAAAGAATTTTATTAAACTCTTGAAAATAATTGAATTTCTGAGAAGAATTTTGTTATTTACCAAGATAATTGAATTCTTTCGAAGAATTGCGTTAAAACATCTTCCCAATATTTTTCGAAACTGAAAAATTGATTTTTTTTGTCCTTTTTCCAGAGTCATCGACGGAATGGACACTTTGGATCAATTAGAAAAATTGCCGGTAAATCCAAAAAATTACAAACCACTAACAGAGACTCGAATAAATAGTGTTACGATACACGCAAATCCTTTAGCAGGATGAAAAAAAAATAGTGATAATTAACGGTAAGAGAAATATTTTCTTTTATTATAAACATCTATTGACAATTTCCTTATTTTTCGAAATTAAAAAAAAAGAATTTTTAAACAATAACAAATATTCTGAACTTGATATTTACATATTTGGATTTTTATACTGAATTTTCAGTCTGTGATTATGGGGATCAAAAGGACTTTCTACATACAATTGTGCCTCGTATTTTTTACCCATAATTTCAATTTCATATTCTCCTGATTCTAAAAATTTGTCTGTTACAAAATCGCCTTTTGGATGACTGACGTATCTGTAAATATAGGAAATTTTTATTTTTTTTGTTTACGGGGACAATTTATATAATTCACTCACCCTTGACCAATGCTTTTCTCTAGAGTGTAGGCGTAATCTCCTTGTCTCAAATAACCAACAATTACTCCATTTCTATATATTGTTTCTAATCCCCAAACTGGTATTTGTCTAATAATAAAATTTACAAATTTTATTCTTTATTAAGAAATAGATTTCAAATAATTAATTTCTTTCGTTTAATAATTTTGTTGCCTCCTCAAGGAAGCATTTTTTTGATTAAAGGAACTTACTCTTTGATTAAAAAGTGGGCGATTCGTTTTTTTACTCCATTTTCTTTAAGTTTGTTTACTTTTTCATTTCCCAAGTAAGCACCTTTTCTTCTGCACATAAAAGAGAGTCCAGCTTCGATTGGATTATCATCTGATCTTAAATCGTAACCCCACAGAGGATATCCTGACAATTCAATTATTTCGATCAATTTTTCGATAAATAGTTATTAGTTAATTGCCCTAATTATAACTTAATTGGTTAATTTTCACTTCTACCTTTTTCTCTTCGCAAACTATAGAGAGATCTAAATCCAGCGAGTTTTAGTGACGATCCACCTGCTCGTCTCAATGAATTATAAACACTTTCGCATGAATCTAAAGGAATATGAATTTGATAGCCAAGTTCACCAACTTCAGTGAAACGTAAAACTCTTGTTAATTTTCCATTGATTTTCACTAAAGTCGAATGTGAAAATGATAATTCCTCATCACCAATTTCAGTGTCAGCAACTTTTTCCAGAATCTTTCGACTGAAATTAACTTTAAATAACTTTTTGTTTAATTATTATTAATTAATAATTTGAGAAAAAAAAAATAGAAAATGATTTTTTTTTTTGTAAAAATATTTTACCTCTCTGGACCTTCAATACTTAAAATTCCAATTTGATCAGTTGCTGTGTGTAAACTGACGTGAAATTCTTTTCTCTTGATTATTTCTCTCATATGGGCCCAAGTGTGATAAGCGGACATTCCACTTGTTACTAATAATTAGATTAATGTCAATATTTGTTAAATTTACCTTTAATGCTAATTATTTTAATATAATTAATTTAATGCTAATTAAAATGAATTTGTCATTACTGACTGCATTAAATTTATCATCATTTAAGGATATTTTAAGAAATATTTTTATTACAAGGTTGCCACGCAAACGGAACCAGGAAACCTGGAAATGTCAGGGAATTTTCTAAACCTTGAAAAAACCTGGAAAAGTCAGGGAATTTTTATCGAAATCCTGGAAAATTGTTGTATTCTAAAGTTATTGTGTTTATTCTTGAAATTTAATTGAAACAATTACAAATGATTCCAGAAGTTCAATTATTTTCAAAAGTTTAAAAATTCTTCTCAGAAATTCAATTATTTTCAAAAACTATCCTCAATTCAATGATTTTTATTATCTACTATTTTAATAATAATTCCTAAAAGAATTCAATTAGTTAAAAAAAATTTTAATAAATTTCTACGCAAACATTTCATTGTTTTCATAAATAATAAAAATTTCCCAGGAATTCATTTTATTTAAAAATTATTTTTATAAATAATAACATTTTTTACAGGAATTCAATTATTTTCTTAAATAATAAAACTCATTGAATACTTTCAATTATTTTCGATACAATTTTAATGGAATTCCTCGCAAAAAAAATTTTCTCTTTTAAAAATTTTATTAAAATTTATCAAAGAAATTCAATTATTTTAAAAACCTTTGTCTATATTTTCAAATACATTTTTAATTAAATTTCTTCAAAGAATTGAATTATTTTCAAAAATTTTAATAAAATTCTTTGTAACAATTCAATTTGTTTCAAAATAATTTTTATAAAATTCTTCGTAGAAATTTAAAAATTAAAAAATTTTATTAAAATTCGTCAGAAGAATTCAACTATTTAAAAATTTGTGTACCTATAAAATTCTTTATGAGAATTCAGTTTTAAGAAACATTTAAATATAAAATAAATAATTTATTTTTGTATTCAAATAATTGAATTCTCGTAGAATTATTTAATAAAAATTTATTTAAAAATTAATTTCAGTTAAAATTTTAGATTATGTTCGAAATTTAAAAAAAATTCTTGTCAAAATTTCAATTATTTTTATTAATAGGTAATAAAATTCTTCTCTTAAATTCAATTATTTGCAAGAATTGTAATAAAATTCTTGGCAGGATTTCCATTATTTCCAAAATTTTTAATAAAATCCTTCTCAAGAATTCAATTATTTCCAATTTTAATAAAATCTTTCTCAAGAATTCAATTATTCAATAATAAAATTCTTTAAAAGAATTCAATTACTTCCAAAAAATTTTAATAAAATTCAATATTAAAATCTTTAATTACAATAATTAAGGGGTTACGCCACCCTGAAATTTTCAAAAAAATTTATTTTTTTTTTTTTTGCTTAATTTCAAAGTTTATATTCTAACGAATATTTTGAGATGTCGCCGAAGACAATGTCTCACTAATTACAAAAGTTATGGTCATTAGAAGTCAGCGCGGTGGGGACGCGCCGAGAGCTGCTGGAAGCAGCGACTTTCTATTTTCGAATGGTCTAGGGGGCCCTTTCATGATTTAGGAAGGGTCCTTTTCATTGTATCCCTTCCATTCTTAAATAAAAAAAATTATGGCCCAGGAATTGCTGATTAAATAGTAAATTGAAAAATTTTCAAGTTATAATACACTAAAGTTCATTTTTTTCTTCTTTTGCGTTTTTCTCGAAACCACAATTTTCGAGACGGTGTACACGATAACTCAAAAACTATTCAATCGATTGACTTGAAAATTAATATACATCTTCCTAAATAGATTTTCCACAGAGTGACGTGGGATTTTTTTGATTGAATAATTTGAAAATTTTTTATCCAATTTTTTATACGGTAATTTTAGCCAAAAAAAAAATGTCAATTTTTGAAGTGCTTCCATTTGCGTAAAAAAATTTTTTTTTTAAAATGGCTTCGTCACTCTGTTCAAAATTTATCACTTTTTAAGAAAAATATTGTTTTACTTGTTTCTGACAAAAATTGAACTGCCAATCATGTACACCATCAAGGAGTGCTCCGGAAAAATTGATCCACGCCAATAGTTATATCTCCGCCATTTTTAATTAAAAACAATTTTTTTTTTAAATATTTATAAAGCTCAATATATGTACTAAAGCATCAATAAATGTAAAGAAGTCCTACCTGAAACAGTTTTATCAAAAAAATTCCTAAAAAACCATCCGATTTTCATGCGTTCAGGGTGGCGTAACCCCTTAACAAACTGAAGTAAAATTATTTTCAAAAAACTGCATTTATTTTCCTGAATTCAATGACTTTTAATTTCTACTATTTTATTAAAAATTTCCAAACGAATTCAATTATTTAAAAAAAAGTGTTGATAATTTCCTACTCAAACATTCAATTATTCAATAAAATATTTATTTTTTTATTTAAATAATTGAATTCTCGTAGAATTTTCTTTCATACATTTAATTAAGAATTCTATGCAATTAATTTTTTTTAAAAGTTTAAATGAATTCTTTTTTAATTATTTGAAGTTTTTAATTTATAATATATTTTTTTGAAGAATGTCAGAATAATCGAAATTTCGTAAAATAAATTGTAAACAAAAGTATTTGAAAATTCTCAAAGAACTTTTTCAAAAATTATTTTAAAAAAATAATTGACTTAAAGAAGAAGTTTAGTTGAAAATTCTAGAAATGAATAATCGAAATAATGGAAATAATTTTTGAAAAAGTTACAGTATCGACTCGGACTAATCGCTTTCTTCATGTTTTATAATAATTAAAACTTGTTACTTTGAATATAGATTTTCAAAAGTTTAAAACTTTTGAAAATCTTAATTTCTATGAAAAATAATAATGATTAAATATTTATTTAAAAATAAAGTTCTTTAGAGTCAGGAAAATAGTCAAAGTTTTGTCTGAAAATCAGGGAGTCATTTAATTTGGTAAAATAAAAATATAGTTTTAAAAACCTGGAAAAATTCCATTTTTTAACTTGGAAATGTCAGGGAATTTGAAAAGAGCAAAATCTTATTTAATTAATTAATTTGTTTATTTTTTTTTATAGTTACCAATGTAGAGTGCCTTTCCTTGAAAAATTGGATCTATAACACCAGCAGATCCGGCGGAAATAGCAGTGACGGTGCAATTTGCTTCAACGCCTCCTTTATCGTTTAACATACAAGTGTCGACGGTCTCGTTCATTTTGACATTTGTATCGGAAATAAAGAGATAATCCGCCGCTTTCTGAACGTCGGGACCACAAAGGTAAAATTTACCAAAATATGATAAATCGAACAAGGCTGCTTTATTTCTACAAGCGAGTGCCTCTTCCTTTATCTGTATTTTATTTTTTAATTATTAAAAATTATTTTCAATATCAAATTTTTCAATTTCGAAATATGTGACGCACGGCGACGGAAGCTTAGCTCACAAAATGTTCATGTTTCCTTTATTAATTAAAATTTTGTATTCGATTTTGAATTTTCTGATCTAAAAATTTAAGTTTTATTTATTTATATACTAAACAGTAACGAGAAATGATTTTTGCTTCTCAAAAACTATCGGAAATAAAAATAGAGCTGAAAGGTACTTTTTGTTGCCTAGCGTCACATATTGTGTGAATTTTCAAAAATATAATTTAAACTAACAATATCGTGATACTTGGAAAATGTGAATTGATAATCGCCCTCCAATATAGATGGATATTTATTATTTTCATTCTTCGACGATCCATAACTTCCACAATAATCATAAGGCTCTATTGTGATATTTTCATTTTCCAAAAAGAAGGCCGGCTTCTCCCAACCTTGACTCTCTTCCATTATTGCTCCCTCTTTTACCAGCAACTAAAAAATAGTACAAAAATAAATAATTAGCAATTTTTATTCAACTGAGAATTTATGCAGCTGAGCAATTAATTTTTTTTTTACAATCGTCTATCAAACCTTGTGAAATGGACCAGTCTTGAAATTTCTCCCACTCAATGGTTGATCGTGAGGAAAAACGGTACTGTAATTCTTCACATAGGCCTCGTGTGATCTTTCATTTGCCCAAATTGCATCTTTCATCTGTTCCGGAGTAAATCTATATAAAAATAACTATTTTTAAAAGTTTATAATTTCTAAATTAAATATTTAGTAAATTCTTCCACAATTATTTAATAAATTAATTTTTTCGATTTTTTGAATTTATAATTAATTTATTGTTTATAATTTCTTTTTTCTAATCTAAGGCTTTGCACTCATCTACTAAAACCTACTATTTGCTCATTTTTTTACGATTAGCTACTATTTGGAGACTTTTTTTAAAATGTGTGACACTAAAAACTACTTTTACCTTCTTTTTTTTTAAATTTTGACAAATTTAAATCTGCTAATACGTAGGTACTAGAAATAATTAAACTATTCTTTCAAATTTTCATAAAATTATTCTAAAATTCAATTGAATTTTTGGAAATAATTATTTCCAAAAATTTTAATAAAATCCTTCGCAAGAATTCAATTATTCAATAACAAAATTCTTTAAAAGAATTCAATTATTTCTAAAAAAAATTTTAATAAAATTTAATATTAAAATCTTTAATTACAATAATTAACAAACTCAAGTAAAATTATTTTTAAAAAAACTACATTATTTTCAAATAATTCAATTATTAAAAAATAATTCAATTATTTCTTAAAAATAAAATTATTATAATTACAATTTTTAACAAAATCGATTATTTAAAAAAAATTTAAAGAAATTCTTCAAAACAATTCAATTATTTACAAAAATTTTAAGGAAATGTTTTGGAATTTAATTATTTTTAAAAATGATGATAAACTTATTTAGAAGAATTCAATTATTTTAATAAACAAACAAAAATTTTCGCGAGAATTCAATTATTTCTAATAAATAAACAAAAATTTTCGCGAGAATTCAATTATTTTTAATACAATTTTAATTGAGTTCGAGAAATTTAATTAAAATTGAATTGAAAATAATTTAAATCCTGCAAAGTACTTTATTTTTTAAGAAAATAATTAAATAAAAAATAATAAAATTTCTAAAAATGTAGTTTCAACTGTTTTGAACAAAAAATTTTAATTCTTTTGACGAATTTACTTAAAATTGAATTGAAATTAATTGAATTATTTTAAAGAATTTTATTACAATTTTTGAAAATAACTCAATTCTGTGAAGGAATTTTATTTTTTGAAAATGATTTAATTATTTCATGAAATTTTATGAAAATTTAAAAAGAAAATCACAAAATTTTATTGAAATTGTATTGGAAATAATTGAATTTTATAATTTATTAAAATAATTGAATTCTTGACAAGAGTTGCATTCAAATTTTTTAAAAATAAATTAATTGTTTCGAAGAAAATCAAACTTTTTTTCGTGAATTTGAGTTTAAAATGCATTAAAAATAATTGAATTCTTTCAGGAACTTTTATTGCAATTTTTAAAATAATTGAATTCCTACGAAAATTTTATTTTTTATGAAATTAATTGAATTATTCCAAAAAGTTTCTTGAAACTTTTTTGAAATAATTGAATTCTATCAAGGAATTTTTATTTAAATTGTTTTAAAAATAATTCAATTCGTCCGAAGACTTTTTGTAAATAATTTAATTGTTTCCAAGAAAGTTAATATATTTTGTTAATATTTTTTTAATATTTTTTTTATTGTTTTAAAAATAATTGAATTCCGCCGAAGACTTTTTGTAAAATAATTTAATTGTTTCGAAGAAAATTAATATTTTTTCGAGAAATTTTGTTAAAATTGTAATGAAAATAATTGAATTCTTTCAGGAATTTTTATTGCAATTTTTTTAAATAATTGAAGTCATACGAGAATTATTTTCAAAAGTTTCATTAAAATTACTTGAAAGAAATCAATTATTTTCAAAAATTTCGAGAAAATTCTTATTCAATTTTAATCAATTATTCTATCAATTATTTATTTTTGTACTTAAATAAGTGAATTCTTGTGGAACTTTTTCGTAAAAATTGATTTGAAAATGAATTTTAGTTACAATTTTAAATTTTAATTGAATGTTAAAAATTCTTTTTAATACAAATTTTTAGAAATAGATAAATTTCAAAAAGCTTTTAAATTAAAATTATTTAAAATTTTAGTTCCTGTGGAAAAATAAGTTAGTGTTTAATATATTTCTCGAATACAAGTTATTCAAGTATAAATAATTTAATTTAGAAATTATATGCAAAAAAGGAACCTTTTAAAAAATTTTAATTAATTTTTTTTGAATATAGTAAAATTCTCGTCATATTTAAAAATGTTTTCTTTAAATTTCGAATTAATTGGAAATTTTGTCAAATTTAATTAAAATAAATTTTATATTTAAAAAAAATTTATTTTTTCACTTTGAAAAATTATTTTTAAAAATAATCTAACTTTTGAAGAATTCTGACCAAAAATTTGGAAAATAATTGAATGTGATAAAAATTTAGAATTGAAGTTATTACCAGGATAAGAAAAACAGTGAATATTTTTGTATGGAAATCAGGGAAATACAGAATCAAATTTTTGTCTTTTTTTTGTTAATAGAATAGAATTTTTTAGTCGTTAAATTAATTTTTTTGGTATCTATACTTTTTTACTACATTTTTAGTCTTAATGACACTTTTTGATACGTTTTTAAAACTAATTGAGTGCAAAGCCTGTAATCTAAATAATTCTATTTTGTGAAAAATAAATCTTTAGCAGAAACGTACCTTCGAATATCGTATTTGAACATATATTTTTCAGGACGACCATTTATTATCCAGTTTGATATTTGTTCTCCACATCCAGCTCCGAACATCATTCCCGCACTGTTATAACCGCAAGAATAGAAAAATCCCTCGCATCTTGGATCTTCTCCTGTGTTTTTTAATGAAAAAAATATTTTAACGATTAATTAATTAATATTTAAATGAAAAAATTCATTGAATTTAAGTGAAATAAATAAAACGAAAAAGTAAATAAAGAAAAAATAAGTAAATATAGAGAAAAAGAAGAAAAGCAAATAAAAAAATGGAAAATTTATAAAAAAAGGAATTAATTTAATTAATTAATTTAATTCACCCATAATTGGTTTATGATCGGGTGTAAAGCTCTCCGGACCACAAACGGTAGTTCTAATTCCAGTTGTCGACAATTTAGGAATTAATTTCACCATTGCTTCAATATGTGAATTAAATACATTCCAATCTAATTCGTACAGGCTAAATGAAAAATCTTTGGCAACCTAATACTCCAGTAAAGAAAGAGGAAATTTAAATGTACGTTTTTATAATTAATTGGTATTTAAAAAAAATTCTCTAAAACACTACTCACAGATTGTAATATAATAGGATTTGGTTCGTAACCTCCTATTGACATGGATTCACCTTGTGGTTTGATATAAATTTTTCCATCGTGATCTCGAATATTTGGCAGACCTTTCACATTTTTCATCGGTTCAGTGACAATATAGGCATGTTTCATTGGAATTAATGGTATTTCAACGCCAACCATTTTTGCAATATTCTTCGACCACGCGCCACAAGCATTTAAAATGCAATTTGTTTTTATTGTTCCATATGGTGTTTCGACGCCAGTTACTTTTTGCGAACCATATTCAGGTTTGTCGACTAAAATTCTCGTTACTGGACAATCTTCAAATACCTGTAAATTTTTTTAAATTTTTAATTTTATTACTTATTTTTTTACTTATTTTTTATTACTTATTTTATTATTGATATTGAATTAAATTAAATTGTTTTTGTTATTAATTAATTAAATTTCAATTAATTTGAAAATTTAACAACTCTAAAATATAAAAATAGTTACTCTAAAATAAAAAATAGTTAATTCTAGAAATTCTACTTATTATTCTAGAAAAACTAATTTTTATTACTGCAAAATATGGAAAAGTAATTATTAGTTTCGAAGAATTTTATTCAAAACTTTTAAAAATATAATTCTTTCAAGAAATTTAATTAGAATTTTACTGAACGTAATACTGAAATTAATTGAATTTTTCTAAAGAATTTTTTTTTATAATTTCTTACAATAATTGAATGCTTTCAAGGAATTTTAATAAAATTTTAAAAATGCTATTTGAATTTCATTAAGAAATTTTATTGAAACTGTACTGATAGTAATTGAATTCCTCCGAAGAATTTTATTGTTAAAAAAATTGAATTCTTGGGACGAATTTTATTCATATTTTTGAAAATAATTGAATTGTTTCAAAAAATTTCATTAAAATTTTTGAAAATTAAATTTTTTCAAGAAATTTGATTAAAAATAATATTGAAGCAATTATAAATTCTTTTGAGAAATTGAATTAAAATTCAATTGCAAATTATTAAATTCTTTTGAGAAATTTAATTAAAATTGAATTAAAAATTATTAAATTCTTTCGAGAAATTTAATTAAAAATAATTAAATAGAAAAATAATAAAATTTCTAATAATGT
The DNA here is from genome assembly GCF_015476425.1 of Leptopilina heterotoma. Classification (NCBI taxonomy): domain Eukaryota; kingdom Metazoa; phylum Arthropoda; class Insecta; order Hymenoptera; family Figitidae; genus Leptopilina; species Leptopilina heterotoma. The sequence continues at coordinate 4,661,340 of NW_025111114.1, forward strand.
AGTTTGAATTGTTTCGAACAAAAATTTTAATTCTTTCGACAAATTTATTTAAAGTTAAACTATACTTATTTGAATTCTTTTAAAGAATTGTAATACAATTTTTTAGAATAACTCAATTCTTTCAAGGAATTTTTTTTTGAAAATAATTTAATTCTTTCATGGAATTTTATGAAAATTTACAAAGAAATTGATTAAATTTCCATTACAAATTTTTATTCAAATTGTATTGGAAATAATTGAATTCTGCCGAAGAATTTTATAGTTTATTAAAATAATTGAATTCTTGCCAAGATTTAAATTCAAATTTTTTGATAATAAATTAATTATTTCGAAGAAAACCAAATGTTTTTCGAGAAATTGAGTTAAAATTCCATTAAAAATAATTAAATTCTTTGAGGAACTTTTATTGCAATTTTTATAATAATTGAATTCCTATTTTTATTTATGAAATTAATTGAATTATTCCAAAAAGTTTATTGAAATTTTTTTAAGTAATTGAATTGTATTAAGAAATTTTTATTTAAATTGTTTTAAAAATAATTGAATTCGTCTGAAGACTTTCTGTAGATAATTTAATTGTTTCGAAGAAAATTAATATTTTTTGTTAATATTTTTAAAATATTTTTTTTTTGAAGAATTAACTTATTTTTAAAAATAGTAAAATTTTTTGCAAAAATTTAATTATTTTCTAAAATTTTAATAAATCCTTTGAAACAATTCAATTATTTTTATGAATAATAAAACTCTTTGCAGAAATTCAATTTTTAAACAATTTTTTAATATGTTTCTAATAAATTCAATTATTTTCTAAAATCTTAATAAATCCTTCAAAACAATTCAATTATTTTTATAAATAGTGAATTTCTTCGCAAGAATTCCATTATATTTATAAATAGTAAAATTCTTTGCAGAAATTTAATTATTTTCAAAACAATTTTAATTGAATTCCTCGGCAGAATTCAAACATTTCCATAAAATTCAATTATTTCCTAAAATTTTAATAAATTCTTCTAATCAATTCAACTATTTTTATAAATACTAAAATTCTTTATAGAAATTAAATTATTTTTAATTCAATTTAAATCAAATTACACAAAAGAATTCAATTATTTTCAAAAATTTCCAAAAAATTCAATTTTAACAAGAATTTAAAATTCTCTAAAAACAATTCAATTATTCTCAAAAGATTTAAAAAAATTCTATATGAAAATTAAACTACTTTCAATGCAATTTTTAAATATATTCATCAAAAAAATTGAAAGAATTCAATTATTTTCAAAAAATATCTAATAAAATTCTTTTGATGAATACAATCATTTTAAATATCCATAATTTTAATAAAATTCTTTACAGAAATTCAATTATTTTCGCAACAACTTTAATTCAATTTCTCGAAATAATTTAATTATTCTCAAATATTTCTATAAAATTCATTTATTTCCTAAAATTTTAATAAATTCTTCGGAACAATTCAATTATTTTTATAAATATTAAAATTCTTTGCAAAAATTAAATTATTTTTATAAATAATAGAATTCTTGTCAGGAATTCAATTATTTTCAATACAATTTTAATAAAATTCTTCTTCACAAAATTTAATTGCTTTCAAAATTTTCAATTAAAATTATTAAAGAAACTCCATTATTTGAAAAAAAATTCAAAGAAATTCTTCAATACAGTTTAATTAGGAGTTTTAAAAATTTTTATAAAATTCGTTGCGATTATTAATATAGATAATTAATTTATAAGTGATTTTTTTTAAATTTTTATTCTGAAATCATTCAAGAATTGAAGTTTCATATAAAAGTAAATGAAAAATAATTACCTTTGCTCCATTAGATTTTGCTGCTTGCATCAATGAATTGACCATCATTGCAGGATCAATGATACCATCGTTCGGTGAATAAAGAGCACCATAGAATGCATTTTCGTCCAATAGAGGAAATAATTTTTTCGCTTCCTCAGGCGATATTAGAGAGGATTCAACTCCAAAGGATTTTCCAATTGTATACAATCTTTTATATTCATCCATTCGCACCTGTAATTGTAAAATTATTATTTCCTCTCATATTCTCTTTTTGAAAAAATTTTCTCAATATTACAATTTTCATTTATTTTCATCATTTTCATTTCTTTAATTAAAATTAAAATTTAATTTAATTACTTTATCAATATTATAACTTTCTTTTATTTTTATAATTTTTATTTCTTTAATTAAAATTAAAATTAAAATTAAAATTTAATTTAATTTAATTACTTTATAAATATTATAATTTACTTTTATTTTCATCATTTTCATTTCCTTCATTAAAATTAAAATTCAATTCAATTCAATTAATTTAATTAATTTAATTTAAAGACTTTGATTATTTTCTCTTTTAATCAGAATGTAAAAAAAATATACAATTATTTTTGAATACCTTATTGTGGGCTATAAATATTCCTCCATTTCTGATCCATCCTGGACTAATTCCCGTTTCTTTTTCTAAACTCTCGTATACTTTTTGCGAATTTCGAAGTAATTCCACTTCCAGATCGTTTGGTCGTAAACTCCAAACCATTCCAGCAGTATGCCATGTTGTACCGGATGTTAATTTTGATTTTTCGAGAAGAATTGCATTTTTTCCGCTTTTCGCCAAATTGTAGAGAGCATTACATCCGGCGCTACCACCACCTAAAAAATATTATTATTAATTATTTGTTTTGCATAAAAATTGCTAATTTCAAAATTTAAATATTAAATCTAAAAAAACAGAGCTTTTTTTTCTTTTTGAATAAAAATTGCCAATTTCAATTGTCAATTTAAAAATTAAAATTCTGAATCTTGTAATAAAAGAAAATATATAGAGCGAAATGAAATATTATCATTTAAAAATAATTCTTAATTTACCTTTATCATTCGCTATCTTTTATTGTAATTTTTTCTTTTTTTCAAAAAAGATAAAAATTCACACAGTACGTTAATCCAAGTTCATTACTAAACACGTGTGTTATGTAGATAATAATAGTTACATAATAATGTAGATTATTTTTCAAGCGCACTTTAGATCGAAATGTTTATTCATATTTTATTTGTTGACCGACACATTGTTCTTGAATATTGATAAAATTCTTTTTTACACTTTAGTCAAGTTGAATGAATAAAAAAAAAAAAACAAACAAACAAAAATCACACTGAACTCTTTTAGCTTTGTTTGAAAAATTCATGAAACAATTGAAATTGATTGTAAATCTTTTTTTCTTTTTCAGTTTTAAAAACAGGATTTCTTCAGTATTGAATTTTTCAAGAATATACTTTACCTATAATTACAACGTCAGCTGACTCCGGTAGATTCACAATTGCTGGAATATTTTCATTCGTCGTCGACTTCTTTTTATTGAGAAGAAACTTTTTCTCAATCCGATCACTCCATTTACTCAACTACAATGACAACAATTAAATTAATATTTTATTAATAATTTTATTAAATTAAAATTATTAAAATTATTACAATAATTTTATTAAATTAAAATTATTAAAATTAAGTCAGTAATTATTTATTTACGAAAATAGTAAAAAAAAAACATTTATTTTCTTTAAGACACATTTTTTTTCTCGATTTTTTTCTTACTTTATTATTGATATAAAAAATAATTTTTTCTTTCTTCCATTATATTGATAAATTGATAAAATTTGATAAAATTAAAAAGAAAAATTGATTAACTTATTGTTCTTCGATATAAATTAAAAAAAAAAAACAAAAAATGTCGAAAAATATTTTTAATTGTTTTGGAAAATTGTTTTTGATAAATACCTTGCTTTTCGAAAAACGATACATCCTGTCAAAAAGGATGTTTTATCCTTGAAAGTCTCCTTACAACTGGTTAACCACAAACTCGTCTTTGATCTTTTTTAAACATTATAAGTATTTTCATCCCGCTTATCAATCAATGCTCTGCAAACTGTTTATGACTAAAGCACGTTCTCGTTCATAAGGAATAATTAATACAAAAGAAAAGCACAATCTATAAAAAATAAAAAAATAATCAGCATTAATTGTAATGTATATTTTTAAAATACTGAAAAATAATACACTTGAATATTAAGAATATCAGAGAAAAAATAATCATCAGCATTCTTAATTTATATTTCTAAAATTCTGCAAAAATAATACATAGAATTTAAATTCTATTTTTAACTTCGATTTTATATTAAATGTATTTAAAATTTGTAATTTTATTGTTATTTTAAATAAACAAAATGGTAATATTTTATAATTTAAATATTTTTTTATCATTCAATTCAAAATGAATTATTAATTAATTATTATTATTACAATTTACGTAGAAGAAAGTTTGATAAAAATTTCTTTAACAAGGAAATTGTTAATTTAAAAACAAAAAAACACAATTCGCGGGAGATATTCGAAATGTTTTGATGCATTTGTCATCTTGGTTTGTCATATTTAAACTCCGTACAAAGGAAGATTGTATTTATATTTGCAAGAGGGGTCGATATCAAAATTATGATGCAACTAGATCGAAAAGAATCAAATTACAATCAAGTTTTTTTTTCTCTTCATTTTGTCTCTTTACTATTTATGATGTTTTTTTTTTTACTTATTCTTTGTTTTTATGCGCAAAAACAATGAAAAACATGTTTATAAATTTATTCCACATTATCGAAAAGGAAAACTTATTCATTTATTCATAATACTAAATATCGGAAGTATTTTGTAAACAAAAAAAAAGTCTAATTTTCTTTATTATTGAAATTTAATTTTTAATAATGTAATTAAATATTAAAATTTAATTTTAAATTAAATAATTTATTAAAATTTAACTTTTAATTATGTAATTAAATATTTTCATCTACTTGATTTTTAATGAATTAATAGAATCACAACAAAATTTGACAAATACAAAAATTACAATTAAACGATTAAACAAATTTTTTTCTAAAATAAACATTTTCAAAAAAATTCCCGAAGAGAGTAAAAAGAGGAAAATAATCAAAATTTTGTTTACATTTTTAATTCACTAAATACAAAAATATTTTGTTAATTAAAAATGTAAAAATTTTGATTATTTTTTTTATAAAAATATTTAGTTAATTAAAAATGTAAACCAAATTTTGATTACTTTTTTCTTCTACTCTTAATCTATTTTTAATTAATTAATACAATTACAACAAACAAATATAAAAAATAGAATTAAAGAATAATAATTGAAAAATAAATTTAAAAACTATAAAAAAATGTAAGACAATTGTTGACTATATTGTTTCGTGACAAATTCTGGGAAAATTCAAAGAATTAAACAAATTTTTATAAAGTAAACTTTTGCTTTAAAAATTTCTAAACAGTAAAAAGAAAAAAAATAATCAGAATTTTGTTTACATTTTGGCTCCCGAGGAAAGAAAACTTGAAAAGGGAAATTTAAATTTTACACAATTTATGGTTTAAAAAAATTTATATAAACAATGTTTGTAAACAAAATATTAAATGTAAAATAAATTTATAATATATATTTTTTATAATAACATAGTAAAAACATAACAAAAATATTCGGTTGATTTGTTTTCTATTTGTGGATGAAAAATATTGAAGTGAATTTTTTTTCGAGTTTTTTCGACAATATTTTGATAAAATTTAAATAGTAAAAATAAAAAAAGGCAAATATTAAAATGCAATCAAAAATAAACAAATAAACAAATACAAAACTAGATATTTAATTAATTAATAGAATTACAACAGACAAATTTGACAAATACAAAAAATACAATTAAACAATTAAACAAATTTTACGAAAATAAACATTTGTTTCAAAAAAATTCCCGAAAAGAGTAAAAAGAAAAAAAATTAAAATTTTGTTTACATTTCTAGTTAACTAAATGTAAAATTATTTAGTTAATTAAAAATGTAAACAAAATTTCGATTATTTTTCTCTAAATCTATTTTTAATTAATTAATAAAATTACAACAAACAAATATAAAAAATAGAATTAAACAAATTTTCCTAAAATAAACTTTTGCTTTAAAAATTTCTAAACAGTAAAAAGAAAAAAATAATCTTTTGTTTACATTTTGGCGCCAGAGGAAAGAAAACTTAAAAAGGGAAGTAACTCTAAATTTCACACAATTTACTGTTTAAAAAATGTTACAAACTATTTTTATAAACAAAAAATGTCCGATTAAATGTAAAATAAATTTATTAAATTTTTTTACGTATTAACATAGTAAGAATATAAAAAAATATTCGTTTGATTTGTTTTCTATTTATGGATTCGAGTGCTTTCGACAGTATTTTGATAAAAACGACGAAAAAATTTAAATAGTAAAAATAAAAAAAGGCAAATATTAGAATGCAATTAAAAATTACCAAATAAACAAAAACAAACGTAAAAAGAAATTATTGATCGAAGAAAATAATTGTAGTGAAATTGAAAAAATTGCTGTTATTAATACTCACAGTTTGTTATCAAATGTCGGAGCGCAAAGCGCGTTCGTTGATCTCCCGAGTGCGAAAGACAAAAAGCTTAAATGGATAAAAGATTCACGAATTCAAGATAAACATGTATATACAACATATACAATTGCATATAGATAGATCTATATGTATATTGTATGTATACATAGTGGTGACTGCAACTGAGTGACTGGTAGAGCAGGTTTTAAAATGAGTGTCGGCGACGTGAATTGATTGCAACCACTTGCCATACAAAGATGCGTATACATTCTTTAAACTTATTGCCACAATGTCACACACTAATAACCACACACTCTCTCGTTATTGTTTCTGCCGTCTGGTTTCATCGGATCCAATTTGTTCTTTTTTTTTCTCTTCTCTCCCAATCCTCATTGTTGTCCTCTCCTTCACAATTTATTCATCATCATCATCATCAGCCTCGTTTTCCTAAAATAAACTTTTGCTTTTTAAAAATTCTTCCAGAACGTAAAGAAAAAAAAAAATAAATTTTACCTTTCTGCGAGAAAAGAAAAAGGGAAAATACTGAAAGAAAACAATAATTAATTATAATTTAATTTAATATCTATAAATTTATAAGTGAATTTTCTCTAATATTTTTTAACTAAACTATACAATTTTGAATTTACGAAAGAAAAAAACAATGCATTTAAATTGACACTGTCTCAGATATTATTCACACTGCCATACAATTAATTTACAATTTTTCGCTTACACTTTTCTTTATACACTTACGCACTGTTATTTCTTTATTTTTTAAAGAAAAAAAATCTATTATTGCAGAGAATATTAAATAAGACTAGAAAACAAAATAACATACCTTAGAATAATTATTTACATAAAAATATCACGATCTCTAGGCGCATATAGGCGTCCAATTATATCACAAAATTCAAACATTCTTTTTTAAAAAAGTCTTTTTTTGTGCTCGATTTTTTTAAAAAGCCAATTCGCTGCATTGGAAGATAGAATACTGAAGGGAAAATGATAATTTTCTCAAGAAGCAAAATGTGTGGTAATAATAAAAATAATAATGATAAAGAAAATTGATTTGGAATTTTGGCAAAAATCAAGACGAAATAATAATAATTTCAATGATCCTTGTTAATGCTAGAGAGACGTATGTTCCTCACTGGCGAGACTGTCTGTATCATCGGTATCAGAATTTGTCGCTGCTTGAACTCTTGCATATTCATCAGTGTCAATACTCTTGCAAAAATGAATTGCGTACTTTAATTTTTGTCGTAAAACTGGTTTACACGAATATCTTGGCATTTTTAATAGGAAAAAGCACGTGTAACTCTCTGGCAAAAAATGATCCGGTGGATTGTATTTGTCCATTACCTGCAAAATGATTTAAATTAGTAATTAATAAACAAAGAAATTTATTTTTCGAAGAAAATTTAAGTAAATTTTCAATTTTTAAATTAGGAAAAATTTTTTTTACTTGTATAACAAAATCCCTTCCACGGAAATCGGCAATCGTTCGAGGTAAACGAGTTCTCCCCCAAACAAAACGAAGAAATAGTGATCTTTCCTGATTTGAAAATTCTTCCATAACTTCCCAAAACCATTGCATTAAAGGAGACGTGGCTTCTATTCCTGCAAAAGAAAATTTCAAATAGAAATTTTTTCTATAAATAATATCTCCTACAGTTGAGAAAAATATGATAATAATAAATAATCAATTTGATAATAAAAATAAAGATAAAGATAAAAATAAAAATAAAAATAAAAATAAAAATAAAAATAGAAATAAAAATAATAATAACAAGAATAATATAACAACAATAATATTAATAGTAATTACAAAATATAAATAAAGACTTGTCACGTTATAAATAAATACAGAAATAATATTTTTTCTATTTAATTAAAAAAAAAAATATTTTGAAAAGATTTCAAACCTTTATATGTTGCTACTGATTTCAATAAACTAAGTGGAATATCTGGACTTCCACAGACCATTGTTTCCAACTCAGAACCACTGAATAAAGTTAACAATGGAACAGGAACAACTTTCGATAAACCTTCTCGTACCGCATTCACTTGTGCATCAAATTCATGAAGTCTATAATTAAGAGCTAATCTCACATATTCTCGTCTATTCTCTGGTGTTATTTTTTTATATCTGCAAAAATAAAGAGAAACACGAAATTTAATTATTTCGAAAATTATTAACGTAAATTATTCAAATTAATTTTAAATCAAAAATATAATTTTTCATCTTAATAATAATTTATATATGTAATAATAATTTAAAAACAAATTACAAAAAAAGTGAATAATTAAAAAAATACAATAAAAAAATAATAATAGAAACAGGCCTCGGATCGACTTTAAGAAACCAAAAAAATCGCTTTAGTCGATTAAAAATAGAAAAAAAGTCTAAAAAATCATTTTTTTTTACTTTACTTTCAAAAATAATTTAATTCTCTCGAAAGAATTCTATTATTCTTAAAAATTTTGTCAAGATTCTCTAAAAGAATTGCATTATTTTCAAAACAATATTAAATAAATTTCTCCGAAGAATTCAACTATTTACGAAATTTTAAAAAAATTCTTCAAAAGAATTTCATTATTGTCATAAAATAATAAGATTTTACGAAAAAAAAAGTTGCTTTCGATTAAAAATAGAAAAAACTGGAAAAAATCGTTTATTTAATAGAAAAATTTTAATCAATTCATAAAATTAATTTTTTTAAAAATATTTCTAAATAATTTTTGAAAGACAATATTTTTACAATTACATACATACAATTGAAATATATCCAAAAAATTGAAATTTGGTAGAATATTTAATAAATAATTGAAATTTGGTAAACTCTTTGAAAAATAATTGAAATTTGATAAAATCCTTGAAAAATAATTGAATTCTTAAAAAAAGTTTAAAAAATAATCAATTTTTTGAAGAATTTTAATTATAAGTCATTCCTCCGAAATTTTAATAAGTATAAAAAAGTAAATTTAAAAAAATTTTAATTTACTTTGTTCGAATGGTAATTGAATCTTAAAAAATTATCATAAAATAATTTGAAGAATTAGTTTTTTATAAATATTGTAATGTAATTTTTCGAAAATGAATTGAATTTCTAAACAGAATTTTTGTATAATTTAAAAAAAACAAATTAATTTTTTGAAGACTTAAAAAAATGACTTATTTTCAATTAAATTTTACAAAATTTCAATTACTCAAAATCTTTTTAATTTTATATTTCGGAAATTAAAATAGAAAACATTAAAAATAAATTTTTGTGAAAATTCGTTTGTAGTTATTTTTCACACTAGAATAAAAATCAAAATTAGTTGCATTTTATACTAAAAATGTGGTATTTTGTTGGAAAATTTGGAAGAAAAGTCGAAAAAGTCGCAATTTTTTTAATATAAGTCGATAAAGGTTGCATTATTCGAAAATAGTTGAAAAAAAGTCGAAAAAGTCATAATATCCGAGGCTTGTAAAAATAATATTAACAATAATATTAAAAATAATTAACGATAATTAAGATTAAAGATGAATTTTAAGATGTTCATTGCACAAGGTCATTGGACAAAGTCTAAAGAATCGTAAAGCAAAATTTAATCTAATCTAATCTTATCTGTTTTGCCGATTTATTTTAATAATTTTGTACAAAATTATATTTTTTCTACAATAAAACGTGACGTCATAATTTGACAAGAAAAAGCTTAAAATCGTATTGTTTTATTAAAATATAATTTACTTTCTGTACCTAATAAAAAGAGTTAAGAGATGAATTTAGATTTTTAGATTATCAACTCTATTGAATTCTATTTAGAGAACTTTTTAAATTTTAATATTATTTCAGTAATACTAATATATTTTTTTGTTTTTTAAGATGATAAGAGAAAAAGTTTATAAGTTTATAAGTTTTTTTTTTTATTTAAAGTTTATTAGAAAATTATTATCTAAAGAAAAATTCTACTTGAAACAAAAAATATAAATTTTGTATATTTATAAACATTTGCCCTCTAAATTAATAAGTTTTGATTCAATTATCGTGAGTAAAAAAAGGAAAAAGATTCATTATACCTATTGGATAATGGAACATCGTGACCGACAGCAGAAGGAGTTGAAAATGGCATTTCCAAACTCTGAAAGACTTTTTCGTCTGGATCCATATCTCTGATACATAGTAATCCCGGTACGTAACCTCTGTCAACCTCCGTCAAATCTGCCGGTGTTAATGAAATTCCAGCGAGTTGTCTCCACACCGGTTCGGCTAAATTTAAACTCAATGGACTTCCAGTTCTTATTGCAATTCCCATCAGAATTCCCAGAAATTGGAACATATTCATGTGTAATTGAGAAGTTGCCAGCGGATTCAACAGGAAGCAATCTCTATTCGTTCCACTGTCGTCACGTCCGTTTGGAGTTGGAATTAATAATGGTAGGGAACCATTTTGAAGTTCGTCGCACATCTCTGCTATACTCTCGCTGTAACCTCCGCCACAGTCGTCGACACTCTCGCCTAAAAATAAAACAATCTGTATAAATTCCGAAAACTCAAGTTCAAAAAGCAATAAGAACTGGAAGAACAAATTTTTAAAATTGAATTAAATAATTAAATAAATCTTACCGACAAATTTGACTTTCCAGACACGATGAGGAAGGAAGAGGACTTCTTGCGTGAGGAAGGACATTTTCCCAACCATTTGTCCGAAAACGGATTTTATTCCATCGGGACCAGCCAGACCACCTTTACTCCTAGATCTCTTCACTTGAATTCGATTCAATTCAATGACGGGACCATGCTGTCGATCTCTGACCATCGTCGCTTGCACCACTTTTCTGAAAGTCGCCTCCTTTATACTGTAGACCAACATCGGTGCCAATTTACTCAAACCCAAATGACCAGAAGTGCTGAACATGGCGATATTCGGACACAGCAACTCTGAAAAATGATGAAGCAAAACGAGTCGATTGCGCAAAGCCGAGAACGACAGATCCTTCACCAAATCGTATTCCATTGGCGTCACAGCCGGTAATTTACTCTGCGTCGTCTTTGTCGTACTCCACGCCAAAGTGTGAGCACTTCCACACGCGACTCGAGTTATTTTCTTCCCCTGCAAAGTGTGAACAACTCTCGGACTCTGCAATGCACTCGTCGTTCCATCGCCCAATTGCCCCTCATCATTATCGCCCCACGTGAACACTTCCCCCTTATCCGAACATGCGACACAATGCAACGAACCAGTCGCTATCGAAATTATCTTCTTCCCCTGAAGAGCAGCGACTTTCCTGGGTCTGCGAACATGATCATCGGTTCCATGACCCAAACGATGATAGTCACCCTTGCCCCAAGTGTAAACAGCGCCCGATCTTGTCAATGCCACTGAAAATTGACTTCCACACTCGACCTTTATCACTCCAAGTCCCGCGAGGCTCTCTATCTTCATTGGCACCTTGCAACCGTCGCTTCCTCCTCGTCCCAATTTTCCATAGTCCCCATCGCCCCAACTCCAGACATTATCATCATCAGTCACGCAGAGTGTCTGCGCGTCTCCACTTCCACAAGCAACGTCAATCACTTTATACCCCTTCAGAGCGTAAACAACTTTCGGTCTCAACTGATCGTCACTGTCTCCATGCCCCAGACGTCCGTATCGACCCTTGCCCCAAGTGTACAGCCAACCTGCGCTCGTAATCGCCGCATTGTGATGTCCCCCACACGCCACGTCCACAATCTCCGTTCCCAGCAGTGCCTCAATCAATTTCGGCTTATCGTACGACAATCGATTCCCATGACCCAACTTTCCATCGTCCCCTTCGCCCCAAGAGTAGACGTGACCCTCCGAACTCAGTGCCAGACAATGCTTTCCCCCCGAATTCACAGCGACTTTCTTGATGAACACGTGTTGGATCGACTCGAGCAAAGTCGGTACCATCACCGAATCAGTGCCTCCAATTCCCAACCGTCCAGCTGCTCCATACCCGGTCGAATAAACCTTCCCGTCCGCAGTGACCGCAAACAACGTCTGCTCACCTCCCGCCAACTGAATCGGCCTCAACGCCGAAAGACTCTCACAAGGCGACGGCACCTTAATCTTCGCTCCCTCCAATCCTCCCAACTGTCCTCGATGATTATGCCCCCAGCCGTAGATCGCCCCCGATCCATCCCAAGACAACGTCCAATCCTCCGGTCTCCTGTTCAACCACTGCAACAATTGTTCATCATGCTCATGCTTAAAAATCCCATGATTCTCCTGATCCATATTCCCATCCTCGTCCGTCACCATTTCATTGATCCGCTTAGCCACCTCACTGCAGAAACTCTTCGGCAAAACGGTCCGATTTATCAACGACTTCGCCACTCTCGCCGCTAGACAATATCTCCTAAACCAGGACCACTTGTGTATTTCCGAACAGCAGGGCATTGTTTCCAATTCTAAATCACAGGCCAACGCCACCAGGGTCTTGAAAAAATCACTATGCATCAATTGTCTTCCTCCCCGAACAATCGGATCTTCATACTCGTACTGTCTTAGCAATGCCTGTGGGAGGGACCCCAACAGACTCGACAAAGCCGAATCCTGACGAATACTCGGTCCACTCAGATACACCACCTGCAATTTTCTCAAAGCCCACATTCGTTGCTGAGCGGACAAGTTACCCAACTGTGAACACTGCGCCAGGGTCGCGGCAAGTCTGGTAATTATATTCTTATCCGAATTTATCAAACTATTATCCAACAAACACTCAACGAGTGCTATCGAAGGTTGCGACAGAACCGCTCTGTCAGATCCGAGTTCATGCGGCGCCAAGGTGGCAATTATCGGGTAAACTGTAAAGCGCCACCCCCAACCGTTCACTGATCCATCGGAAGAAAATCTCCATCTTAACTCATCGCCCTGAATTCGTAGCTCTGTTGACCATTCACTCCATTCCCGTCCTGACTTTATTGCGATCACTCTCCCAGTCCCGTCCATCAAAGTCAGTGGATCATGCCGCCTTTCGGTCGAACACAACCTATCGAATTCCACTCTCAATGCTTCGGCCCCGGGAATTTTTACATGCCCCGTCAGGGTCGTGTCATCAATATACGGATGCGGCGTCTCCTGCACAATCGGCTGCGGACTATTGCTGGCGCAATTCGAATTCGCTGCCGCGTCCTCAAGTTCGGTGACACACAACTCTAGAATCATATTACCAACGTTAGAATTTACTTTACCTAGGGAAATCAGTACAGAAGAGATGATAGACTTTGCTCCTTCGCACACTCGTTGGGCCACGGCGAGTTTCAGCAGGTCCACAAGCATTCTAGCGTCGTCCTCACTAAGTCCAGATGTGAATTCGTCCAGGGATCCACTATCCATTATCACTTCCCCCACGACCTGTGCGTTTGAAGTCAGGGTCGCTGCTATCACACTCATAGCACTGGCGGACATTCTCGACGCCCTAGAAGAAAGACTCGCAGAACTCGACATCGATGGAAAGATCGCCAGAGGAAATTCCTCCGATTCGGGCGTAGCTCTAGGACTAAGAACCTCCGAAGGATTCGCCGGCGCCTCTCCACCACCCTGCGCGATTTCCCCCACATTCTGATACACCGTCGACGAATCCCCATTTCCATTCTCCGGCAAAGTTTTTCTAAAAGACGACAAAGTGACATGACTTTGCAAAGCTGTGACAATCGCAAATCTCGCCTGCATTATATGCAGAGCCTTAATCACATGCTGCAAAGCCTGCTGTTTAGCGATATTACTCTCGAGGGAGAGAATAATATTCGATAGGGAAGGTCTGATATTTTTCGTCAAAGTCACCTCTGTCTCGTTCACAACCTCCGAAATTCCAAGCATTGCCTGTCCTAAAGGATCCTTGGTCGTTGGAAAAGTAACCGGCTCCTGGTTACTACTCGCCGGTTGATCGGTCAAAATCCAAGCGACACTGTGACTAGACCCACAAGCGACTTTATTCACCTTCGCGTCTTCCAAACCATGAACAATCGACGGTTTTCGATTGACGATTATAGATCCATTTCCCTGCTGTCCATGGTCATTATCCCCCCAAGCGTAAACCTGACCCAGGTCCGTAACTGCCAGACAGTGCAAAGCACCAACCGCGACATGAACCACTTTCTTTCCTCGAAGTCCCTCGACGACCGTCGGCCTACGCACGTGGTTATCATTTCCATGACCCAGCCGAAAGTAGTCCCCTTTCCCCCAGGTCCAAACCTCTCCGTACTTTGTCAGGGCGAGGGAAAATTGTGCCCCACACTCCACCTGAACGACTCCCAATCCGTTTAAGCGATCGACCAACAAGGGCGTGTAACAACCGTCACTTCCTCCTCTTCCTAGTTTACCAAAGTCTCCATCGCCCCAGGAATAGACGGAACCATTTTCTGTCAACGCCATCGTTTGTGCGTCTCTGCTACCACAGGCGACTTGAATCACCCTCTGTCCTACTAAAGCGTCCACTAATTTCGGTTTCAATTGGGTGGCTGTGTCTCCATGTCCTAGTCGACCATATTCTCCGAGACCCCAAGTGTACAATTCGCCATTGCTGGCAATTGCGGCGGAGTGCCCCGAACCGCAAGCGATATCCCGAATACGTTTCGATTTCAAGTTCTCGATCAATCGCGGTTTGTCCAAAGAACTCCGATTCCCGTGGCCGAGCTTGCCGTCCTCCCCTTCGCCCCAGGAGAATACCTTTCCGTCCTGCGTTAGGGCCAATGCGTGCTTACCACCGGAATGTACGGCTACTTTCTTGATGACGTACTGACTCAGAAAGGGAATCGGCTTCGGCTCATAGACGTTATTATTGTCACCCAGTCCCAACCGTCCGTTCGTTCCTTCGCCACAAGCATAAAGTTTTCCTTCCTGACTGACGATAAACAAGGTTTTACTCCCTCCGGCAATGTGAATAGGTTTCAACTTCGAGAGTACTTGACTATACACCGGAAGTTTGATCTTCGAGCCCTTCAGACCCCCCAACTGATCCTTGTCATTAAGACCCCAGACATAAACCGCCGAATGCTGCTGCACATCACTAGCCCGTTGCGCCATCATCTGCTCCTGCACCACCTCCCAATCAGAAGCCAAAAACGACACCGAATTCGCCAATTGATTCTCATACAACTTCTTCCTACCAACAATCTGCAAAGCATAGATCTTACAATCAATCCCCCCATTCCGACACTGTTTCACCCCAATTTCCACACACGGATAATACTCCTTAATATCATACAACAACGTCACTGTCGTATCAGTAGCGCGCGGCGTAACCGTCACCAATTCCACAAGATTTGAAAAACTCTCACCCACACTAATCGCTATCAAACTCGGCGTATAACTACTATCCTGCGGATCGATAACAATCTTCAACGACTGCACCAAAATTCCCGACAACATCTCCAATCTTATCCAATGCTTACCCAACGCTCCACAACTCTGCCAATACTTCTCCGAACCATCCACCAATCTCGTCGCCCAACTCTCCCTCGAAGAAACACTCAAAGTTCGTATACACTTCGACCAATCGTCAATTACCGTCGTCTCCGAAAATTCCTGTCTGTGGTACCTTCCCGGCTTGCCCGCGTACACCGCCGCCGAACCCGGCTCCGCAATTCGATTAAACCCATGCCTGTGGGATCGTTTCGTATAGAAGCAATTTTCACAAAGATTAAAGTTCTCACAAGCTTTACACTTGAACCTAGGTCCTGATATCGGTGACAAATGACAAGAATTGCAGGAGACCGCATGGTGACAGGAAGGTACCCGATCCATCTCGGCGACACAACCGGTCCAACTGCTCTGTTGGGGAAAATCCACAGAGACATCTTTACCGTTGTTGACAATCCCTGTCACTACCCCAACACTTTGATGATTGACCGAACCCCATTTGTACTTCGGAACTGCTACGGAAGGTTTCACTCTTACTTTGTCGCCGACTTTTAGTGCCGAAGGACCGCCAGGCAATGTCGGAGGATGTCCTAGTAATTCGATATGTATGAAGCGTACCCAGTAGGAATCGCCCTTATGCTGCCAGGCGACCTGCACATTCAGGTCATGTAGTCCTTCGGGGTCGATTTTCACCACTTGACCAACGTCCCCATACTCGACCTGCTCGTAAGTTTTACAGCAGCGTACCAACATACCCGCGGTAACATTATCGCGAACATAAATCGCGTATTCGTCGACAGACAAAAAATCCGTTCGTTTCATAAAAGAGGGCTGGGAACAAGACACTAAGTCGTTCGAAGCAGACGGAGTCTCATCCTGATCGTCACTAGACTCGTCCGTCGAGTCCGAAAGATCGTCCAAACTCGACAACGTCTCAATATCACTCAATATCGTATCGGCGTTCTCCAACAGCCAACTGACCACCGTCTCCACTGTCAGGTTACTCTCCCCCAGGTTCTTGATCGCAAACTCCACGTTCTTCCGATGAAACCCCATTTCCCTCAACTGGGTCACTAGCGGACACATCTGAATGCCCTTCTTCTCCGATTTGCAATGTCTCTTTTGACTCGACGTCAACGACAGTAGAGAACAATCCGAAGCCGGAGTTTCGGGTTCGGATCCTGCTCCACCACCTCGATGAATCGGCGTATGTCTCAGCTCGGATGCTAAATACTGCGACACTGCCAACGCCGCGCTCTCCAGCTCCGCCTGCTTGAAAATCGGCTTCAATGGTTGCGGTTTAATAGCCCTGGCCAAAAGAACCTGAAACAGGGTCTTTCGATTCTGCTGCCGTCCTTCCTCCTCGTCCTCCTCCAGTGTGTGGCACTTCAAAACTCTTCTCAATTTCGCCTGATGATCAATTAACGTCTTTGCCGCATTCAAAGCCCCCAACTGCTGTTGCTGCATTCTCAATATCGATATATTCACCGCTCCGGCGATTACCGGCATTCCTCCCGGTCTCTTATCCATTCCACAGTGTCCCAATAGTAAATTACCCCAAATTGTCAAAAGCGGCTCGGCCATCAACATTCTATCGAGATGGAATTTATCACCGAGTATTTTTAAACCTACGAAGGGGATTTTTTTTTTAGAACCAGTGTCATGAAGTTGGACAATCAACTTCGAGTGTT
Organism: Leptopilina heterotoma; assembly: GCF_015476425.1. NCBI lineage: Eukaryota > Metazoa > Arthropoda > Insecta > Hymenoptera > Figitidae > Leptopilina > Leptopilina heterotoma. The sequence goes on from NW_025111114.1 coordinate 4,678,853, forward strand.
GGGTCAATTTACATATAGTCCCTATTTGACCGTCGATGTCAACGAGTCCTCCGATTCTTGGCCTCGCGTCTAGACCTCCAACGACAATCAAAGCTGCCATCACCGTCTGTTGAATACTCAAACTATTCTCCCCACCGTTCTCGTTCATTTGGATGTGAAACAAGGGACCATCGCTCAATAAATCCGAAGCCAACGATAATTTAGAAGCTAGAAATTGATTCAAAGCCGAATTCCATCCGGCAAGTGAGTGTAGAGATCGAATTAGGGAAATTAGCTCCTCGACTAGTGTTGAACTTCTCGACGCCGTTAGGGATACCCGACACTTATTGGCATGGAGTTCGGAATTCATTTCCGCATCGCACATCAAGGCGATTTGTCCCAGTAACTTGAAGGTCTTGTCCAGAAAATTCGTCATTGCCGCTGCCTCTGTCGACGACCAGGAGGGTAAAACAATACTCAAAAATCGAATGGCAATTATCTGTTTGTAAATGTTTGTATTCTCTTCGACAACCATTGAGAGGAGGAAATCAACCCAGGCGGATGTGCTGAGAGCTCGACAGAGTATCGAGGAATTTGCGATTGCTTTCAAGAGGCCTAAAGTTGCCCAACTTTCGTGATGATCCCTGGCCAATTGGGTTTGAATGCTTGAGTCCATTTTACTAGCGGACGATATGATGCCACGGAGAACGGAGGCGATTGTTTTTATTGCCGATGGTTGAACACTGTTTGCTTCAATTCCACAGGAGAGGAGAATAACTCGCAGTAAACTTGTACAGGCTTTTTTCAAATATGTCGTTGGATGTAGTTCGCGAACACTTTCTTTATCCATTTTATTTGTGTCGATCGGTGAATCGTCGTCTGAATCACTCTCGGGCGGTGTTGGCGGTTCGGCTAATTTTAAATCGTACTTTCCCTCTTTACCTGAAATCAATGGATCAGAGTTAGTAGTGCAAAAAAGGAAACAGGAAAAAAAATAAAATAAAAATAAAATTCCAAAAAAAAAATGAAGAATAATTTTACGTTACATTTTGTAATTTTTGAAATGATAATAAATTTTTAAAAAATGTAATAAATAAATAATAATAATAGATAATATTAATAAATAATAATAATAAATAATAAAAATAAATTATAATAAAAAAAATAAATAAATAAAACAAATCTCGATAGATTTGTTATTTATTTGTCTAGACATTTTTTTTTTTTAATTAAAACGGACCTAATAGAAATTTAACAAGGTCGACAAATTTTAGGAAAATTAGTGAATTCACAAAAAAAATCAGAGAATTATAGTTTTAAAAATTTCGGACTCAAAAACATCAAATTTCTAGAATTTATAAAAAAAATTCTGCATTTTTGAGTTGAAAATATTAAAAAAATGTATTCTTTCTTAATTTTTTTTACGATTGCTTCATAAACTTTAAAATTACTACAAACTTTAATAAAAAAAAATAGCAAATGATACGATATTTCAAATAATAGCGACATTTAATTTATTATTATTTTCTAAATAAAAAATTTTATATCGTAAAATATAAGCAACAATTATTCCTCGGGGGAGGAATTCAATTATATTAAATACACTTTTAATAAAATTTCTAGAAAAAATACAATTAATTAAATTTGATTATTTTCAACAATTTTAATAAAATTCTTTACAAATTAATTATTTTTACACGTTTTCATAGAATTATTCGATTAAATTCAAAAATTTTAAACAAATTCTCCCAAAAAGATTTAATTATTTTAAAAAATTCTAATAAAATTCTTTGGAGGAATTGAATTATTTTTATAAATTGTAAAATTCTTCCCAAAAATTGAATTATTTTTATAAATTGTAAAATTCGTCCCAAAAATTCAATTATTTTCATAAATAACAAAATTCTTGTCAGGAATTCGATTATTTAAAAAATTTTTAATAATATTTTTGTCTGGAATTCAATTATCTTCATAAATTATAAAAAAATTCTTCGTAGAAATTCAATTATTTTCAAAAATTTAAGTAAAATTCTTGTCAAAAATTCAATTATCTTCATAAATAACAAAAATTTCCCAGAAATTCAGTTTTTAAAAAAAATTTTAATCAAAATTGTCTCAAAAATTCAATTATTTTTTATAAATAACAAAATTCTTGACAGGAATTCAATTGTTTTCAATATAATTTAAATATACCTTCTGGACAAGATTTAATTATATTTAAAAATTTTATTGAAACTGTTCGAAAGAATTCATTATTTTCAAAAGAATTTTAATTGAATTTCTTGACAGAATTTAATTATTTTCAAGAATTTTAATACAATTTTTCATAGAAATTCTATTACTTTAAAAAATTTTAAAACCAAATTCTTGTCAAGAATTCATTTATCATTACAAATAATAAAATTTTTCGCAGAAATTTGAAGGAAATTCTGATAAAATTCTTCGAAACAATTGAATTATTTTTTTAATTTAAATATTCTTCAATTAAATTTTAAAAGAATTTTGATTACAATTTTTATGAATAATTCAATTTGAAAACGTTACAAGAAAAATTTATGAAATTTATATTTTGAATATAATTTTACTCAAAAATTCCAAAAATAATTGAATTTTTGAAGAATTGCGTTTACAAATTTTATAAATACCTAAATGAAATTCAAAAGATTATAAATTGAAATTTTTAGTAAATTTGAATTTTCTGTAATTTTACATAAAAAGTTAAAAAATAATTGATTTTCAATAAAATTTGAATTGAAATTTTAGAAAATTTGTATTTTAAACATAATTATTTTTATTTTATTTATTTAATTATTTAATTATATAATTATACTGAAAATTCCAACAATAATTGAATTTTAAAAAAGTTTTAAATTTAAATGTTAGAAATTTTGAATTTTAAATAATTTTACATAAAATTTTTAAAAAATATTTGAATTTTAATCTGGATTTTGAATTAAAATTTTAGAAAATTTGCATTTTGAATGTAATTTCACACAAAAATTCCAAAAAATAATTGAATTTTCGAATAATTGCGTTTACAAAATTTTCTAAACAGTTAAATTTAAAAAGATTTCAAATTGAAATTTGAGAAAATTTGAATTTTATTTAATTTTACTTGAAAATTAAAAAAAAATATATTTAAAATCATTTAAAATTGAAATTTGTGAAAAATTTGTATTTTGAATATAATTTTACTCAAAAATATTACAAAAATAATTTAATTTTTAAAGAATTGCGTTTACAAATTTTTATAAAATTTTTCTCGAAAATTCCAAAAAAACTTGTTGCATTAGAAAATTCATAAATAATTGAGTTTAAAAAGATTTAAAATTGAAATTTGAGAAAAGTATAAAACAAATTTGTATTATTTTTAAAATAATTTCAATTAAAAATTCTGAAGAAGATTCTTAAAAAATTTAATATAAAAATTCTTTTTGGAATTTTTTGAATAATTAAAATTTTTATAAAATTAAATTATAAACAAGTGAATTTCATAAATTTTGTAGACGATCTTTTTTCTCTCTTTTGAATAATTAAATTCTTTAGGAACATTCTTAGAAAATTATTAAAAAGAATTGACTTGAAGAGAAAAAAAAAAAATTAAAAAATTTTTTTAGTTAAAAATTCGAAGTAATTGAATTAAAAAAAAATTTTTTTTGAAAATTATTAAAAAAAATAATTTATATACAGAACCTAGAGTGAATCTAGAGAATTTAGAAAAAATTATTCTGAATTTTACAGTTAAAAATTCGAGAAAATAATTGAATTGAAATCTTGTAAATAATTTTGTAGAAGTAATTTAAATAAATAAATTCTTAATCAATTCTTCCAGAAATATTTTATTGTAGAATAAAAATTATTTTTTCGACTCTAAAACAAATTTTTTATTTAATTAAATTGTCTTCCAAGAATTGAAAAAATTATTTTTTTCGACTCTAAAAAAAATTTGTTATTTAATTAAATTGTCTTCCGAGAATTGAAAAAATTATTTTTTCGACTCTAAAACAAATTTGTTATTTAATTAAATTTTCTTCTGAGAATTGAAAAAATTATTTTTATTCTACAATTTTGGAGAAGATTCAGTAGTAGAGTTAGAATGAATCAGAATGTTTTTTTAGGAGATCAGGGGAAAAGTCAAAATTCTCTCTTGGAATTTAGGGAAAAACTCGAATGTGTGAATGAAAAAGAAAAAAAAAGGGTCACAATTATTAAGTATAAAAAAAAGGAAAAATTACCCATTCTATAGGAGTTTGTCGTTCCATTATCCCATTTGACTCGGATCCAACCATCCTCGCCGAGTTCGCCAATAACTGTTCCCTCGCCCGGCGGTGGACTGTCCTGATCTCCCCATTTCCAATCGACTCCACGCACAACTTTGGTATTAATTTTCATCAGAGCGGCCAATTCAATTCCACTGAGTTGAACAGCCGACGGTTTACTCTTGTGCACCACGTCCTCGTAAATAGCCACATTCTCCTTGACCTTCGCCACACTCCTCGTCGACGACGGTCCAATTTGTCTCAACAATGTCAGAACACTCGACAGCACACCTGAATTTATCAAAAGACCAATTTCATTAGAATGCTGATAATTTGTCAACATACCCAGAATCGTAAGAATAAATCTCGCTCTCGGTAATTTTCTCAGCCACGTATAAGTATCCTGATTCAAACTACTCTTGCCGCTCGCTTTCGGTTTACTGGACAATTCCGCTTGAATAACGTACGCCCTCAATGCTTGCACTGCCCAATGTGTCACCTTCGCCTCGGCCAATATCACCTTCACTCTCAAATAAGGCGTCACCAATTGAATATTCTTCAAGCAATGCGATATTCCACTCGAGAGTAATTTATTCTCGTGTGTCAGTCCCAACCAACCGTTTAGTAACGAATACTTCACGGACGTTATCAAATGTTCCTTTTTTAGTAATTCTTGAATAATATGCAGACCCTTTACTCTCATTTTTACTCGTTGTGTTTGACAGTACATTGCACGACGTAGAGTTTCAATATCACTCCCTTCTTCAGAGACGACAAAATTTATTATATTTCTCATCAGTTCGTTACCGTCGACAATCAACGGTTTGCATTTCACTTTATCGGTCAGTTGTTTAATGACATTTGTCATTGTCGACAAATCTTCTAATTTCGGCGACAGTGTCGACATCAGTGTCTTCTCATCGGCCTTGACTTTTGCATTTTGAATCGAAGCATTCACGATGTCTTCCGGTTTTGCCGGGGAGTCTCTACTTTTCCTCATATCCGTAATAACTGTCTGTACAGCCTTCTTAAACTTTGGAACTGTATACAATATTTTCAGATCTTTAAGGCCTTTTAATTCGTCACTAGTCGCTGGTCTCACTTCATACAACAGAAAACGACACTTCTCCTGCGCCGGTGCACAAACTTCTTTGTAACTTCGATTTTGCTGTTGCCTCGTCCTTATTAAATTCCACTTCGTCTGATGAATTATCTTCACCATATCGGCTAGTGCCTTCGTTAATTTAACATTTCCATCGGCAATTTCCTGATCCACCAGGGCAAGTGTCTGATAACCGAGAGCCAAGTGCTTTATAATAACAGCCATCAATAGACGACCAATTTCCTCCACCGGATGATCACAACAAAAATCGACATGTGACAGTAAATTATTCGTCTTACAAAATCTATCAATAATATTCAAAAATGATTGAACGTAAGTATCAGTCTTGTGATTCTCTGCTAAATTTTGAATAAAAGCCGTCATTCGATCGTCGGTTAATTTCGGTATTTCGTCCTTGGTGCAAATCGAAACAACAATTGGCTCCGTCGGTGAATTCGCAGCCGTTGAATTATTACTACGCGCCTCGCCCTTCTCCTCCTCATAAGGATTCGGTGGCTGAAGAATCTGTAAACCACCACGAAGAAAATTCGCCTCTAACCAAGCGCCCGCCTCCTCCTCAGCCGGTTGTAGCGCCAAACTCTGTCTCAATCTATAAGCATGAAGTCCCATCACAAAACTCAAACTCCTCTCCATATCCAGCAAAGACAGACAAACATCCGTCACTTCAATCGTAAATTGCGTCGTTGCCATCTCCGGCTGACAATACTGTCCCACAAAACAAGAATCCATCATTGCTTGCGAATCCTGTAAATGAGAAATATTCGTCAAATTAATATGATTCGATTCATTCTCACGATTCGTGGATAATCTATTAAAAATTTCCCAAGCTCCCTCATGCCGTATATCCTGAACGTCGTAAACATTATTATTGACCACAATCCAAAGACCACCGTCACGATTATGATTCTCCAGATCTGCCCAACGTATCAATGACGGCTCGTCCTGTACACTCTTGCTAACGCCATGCTGTGGTGCTATTATCCCCGGCCACGATAAATCGTCCGCATCGTCCTTCTCCACCGTCGGCGATAATCTATTAAATTGATCCAAAATATCCAAGAGCGGTGCCAGAATTTGCATCCAATTCATATTCAACAACAACATCGGATAATCGATTTGCAACAAAATTAAACAAACAATCAATTCCGGTAGGAGAACATTAACAATATCCCCCTTCAATATCGCAATCACAACGACAAAATATTTACTATTCGCCCCCGCTAATTCAGTCCCCAACGGTAGAATCTCCTTCACATGATTACAAATATGACAAATATATTTATTCAACAATGATTCCACTCCCAATAGATCTTGATCATTACCCGATTTTCTAATCGAATGCAACATTTGCGCGATCAGCAGTCTCTGAAATTTTAACAATAAATTCAAACTCGGCGAATTGTCAATCTTCAGTTCATTTCGATTTTGCTGTAGTGCTTGAAATCGCGACTGTGTGATGCTAGTTCCGTTCTTGATCAATTGTTTCACCAGCTGAAAGAGGGAAATTATATTTTCCTTGCTCCCTTCGGTTGTTGTGATTGAATTCGAAGGTCCTGGTAGAACCTCAGGCGCTGGGGGAGCAACCGGTGAGGAAGATGTCGGATTTGAAGAAATTGACGTTACAGAAGTGGACGATTCTGGAGAAAGTGAATTCGAATGCGATGACAATGGGTTCTCTGTATTTTCGTTCTTGATCGCTATATTTAGTGCGAGTTCCAAACCACCGTCGGCCATCAAGCTGGAGACTAACAAGTCCGCCATGAATTGTTGTCCCTTGTTAATATTCTGCTCGACTCCGTGAGAATTGGTCAAGAATGCCGAGAGGGTATTCGCTCGTTCATTAGCAGTCGGCAGGAGAATACTCCATCCGGTCTGAAGTACAGCCTGCGCGGCCGATTGAATAGTCGCCAAAACACCCGGATTACTGGCCAAATTCACGCACCGCTGCTTTATCGAAGTTAACAGTGGACCCGAACCGAGTCCTATGGATTTGACATCGAAATTATGAGTGATCATGGCGTGTAACTGGAGGCGGAGTAAATTCAACGCCGAGACGAGTAAACACTCCAAGTCCTGACTCGGTGGTCTTGTTATCGGCAGACCCTCGGTCGACTTCGCTAGCAGAACGTCTAGAAACTTAAAGGTCTCCTCACAAATATCGACCACGAAGGCAATTCTAGCCGCCACCGACCAGGTCGAAGTGGACCAAGCGAAGCTCTGCGTAGGCCCACAGACAAGACCAATAATACTCTTACTAGACAAAGTCGGACACAATGTCGGTTCGGACACCGTTGAATTCAAAGAAGGATCTATCTGCCCAAAGTCGTTTCTCCCCCAGCCGTACACCAACTGATCTTCCGTCAGTACCAAAATATGCCCACTTCCCACCGAGAGCTCCCGAACTCTCTTATTCTTCACAGCCTCGACGATCTTCGGGTAGCGCACGTGCTCCTCATTCCCGTGTCCTAGTCGATAACCATCCCCCTTGCCCCACGTGTAAACACTCCCTTGCGAAGTCAATGCGGCCGAAAACTGCCCTCCACAAAATACCCTCACAACATTCAAATCAAGGAGTTTGTCCACTATCTTCGGGGTCTTGGACCCATCCGAACCTCCTCGACCCAATTTTCCATAGTCGCCATCCCCCCAGGAGAAGACAATTCCCGACGTTGTCACACAAAGGGTCTGTGAATCGCCACTCCCACAAGCAACGTGGATAATCTTGTGACCATTCAGTGCAGTGACCAGCGTTGGTATCATCACGTCGTCACAGAATCCATGACCCAATCTCCCATAGCTTCCACGACCCCAAGTGTACAATTCTCCGGTTCTTGTCACACAGGCCGAATACGTACTCCCACAGGCTATGAAGCAGACTCCCTTATCACTCAAAATATCAATCACAGTTGGTTCCTCACACGAAATACTGTCGCCATGTCCCAGTCTTCCTCCATCTCCATTGCCCCAAGAATACACCAGGTTCTCCTCCGTCAACGCTAGATAATGCTTTCCATCCGGGTGTGAGGCAATCATCACCACCGTCTTCTCCAAAAAACCGTGAATCTTCTGCGGGTACTGTATCTCCGATCCGTAGTACATCATAAAGACTTTTCCGCTAAGAGACAAAATTACCAGCGAACGTTCAGTGCAACTCAACTGTTTAACTCCCAATTCGGCAATGGCGTCGCAATAGAAGGGCGAAGTATCGCTGGCGAATTTAATTCCACCCCATGCTAACACTTCCTGAAAGGTGGTCGATTGGTTCTTTGAAAAACCATCAGGAATTAATGGTGGTAGCAATGGGGTTGCTAATCTACTGAGATGACACATTATGACAACGGCTGCTTTTCGTAAATCCACGGCAACAGTGTCGTCATCGGGTAGGCGAAGATACTTGAGGAGAACTTGACAGGGACCGGGTGTGAATTTATCGTCTAGACGACGTGATTTTTGCGCTTGTATGCTACTCAATCGGCGAAGTAGAGGTATTAGGGGAGCACAACTTCCTGGGGGTATGACACGATTGTCTTGATTTTTTGACTTTCCGCTGAGATGTAAAAGTAAAATGACAGCATCGAGAAGACTTGAGAGTGTTCCTCGCTGGGTTGCTAATTCTAGGAGTAAACAGAGAGCGGTGTGTTGATCGGTTACTGGTACTGGACACCAGGATCTTCCCGTAATGACTTCTCTGAAAATGGAAAAATATTAATGGAATAGACAGAAATAGAAAAAAAATAGAAAAAAAGGATCAAATTGAAAAAGTGACTTTAGAAATTGAAGATTTTTTTTAAACTGCAGGCCTCGGATCGAGTTTAACGAGACAAAAAAGTAAATTAAAATTATTATTATTATATTATAATAACAGGGCTCGAATCAGTGAAAGTATTTAAAAATACGGACTTTACAGACAAAAAACCGGATTGCCACAAAAATTTAATTTTCTTCTTCCCTGACTTTTCCCTGATTTCCAGACTTTTTCCGGAATGATTTTAACTTTTTTCTTGACCATAAAGAATATTCTGATTCACTATAAAAATTATTAGATACTCAAAAAAAATGTTCTGATACTTTTATTTGCAAATTTCTGAAAAAAAAAAAAAAAAAAAAAAAGTAATAGTAAAATTAAAAGTAAGTAAAATTACTCAAAAACATCAACAACTTCTTTTTTAAATAAATATTTAATCATTATTATTTTTCCGTAGGAATTAAAATTCTTCAAAACATTCAAAATTCAACAATTTTTTTGAAATTTTTGAAATTCAACAACTTATAAGAATATTATTACAAAACATGAAGAAATCTTCGACTCGAAGTGATCGCCTTCTGCATGTTTTTTAATAATTTAAATTACCATAAAATTTTTCAAAAAAAAGTTAATTATTTACAAAAATCCTTCGCAAGAATTCAATTAATTTTTACAACTAGTAAAATTTCTCAAAAAACTTCAATTATTTAAAAAAAATTTAATATAATTCGTTGCAATAATTCAATTATTTTCATAAATAATAAATCGATTATTCGGCAACTCATTTTTAAATCAATTTTTATTGGAAAATTCTAGAAGAATTAAATTATTTAAATTAAAAAAATAAATAATTTATCGAATAATTGAATGTTTGTTAAAATTAAATGCTCATAAAGAATGTTATCAACAAATTTTTTAATAATTGAATTCTTTTGATAAATTTTAATCGAATTGAAATTCAGAGAAAAATTTTATTATTAGTGTAGATAATTGAAATTTTGACAAGAATTTTTGAATTATTTTTTGAAAATCATTGAATTCTTGAGACAAAATTTATTAAAATTTCTTTTTAAATAATTGAATTCTTTTGGAAAATTTTAATAAAATAGTAGAAATTAAAAATCATTGAATTCAGAAAAGATTTTGAAAATAATTAAAATCTTGACAAGAATTTTATTAAAATTCTTGAAAATAATTGAATTTCAGAGAAGAATATTATTATTTATAAAAAAAACTTGAAATTTTGACAAGAATTTTTTTTTAATTTTTGATTATAATCGAATTTTAGCAAAGAATTTTGTTACTTTTGAAAATAATTGAATTCTTCCAACGAATTTCATTCAAGTTTATAAAAATAACTGAATTTCTGTGAAGAATTTTATTATTTATATAAGTAATTGAATTCTTGCAACGAATTTTATTCAAGTTTATAAAAATAATTGAATTTCGGTGAAGAATTTTATTATTTATAAAAATAATTGAATTCTTGAAAAGAACATTGTTAAATTTTTTTTTTAATAATTGAATTCTTGCGACGAATTTTATAACTTATGAAAATAATTGAATTATTTCGAAGAAATTTATTAAAAATTTTGTAAATAATTGAATTTCTGTGAAATTTTGCCAAGAATTTTATGAAAGTTTTAAGAATAATTGAATTTCAAAGAAGAATTTTATTATTTATAAAGAAACCTGAATTTTGACAAGAATTTTTTTTAATTTTTAAAAATAATTGAATTTCTGCGAAAAATTTTATTACTTTCGAAAATAATTGAAGTCTTTCAAGGAATTTGATTCAAGTTTATAAATATAACTGAATTTTGGTGAAGAATTTTATTATTTATATAAATAATTGAAATCTGCAACGAATTTTATTTAAGTTTATAAAAATAATTGAATTTCGGTGAAGAATTTTATTAATTATAAAAATAATTGAAATCTTGAAAAGAATTTTGTTAAATTTTTTTTTAATAATTGAATTCTTGCGACGAATTTTATTACTTATAAAAATAATTGAATTATTTCGAAGAAATTTATTAAAAATTTTGTAAATAATTGAATTCCTGTAAAATTTTGCCAAGAATTTTATTAAAATTTTAAAAATAATTGAATTTTAAAGAAGAATTCTATTACTTATAAAGATAATTGAAATTTTGACGGGAATTTTTAAAAAATTTTTGAACATAATTTAAATTCTACGAAGAATTTTTATAACTTCTGAAAATAATTGAATTTGTGGAATCATTTGTAACTTTTCCAAAATTCAATTTTTCTTAGTATTTTTAACAAAAAATTCTTCTATAAATCTAGTATTTATAAAAATTATAAAAATTATTCATTAAATAATTTATAAGTCATAATTTTATGATGCAATTCTTTTTCTGCAATTATTTGTAATTTCTCTAAAATTCTTTAGATTATATCGAACAATTTATGAACTTTTCATCCTCTTTCAATCAAACTACGGACTTTACGGACCATTTTTAAAAAAAACTGACTTTTACGGACTTGACCAAAATTTTCAATTAAATTTCTTTAAAAGTTAATTTTCAAAAACTGTAATAAAATACTTGAAAAAAATTATTCATTTTCCATTAAATTTTATAAAATTGCAATTATTCAAAATCTTTTTAATTTTATATTTCAAAAATTTAATTAGAAAAATTGTTCAAAAATAACTTTTCAAAGATTTGTCTATACAGTACCGTCCGAAATTGTCAGTCCACCCATTTTTAAAAGAATGAATACAATTTTTTAACATAAAATTTATGAAAACTCAAATTTTTTTTGGGTTATATTTTGAAAGACGATAAAATTTTGAAAAGAATAAGACCTCACAGAAGTCTTTTGGACAAAATTTGTAGAAGATATTCTTAAAAATCGTCATTTTCAATGTTTTACAAAAATTTCAATAACTTCTAAAATAATGAACGCTTTTTAATAATCTTAGGCTTATTTTAAAGACCATTTTCCACAGAATAAGAATTACTTATAGGCATTAACCTGTCATTTTTAACTTGGAATAAGCATGACGTCAAAGTTGGACAAAAAAATTCAAAAAATTTGAAATAATATTATTAAAATAAAAATAATTTTTGAAATCCAAACATATTTTTTTATTAAATTTTCTTGAAAAATCTACACCATATCATGTTTTATATATGTTCTAGAATAGTTTTTAGTACAAAAAATTTATTTCAAATTTTTCCAATTTTTTTGTTCAACTTTGACGTCATGCTTATTCCAAATAAAAAATTACAGGTTAATGCCTATAAGTAATTCTTATTTCGTAGAACATGACCTTTAAAATAAGCCTAAGATTATTAAAAAGCGTTCATTATTTTAGAAGTTATTGAAATTTTTGTAAAACATTGAAAATTACGATTTTTAAGAATATCTTTTACAAATTTTGGCCAAATGACTTCTGTAAGGTCTTATTCTTTCCAGAATTTTATCTTCTTTCAAAATATAAACCAAAAAAAATTTTAGTTTTCATGAATTTTATGTTAAAAAATTTTTTTCATTCTTTTAAAAATGGGTGGACTGACAATTTCGGACGGTACTGTATTTATACTTTTCACACTGTAAAAATCGAAATAATTTGCATTTTACACTATAAAATGTGGTATTTTGTTGAAAAATTTGGAAGAAAAGTCGAAAAAGTCGAAAAGAAATAGAAAAAAGACTTTACAAACTAAAGATTTTTATCTTACCCAGTAACAACTTGACGGAGAAATTTCGCCGATCGTTCGACAACTTCGAGCCAAACTTGTGAGACATTATTCTCATCAAATAATGTCGCTTCCGGTAGTGATTGAAGTGCTTCCAATGATTCTGTTAATAATTCGCTGCAAATGTCAATATCCTCGCCGGAGCGCCAAGCGCGTCGTAAATAGGCGAAGGAAAAATTTAAAGCTGCCCGTGAACCAACTCGAGCTAATCCAAGAGATGCCTTTTCCCTTGGTTGAACACTAAAACAAAATTTAATATTTTTTAATAATAATAATAATAAAACTTCCATAAAACTTTTTTTTCTTGAAGCAGAAAAACAAGAAAAAGAAAACGAAGAAAAATTGTGGAATAACCTACAATTTTTGTTGCTTGACAATAGTTCTAGGTGATGATATTGTTTCTCTAACTTCCTGGGGTTTATGACGTGATAGAGCCGTAAAATAACGACGTGCAATAACTAAACGTTGGCGTAATCTTGTTGCCGAGAGAGTGCTATTTGCTGCTTCGTGTATCAAACCTCGTTGTTCTTTTATTGATGAATCAATGCAATTTGATAAATCACTTGCCGCTGGAAAAAATTTAAATAATTAACAATTTCAGATTTAAAAAATTTTAATAATTTACTTATTAATTAATTATTTATTATTATTATTATTAATATATCCTAAAATAATTTTAAAAATATTTAGATTATTCTATTTAATATAGAATAGTTAAATAATTAAAAACGATAATAAAAGATAATTATTTACATGGTTGCGTGCCCCATAACCAGGAATCAATCATATGTTCCGTAGGAATACAATTTTCAATTAGCGACGTAACTCTTGATGCTTCTTCTTCATCCAACTTTTGACAGTGAATACAATTACAACCACTTTGTGGACCGCAAATTCCATCGCAGCATGGACAGGAAAGAACACGTTGATTGCAATAATAATGTCCACTGTCGCCTAAAGATAAAAAAAAAAAGAATTGATAAACATTTTCGTCTCCCATTTTCTCATAGTTTTAATAATTTTATTTTTAATTTCAATACTTAATAAACTCTCTATCTAATTATTTTTGTTTTTAACCTTTCTTAGCAAGTACGCCTGCAGTGTTTATTAGACCATCACTAAAATGACCAACGATCTCTCCAACTCGAACCATTTCGTTCCATAATTCTGCCAATCCATCTCTTCGAAAGAATCTTTGTAAATCTGTTTTCAACCACTTGGCATCGAGTCGATCTTCTGGTCTCACAGTTATATTCAACTGTTCGCTCATTTTTTTCTCGATAATTGCTTTCTTGAAATTATAATCTGAAAAGAAAATTATTATATTAACACAAAGAGGATTTAAATTATTTTAATTAATTATTATTATACACTAGACAAACAATCCTGGGAATGTTGTATTGCATTGCTTATTCTAAAAAATTTGAAGACATTTTAATTTAAATAATTTTTAAAGAAATAATAATTATTCCACACGAAAAAAAAGTTTCACTTCAAACAGCGATAAGTTTCTCTAGAATAGGGAAAGTATTAATTGAAGCACTGAAAAATTTCGCTAATACAGTGAAATTTCTAGTTTTTCCAGGTGAATATTTTTTTTCCGTACATAACGAAAAAAAGAATTAAATTGACATCAGATTTTCAAAATTCAAAATAACGAATTCAACATAGAAATTAATTATTTTGAAATGATATAAAGATAAACAACTTCTAAATTTTGTTTGAAATTCTAAATTTTATTAAAAATATTTTATTTTATTTTTCCGATTTCCAGAGAAAATTTTTAATTTTTCCCTGACCCTAAAAAATATTCTGATTCACTCTAAAAATTATTAGATACTCAAAAAAATGTATTATTACATTTATTTACAAATTTCTTTAATTGTAAAATTATTCAAAAACATCAATAACTTCTATTTTAAATGAATATTTAATCATTATTATTATTTTTCTGTAGGAATTAAAATTCTTCAAAACATTCACATTCAAACCTTTTTGAAATTCAACAACTTAAAAGAATATTATTAGAAAACATGAAGACATGTTTTTTAATAATTTAAATTACCATAAAATTTTTCAAAAAAAGTTAATTATTTACAAAAATTCTAATAAAATACTTTACAAGAATTTAATTATTTTTACAAGTGTAGTAAAATTTCTCCAAAAAAATTCAATTATTTAAAAAAATTTTAATAAAATTCGTTGCAATAATTCAATTATTTTCATAAATAATAAATCGATTAGTCAGTGATTCATTTTTTAATCAATTTGTATTAGAAAATTCTAGAAGAATTCAATTATTTAAATTGAGAAATAAATTATTTATTGAGTAATTAAATGTTTGTTAAAATTGAATATTCATAAAGAATTTTATCAACAAATTTATAAATAATTGAATTCTTTTGACAAATTTTAATAAATTTTTTAAGAATAATTACATTTTTCGAAGAATTCGATTAAAATATTGTATCAAAAATAATTAAAATACTGCAACGAGTTTTATTATTTATGAAAATAATTAAAATTTACCCAAGAAGTTTATTAAAATTTTTCTAAAATTATTTCAATTTCGGAAAAGAATTTTATTATTTATAAAGATAATAAAATTTTGACAAGAATTTTATTACTTTTGAAAATAATTTAATTCTTACAACGAATTTTATTTTAGTTTATAAAAATAACTGAATTTCTGTGAAGAATTTTATTAATTATATAAATAATTGAATTTCGGTAAAGAATTTTATTAATTATAAAAATAATTGAATTCTTGAAAAGAACTTTGTTAAATTTTTTTAAATAATTGAATTCTTGCGACGAATTTTATAAAAATCTTTTAAAATAATTGATATTTTTCGAAAAATTTTATGAAATTTTATATTTTAAATAATTGAATTCCTGTGAACATTTTTTTACTTATGAAAATAATTGAATTTCGATGAAGAATTTTATTATTTATAAAGATAATAAAATTTTGACAAGAATTTTTTTTTAATTTTTGAACATAATTGAATTTCTGCGAAGAATTTTATTACTTTTGAAAATAATTCAATTCTCATGATGAATACTATTATTTATGCAAATATTTGAATTTTATAAAAATTCCTGTAAATAATTGAATTTTATCGAAGAATTTTGTTATTCATTTATAAAGATAATTGAAATATTGACAATTTCTTTTATAGTTTTAGTCAAAATAATTGAATTTCTGCAAATAATCTTATTAATTTTGAAAATAATTGAATTTTGTCGAAGAATTTTGTTATTCATTTATAAATATAATTAAAATATTGACAATTTTTTTATAGTTTTTGTCAAAATAATTGAATTCTTGTGATGAATATTCTTATTTATAAAAATAATTGAATTTTACAATGAATTTTATTAAAATTCCTGAATGTAATTGAATTTTTATAACTTTTGAAAATAATTGAATTTTTGGAATCATTTGTAACTTTTCCAAAATTCAATTTTTTTTAGTATTTTTAATTAAAATTGTTCTATCAATCTAGTATTTATGAAAATTGTAAAAATTATTCATTAAATAATTAAAAAGAAATTATTCTCAGAAATAGA
Source organism: Leptopilina heterotoma (assembly GCF_015476425.1). Taxonomy (NCBI): domain Eukaryota; kingdom Metazoa; phylum Arthropoda; class Insecta; order Hymenoptera; family Figitidae; genus Leptopilina; species Leptopilina heterotoma. The sequence goes on from NW_025111114.1 coordinate 4,695,263, forward strand.
AAAAATTGAAGGTTTTGTATTAAAATTCGTGGTATTTAATTTCATAGTTTACGAGGCAAACAAAAAAAATATCAAAATTCAGAGTTTTCTCATGAGTTTTAAAAATTCAATTTTTTCCAGTTTTTTTTACTAAAAATCCCTGACTTTTCCCTGATTTTCCTTACCAATTATATTTTTAACAATTACATTGTTTACAATTTTGCAAGTTAAAAAACTAAATATTCTGTAATTAGGAAATTTACAAAAAATAAAATACAATATTAAAAATAAATTATATCAAATAACTTTTCTAAATAATACATTGAAATAATGTTAACATTAAATTATAGAAAAGTATTTATACCCTTAGAGTAAATGATAATTGTAAAGTTAAAAATTCAATTAAATACAATAATATAGAATATAACCGTTAAAAAGTTTGACATTTAAAAAAATAATAAAAAATGACATAATAACCCACAAAAATTAATTTTCAAAACAAACACATAGTAAAGCAAATAATATAAAAAACAATAAAAAGTAAACAAAGTCAACTTCTGGACCAAAAGGCTAAAGTTGCACTATTATTATTATATGACAAATAATGTGAAAACTAATGTTACAAATAATATGACAAATAATGTGACAATGTAACAAATAATGTAAAAAATAATATAACAAATAGTAAAGCAAATAATATAAAAAGTAAATCAAATCAACTTTCGAACCAAAAGACTAAAGTTCCAATAAATATAAATAACAAACAATATAACAAAAAAGATAAAATATAACAATTAATAGAATACAGTAAATAATACAATGTATTTGGAATACATAACAAACCTCATCATATAAACAACAATTTAATTGGAATACTTGAAGGAATTAACTATAGTTAAAATTTCGATTTATTTGTTGAATTTTACAATTCACGAGATTAAAGACAACATTATGAATTGTTTTAACAGCAGTTTTCGTGCTGGATATAAAATTGCTAAGAAAATTCGATAACAGAAACAAATTGCAAATATTTATATAGGTGGGTGTCATTTGAGAACCACTGATGACAAGAAGAAGACTAAAGGCACGTTCACACTCCCCGAATTACAGTCGAATATCCCAAATGTGACGCCCCCACCCATTTCTACCCTTTCTACAATAAAAATAACCCTTCGTTATGATCGAAGCGCCTATATTTGTGGTCATTTTTAGAAGCAAACTTTTATTCAAATGTCTAATATTTATTCACCTGTTCACCACCGAAGTTTTTAAAGATCGTATTTTGCTTTCGGGGCTTTCGGACATATGACAAGTGATGTGGAATATTATTTTTTTTATTACAACAAACCGAAAGTTTAATAACTAATTGAAATTTAATTATGGGAATAAGTTAAAAATTTTACTTATTTGTATCAAATAGATAATTTTTTTTTACTTATGATTTTTTGATAAATTTTGACATGTATGGAGACTTTTTTTTAAAAAAAGATTAAGTTTATTAACATGTTTTTGATTTATTTAAAAGGATAATAGTATTTAAAAAATTTAGTTTTTTCTGAAATTAATATTAATAATTATACTAATTTTAATGGGTGCGGGTCAAAGTGCCCTGAAAGGGCTTGAAATTGAAGAGAAAGCTGTCGAAATAACTGATTTTTGGACACATCATTCGGCTAATATTGAAGGTACCAATCCTGTTGGTTTATCAGTATTTATCAGTGAACCCTCATTACATTCTACTGCAAGTTTCGGAAAACCAACACCATTGGAGAAAAATGCCAAGGTTTGTTTTTAATTTTCCTGGTTGTTTTTTAAAAAGAACCACTTCATTATTAACATCACATACTATACCATTAAAAAAACCAAAAAAAAAACCTTTAGATTACCCAAAATAAGATTGCCGAAGGTCAGGGAAATCAGGAAAAAGTCAGGTTATTTTTATTAAAAGTACTGAAATCGTTCAATTTGTTCTTTTTTTAACAATAATTTCTTTTGAATAACTTAATTCTATTGAAGAACTGCCACAAAGTTGTTACTAAAAAATCATTTAATAAAGTATTTTTTTGAAAAATTTTAATTTCAATTCTGTTGAAATTAGTTTCAATTTAAAAAATTTTAACGCAATTCTTTAAAAGAATTCAAATACCTATTTTAATTAATAATAAAATTCTTGGCAAATTCAATTATTTTCAAAAGGTTAAAAAAAATCTCGTCAATATTTCAATTATCTTTATAAATAGCAAAATTCTTTGCCAAAATTCAATTATATTCAGGAATTTTAATAAAATTCATTGTAAAATTCAATTATTTTCATAAATAAGAATATTCATCAGAAGAATTCAATTATTTTAAAAATTAATAAAATTCTTCGCAAAAATTCAATTATTTTTAAAAAATTGTCAACATTTCAATTATCTTTATAAATAAATAACAAAATTCAATTATTTTCATAAATAATAGTATTCATCATAAGAATTGAATTATTTTCAAAAATTTTAATAAAACTCGTGGAAAAATTTCAATTATTTTCAAAAATTTTTCTTAATTCAATAATTTTTATTACTCTACCATTTAAATAAAATTTCCTAAAAGAATTCAATTATTAAACAAAAATTTTGATAATATTCTAAACGAACATTCAATTATTTTCCAAAAAAAAAAATAAAGACTTCACAGTAATTCAATTATTTTCATAAATAATAAAATCATTCAGAGGAAGTCAATTATTTTCAAAAGTTATAAAATTCAATTATTTTCAAAAATTTTAATAAAATTCCCTGCAAAATTTCAATTATTTTTAAAAATATTTCTGAATTCAATAATTTGTACAACTATTATTTTAATAAAATTTCCCAAAAGAATTCAATTATTTAAAATCAATTTTGATTTTCTATAATAATGAAAATTTCACAGGAATTCAATGATTAAAAATAGAATTTTCATCATTCAATTGATTGAAACTTTTTTTGAATTATTTTAATAAATAATAAAATTCTTTTGACAAAAATTGAAATATTTTCTAATAGGTACAATTTTTTAATTAATTTCAATTATTTGTAAAAAGTTCAATAATATTTATTGAAAGTATTCAATAATTCTAAACAATTTTAATAAAATATTGTTTAGAATTGAATTATTTTCATAAATAATAAAATTCTTCGAAGAAAGTGAATTATTTCCCTAAATAATAAAATTTTCTTAAGAAATTGAATTATTTTTAATAAATCTCTTGTTGTAATTGAATTATATTTAAAAATTTTATTAAAAATTTAAAAAAAACCTATTATTAGTAAAAATTAAATTCATTTGAAAGAATTCAATTACAAAAATTTTACTTAAATTCGTCGTCAGAATTGAATTTATTATTTTCAATTGCAATTTTAATATAATTTCCTGCTAGAATTAAATTAATTTTTAAAAATTTTCATATTGCTTGAATTTTGAAATTTTAAATTGCTTGAAATTGAATTCCTGTGAAATTTTTATTATTTTAGAAAATAATTGAATATTCGTGTAGAACTTTGTCAAAATTTTTTTTTAAATAATTGAATTCTTTTGATAAATTTTATTAAAATTATAAATATTCAAATTATTGAATTAAAAAAAATTTTTGAAAATAATTGAAATTTTGCAATGAATTTTTGAGAAGTTACAAATAATTGCAATTTTTAGAAATAATTGAATTTTATAAAGGTTTCAAATTAAAATCTTTGAAAATTTGAATTTTTTATACTTTTAATTAAGAATTCTATGGAACTAATTTTTTTTTTAAAAAAAGCTTAATCGATATTTTTTAAAATTATTTCAAGTTTTTATTTTCTAATTTATATTTAATTGAAGAATTTCCGAATAATTGAAATTTCACGTAAAATTGAATTTTAAACAAATGGATATTTAAAAATTCTCAATGAAAAACTTTTTCAAAAATTACTAAAAATAATTGATTTAAAGAATATTTTCTAACAATTTTCTAAAAATTTTAGAAAATAATAATTGAATTGAAATGACGAAAATAATTTTGAAGGAGTTACAGTTTTCGAATTATGTTTCCGAATAATTTTACATTTAAAGAAATTCAAAAATGTATTAGAACATTTTTCTTAAATATCTAATCATTTTAAGAGTGAATCAGAATATTTTTTAGAGTCAAGAAAAAAGTCAAAATTTTATCTGGAAATCAGGGAAAAACAAAATTATGAGTTAATAGTTTTTACATTCGGTTTCCGTTTTTATTTCAACATTTTTTTATTTTTTACTTATTAGATTAATTTAATTAATCTAAATTCAATTAAATTTATTTTTATTTTTTAATATCATTTAAAGGCCATGAAAAAATATAATAAAAACAAAATTATCTTTCGTGTCAACCCCCTGAAAAACTACATTAAATCCGAATGTTTATCGTTTTCTATTAAATTTTTTTTTGTTTTCTAAACTTTCAGAATTTAATGATTCATCGACATCCGAATATTTTAAAGTACGTTTCATCATGGTCAAAGGGGAGTAAATTTTTCCTTGCAACTGAAAAAGTAAAACCACTCGTTCAAGTAATTGGAACAGAGACGACACTACAAATTTGCATCGGTTTACATAATATTCTTCGTGCCTTGTTATTTTTACACGAAAAAGCTCTATCGTCGCACAACAATATTTGCAGTAGTTCAATATACGTGGCGGAAGATGGTTCTTGGAAATTAGGAGGTCTTGAATATCTCTGTCAATTTTCCGAATTAACTACCAATTATTTTAGGAAAATTAAAACTTATCGTTATGAGAAGGCAATTTCTCCCATTGAAGATGAATTATTGAATAATATTTCCTCTGATCCGATAGTCATTGATCGCTATGCTTTTGGCGTTTTGGCTGAGGATGTCTTACGATTAAAAAATGATGGTGAGTGAAAAAAGAAACTTTATTTACAGTGATTATTAATTAGTAAGTGTATTTAAAAGTATTTAATGTACTTAAAGGCATTTAAATATACTTAAAGATATTTAAGGTACTTCAAGGTATTTAAAAAGTGTAACCTTTTTTGTATAGATGATGTACCAGGTTTGAAGGAATTCATAGAATATTGTAAACAAGAGTTAAAAACATCCGATACATCTTTGGTCGCTTCATTGTCCTCTTTACTCAATCATTCTTTTTTCTCTCACGATTTCATGAAAATTCACGCATTTCTGACAGAGTTACCATTAAAAACAGAGACTGAGAAGAAAGAATTCTTTTTGTAAGAAAGTTTTAATTTGATAAAAAAATAAACCCCCCCCCCACCCCTAAAAGAAACGAAATATTAATCTATTCCTCTTTTTGCAGAAATATAGTCGAAAAATTGGAAAGTTTTCCGGAGAAAATTGTCGCGGAACAATTAGGAAAATTATTATTGTCTAGATTAGTTCTATTAGATCCAACAGCGCAAGAAAAACTTTTGCCGTTTATTTTGAAACCAAAAAGTCAAGGTAATGTACATTTATTGCGTTAAAAGAAAAATTAAAAAATCTTTAATTAATCCTGTTTTTATTTAATTTATTTTTATTTCATATAATTCTGGCAATCTGTTTTTGTTTTCTTTTTTGTTTCTTAATTCGATTTGATAATTTCTTTTTCTCAATATATTGAATTTTAAAATTAATAAAACTCTAATTTAATGTTTTCAAGATTATATAATTAAACAATTGATTAAACAAAATTTTTTTATATAAAAAATCATAATTTTCAAAATAAACAATTACATATAGAATTTTATAAAAAATTTCCAAATTGAATTTTTCGAAAGAATTTTATTTAAAATTTTTCAAAATAATCCAATAATTCTTCAGATTTAATTTTACATTTTTTTAAAATAGTTGATTTCCCAGAAACAATTTTATTATTAATGAAAATTAATTGAATTCTTTCGAAGATTTTTACTAAAATTTTTTGACAATAATTGAATTCTTGCAAAGAATTTTATTTTTTACGAAAATAATTGACTAGAATTTTATCAAAATTTTTAAAAATAATTGAAATTCTCAATTTCTTTTATTATTTATAAAAATAATTGAATTTCAACGAATGAATTTTATTATTTATGGAAAATAATTGATTTCTTGTCAAGAAGTTTATTAAAATTTTGGAAAATAATTAAATTTTTAAGTAGAATTGAATTATTTAAAAAGATAATTTAATTCGTGACAAGACTTTTATAAAAAGTTTTTAAAATAATTGAAATTCCGCAATGTCTTTTATTATTTATGAATTTAATTATTTAAAAAGATAATTAAATTTGTGCCAAAAATTTTATCAAAATTTAATAATTGAATTTCTGCAAAGAATTTTTGTAATTTTTCCAAAATAATTCAATTCTTCCGAGGAATTCAATTTAAATTGAAAATAAATCAATTGTTTTTAAAGAATTTTATTGACATTTTTTTAAAATAATTAATTTTCTAGAAAGAATTTTATAATTTATGAAAATAATTGACAATTATTGAGAAGAATTCTATTATTTACGAATGTAAATAAATTTTAATGCAGAATGTTATATAATTTATGAAAATAATTGAATTTCAGCGAATGAATTTTATTATTTATGAAAACAATTAAATTTTTGTAAAGAATTTATTAAAAAAATAATTGAATTCTTGCGAAGAATTTTATAAAAATTTATATTAAATAATTGAAATTCTGCGATAAGTTTTATTATTTATGAAAATAATTAAATTTTAGCGAAGAATTTTTGTAAATTTTTCAAAATATTTTCAAATATTTCCATAAAATTCAATTATTTCCTTAAATTTTAATAAATTCTTTGAAACAATATTCAACTATTTTTATAGATACTAAAATTCTTTGTAGGAATGAAATTATTTTTAAACCAATTTTAATAAAATTACAAATAATAAATGAAATTACGAAAGAATTTAATTATTTTCAAAAAAATTCCATAAAATTCAATTTCAACAAGAATTTAAAATTCTCCAAAAATAATTTAATTATTTTCAAAAACTTTTTTAAATAATTCTATATGAAAATTAAATTACTTTCAATGCAATTTTTAAATATATTCGTCAAAAAAATTGAAAGAATTTAATTATTTTTGAAACAACTTCAATTAAATTCCTCAAAAGAATTTAATTACATATTTTCAATAAAATTAATTTATTTCTTTAAAATTTTAATAAATTCTTTGGAATAATTCAATTATTTTTATAAATAGTAAAATTCTTCGCAAGAATTACATTATTTTTATAAATAATAAAATTCTTCTCAGGAATTCAATTATTTTCAATACAATTTTAATAAAATTCTTCTTCATAAAATTCAATTGCTTTCAAAATTTTTAATTAAAATTATATTAAAGAAACTCCATTATTTAAAAAAAAATTCAAAGAAATTCTTCAAAAGAATTTAATTAGGATTTTTAAAAATTTTAATAAAATCCTTGGCTAGAATTCTTCGAAGGCTAGAATTCTTCGAAGGAATTCAATTATTGTCTTGAAATTTTTTTATAAGATTTTTTTACAAGAAACTTATCAAGAAACAAAGAATTTAAATTTTTGAATATTTTCTTTTCAGATGATCTCAAAGATCAAGGACTATTTACAGTACAAACATTCAAAGAGCATTTAATTCCAAAGTTACTACAGATGTTTTGCGTTCGAGACGCGTCAATTCGACTGCTACTTATTTCGCATTTAAATTTATTTGTCCACGTTTTTGAGAAAGACGAATTAAAGTCTCGAGTATTACCAGAACTTCTCGTTGGAATTAAAGATACGGATGATTATCTTGTTAGTACAACATTACACGCACTCGCTGAACTTGTTCCTATTTTGGGTGCAGCAACAGTAATCGGTGGCCAAAGAGGAAAACTTTTCGCCGACGGTCGTCCAATGAAAATACAAAGACTTAGAAAATCCATAAATACCAATAGTAGTAATAATAATAGTAATAATCACAATCTAAATAGAATTACAGATTCCTCAATGCTTTCTTTACCGGAAAGACCATCGCCAGACGGTGGTGAAGATAAGGAGGAGACAAATTTTTCCTACGCCGAGGAAGAAAATTGGTCCGATTGGGAAACACAGGAAATTGAAGGCAAAGATAATCAACTAATTAATAGAACAATTGAAACAATTGAAAACTCTGATTTACAGAATTCCAATTTAGAAACTAAAATCGATGAAATAAAGTCAAAGAATAAAAAAAAACCAATTGTCGCCGATATATCTGAACTTGACATAAAACATTCAAAGTCAATATGTCAGGAGAGTGACGATTTTGATTTTTTTACCGATATGGAGCCAGTTATACAGAAACCACAAATTATACAAGTGGAAAAAGTATTTCAAACGAAAACTATATTCGATGTTAAATCGCCGACAAATAATTCAGCTGATAATTCACCTGATGAAGATAATGGTTGGGGCGATGATTTAAACGATTGGGATATTGACACCGTTGAAGTAAAAGAGTGATAACTTGTAAATATTAAAAAAAAAATAGTTATCCTGTTATGCACCTATCGTGTATTTTTATATCTATCAAATTACGCAAATGTAAATAAAAAATATTTTTTAGTTTCTTTAACAATCTTTTGATTTTGATTCAATTTTCGATTGCTGATAATTCAACAGATATTGTAAATATAATATTGCGAATAAAAAAAGTCAAAATATATACCAAAATTTATAATTAAAACAGAATTTGATAGTATAAAAATGTACCTTTTGTTATGAATTCACTTATATTGTAAATAGATTGTAAAATATTTTTTAACCTTAAATTTGTATATATAAAGTGTACGAAATTTTTATTATCTTTTCTAATGTATAGGTAATATTGAAACTGTTTTAAAAAGCTGTTGGACAAATTTTAGATTTAATTATTTAATAAAATGTTACAATCTTTTTTGGAAATTATTATTATTTTACAAAATTTAATTCAATTTTTTTTAAATTGTCAGGAAAAGCAGGAAAGTAGAGAATTTAGGTAAATTAAAACCTTTGAATAAAGAATGTCAATTTTTAAAAAATTTGGAACAAAAAATTATTTACCAGTTTTCAATCCTCAAAATTCCATTTGTGTATCTGTAACAAAAGATCATTTCTCTTAGTTATGGAAAATTGCGAATAAAAAATATGACGCTCCGAAAAAAATTTATTTTCTCGAATTACCGAAAATAAACAAAATGAAAAAGTAAAAAAAAATTTATAAAGTAAAAACAGAAAAGAAAAACTTTCTTCGGAACTTGAATTGAATGAATATTAAATAATTAACATACCATTTTGTGTAGTCTTCTCCTCTCTGTTAGAATCCTCAAGATTTCTGAGAAACTCGAGAAAAATATGCAACGACTTATTCATAGCAGTTTTTTTATAGTCCTTTATTTTTCTCACGTCAACCGATTCATCCTTTTGTCGTGCCAATTCCTTTGCATCGTAAGCATCAACTTCATTGATAAGTGTCTGAATAGTGGGAACACTGTGCGGATCGAAATTATCAACTGTCTTCGGATTAAATGGCACGCAAACTTTTGTTGTCTTTGGATGAACGCAATAGGGAGATTTCAGTAAATGATTTAAAGTCTTTGACACGTGAATATCTAATCTTGGATATGAATACTGAATCATTATTTCTTCTATTAAATTTCTCGTTCGCCATTTCTTTGAACCCTGAAATATTAAACAATTTATTTTATTTTTCTAAACTAAAAATACAGGGTTGCAGGAAAAATTTAATTCTATTTTTTTCTGATTTCCAGATGAAATTTTGACTTTTCCCCTGATTCGAAAGAATATTCTGATTCACTCTAAAAATTATTAGATACTCAAAAAAATGTTTTAATAAAACATTTTTTTTTAGTTTTAAAACTAAAAAAAACTGTTTTTTAAAACAGTTTTTATTTGCGAATTTCTTTAAAAGTAAAATTATTCGAAAACATCAACAACTTATCCTTTTTAAATAAATATTTAATCATTATTATTTTTCCATAGGAATTAAAATTCTCCAAAAGATTCAAATTCAAACTTTTTTTTAAATTCAATAACATTAAGAATAAAAATATTGTTACTGCAACTTCTTCAAAATTATTTTCATCATTTCAAGTCAATAATTATTTTCTAGAATTTTTAACAAAAATTTAAATTTTTAAAAATTTAAATCAGATATTTTTAATAAGTTTTGAAAAAGTTCTTTGCGAATTTTCAAATCCATTTGTTTATAATTCAATTTTACCAAACTTCCAATTATTCGGAAATTCTTCAATTCAATATATATTAGTAAATAAAAACTTGAAATAATATCAACAAAAAATTCAATTAAATTTTCCAAAAAAATTAATTATGCAAAATTGTTAGTTAAAAGTATTAAAAATTCAATTTTTCAAAGATTTTAATTTGAAACCTTTTCAAAATTCAATTATTTCTAAAAATTTACTCTCTAATGCATTTAAAATTCAATTATAATCTAAAATTTTAACTGAAATTAATTTTTAAATCAATTTTTATTAGAAAATTCTACGAGAATTCAATTATTTAAATATAAAAATAAATAAATTATTGAAATATTAAATTCCTAAAAAGAATTTTATTATTTATGAAAATAATTGAATTATTACGAATAATTTTATTATTTTGAAAATAATTTAATTGTTTAAAAGAAATTTATTGAAACTTTTGAAAGTAATTTAATTATTTTGAAAAAATTTTATTAAAATTTCATTAAAAAGAATTAAAGTTTGTGCGAAGAATTTTATTATTTATAAAAAATAAATTAATTCTTGCGAAGAATTTTATTCAAAATTATGACAATTTTGAATTCTTCTGAGAAATTTAATTGAAGTTGTATCGAAAATAATTGAATTCTTTGAAAGAATTTCATTGAAATTTATTATATTAAAAATAATTGAATTTCTGAGAAAAATGTTATTACTTATAAAAAAATTGAATTCTAGCAATGAATTTTGTTTTTTATAGAAATAATTGAATTTTTAGGAAGAATTTTGTTAAAAATTGTTTAGGTAATTAAATTTCTGCGAAGAATTCTATTATTTATGAAAAACATTGAAAATCTTGCGAAGAATTTCACTATTTATGTAAATATGTAATTGAATTCTTTCGAAGAATTTTATTAAAATTTCTTATATAATAGAATTTTTTCGACGAAAAAATTTTATTATTAATAAAATTTTTAAGAATAATTATAATTTTTCGAGAAATTCAATTAAAACCGTATAAAAAATAATTGAAATTCTGCGATGAGTTTTATTATTTATGAAAATAATTGAATTATTGCGAAGAAATTTCATTAAAAATTTTTTTTAAATAGGTAATTAAATTATTTTGTAAAATTTTATTAAAATAGTAGATATTGAAAATCATTGAATAAGGAAAATTTTGAAAATAATTGAAATTTTGCCTAGAATTTTATTAAAATCTTTAAAAATAATTGATTTTCAAAGAAGAATTATGTTATTTATAAAGATAAGTAAAGAATTAAATTAAATTCATTAAAAATTGAAATTTTCTAAAATTTCAAGTTGAAACCTTTTGAAGTTCACAAATAATTCATTTTTTCATCTATTTATGAAAATTGTAAACACAACTCTTTTAAAATTCAATTAATTTTGAAATATTTAAGTAAAATTATTCATTAAATCATTTATAAGTAATAATTTTATGGTAATTCTTCAAAAAATAAGTTACATATTTTAAAGAAAAATTATTGTCAGAAATAGAAAAAATTGAAGGTTTTGTATTATAAATTTATAATTCGTGGTAATTTCATACTGTTTATGAGACAAACAAAAAAGACATTAAAAAATCATTATTTTCCTGTTATCTCCTAGGGTAAGAAAAAAGAAGAATTGTATTTTGAAAAACATACCGATTGTGATTGTAATTGTTTGATGTAATATTCTTGAAATGCTTCCCATCTTTTTTCACTGGTCGAATATTTGTTTAATAAATTTCTCACGTCTACTCTCACTTCATCTTCGGTGTGAATAATCTCCAAAAATTTATTTATATTTTCCTCCGTACCGAGCATATTTTGCTCGATAACGCACATTGGAACAAATACAGATTTTATTATACCTAGAGCTCGTCTACGGAGGGAAGAAAAGCGATTATTTTATTTCGAGTTAAAATTTTTTTCACTAAATATTCGAATAAATTTTTAATCAAATATTCGAATAAATTTTCAATCAAATTTTCGTTAAATTTTAATCAAATTTTAATTAAATTTTAATAAAATTTTTATTATATTTTAATTAAATTTTCATTAAATTTTAATTAAACTTTAATAAAATTTTCATTAAATTTTAACTAATTTTCCATTATATTGTCAATAAATTTTCATTACTCTACTGAATGATGAGTTTTGTATCGCAACATGACTTTTTTCTTCGAGTACGCTCCTCCTCGGATTAGTTGTAAATATTCGGCAACTGAGCTTCGTGCCGCTGGATTGAGACTCCTCGCTCTCTTATCACAGACCCAACAATGGATACCTCTTCTTCCAGAAAACACCCAGAGGATATGATTAAATCCAAAGTCCTCTAAACAAGAAAAGTACAGTTACACTTTTAATCACAAAATTAAAATCCTATTTATTTAAAATTTAATTTAATTAATAATTTGTCATTTCTTCCTTGCTTTGTAATTTAATTACAAAGCAAGGGAAAAATGACAAATTATTTTAAAAAAAAAAAATATTTTTTACCTCTTAATGAAGAATCAATAACTTTACAAGCTATTGCCATGTATTTCCAGCATTTACTGCAAATATCAGCTCCCGAGCAACAAGTTCTCACTTCATCATAATCAGTCATATCGATATCAAAAACAAGTTCTTTTTCGATTGGAAAAAATTTCGTGTCATACTTATGTTCTGTTGGACTAGAGAAAATTTTACGATAGAATAATTTTCTCCACCGAAGACTTTATGGAAAAATTAAAAGAAAGCAAAGAATTAATACTCACGGAACATTATAAACGGCTCCAATATCAATTTTGTGGGGATTCAATCTTTTCATTTCAGTCATGAGTTGATTTAAATTTTTGAATGCTTGAAATCTAATGTAAACATCGTCTTCAACGGTGAAGGAAAATTCCCGACGAGAGAACAATTGGCCTGAAATAAATAAAAGTAAATTAACAAAGACTTTTCCTTCTTTACAAAAATAATTGAATTCTTGACAAAAATTTTACAATTTACAAAAATAATTGAATTGTTTCAAAGAATTTTATCAGATTATTGAAAATAATTGAATTTAAATAATATTTTTAAAAATAATTGTATTCTTTCGAGAAATTATATTAAAATTGTATTTAAAATAATTGAATTCCTACGAAATATTTTATTATTTATCAAAAAAAAAAAAATAGAATTCTTGCGTATGATTTTATAATTTTTAAAGATTTAAAATTGTTTCAAAGAATCTAAATTTTTGAAAATAATTGAATCTTTTGAAGGAATTTTATTAAAAATGTTGAAGATAATTATTTTTTCCAAAAAATTTTATAAAAATTGTTGATAATAATAATTGAATTTGTATTAAAATTCTTAAAAATCATCGAATTTAATTAATATCTACTTTTTAAAAATATTGGAATACTTTCGAAAAATTTTATTAAAATTGTATTGGAAATAATTGAATTCCAGAATAAAATTTTTTTATTTATGAAAATAATTGAATTATTTTGAAGAATTTTATCAGAATTGTTGAAAATAATTTAATTCTTGGCAAGAATTTTATTAAATATTTTAAAAATAATTGAATTGTTTTGAATAATTTTTATTGAAAATTTTGAAAGTAATTGAATTTTTTGAAGAATGTCTTAAATTTCTAAGATTAATCGTGTTTAAATTTAATTTAATTTTATTAAAATTATTGACAGAAAATTAATCTTTTTTAAAGAATTTTATTTGTTGTAAATAATTAAAATTTTTTAAAAATTCTATCAAAATTGTTGAAAATAATTAAAATTTTTAAAAAATTCTATCAAAATTGTTGAAAATATTGAATTGAATTCAATTAATATTGATAAAAATAATTTTATTTTTTCTAGAAATTATATTAAAATTGCATTGAAAATAATTTTGAATCCCTTTAAAAAAATTTCACTATTTATAAAAACAATTGAATTCTTGCAAAGAAATATTATTATTTATGAGAGTAATTGAATTGTTTTGAAGAATTTTTGAAAATAATTGAATGTTTTTAAAGAATTTTATTAAAAATTTTGAAAATCATTGAATTGAATGAATCTCGAAAAATGTTATTAAAACGTATAAAAATAATACATTATTTTTCTTAAGAATTTGATAAAAACTGTTGAAAAGAATTGATCAAAATCAATATATTAATAAGCTTGACATTATATTAACTATCCTTTGGTTTATCTTAACGAAATAATATAATAATTACATTACAACAAAGGAAATATATTGTTAAAAGTACATACCGTTACCATAACTCAACCATCGGTAATATTCATTGTAAGGAAAAAGTCTTTGATAATAAACTCGTAAAAGATCCGGTAAATTACTCCCCATATTTTCGCTTAGAATAAATTTTTCTACTTATTATATTGAATTATTTACTGTAAAATAAAAGGAATAAATAAACTTTTGCAATTTGAGGTTAAATGAAAACGACAACAATCCTCACACCTTTGTTGTATGACTTTTTTTTAATTGGCGGGAAAATTAGATGCTGATAATCCTCCAATCAGAAACACGGGAAACTAGTCTTTTTCTCTAGAGACTGCAATCTGATTGGTTGGCGCTAGAAAAGGGTTCTCTCCTTCCCATCCCTGTCAGGACATTTTTAGTCAGCTGTTTATTGTATATTGGCGGGCGCCGGCCGTTCTTGTTTAATTAATTGTTTATTTTTCTAATCAGCAATGCACGCTTTTTTAAAAACCGGAAAATTGGGTCCTGGAGAGGTGAAAAAACCTTCGACATCTCGCACAAAAGAACGTGGTGGTCCATCGCCTCCTTGGGTTGAAAAATAGTAAGAGTACTTTCCTAACCTAAAAATCAAACTTTAAAACAATTAATAATTTAACACAAAATTGTTATTGAAAACTTCTGCCAGAATAAATATAAAAGTTTGAAAACGAAATATTTAATTTCAGTCGTCCTAAAACTGTAGACGACGTAGTCGAACAGGCAGAAGTCGTCCAGGTTCTTCGTCAATGTTTAGCTGGAGGTGATTTTCCAAATTTACTACTTTACGGTCCACCGGGAACGGGAAAAACGAGTACAATTTTGGCAGCTGCCCGACAACTTTTTGGCGATATGTACAAAGACAGAATTTTGGAGTTGAACGCCTCTGATGAACGTGGTATTCAAGTGATTCGCGATAAAGTCAAAACATTCGCACAACGCACAGCCAGCAGTGTAAGAAATGAGTGAGTAAAAGGGTCAGGGAAAAAATCTAAATTTTATCTGGGAATCAGGGAAAAGCAAAATTAATTTTTTGTGGCAACCCTGTTAGCGTTTTTTAAAATTAATTAAAGATTAATTTATCCTTATAATAGACAGTAAATTAAAAGCAATTTTTTTACACTTTCCAAATGCCAATGATGTTTAAGTAAAAGGTTTGAAGTTCACAATATACTCGAGATATTGAATACTTAAGATTGAAATTAACTAGTTGCTTATCAGGCAGTTAGGATGAGATTCTTAATCTGTTTATACTCAACTGGACAATAATTCCAAATTTCTACAAACATAGTGTGAAAGCAGCGAAAATTATTAACTTTCATTTCATGGAAATTTGACAAAAAAAGAAATTTTTTAAATTATAACTCAATACTACTTGATTCAAATCCTGAAAAAGTGTTTGGTACTCGTAAATTTTGATTTTATATTTAAAAATTTTCTTTTAAACTTTTAAACAAATTTCGGTCTTGAGATTCTTTTGATCAGTTAACGAACTTGTGTTAAAAAATTATAACTGAGGCAATATTTAACTATTATTATATTAATATTAATATTTAGATATCAATATTAATCCAGTATAATCCTATTTTTTATCAAAATATTTTTATTATATTATTATATTAAAAAGAAAATTGAATTTTCAGCGGAAAGGCGTGTCCACCTTTTAAAATAATAATTCTGGACGAGGCGGACAGTATGACTGTTGCTGCTCAATCGGCCCTACGTCGAACAATGGAAAAAGAATCTCACAGTACACGTTTCTGTTTGATTTGCAATTACGTTTCACGTATTATTGAACCATTAACGTCACGTTGTACAAAATTCAGATTCAAATCTTTGGGCGAGGAGAAAATTATCGAGAGATTGGAATTTATTTGCGGTGAGGAGGATTTGAAAGCTGAAAAAGCAGTTCTCGTTAAATTAGTTGAAGCTTCCGGTGGAGATTTAAGAAGGGCAATCACTTCATTGCAATCGGTTATGAGACTCAAGGGAAAGGGTGTCGATGTCACTATTGATGATGTTTTGGAAGTCACTGGAGTATGTACAAATTTTTTTTTATCGTAAATTTCTATATTTCATATATTATTTTATAAATTTCTATATTTTATATTTTATAAATTTCTATATTTTATATTCTGTAAATTTCTATATTTTATATTCTATAAATTTCTATATTTTATATTCTATAAATTTCTATATTCTTTATTCTGTAAATTTCTACATTTTATATTCTATAAATTTCTATTATTCTATATTCTATAAATTTTTATAGGTTGTTCCCGATTACTGGTTGCATGATTTAATGGAAGTCTGTAAAGATCAAAATTATACCAAAACAGAAGAGTTTATCGAAAAATTTATGATGGAAGCTTATTCAACAACTCAGGTTTGTAAAATTTTGTAAATTAAAATTTTTTTCATTTTCAAGAATTAACTTAAAAATTTAAACATTTCACTTATTAAGTACATAATATTAAATATTCTTGTTTATTATTATTCTAGAATTTTAGTAAAATTTTTCTCAAGAATTTCATTATTCTCATTCTCATAAATAATAAAATTCATTAGAGCAATTCAATTATTTTCAATACAATTTTAATAAAATTTCTCGAAAGAATACAATTATTTTTAAAAATATTAATTAAATTCGATTACTTTCAAGAATTTTAATATATATTCAATTATTATTTTCAACAATTTTTATTAAATACTTTTTAAACAATCATTATTTTCAAAATTTTTAATAAAATTCCTTCAAAAAATGCAATTATTTTCAAAAATTCGGATAAAAGTCTTCGAAAAAATTAAATTATTTTTATAAATTGTAAAATTCTTGATAAGAATTCAATTATTTTTGCAAATAATAGAATTCTTCTGAGAAATTAAATAATTTTTAATACAATTTTAATAAAAAATTTCTCTAAAGAATGCAATTATTTTTAAGAATATTAATTAAATTCGATTTTTTCAAGAATTTTGATAAAAATTCAATTAGATATTATTTTCAACAATTGAATTCTGATAAAATTCTTCGAAAAAATGCAATTATTTTTATAAATTGTAAAATTCTTGGCAAGAATTCAATTATTTTTGTAAATAATAGAATTTTTCTGAAAAATTTAATTATTTTCAATACAATTTTAATTAAATTTCTCAAAAGAATAGAATTATTTAAAAAAGACATTAATTAAGTTCGTTTATTTTCAAGAATTTTAATGTAAATTCTATTTATTTTAAAAATAATTTTGATGAAATTTTTTAAGAAAAATAATTATTTTCAACAATTTTTAATAAAATTCTTTTAAAGAATAAAATTATTTTTAAAAATTCAGATAAAATTTATGGAAACAATTCAATTATTTTTATAAATAATAAAATTCTTCTTAAAAATTCAATTATTTTCACTACAATTTTAATAAAATTTCTAAGAAAAAATTTAATTATATTCAAGATAATTTTAGTAAAATTTCTTTAACAGGTTCAATTATTTTAAAAAGATTGTAATAAAATTTTCCTAAACAATTCAATTATTCTCAAACGTTTCTAATAAAATTCTTTGTGAATTTCAGTTATTATCTTTTGAAAAAATCATTTTATTTTTAAAATTTTTAATAAAATTCATTCAAAAAATTCATATAAAATTCTTGGAAACAATTCAATTATTTTTACCAATTGTAAAATCCTTCACAAGAACTAAATTATTTTAACGAAATTCTTTTAAAAAATTGAATGATTTTCATAAGAAACGGAATTTATTTTCAAGAATTCAATTATTTTTAAATGCAATTTTAATTAAATTTCTTGGAAAAATTTAAAATATTCAAAAATTTTAATAAAATTCTTCGCACGAATTTAATTATTTTAATTAATTATTCTTCGCCTAAATTCAATTACTTTTAAAAATTTTAACACAAATTCTTCCCAAAAATTTAATTATTTTTATAATAAATAAAATTCATTGCAAAAATCTTGCCAAGAATTAAATTATTTTCAATACAATTTTAATTAAATTTTCTCGAAAGAATTCAATTTTTGAAAAATATGTTGATAAAATTCATGAAATGAATTTGATTTGAAAAAGAATTTCGATTTAAATTTTAGAAAATATTTAAAAAGAATTAAAAGAACTGCAGTTCTAGGTAATTTTTAGATTTAAATAAATTTCAAAAGCTTTTATTTATTCTCGCTAAATTTAAAATAAGAATGTTTTTTAACCAAAAATGGACTTGAAAAATTTCACAGGCTTGTAATTATGTTAATAGTTATCAAAATAATATAATTGGAAAAATTTTAAATTCTCAAAATAAGATAATTACGAAAATTTTTAATTTTTAAAAAAAATTTAATTGCGAAAATTTTAAATTATCAAAATAAGATAATTACGAAAACTTTAAATTTTTAAAAAATATTTAATTGCGAAAATTTTAAATTATCAAAATAAGATAATTACAAAAATTAAAAATAAAAAAAAAATTTAATTGCGAAAATTTTAAATTATTAAGAAAAATAATGAAAATGGTTCCCTTTTAATGTTTCAGGTGATAGATCAATTGAATGAAAGGATTATTTACTCGAATCATTTAACGGACAAACAAAAGGCCCATATTGGCGATAGACTTGGGGTAATTATAAAAATAAAATACACAAAATAAATGAAAATAACCAATAAGAATTTAAATTGTTTACTTAAAATTAAAATATCAAAATTTATACATTTCGGAAGAATTCATTTTTAAGAATTTATTTAAAAAAAAGAAAGAAGATATATATATTTTTTTTTTTTTTTGATAAATTAAGGCATTAATTTATTAATAACTGGGTAATAATGCTAATGAATTTCACGTATGTATATTGTTATCTTTTACAGGAATGTAGCTACAGATTGCTGGATGGAGGCAGCGAATATGTACAATTAATAACTTTATGCTGCGGTATTATGCAAGCATACGAAATGTCATAAAAACCGCCCACCATTTAAATTGATAATTTTTCCTTTGTACAGTTTCTAATTCAATTATATTTTCTATATTTTTTTATATATATAACGCAACGGAATAAAAAACATTTTTTCTAAAACAAAAAAAAGTTACAATCATTTGGCACAACAATGTGTGTGTGTTTTTTTTTCATTACCATTCTTCAAAGTGTATGCAAAAAAAAAAAATTTCATTCTAGAGTCATGTTCAAAATAAGCGCGTATCACGAAAAAAAAATTAAGAAAAAAAATGTCAATATTTAATTTATAAATAATTTACGCTTATTATTAACAGTCATTGAAATAAAATTGCTAATTATAATTTGCTGTTGTAGAATTGACAGCAGGGAAAATTCGTAAAAAATAATAATATTGCTTAATAAAATATTCAAATATATGAAACGTGTATATAATACAAATTTTTTTTTTGTCAATTTCATCTATCTTTTTTTCCTTTCAATTAGGTATTGTTAAAATTAGCTAAAATATGTTCCCGTTTTCCACGTGCATTGACACGTGTATTTTGAAGAAAAAAAATTGTTGAAAAGATTCTTTTCACACAATGTAAAAAAGAATTACTTACGTATCTCCAATTCGAAATACTTCTACGCAATTTACAAGGCATTCTATATTTGTGGTTTTTTTTTCTTTTGTCTTAATATGGTGGAGGTTGATGCTGATTATGATAAGGATGTTGTGGAGGTTGATTTAAATTTCGCTGAAGGTGCGCCACTAATTGGGGAGTTTGTTGTTGACCTACATTGCTACTCTGTTGTTGTTGTACTTGCTGTTGCTGTGATTGTTGATGATGTTGCATATTAACTAACATTTGTTGCTGTTGCTGTTGTTGCCGGTAGCGTTGATTCAATGCCAACTATAAATGGAAAATATTTAATTTATATTAATAATCGTTGCATTTCGATAATCTGTTCGCAGTTTGAAGTTAATTATTATTCTTTATATTTTCGAAAATTTTAATATAATTCTTCGCAACAATTCAATTCTTTTTATATAAATAATAACATTCTTTGGAAGAATTCAATTATTTTTAACAAAATTTTAATAAAATTTCATGAAAGAATTAAATTATTTTTTAAATAGTAAAATCTTTCCAAAAATTCAATTATTTTCAAAAAAATTTCACGAAAGAATTAAATTTTTTTCTTAATTCGTTATAAAATTATTCAAAAGAATTCAATTATTTTTGAAAATTTTAATGAATCCTTCGAAATAATTCAATTATTTTTATGAATAGTAAAACTCTTTGCAGGAATTCAATTATTTTCAAAACAATTTTAATTGAATTCTTTAGAAGAATTCAATTTTTCAAGAAATTTTTAATATATTTCTAATAAATTCAATTATTTTCTAAAATCTTAATAAATCTTGCGAAAGAATTCAATTATTTTTATAAATAGTAAAATTATTTGCAGGAATTCAAATATTTTCAAAACAATTTTAATTGAATTCTTCGGACGAATTAAAATATTTTTAAATATTTCCATAAAATTCAATTATTTCCTAAAATATATATGAAAATTAAATTACTTTCAATGCAACTTTTAAATATATTCATCCAAAAAATTGAAAAAATTCAATTTTTATTTAAAACTACCGAATCAAATTCTTCTGATGAATTCAATTGTTTTGAATTCATCAATTTTTCCTAAAATTTTAATAAATTTTACGATCATTTCAATTATTTTTATAAATAGTAAAATTCTTCGAAGGAATTCAATTATTCTCTTAAAATTTTTAGATACTATTTTTTTCAAGAAGAAAATTTTTTAAAAATGTAGGAAAAAAACAACTAACTACAATTTGCGTACAGATTACGAATATAACGATTATTAATATAGATTATTCATTGAAAATTAAACTCTTTTAAACAATTTTATTAGAGTTTTTGTAAATAATTATATTTCTTTAAAAGAATTTCATTAAATTTCGTAAAAATAATGTAATTTTTGAAAATAATTTTAATTGGAAATTTTGAAAATAATTTAAATTTACCAAGAATTTTATTAATTATACTTTTGAGAACAATTGAATTGTTTAGAAAAAGTTTATTACAATCTTTAAAAATAATTGAACGTGTTAGAGAAATTTTATTAAAATTATCTTGAATATAGGTAATTGAATTTTTTCCTTGACATTTTATTAAAATTGTATTGAAAATAATTGAATTTCTCAGAAGAAGTTTATTATTTACATAAATAATTGAATTCTTGCCAAAAATTTTACAATTTATAAAAAGAATTGAATTTTTTTGAAAAATTTTATCAAAATTGTTAAAAATAATTGTATTCTTATTAAAACTCTTAAAAATAATTGAATTTAAATCATATTTTTAAAAATAATTGTATTCTTTGGAGAAATTTTAATAAAATTATATTGAAAATAATTGAATTCTTCAAAACAATTTATTATTTATGAAAATATTTTAATTCTTTTGTGAAGAATTTTTATATTTATGAAAATAATTAAATTCTTGTGGAGGATTTTACAGTTCATAAAAATAATTGAATTGTTTCGAAGAATTTTATTTTAATTTTTGAAAATAATTTAATTTTTTGAAGGAATTTTATAAAAAATTTTGAAAATAATTATTTAATGTTCTTAAATTATATGTGCTAATTTTAAAAACGTTATTTAAATCTACAGAAAATTTTGTTTACACTATAACAAAAAATTCATAAGAAAATTCTGAATTTCCGTGTCTAGAAAACTTTAATAATATAATATATAATATTAAAAAGAATTAATTCTTCTTAAATTTGTCTTTGTTTGTCTTATTAACTTTGAATTCACAAGAAGAAACAAAAAAACTTTTTTTATTTCTGACAATAAAAATTTTAAAAATAATTGAATTTTATAAGAATTGCATTTACAATTTTCACAAATAATTGAATTTCAAAAGGTTTTAATTTGAAATTTTAGAAAATTTCGAATTTTGAATGAATTATTATTCATTCATAATAAAAAATGATGACATTTTTTTGAGTATCTAATCATTTTTAGAGAGAATATTTTTTAGAGTCAGGGAAAAAGTCAAAATTCTGTCTCGAAATCAGGAAAAAACAAAATCAAATTTTTGCGACAGGAGTAGATTTGTTGTAAAGTAGAAAAAGTAAAATAAATGAAAGTAAATGAAGTGATATAAAATAAATTGTAGAAACTCACTTGTTGTAGATGCTGATTCGACTGTAAGCCAACGTTAGTTGATCCAACTCCGGAAACACCAACAGCCCCAGGTTTACCTCCTGTTTGCCTATAAGGTGGTGCTGGTTGATTTTGAACATTTCCGCCCATTGAACCCATAGTATTCATTGTCACATTTGGTGTCTGGAGAAAAAAAGAAATTTTCGTCAATTAAGGAAAGTAATTTAAATAATAATAGAACTTATCGTAGTAATAGTATCTAATAATATATTTAATTTAATAATTACTTTAATTAATTATTAATTAAAATAATTAATTAAATTTAATTTAATAAAAAAATACCTAATTATATTAATTTTCTCGTCTTCTATATACCATATTTGATCATAAATAAATAAATATGTTTATACAAAATTGTTGTGCCTTATATCATACAATAATAGTATTTTTAGTATCAACAATAAATATTAATTTTAGACCAAACGACACTTTAAAAAATGTCAAAAAATAAACTCACTTGTAGGTAAGGAGGCCTCGTTGCAGTTTGTTGCATTCTTTGCTGTTGAAGATATTCCTGACCTCTTTGTGCGCCTAACATTTGTTGATTCTGGAACAGCATATTTTGTTGTTGCTGCGATATCATTCCCTGTTGCTGCTGTTGTAGAATTTGCTGTTGTTGCTGTTGTTGCTGCACTTGTTGAGGTTGTTGCTGTGGTTGTTGGGCAAGCATTTGTTGACTGCCATAGCCTCCATAGTTCTGAGCCATTCCTCCAACACCTTTAAGAATTTTTAAAAATCTCTTCTTTAATTTTATATTTAAAAACAAGTTTTCAACTATTAATAATTATAACTTTAATTAAAGGTAAAGCGAATTTGTTGATATAAATAAATAAAATACAATCCTTCCTCTATGAGGAAGCAATATTAATTGCAGGCTTCGCACTCAATAATTAGTAATCAAATTCAATTATTTTCCACATTTTTAATTAGAATTCTTCAAAAATTCGATTATTTTTAAAAATAAGTTTTGAAAGTAAAAAAATAAATATTTTTTAAATATATAATTTACTTTAATTAAATTTGACAAAATTTACTTACTTATTTTTTCACAGGAACTAAAATTTTAAATAATTTTAATTTAAGAGCTTTTTGAAATTTATCTATCTCTAAAAATTCATATTATAACGCATTTTTAATATATGTATTCAATTATAATCTAAAATTGTAACTGAAATTCATTTTCAAATCAATTTTTATTAAAAAGTTCCATAAGAATTCTCTTATTTAAGTAAAAAAATAAATAATTGACAGAATAATTGATTATTTCTTAAAATTGAATAAGAATTTTATCAAAATTTTTGAAAATAATTTATATCTTGCGAAAGATTTTATTAAAATTTGTATTGGAGTTTCCAAGAAAAAATTTATTAGTTTTAAAAATAATTGAATTCTTCCAAAGAATTTAAAGTAAATATTTTTTTTAAATAATTGATTTTTTCGAGGAATTGAAATTAATTTTTCATGAATAATTACATTTTTTAAACAATTCCTTAAAAATTATATTAAAAATAATTGAAATCCTGTGATAAATTTTATTATTTATGAAAATAATTGAATAGTTGCTAACAATTTTATTAAAATTTTCAAGAATAATTGAATTCCTGAGAAGAATTTTATTGTTTATGAAAATATAATTGAATTACTGTGAAAACTTTTATTAAAATGTTTAAAAAGAATTGAATTTCTGTGAAAAATTCTGTTATTTTTGAAAATAATTGAATTTTTCATAAGTATTTTATAAACATTGTTTTAAATAATTAATTTTTTAAAAATGTAATAAATATTATGAAAATTTTATTTTAAAATTGCATTTTTGTGAAAAATTTTATTTGTGAAAATAATTAAATTTTTCGAGGAATTCATTTAAAATTGTATTAAAAATAATTGATAAATTCGCGCGAAAATTTTTGTTTGTTTATTAAAATAAATTAATTAAATTTTTTGACTACATTCTTTGAATCTATTCAAAATAAATCAATTTTTTAAAAATTTTAATTGAAAATTTATTTTATTTATTGTAAATTTTGAAATTTATTTTTTTTATTGTAAATTTTGAAATTTATTTTTCTTATTGTCAATTTTGAAATTTATTTTTTTCAATAAATTTCTCTCAATTTTTCAAAGTAAACGTGTTTGTTAATAATTGAAATTAAAAATTTTATTAAAATTTTTAAGAAATAATTGAATTCCCGAGAAGAATTTTATTGACTAATCTTTTTTAAATCTTTTGAAAATAATGTAGTTTTTTTTTAATAATTTTATTTGAGTTTGTTTATATTATTGTAATTCAAGATTTTAATATTGTATTACAATGTAAATTATTGGAAATAATTGAATTCTTTTAAAGAATTTTATTATTGAATAATTGAATTCTTGCGAAGGATTTTATTAAATTTTTTTGGAAATAATTGAATTTTCGAATAATTTTATGAAAATTTGAAAGAATAATTAAATTATTTCAACTATTAGAAGATTTAAATTTGTGAAAATTAAAAAAATAAGAAAAAAGTAGCTTTTAGTGTCACAAATTTAAAAAAAATTATCCCAATAGTAGCTAATCGTAAAAAAAGTTGTAAATATGTTTTGGTAGATGAGTGCGAAGAGTGTAATTGGAAAGAGAAAAATTATTCCATTTGTTAAAAAGATTACAGGACAAAAAATTCAATCCAAAAAATCCAGATCGAAAAATCCATGAAAAAAAGTCCAAAGTACAAAAAATCCAAAATAAAAATGTTCAAAGTCAAAAAATCCAAAATAAATAAAAACGTCTAAAATAAATAATGAAACATGTAAAAAAGCCACGTTTTTACTTTATACTTTATTGAAGTGGGAACTTTTGGTCTTTGAAAAAAAGAAGTTTTGGAAACTTTTGGTCTTTGGAAAAAAGAAGTTTTGTAAATTTTGGTCTTTGGAAAAAAGAACTTTTGGAACTTTTGGTCTTCGGAACTTTTTTTCATTGGAACTTCTGTTTTCGAACTTTTGTCCTCCAACCAAAAAAGAATGACAAATACCTTGCTGCATTCCGGTATACATTCCTTGTTGTTGTGTCTGCTGTTGTTGGGGATTAAACATTGTCTGTTGAGGATTCATCGTCGCGGCGCTGTGCTGCGCCCTGAGTTGTTGTCTAATGAATTGCTGCCGTTGCATACCCTGAAAACCGGCAGGACCAACGGAAGGTGGATTTGGCTGTTGTTGCGCACCCATATATTGTGTCGAAGGCATTCGCAGACGGAGCATATTCGAGAGTGCTTGCTTCGATTGATTATTCATTCCCGGACGATCGTAACGTTGACCAGTGACAGCTGGTGGTAATTGTTGACCATAGCCGTATTGTTGAGGCGCCGTATGGCCCTGTTGATTGGGATACCAATTTTGCTGTGGTTGCGGTGCTTGTCCCGTGAACATTCCCTGTTGTGGCGTAACTTGTGGTTGTTGATTTCCATACGGCATTTGTGGTATTTGTGTTTGACCTTGTGGCTAAACATTAAAAAATAAATTATTTCTCGGACATTTTTTACGTTTTTTTTTTTAATTGAAATTTATTTACCTGCAATTGTTGAGGTATCGTTGCAGTTGGCGTGACAGATCCCTTGATTCTTCGATTTCTTTTCGTTTTCATGGCTTTTCCCTTCCCGACACCACCTGCAGCTGCACCAATAACACCATTTGTACTACCAATTCGTCCCGGAGAATCGATACTCATTGGTGTGTCAGCCTTACCGGATTCTGATTCCTTTTTGTCTGGTTCAAGATCCTCGGGAGGCAGTGGCGGCGGCTCCAAATAGTAACTCGACGCCCTCGTCTGACTGTGAGTGTGATAACGAAGAAGTTTGTGCGCCATCTCATAAGTCAACGGTTTCCTTTCAATTTTCACAGCTCTAAACCAAGACCAAGAGAGGGGAGCAGGATTCTTATGGCCCTCCAATAATTCCCAAGCTGATACCTTTTGCGAATCACAAACTTGCAGTCCCTAAAATGTAAAAAATTATCATTAAAATAATGCAGGGCTCGAACTAGCTCCTAAATCCCGTAAAAGTCCGTTTTTTTCAAAAAAGGTCCGTAAAGTCCGTAAAAATTGAGAAAAGACGAAAAGTTCGTAAATTGTGCGATATAATTTGGATAATTTTAGAGAAATTACAAATGATTGCAGAAATTCAATTATTTTCAAAAATAATAAAATTCTCCGCAAAAATTCAATTATCAAAAATTTTAACAAAATTTTTCCCAAGAATTGAATTATCATTTTTATAAAAAACAAAATTCTTCCTATGAATTCAATTATTATTTTCATAAATAATAAAATTCTTGTCAGAAATGCAATTATTTTCAAATACTCTAAATGAATTATTAACGAAACTGAAATTATCTTTGTAAAAATAAAATTCATCGCAGAAATTGAAATATTTCCAAAACAATTTAATAAAATCCTCCTAAAAATTTAAATATCTTTATAAGTAATCAAATTCTGGGCAAGAATTCAATTATTTTTATAAACTTTAAATATATTATTAACGAAAAAGAAAATTATTTTTGTAAAAATAAAATTCATTCCAAAAATTGAATTCTTTAAAGAAATTCAATTATTTCCAAAAATTTTAATAAAATTTTTCCCAAGAATTCAATTATCATTTATAAAAAAGTAAAATTCCTTTCAGCAATTCAATTATTTTCATAAATAATAAAATTATTGGCAAAAATACAATTATTTTCAAAAATTTTAACAAAATTCTTCTCAAATATTCATTTATTTTTATAAATAGTAAAATTCTTCGAAACAATTCAATTATTTTTATAATTATTAAAATTCTTTGCAGAAATTC
This sequence comes from Leptopilina heterotoma, assembly GCF_015476425.1. NCBI lineage: Eukaryota > Metazoa > Arthropoda > Insecta > Hymenoptera > Figitidae > Leptopilina > Leptopilina heterotoma. The sequence continues at coordinate 4,722,698 of NW_025111114.1, forward strand.
CAATTTTTTTCAAGAATTCAATAATCTTCATAAATAATAAAATTTGAAATACAAATTCAATGATTTTCAAAAATTTTAATAATATTCTAAGCAATCATTAAATTATTTTAAATTTAAAATTATAAAAGTTACGAAAATTCATTGCAGAATTTCAATTAATTTTAATACAATTTTAATCGAATTCCTCGAAAAAATTCTTAAAAATTTTATTAAAATTCGTCAAAAGAATTCAATTATTCAAAAATTAATAGATAAAATTCTTTATGAAAAATCAATTTTAAAAAACGCAATTATTCAATAAATTGTTATTTTTGTATTTAAATAATTGAACTCCAGTAGAAATTTCTCATAAACATTAATTTAAAAATGGATTTCAGTTAAAATTTTAAATAATAATTGAATATTAAAAGCATTAGAGAGTAAATTTCTAGAAATAATTGAATTTTGAAAAGGTTTCAGATAAAAATCTACGAAAATTTAAATTTTTCATACTTTTTACTAACAATTCTGTGAAAATAATTTTTTTTTGAAAAACTTTAATTGCGGATTTTTTTTGAAATTATTAAAATTTTCTATTTTCTAATATTTATTTAATTGAAGAATTTACGAATACTTGAAATTTGTTAAAATATAACATTCTTCCTAGGAATACAATTATTGTCAAAAATATTCGAAACAAATTAAATTATTTTCGTAAAAAATAAAATTCATCGAAGCAATTCAATTATTTAAGAAATTATAATAAAACTCTTCCCAAGAATTCAATTTTTTTCAAAAATAAAATTTTTAACAGGAATTAAATTATTTAAAAAAAATTTAATAACATTCTTCGTCAGATTTCAATTATTTTCAATTTTTAAATGAAATATCTCGATGGAATTTAATTATTTTCAAAAAGTTTTCAAAAATTCTGAGAAATTATTTTCACAAATAAAATTCTTCACAGGAATTCAATTCTTTAAAAAATTGTTAATTAAATTTGTTGCAATAATTCACTTATTTTCATAAATAACAAAACTTATTGCAAAATTTCAATTATTTTTTAAACAATTTTAAACAAAATAATAGAAAATTGCATTTATTCTACAACTTATTATTTACAATTTGCCAAAAGAATTGTATTATTTTTTAAAATTTTGATAAAATTCTTCATAAAAATTCATTTTTAAGAAATATTCAATTATTTAATAAATTATTTATTTTTGTATTTAAATAATTAAATTCTCGAAAAAGTTTCTATATAATAAAAATTAATTAAATAAATAAATGACAAAAAAATTTTCACTTAAATTTAAAATTTCACTTAAAATTTTAAATTATAATTGAATATTAAAAGCATTATAGCTTGAATTTTTAGAAATAATTGAATTTTGAAAAGGTTTCAGATTGAAATCTTTGAAAATTTGAATTTTTCATATTTTTAACTAACAATTCTGTGGAATTAATTTTTTTTTTGAGAAACTTTAATTGCAGATTTTTTTTGAAATTATTTAAATTTTTTATTTTCTAATATATTTATTTAATCGAAAAATTTACGAATAATTGAAATTTTGTAAAATTAAATTTGTAAACAAATAAATTTGAAAATTCTTGAACAATTTTTTCAAAAATTATTAAAAATAATGGATTTATAAAAGATGTTTACACTGGAGCTTCACTTATTTTCACTAAGTCCAAACAAACTGAAAGGCAAAGTCGCACTTATTTTCACTCTGAAACGTAACATTCGAGTTGATTTGATTGGTGGATTCTTTAACATCAACCAATGAGAACGCACGGAGAACCATTTAACTGAAAATAAGTGAGACTGGAAATGGTGAAAATAAGTGAGACTGAAAATAAGTGAGACTGAAAATAAGTGAAGCTCCAGTGTAGTTAAAAACAGGAAAAAAAAGTTCAATTTTGTAAAAGTTACAAATTCAATTATTTTCCAGAGTAATAATAATAATATTCTTCGCAAAAATTAAATATTGTTCAAAAATAATAAAATTCTTCTTAGCGATCAATTATTTTCACAAATAATAAATCTCATTGCAGAATTTCAATTATTTTTAATACAACTTTAATCGAATTTCTCGAAAAATGTAATTATTCTTAAAAATTTTATTGAAATTTCGTGGAAAGAATTCAATTATTTGAAAAATTTGTTGATAACGATTCTCTATGGGAATTGAATTTTAAGAAACATTCAATTATTTATTTGCATTTTATTTGTTTTTAAATAATTTAATTCTAGTAGAGTTTTCTAATAAAAATTGATTTCGAAATTCAATTATTTCTAATAATTCATATTGCTTTTAATATTCAATTATTATCTAAAATTTTAACTGAAATTAATGTTTAAATCAATTTTTATTAGAAAATTCTACTAGAATTCAATTATTTAAATACAAAAATAAAAATAAATTGAATAATTGCATGTTTCTTAAAATTGAATTCTCACACAGAATTTAATCCCCAAATTTTTAAATAATTGAATTCTATTAACCAATTTTAATAAAATTTTTAAGAATAATTACATTTTTCGAGAAATTTGATTATAATAATTGTATTTAAAATAATTTAAATTCTAGTAGAATTTTCTAATAAAAATTAATTTAAAAATTAATTTAAAAATTAATTTCAGTTAAAATTTTAGATTATAATTGAATATTAAAAGCAATTTGAATTTTTATAAATAATTGAATTTTTGAAATTAATTTTTTTGAAAAAGTTTAATTGAATTTTTAAAATATTATTTTAAGTTTTTAGTTTCTAGTATTTATTTAATTGAAAATTTTACGAGTAATTGAAATTTCGTAAGGTATTGTAAACAAATGGATTTGAAAATAGTCAAAGAACTTTTTGGAAAATTATTAAAAATAATCGATTCAAAGAAGAATTTTAGTTAAAAATTTGTTTTAAGTAAAATGTTATATTTTTGTCAGTAATTGGTCCGTAATTTTTCATTTTTCGTCCGTAAAGTTTGTATTTTTTCATTTTTGGTCCGTAAAGTTCGTATTTTTAAATACTTTCACTGGTTCAAGTCCCGATAACACCAAATATTATTCTTTCGAAAATTCTTACCTGCTTTTTGTCGATACTATCAAATCCGGTAATTTTATTCCCCTTCGTATCCGTTAAACATCCAACCGGTTCACAAGCAATCACTTCAATTGTCAATTTTTGCAAAGGAAGTAATTGTCTAACAAATTGAATACTTTGTGAATTTCTATCACCTAATTCTTTTTTCAATTTTTTCATTAAATTCTGATAGTGTTTTTTATTTTCATCCTTCTCTGATTGTGAATCGGACACAAGAGTGGAATGTATCAAAGTCGCCAACATATCGATCACTGTGGTAAAGAGTTCGGAATTATTATTTAAATCAATCACCCCGTAACTTACCAATTGAACCAATAAAATTGCCCAATCGGTCGTGACAGTAGTGTTACGTTGAATCGTATCAAAGACACCGCCCACGAGACTAAATCTCAATTGCAATGCATCCTGTACAACTTCCCTTGTCTTCGGATCCTCGGCTCCGATATTTTTCTCCTCTTTACTTGTACTTAAAAATTGTGACAATTGCGAATGCAGGGACGTCAATAATCCCTCTCGTTGATCATCCTGACCTTTGAGGCACGTCAATACAAGAGACAAAAAAGGCTGATGATTAAAAAGCGAAGGCGACTTTGATCTTCCACGTTCTCTATTCGCCGTTTTCGACCAATTACCCGATTCTAAGACTTGACCGGCAACTTTTAAAACACGTCCTTGCACCGGACTGGGAAGTTTCGATACTAACGGCGCAACCAACCAAATTGATCCCGATTTTTTGTCCGACTTCCCCGACACATTATTCAATTGGAAGACATCAATTGCCGCTTTTGCCACCGTATCGAGCCACTGTAGCAAATCATTCGAATTTGGTGGAAATTGCTTGTACATAAGCTGCAGGTCCAACCATGACATTCTCAAACTCCATTGCTCGAGATTCTCCAAAATATTCGTAATATGCGTCTTCTGATCTAAAAATGCGTCCGACGATGTATGCGGATAGCAAATCATGTGCAAGAGTCTTTGCGCTTGTCGTGGCGTCAATACATCGTCGAGCAACATTCCCGGATGACACAATTCCTCTGGATTCTGCAGACATCTCTCCAGCACCCATTCCTGACTGCATATTTGCCGCAAAACATGTTGAGCAAAATCTGAGAGACCCTTCACGCTCTCCGCCGTTATTCCCGCGCTGCTATTCGACGATGACATTGCAATATCAAGACCAAGATCATCGCCACCACCGAGAATATCGCTGGTGCCGAGAATATGACTTATGGACAATTCACCGGGACCAGTGCCCGACACACCAACACTGCCGGGACCACCGGCTTTACCCGAGTGTGTCAATGGTACGTCGGGTTTCTTTGGCGGTTGTTTGCCAGCAGTAGCGTCACCAACAACCAAAATAGCCTTGAGCACCGCCAAAACGGGGCCAACTTTAATATTATTGTGCGCCGCTGCCAATAAATGTCGATCACAACTCAATTTTATACTGTAACCACGTGGATTTCCACTGGGCAGAGGATGTGGACTTGTACTGACCGAATATAAAGCCGGCTGTGGACATTCACTTGTTTTAAACAGTCTCAAAAGTAAATGGCATGTTAATCGCGCTCCTGCCTCAGCTTCAGTGTCCGCATCACCGCGACCCTCATTGCAGGTCTTCACCAAACACGGTAAAGCCACATGAAGCAAAAAATCTTCCAGTGAAAAACAATGTCTCGCTGAAAAATACATAAAAATATTGTTTAGAAAAAAAAACTGCTCGAAAAGAGAGAAAAATAATAAATTCCAAACATCGCACTCGATAATTAAAAAAAAATTAAGTATCTCTAAGATCGAATTAAGTATCAAAAAAATACCTATCGAAAAAAAAACTAAAAAATTAAATTATTATTATTAAAAATAAATTCAAATTTAATAAGTTAACTAGCAAATATTTACGAACATAATATTCAATTTATTTTTGCTATGCAAATTACAAAATTTTTTATATTCAAAAATATGAATTTCTAAATGATTTCATAATCAAAATTTAAAAAATTCACTTATTAAGTACAGCATTAATTGTTATTATTTATATTTTCAAAAAATTTTAAATAATTCTTCGGAAAAATTCAATTATTTTTATAAATACTTAGTAAAATTCTTTGGAGGAAATCAATTATTTTCAATAAAATTTCGCAAAAGAATTTAATTTTTTTTCTTAATTCGTTATAAAAATTTTTAAAAGAATTCAATTATTTTCAAAAATTTTAATATAATTCTTCGGCAAAATTCAATTATTTTTATAAATAGTACAATTCTTTGGAGGAAGTCAATTATTTTCAATAAAAATTTTCAAAAGAATTCAATTGTTTTCCAAACTTTTAATAAATTCTGCGAAATAATTCAATTATTTTGATAAATAGAAAAATTCTTCGCAAGAATTCAATTATTTTTAAAAATATTAAAATTCTTTGCAGGAAATCAATTATTTTCAAAACAAATTTAATTGAATTCATCGAAAGAATTCAAATATTTTCAAATATTTCCAAAAAATTCAATTATTTCCTAAAATTTTAATAAACTCCTCGAAACAATATTCAACTATTGTTATAAATACTAAAATTCTTTGCAGGAATTAAATTATTTTTAATCGTATTTAAATAAAATAACACGATAGAATTTAATTGTTTTCAAAAATTTTCATAAAATTCGATTTCAACAAGAATTAAAAATTTAAAAAAAAAATTCAATAATTCTCAAAATATTTTTAAAAAAATCTATATAAAAATTAAATTACTCTCAATGCAATTTTTAAATACATTCTTCAAAAGAACTAAAAGGATTCAATTAATTTCAATACAATTTTAATAGAATTCCTCTAAGAATTTAATTGTTTTCAAGTATTTACATGAAATTAATTTTTTTCATAAAATTTTAATAATATTCTTCTTCATAAAATTCAATTGCTTTCAAAATTTTCAATTATAATTATTAAAGAAACTCCACTATTTAAAAAAAAATCAAAAAAATTCTTTAAAACATTTTAGTTATGATTTTTAAAAATTTTAATAAAAGTCTTTGCGAGAATTCAATTATTTTCATAAATTAATAACATCCTTCTTAAAAATTTATCTATTTTTATAAATAGCAAAATTTTTTGCAAAAATTCAATTATTTTGAAACAAAATTTTAATAATATTTTACGAACGAATACAATTATTTTCTAAAATTTTAATAATCCTTCGAAACAATTCAATTATTTTTTTTAAATAGAAAAATCCTTGCAAAAATTCAATTACTTTCAAAAAATTTCACGAAAAATTGAAAATAATTGAATTTATGCAAAAAATATTTACTTTGTACTTTTGTTTAAATTGTTTAAAATATTTGAATCTTTTCAAAAAAGTTTACTAAAATTTTCGAAAATAATTGAATTTTGTAAAAGAATTTAATGAAAATTCGATTGAAAATAATTGAATTGCACTAAAGAATTTTATTATTTATGAGAATAATTTAATTGTTTTTAAGAATTTTTATTTTTATAAAAATAATTGAATTTTTGAAAAAAGAATTCTATTTTACAATAAATTAATGTACCTAGATTTTTGGAAAGAATTTTGTTTATATTTTTGAAAATAATTGAATTGTTTTGAAAAGAGTTTACTAATATTTTTGAAAATAGTTTAATTTTGTGAAAGAACTTTATAAAAAATGTATTAAAAACTATTGAATTCCTGCGAAAAATTAAAAAAAATTTTTTTTAAATAATTGAATTTCAATAAAAATTTTATTATTTATAATAATAATTGAATTCCAGCAAAGAATTTTATTAATTATGAAAATAATGGAATTTTTGAAATAAATTTTGTTTTTTATGAAGACAATTGAATTCTTGGGAAGAATTTTGTTAAAATTTCTTCGAAAATAATTGAAGAACTTGTTCGAAAACTTTTCAGAAAATGGAATTTAACATCATTTAATTGCTTTGAATATTTTATTATTTATGAAAATAATTAAATGTTTGCGAAGGATTTTATTAAAATTTTTGACTTCGTTTGAAAAATTTTATTACTTGTGAAAATAATTGAATTCTTGCGAAGAATTTTATTAATTATTAAAATAATTGAATTTTTGTGAAGAATTTTCTTAAAAATTTTAATAATTGAATTTTCAAGAAGAATTTTATAAAAATTCTAAGAAAATGATAAATAATTGAATTCTTACAAAGAATTTTATTAATATTTTTGAAAGAATTGAATTATTTAGTGAAATTAATTTAAAATTGTATTTAAAAATAATTGAACTCCTGCAATGCGTTTTATTATTTTCATAAAATTAATTTTGAATTCTTGCAATGAATTATATAAAATTTTTTTTTTTAAATATTCCCTTGCAAAATTTTATTATTTGTGAAAATAATTGAAATTCTTGTAAAGAATTTTTTTTATAAAAACTTTTATGAAACCTTTTTTTAAATAATAATTTTTTTTTTCGAAAAATGTTATGATAATATTGTATTTTAAATAATGAAATTCCTACGAAAATTTTATTTATAGAAAAATAATTGAATGTTTTCGATGAATTTTATCAATTAATTGTGTTTAAAAATAATTGAATTCTTTTGAGAAATTTTATTAAGATGCTACCATCTTAATAAAAATTCCCATAAGAATTCAATTATTGAATTTTGAAAATAATTTAATCGTTTCAAAGAATTTTATTAAAATTTTTGAGAATAATTTTTTCATTTCAACTATTAGCAAATTTGAAGTAATTTAATTTAAATTATTGGTATGTAATAGTAGTAAATGAATTTAAAGTAAAAAAAAAACAAAAAAGATAAATATAGTATTTAGCGTCACAAATCTAAAAAAAAGTATCCAAATAGTAGTAAATCGTAAAAAGAGTAGTAAATAGGACTAAATCGTAAAAAAAGTTTTAGTAGACGGGTGCGAAGCGTGAAATTCTCTTACCTATTAAAATAGATGTAAATACAGCAAGCGAATTATGAAGACTCAAATCTTGAACGTCAACTTGATTCAATACGTCAATGTAAAATGTAGAACTACTCGAGGAAGAGCATAGAGCCATTAGAACACCGAGCCACTCGGCACTTAGGGCATTGCAACACGCCGTTAATTCCGCGCAAGTAATTGCAATGTCATTCAATTTATCATTATCTAATTCACTGCAAACAGCCACAATTGCATTGCAAACGAAACTGTAACGATTCGCCGGCGTTTCATTCAATAATTTAGCCCATTGCTGCTCAATTTTACCACCTCTTCTTGGACTATTAAACACGTCAACCATAAATTGAGAATTATAGACATGATTCGAGGGGGTCGGTTGCAATGCACTGTAGAGTGCCAAACGAATTTTCGGATGTGCATTATTAAATGCCTCCACGCCGTGTGGCTTTGTCTTCAATAGCGAACAACTCGAATACAAATCGTAAAGATGCGCCAAAACGCAACGCTCCGCAGAACTGCAATCACTTGGATTCGAAACGTGCTTCACAACTTTGCAGAGTAAATCGAACACCACTGTCGACTGCTCAGGGGACACTGCAAAATTATTTCAATTATTAATAAAAATAATCAGAAAATTTATACAAATAAAAATAATAATAAAACGTGACGCGCTCAATTACAGACTTCGCACTAAATAATTCGTTTTAAAAAAGTAGCAAAAAGTAGCTTTCAAACTAAAAGAAGCAGTAAAAAAGTAACTATCGAAAAATTAAACTTGAAGACCAAAAAAAAAAAATCGTTTTAGAAACTTCACAAAACTGACGAAAATTCCATTCTATATTTTATTTTACTGACTTTTTCTTGATTTTTACTTCTTTCTTATCCTGCTAATAAATTAAATTCCTGCAACGAATTTTGTTATTCATGAAAAAATTTAAATATTTATAAAAATAATTTAATTCTTGAGAAGAATTTTATAAATTTTCTTAATAATTCATTTCTTTCGACTAACTTTATGCAAATTCTAATTTAAATAATTGAATTCCTGAGAAATTTATATCATTCATGAAAAGAATTGAATTCTTACGAATATTTTTACAAAAAATTTTTTAAATACTTAAATTCTGTTTAGAAATTTTATGAAAATAGTAGATATTGAAAATCATTGAATTGCGAAAATTTTTTCAAAATGATTATATTTTACAAAGAATTCTATTAAAATTTTTTAGAATAATTCAATGTCTGTGTGGCATTTTATTAAATTTTTTTAAAAATAATTGAAATCCTAAAAAGCATTTTAAATATTATAAATATTTATTTAAAAATTTTAATTATTTATGCAAAAATTATTTATAAAAATAATTGAGTTTTCCAAACAATTTTATTTAAATTCCTCCAAATAATTGAATTTTCGGGGAAAAATTTTATTATTTATCGACATAATTCAATTCTTTCGAAGAATTATTTATGTAAATAATTGAATTCTTGGGAAGAATTTTATTAAAATCTAATAGTATAATTGAATTATTTCAAAAAAATTTAATTAAAATTGTTTTTAAAATAATTGATTTCTTTCGAACAATTTTATTAAAATATTTGAAAATAATTGAATTCTTCCAAAGAATTTAAAAAAAAAAAATTTTTTTAAATAATTGATTTGTCCAAGGAATTGAAATTAAATTTTTAAGAATAATTACATTATTTGAGCAATTTCTTTAAAATTGTATTTAAAATAATTGCAATCCTGCAATAAATTTTATTATTTATGAAAAGAATTGAAATCTTGCCAACGATTTTATTAGAATTTTTTAAAATAATTGAATTTCCAAAAATATATTTATTATAATTTAAAATTAATTGAATTTACAAGAAGAAATTTATTACTTTTAAAAATAATTGAATTTCCAAGAAGAAATTTATTACTTTTAAAAATAATTAAATTCTTGTGAATAATTCTAATGTTTTTGTAAATAATTGAATTCTTCCAAAGAATTTTAAACAAACATTTTTTGAAATAATTAATTTTTTAGGAATTGGAATTAATTTTTCAAGAATAATTACATTTTTTGAGCAACTCCCGTAAAATTGTATTAAAAATAATTAAATAGTCGCTAAGAAATTTATTATTATTTTCAAAAATAATTGAATTTACAAGAAAAAATGTATTACTTTTAAAAATAATTGAATTCTTGTGATGAATATTGTTATTTATCAAAATAATTGAATTTTGCCAAATATTTTATTAAAATGCCTCAAAATAATTGAATTTAGGGGAATAATTTTATTATTTATCGACCTAATTGAATTCTTTCAAAGAATTATTTATGTAAATAATTGAATTCTTGGGAAAAATTTAAGTAAAATCTAAAAGAATAATTGAATTATTTCAAAAAAATATAATTAAAATTGCATTTTGAATAATTAATTTCTTTCGAACAATTTTATTAAAATATTTGAAAATAATTGAAATTCCTGTGAAAAATTCTAATGTTTTTGTAAATAATTGAATTCTTCCAAAGAATTTTAGGAAAACATTCTTTTAAATAATTGATTTTTTCGAGGAATTGAAATTAAATATTTAAAAATAATTCCATTTTTTGAGCAATTGCTGTAAAATTGTATTAAAAATAATCGAAATCATGCGATGAATTTTATAATTTATGAAAATAATTGAATAGTTGCTAAGAATTTTATTAAAATTTTCAAAAATAATTAAATTCCTGAGAAGAATTTTAATAATTTAGGAAAGTAATTGAATTATTGCGAAAAATTTCATTAAAATGTTTAAAAAGAATTGAATTTCAGTGAAAAAATTTTGTTCTTTTTGAAAATAATTGAATTCTTCATAAGAACTTTATAAACATTGTTTTAAATAATTAATTTTTTCGAAATATACTAAATATTATGAAAATTTTATTTTAAATAATTGAATTCTTGTGGAAAACTTCATTTGTGAAAATAATTGAACTTTTTGATTAATTAATTTAAAATAGTATTAAAAATAATTGAAATTCTTCGATGAGTTTTATTATTTACGAAAATAATTAAATTCTTCCTTCTAATTTTATCAAAACTTTTTTTAAAAAATTGAATTTCCATGAAAAATGTTATTATTAGTGAAAGTAATTGAAATTATTGTGACGAATTGCATTAAAATGTTGTTAAATAATTGATTTTTTCGAATTTTTTTTTGAAAATGCTATTCTAAATTAATTAAATTCCCGTGAAAATTTTGTTATTTATAAAAATAATTGAATTTTGGATGAATTTTATCAATTGTTTTTTAAATAATTGAATTCTTTTGCGAAATTTTATGAAAAAATTAGATATTGAAAATAATCGAATTTCGAATATTTTTTGATAATAATTGAATTTCGAATATTTTTTGAAAATAATTGAATCGTTTTAAAGAATTTGATTATAATTTTTGAAAATAGTTTTTTTATTTCAATTATTAGTGAATTTAAAGTAGTTGCAAATTATCAACAACAACAAAACAGAAATAGTAGCTTTTAGTGGCTGAAATCAAAAAAAATTACCCAAATAGTATCATAACGTAAAAAAAGTAGTAAATAATAGGTTTTAGTAGATAAGTGCGAAGCCTGCAATTATTATAAAATTCAATAAAAAAAACTTACATAACAAGCAACAATGATATCTCCTCAAAACACCAACAACATAGAGACTCAAACTTGTCGTATAACTTCTGACTAGTGTACTATTTCTCGTTGTCAATTGAGCTTCAACTTCGGGCAATTCTTTCAATAGTTGAATGCAAATATCAATCAGACCATAAATATTTAGTGCAAGTTCCATCAGATCAAAGAGAAATGCAACGTGTTCTTGAACTGGTAAATAAGATGAGGCGGAAACGGCGAATGTATTAAGCATTTCAACGACTTGCGTTGCGCATTGCCACGTGACAACGTGCTGATCAAAGTAGCTGAGATTTTGAAATTTTTGCGTTATTGCTTCGAAATTAAATTCATTTCGTGAATGTTTCTTCACTTTACCACCCTCGGCAACGTCAATGCTGAATTTCTTTCCAAATAATTTACAAACTTCTTTTGTCATTTTCTTGACAACATGACGTGCTTCGTCACGAACACGACCAACGCCATACAAAAGTACATGCCGTTGATTACAATCGTGTTGACTGCACGTTTCATCCTGGAAATAATAATTTTTTTTTATTAATATTTACAAACTTTCGAGACAAATCGAAACGTTTCTTTAATTTTGGAAATTTATTTTTTTATTAGTATTTTCAAACTTTTGATACAAATCGAAACGTTTGTTTTATTCTGGAAATTAATTTTTTTTATTAGTTTCTTTCAAACTTGAGACAAATCGAAAAATAAAATTACAAAAAAAAATCAAAATAAAATTGCAAACAAATGAAAATAAAGACAGAATTATGACTTTATCCCCGAGTGTAAAAAGTATTCTGTATTCACTCTAAAAATAGATACTCAAAAAAATATTCTAAAAATTGTATTCGCGAATTTCTTTAATTGTAATTAATTATTCTAGTAAAAAGAGAAATTACCTGCGGAAGTGGAAAATGAGTAGTGTAGAGTAAATGTCTACTGGGACTGGAGGGGGTTTTAGTATCGAGACCTTCGTGACCATGACCTCCTAATGCGTCTTCTTTGGGACTATCTGGAGCATCCATACTGTTCTGTTGATCCTCTTTTATATGTTGCAAAAGTTTATCAAGATCGTCATCGATTTTACTATCATCGCAGTCCATTGTTCTACCATAATCAGGCACTTCTTGGTTTGATTTTTTAAATTCTAAACCCGGAAAAAGGCTGTCCTCGTCCATAGTCTCACGATTACTAGGCGTACTTGGCTTACTGGCTACCGGTCCTGAAATTTTATTTCATTTCATTATTTTTTCATAGAAAAACAAATAATTACACATATTTTCTACTTATTTCAACTTTTACAGTTAATTTTCATGTTATGTACTATTTTAATAGAAGTTGTATTTACAAGTTGGTAAATATAAAAATATTAATATCAAGCTTCGCACTTAATAAGTAGTTTTAAAAAAAGTAGCAAAAAGTGTCTTTAAGACTGAAAAAAGTAGATATCAAAAAAATAAATTTGACGACTAAAAAACTCGCTTTAGTCTATTAAAAAAAAGACAAAAATTTTATTCTGTATTTCCCTGATTTCCATAAAAAGTATTCACTGTTTTTATCCTGAAAATAATTGAATTCGATAAAAATTTAGAATTGAAGTTATTAAACTTCAATTCTAAATTTTTATCGAATTCAATTATTTTTCAAATTTTTAGTTAGAATTCTTCCAAAATTCAATTATTTTTCAAAATAATATTTGAAAGTAAAAAAATTAATTGTTTTAAAATATAAAATTTATGTCAATTAAAATTGACAAAATTTCCGATTAATTCGAAATTTAAATAAACAAATCATTTTATGAAAATTTAAGAGAATAATTCAATTATTCTTATAAATAATTTGATCACCATTTTTAAAAATAATTAATTAGATACTAAAAAATATTCTGAAAATTTTTGTAAATAATTGAATTGTTTTAAAGAATTTCTTTGAATATTTTTTTAAATAATCGATTTTGTTAAAAACTGTAATTAATAATTTTATTATTAAAGTTTATTACAATTTTTTTTAAATTGAATTCTTTTAAAGAATTTTATAGGATTTTTCAAAATTAAATAAATTTTGTTTGAATAAATTTTTTAAATCGATTAAAAAAAATTAATTTTTTAAAAATTTTGTTTGAAAATTCAGTTTTCTTCATTATTTTAAATTTTTTCAAAAAATTTCTATTAATTGCTAAAAATAATCGTGTTTGTTAATAATTTTGTATTAAAAAATGTTATTAAAATTTTTAAGAAACAATTGAATTCTCAAGAAAATTTTTGTTTATTTATTGAAATAATTGAATTCTTATAAAGAATTTTATCATTATTTTTAAAAATAATTAAATACCAAAACATTTTCTGAAAATTTTTGTAAATAATTGGATTGTTTTGAAGAATTTCTTTGAATTCTTTTTTAAATAATCGACTTTTGTTAAAAATTGTAATTAATAATCTTATTATTAAAGTTTATTAAAACATTTTTAAAAAATTGAATTCTTTTAAAAAATTCTATCGGATTTATCGAAATTAATTCATTTTTTTGTGACAAAATTCTTTAAATCTTATGAAAATAAATTAATTTTTTTTAATTTTTATTGAATATTTAGTTTTCTTTTTTATTGTAAATTTTTAAATTAATTAAGTTTTATCAAAAAATTTCTCTCAATTTTTTTAACTAATCGTGTTTGTTAATAATTGTAATTAAAAAATATTATTAAAAATTTTAAGAAATAATTGAAATCTCGAGAAAATGTTTGTTTGTTTATTAATTTAAATTAATTGAATTCTTATAAAGAATTTTTATAATCATTTTTAAAAATTATTAAATTCTAAAACATTTTCTGGAAATTTTTGTAAATAATTGAATTCTTTTTTAAATAATCGATTTGGTTAAAAATTGAAGTTAATAATTTTATAATTAAAGTTTATTAAAATATTTTTAAAAAATGGAATTCTTTTAAAGAATTTTATCGGATTTTTCAAAATTAATTATATTTTTTTTACTAAATTCTTTAAATCATTGAAAATAAATTAATTTTTTTTTAATTTTAATTAAAAATTTAGTTTTTTTTATTGCAAATTTTGAAATTAATTAAATTTTTCTCAATTTTTTAAAATAATTGTGTGTTATTAATTGTAATTGAAAATATTTATTAACATTTTTAAGAAATAATTTAATTCCTGAGAAGAATTTTATTGATTATTTTTTTAAATTCTTTTGAAATTAATGTAGTTTTTTTTTAATAATTTTACTTCAGTTTATTAATTATTGTAATTAAAGATTCTAATATTGAATTTTATTAAAACTTTTTGGAAATAATTGAATTTTATTAAATTTTTTTAGAAATAATTGAATTCTTTTAAAGAATTTTATTGTTGAATAATTTAATTCTTGCGAAGGATTTTATTAAAATTTTTGTGGAAATAATTGAATTTTCGATTAATTTTATGAAAATTTTAAAGAATAATTAAATTATTTTAACTATTAGCAGATTTAAATTTGTGAAAATTTTCACAAAAAAAAAGAAAAAAGTAGCTTTTAGTGTCACACATTGAAATATTTTAATATTGAATTTTATATTGTAAAATATAAAATTTTAAAATATATTGTAAAAAATGTATAAAAAAGTAGGTATCCAAATAGTAGCTACTCGTAAAAAAAGTAGTAAATAGTAGGTTTTAGTAAATGAGTGCGAAGCCTGTAATTATAGACATTGAAGCCAAAATACTCGCTTTTAGACTTTTGGTAAAAAATAAAAATCAGTTTTAACAAAAATCAAATAAATAATTTTTTGTAATTTAAATTGATAATTAATTATTAATACTCATGTAAATAAATAATCCATACCTTGTATTAAATCCCCTCTCGATATCAATGTACACATATAAGCATCATGAGAAAAAACATCATGTCTTATTAATTCCGAAAACAAATGAACCAAATTCGTAAATTGTGCTTTCGATTGTACCGAGCTATTATCCAAAATTGGTGCATCAGTATCCAAAAACTTCATGAGAAGCGATTGAAAAATGGGAAGTGACGGGGGCGTGCCATTACTGCAAACACTGTCCTTATCATCATTATCATTATTCTCCCCCGACGCTTCACTCTGTCTTTTCTCTAATAATTTCGCAACTGCCATTGCTCTATGTTCACCCCATCGTTCAGCACTCACTGCCCATTCGCAGAGAATTTCAATAATTGCCGAATCCTGCTGTGGATTATAATCAGTCTTTGTATCTCGTTCATTATTTGTCGTCACTTCTTTTGGTGGCGGCAATATAAATATTTTCCCATAAAGTGTATCGAGAGAATTCGCTTGATCCATACGATCGAAACTATGACGATCCAATGCATCGAGTGCGGCAAGAACTTTTGTTGTTGTCATACCGGCGCTACTTTGCTGCCATTTATCACACGACCAACGACTCTCGGCTGCTTGCGAACGTGCACGTATATTTTCCTGAGCGAATCGCAATTGTTTCATTGTTGGATCTGTGGAACTTGCCGGTGGACATGGCAATGCCGCTGGTGGACATGGCAAATGATCAAGTGGCGATCCATTTAAAACCGAGGGCGATTTTCCCTCGCCAACAATATTCCAAACAAGGGCAGTCGGACATTCTAAAGTTATTGCCTGAAAAAATTCAATAAATTTCACAATTATTAAACAATTTATTTAAAATAAAAATAATTAGTTAATTTTACCAAAACAATTATTATCATTTATTACTATTGAATGAATTTCACAATTATTAAATAATTTATTTAAAAAAATAATTGTAAAAATAATTAGTTAATTTTACCAAAACAATTATTGTCATTATTATTACTATTTATGCAAATTACAAAATTTTTTTATTTTCAAATTTAAATTTTTGAATAATTTTTTAATAATCGAAATTTAAAAAGTTCACAAATAATTAATTATTATTGATTATATTTTTAAAAATTTTAATATAATTCTTCGCAAGAATTCAATTAAAAATGTTCAATAATATTCAAGAATTCAATTATTTTCATAAATAATAACATTCTTCAGAAGAATTCAATTATTTTTATAAATAGAATTTAATTTCTAAAAGAATTCAATTATTTTCAACAAAATTTTGATACAACTTCACGAAAGAATTACATTTTTTTTTTCTTAATTCGTTATATATAAAAGTTTTAAAAGAAATCAATTATTTTCTAAAATTTTAATAACAATCATCGAAAAAATTCAATTATTTTCTAAAATAATTTTAGAAAATAATTAAATTTTAAAGAATCCAATTATTGTCTAAAATTTAAATAAATCCTACGAAAAAATTGAATTTTTTTCTATATAAATAGCAAAATTCAGCGCAAGAATTAAATTATTTTTTATAAATAATTAATAAAATTCTTCTTAGAAATTCAATTATTTTCAAAAATTTTAATAAAAATCTTGCCAGGAATTAAATTGTTTTCAGTATTCAAAATTGTAATAAAATTATTCTAAACAAATCAATTGTTCTCAAAAGTTTTTAATAAAATTGTTTGTAAATTTAAATTATTTTCTAAATTTTCAATTAAAATCACTTTTAAAAAATTTATTATTTTTACGAAATTTAATGAAATTCTTAAAAAAATGTAATTATTTGCAAAAACTAATAAAAATGTTTAAAAGAATTTAATTTTCTATCAATAAGTTTATTAAAATTTTAATACTAAAATTATTAATTACAATTATTAACAAAATCGATTATATTTAATAAATTAAAGAAAGAGGTTTTGAAAGAATTCAATTATTGTCAAAAACAAAAAATATAATATAGAAATTATGCAAATTTTTTCATTAAAATTATGATTAAAAATAGAAATTATAGACATTTCTTTCCAAAAGAAACCAAAAAAATCTTTATTTCCTCTCAATTTTATTTTTAATTGAAAATTGTAATTGAAAAATTTAATTTATAACAAATTTTCTCTACTATTACTAACAATTTCTTAGATTTTGTTGAAAAATTACGATTGAAATTAAGGAAACTTTTTTTCAATAATTTCTGAAAGAAATTGTAAATTTGTTCAAAATTATAATTAAGAAATAAAAATTATAGACATTTTTTTTTAAAGAAACTAAAAATTTTGTAACCAAAAAAAAAATAGTTAACAAATTAAAATTACGAAAATTCTTCTTCTTTATTTTATAAAAATCCTTTTAAATTCTCATTTTTATTCTCAATTAAAAAATGAAATTGACAAATCGAATTTACAAAGAAATTTTTGTTTATTTCTAATATTAGTTAACATTTTATTCAAAAATTGTGATGGGAAAATAGAAATTATGCAAATTTTATTTATTTATTTTTAAAAAGAATGAAAGTATTGTTAAAAAATTGTAATTGAGAAAGAAAAAGTTTATTTATAAAAATTATAATTATGAAATAGAAATTATGCAAATTCTTTTGATTAATTTCTTTAAAAACTTATACTTTCGTTATTAAAAATTATGATTAAATAATAGAATTTATAGAAATATTTTACCTTCAGAAACTAAAAGTTTTGTAACCAAAAAATATAATTAACAAATGAAAATTACGAAAATTTGTATCCTTTATTTTATAAAAATCTTCTTAAATTCTCAGTTTTATTTTCAGTTAAAAATTGTGATTGACAAATTGAATTTAATAAAATCTTTCTCTTTACTTCTATAGAAAAAAAAGACTTCGAATTTTTTAAAAAATTGTTATTAAGAAATAAAAATGGTGTAAATGTTAAAAAACTATAATTGAAAAATAGAAATAGTGGAAATTATTTTCCTTAAAAAAAAAATTGAGAATTTTCTACGAAAATCGTGATTAAGAAATAGGAGTTATATTGCAAATTTTTTTTTTTCAAAAGAAATTAATAATTTTGTAAACAAAATTGTTATTGAGAAATAAATATATGAAAAATGGATATAATTTCCATTTCTTAATTATAATTTTTTAATTTTCCAATATTTTATTATAAATTATCAGAAAAAGAAGCTGCATTGTAATTTCAATGAAAAATAAAAATTTATTTTAACAACAATGCTTTTTATAGAAAAAAACAAAAGAATACACAAGAACTAACTTCAAAGTGTGGACAGATTGAATGAAAGAAATACGAAGATTATGTAAAAAATAAAAAATGAAATAAAATAAAATAAAAAATAAAAAAATTCGAATTCAAATATAATTATAATAATAGTAATAATAATAATTAAATTAAATTAATTAATTCAATAAGAATATGAGATATTAAGTACTTAAAAAATTTTACTTGTATTATTGCTGAGAGTTCATAAATTATATCCCTATGATGCGGACACGAGAGATAATCGTTAAAAGCAGTTGTCAATGGATTGACAGCAGTTGTCGACGCCGGTGCAACAGCGTCTTTTCCAATAATTTCCGTCTTTAAAGGAGTAATGCACGGACTTTGAGGATTAAATGTTGTGTCAACATTACTGCACATATGGGCAATTTTTTTGCAACACAAAAAAGCGAGTCGTCTAGCGAGCAATTCGGATTGTACGAATTCTTCCAAATACTGTAAAGCAAGTGGCAGTAAAAGTTTCAAAATTCCATCGTCTGTAGGAACATTCTTCATTTTATCCAATAACTCCAAGATCCATTGTAAAAATTCCTGTCTATCAAGAAGTCCCTCTTCAAACATATATTTTGCCAACATTGTACAATAATGCCATTGTTTAAGTGCCAATTTATGTTCATCGTTCATCACTGTATTTGTTGTCGTTGTCGTCGTCGTTGTTGTTGTTGTTGTTGCTGCTGCTGCTATTGTTTGAGAATTTGGCGTTGGCGGTTGATTAATAGCAGATCCATTTGTTGTTGTTGTTGTTGTCGTATTAGTAGTAACGGCACTATTTGGCGTACTACTACTGCACGAGCCATTTGTCGTTCCATTACTATTTGTCGTATTTACCGTTGAATTACCCAAATGATACCATTCATGAATTTTCGATAATTGATCTTTGAGAAATTTTATTAACGTTCCACTCCATTCTGAAAGGAAAATATTAAATCAGATACAAAATACAATCAAAGAAATCGAAGCAAAATATTAATTGTACAATTAATTAACATAAACAGGGTTGTCACAAAAATTTAATTTTCTTTTTCCCTCACTTTTCCCTGATTTCCAGATTTTTTCCTGGCTGATTTTGACTTTTTTCCTGACCCTAAAGAAAATTCTGTTTCACTCTAAAAATTATTAGATACTCAAAAAAATGTTTTATTACATTTATTTTTGAATTTCCTTAATTGTAAAATTCATAACTTCATTTTTAAATAAATATTTAATTATTATTATTTTTCCATAGGAATAAGGATTTTCAAAATTTCTAATTCAAATCTTTTGAAATTCAATAACTTATAAGAATATTATTATAAAACATGAAAATATCGATCGTTTTCTTTTTTCTAATGAATAATTAAAGGTGACCGAGTGATAAAATCATTATTATTAGTTACTTCTTCAAAATTCAATTATTATCTAAAACTTTAACTTCAATAGTAGACATTGAAAATCATTGAATTGAGTGGACTTTATAAAATAAAATTTCAATTTTTTAAAAATAATTGCAATTTTGCCAAGAATTAATTAAAATCAATTAAAATCTTTGAAAATAATTAAATTTCGGAGAAGAATTTTGTTATTTATAAAGATAAGTGAAATTATAAAGAGAATTTTTTTTTTAAATTTATCAAAATAATTTAATTTCTGCGAAAAATTTTATTACTTCTGAAAATCATTGTATTTGTATTGTTTGTAACTTCTCAAAAATTCAATTTTTATTAGTGTTTTCAACGAAAAATCTTCTATAAATACATTATTTTTAATAATTAATTAAATAGAAATTAAAAAATTTAACTATTTTTAAAAGAATTTGAATTATTAAAACTTTTTACCAAAAATCTAAGTTCTTTCTAATTAAATTCATTGAAAATTAAAATTTTCTAAAATTTCAAATTAAAATCTTTTTTGAAGTTCATCTGTTTATGAAACTTCTATACACAACTCTTTTAAAACTTAATTAATTTTGAAGCATTTAAGTAAAATTATTCATTAAATAATTGATAAGTAATAATTTTATAACAAGTTTTTCAAGAATTAAGTTATTTAGAAAGAAATTATTGTTAGAAATAGAAAAAATTGAAGGTTTTTTTATTTGAATTTTGGGCAATTTCATAGTTTTTGAGGCAAACGAAAAAGACCCGAAAATTAGTAATTTTCTTATAAATTCTAAACATTTAATATTTTCCAGTACTTTTAATAAAAAAAAATCTTTGACTTTTCCCTGATTTTCCTGACCAATTCTACTTTCCCTGATAAAGAATTATTTGAATTTTGACAGGGAAAAAAAAATACCTGTTGTAGGATCGGGTAATTGTCGCTTTTTAATTTTCGCCTCCGATACAGCAACCGTATAAGCAGAACTGAGTTTAATGAACCAAGCGGCACGAAGCATTGGAACTTGATATTCACAAAGCATCATGAATATCTCTTCTTTTTTATTAAAATTCGGCGCTTTCTTTGCAAGTGTGACAAGTGGCTTTGAACCCGACAAATCCTTAAACCAAGCTTCAATTCCATTTTTCGTTCTCGCAGTGACGGGCCAAAAATTATCTTTAGGATTAATTTGTTGTTTCTTTCGTCCCGTATCGGGCATTGTGGCCAATTCTTCTTTCCTCGCCAAAATACCATTGAAATAAGCTCCAACTTTAGCAGCAGTGACACTGCAATGTCGAGCAGTTCCAAATTCATCGGATAATTGGGGCATTGTCGAAAATCCATGTTTGACATTAACAGATGTTAATTCATCTTCTTTTTGCCTCGGTTCTTGTGGATAAACATCGGGTGGGCCCAATCTTGGCCTTTTTAGGGGCCGTTTTTCATACAAAATGCCCATCATTGTAATAAAATGAATCAAGATTGAACTTTTATAAACACTTTTCGTCGTATTCCAATCAACATATTTCTTTTCAATAAATAATTTTTATTGATGTTAATCTTCTTTGTTCACTCATAATTTTGGAAAATAAATAAAACACACTAAAGAACGAATATTCGAAACATTTTTTTTTCCTTTAGAGAGAATATAGAAAAGAAAATCTAAACACAATATATCAAGCAGCATAACCTCAACAATCTGACGTCACGTAAAATATATCTGAAATTATACGATTTCAACAAAATATAATTTAAAAATTCAATTTTCTAGATAAATTAAAAGAACGTTAGTTATTATTTTGTTAATTAGAAAATTATTTTCTACACTATAAGGCTAAAATTTCTTATGAAAAATGGGATAAAATTTCTAATCAAACCACCCACGACGCCATCTTGGCATTTTCGGATGTATAACGGAGTTTTAAAGTAGGTTAATACCGTTTTCCTCCATAATGTTGCAATATTTCTAATCTACTAACTATCTTTACTGTAAATAATAAAAGTATAAAAATCATTCAATATAATAATAAATTAAAATTAGAGGCATTTTTCTAGATAAATTTATTGTTTTTCTATATTTTTTCTACAAAAGTAAAAGTAAACAATAAATTTTGCGCTTGCGTTATGAATCAACCTTTATAAAGTTAAATTGATTTCATTGGTTGAAAATTGTAAATTCCCTAGCTAGTGATATATAAAACCCCTGTTATTTCCCATGTTTGCTTCCTACCCAACCCTGCTTTTGAGTATTTCGGAAATTGGACAAATTGTTGAATTAGAAAGTTATGAACACGCCTTTACAGTTATTATAGCGCCAAATATCGCTTTCTTTCTCTATCACAAATAAAATATAAAGAAAGAGAGATATTATTCCATGATTATTGCGACAGAAGACACAAGTGAATGTATATATCTGCTTCGTGTTCATGTTCATTATTTATTTCTCTAATAATTTCCATAATTTCCAATCATTTTCGTATTCTAAAAAAGAGTATTGTTGTGACGAATTTTATTGACAATTCCCCATCCACATGAATTGGAGACAATTTTGACCTTATTGCCAACAAACGCCAACAATCAACACCTTGTTGTAATTTTAATATAAAAATCTAACCTTCCTTGAAAATGGGCGCACGTCAAATGGGGGTGTAGCCTCATCAAAACAAAGTCGTTTTCTGTTTTCTTGATAAAGTCACACGTGAGTTCAATATGTGTAATATGAATTTTTTTTTATTTTTGATCAAATGGAAACTTTATTGTTCCTCAACAAAAGGAACAATATTGATGTTTTACTTGAATTATGTCAGTGGAGAAAAAATTCGTTATTTATCAACAATGTTATTGAAAGTAGAATTTTGTTCTTTATTTAAAGGATATAATGTACCATTGGAGTTATAATTTGTCATTGTTGTCGATTAATGATTGTTTATTTATGTATATTTTATTTTTGAATAGTTTATCTTTTTGGAGTGTACGTTCTTAATAAGTTGATTGTTGAATTCAAAATGGTTATAATTATTTCAGTGATGTCTTCGGCAAATAGTGTTGAGTCCTTGGGGACGTTACAATGGGATATGATGGAATTGGCAGGTCATCTTCGACAGGAACGTCTTTTTGTCAGCTCTGAACAACAAAATCTACAGACACTCAATGAAAAAGTAAATAAACTCTTTCTGTGAAAATAAATTATTATTATTATTTTATTTTATTACAAATAATAATCTTCATGTTCTTGGTGTTCTTTCATTCACTCTGCCAGTACATAATTTTGGTAATTTGAAGTTAGTTTTTGTGTATTCTTTTTTTTTTTTTATAAAAAGCATTGTTGTTAAATTGAATTTTTATTTTTAATTGAAATTACAATACAGGTTTTTTCTGATAATCTATATTAATAATCGTTGTGTTCCGGTTTTGAAAATTCTAATTAAATTCATTTTGAAGAATTTCTTTGAATTTTTTTTAAAGTAATTGAGTTTCTTTAATAATATTAATTAAAAATTTTGAAAATAATTGAATTTAATGAACAATTTCTTTAAAGTTTTAAAAATAATCTTGTTTGTTAATAATTAAAATTAAACATTTAATTATTGAATTTTATTAAAATTTTAGAAAATAATTGAATTCTTTTGAAAAATTTTATCACAAATTAGGAAAAAAATTGAAATTTTTTTGAAAATACTTAAATTTTTGCAAAGAATTTTAGTGTTTGTAAATAAAATTAAATTGTTTCCAAGGATTTATAAAAATTTTAGAAAATAATTGAATTTTTCAAAGATTTTGTAACAAATTAAGAAAAAAATTGAATTCTTTCGTAAAATTTTTTAAAAAACAATTGAATTTTTGTAAAGATTTTACTATTTATAAATATAATTGAATTACATTGAAGGATTTATTAAAAGTTTAAAAAATAATTGTATTTTTTAAAAAATATTATTAAAAATTGAAAAAAATTTTTTTTTTTAAATTCTAAATCTTTTTTTCTATAGAAGTAAAGAGAAACATTTTATTAAATTCCATTTGTCTATCACAATTTTTAACTGAAAATAAAACTGAGAATTTTAGAAAATTTTCACAAAATAAAGGATACAAATTTTCGTAATTTTAATTTCTTAATTATATTTTTTAGTTGCAAAATTTTTAGTTTATGAATGAAAAATATTTTTATAATTTCTATTATTTAATCATAATTTTTAATAACGAAAGTATAAGTTTTTAAAGAAATTAACCACAAAAATTTGCATAATTTCTATTTCATAATTACAATTTTTATAAATAAACTTTTTCTTTCTCAATTATAATTTTTTAACAAAACTTTCATTCTTTTTAGAAATAAATAAATAAAACTTGCATAATTTCTATTTTCCTATCACAATTTTTAAATAATAAGTCAACTATGTTTAGAAATAAAAAAAAATTCTTTGTAAATTCGATTTGTCAATTTCATTTTTTAATTGAAAATAAAAATGAGAATTTAAAAAGATTTTTATTAAAAAAAAGGAGAAGAATTTTTGTAATTTTAATTTGTTAACTATATTTTTTGGTTACAAAATTTTTACATAGTTTGTTTTAAAAAAAATGGCTATAATTTTTATTTCTTAATCATAATTTTTGACGAGATTATAATTTTTTCAGAAATTATTGAAAAATTTTGCTTAATTTCTATCATAATTTTTTAACAAAATCACAGAAATTTTTAGCAATAATTGACAAAATTTTTTATAAATTCGATTTGTGGATTTCAATTTTGAATTGAAAATAAAAATGAGAATTTAAAAACATTTTCATAAAATGAAGGGAAACAATTTTTGTAATTTTAATTTGTTAACTATATTTTTTGGTTACACAATTTTTAGTTTGTTTTTTTAAATTTCTGTAATTTTTATTTTTTAATCATAATTTTAAACAAATTTACAGTTTTGTTCATGAATTATTGAAAAAAATTTGCTTAATTTCTATCATAATTTTTAAATAAAATCACAGAAATTTTTATTACTAGCGCACAAAATTTTTTATATATTTTAATTTTTCAATTTCAATTTTTAATTGAAAATAAAACTGGATTTTAAATTCATTTATAAAATAAAGAAAAAAAATCTTGATAATTTTAATGTTTTAATTATATTTAATTTTATTACAAAAATTTTATAGTTTCTTATAGAAAAATATTAGAAATTCAGCAAACTTTTTTTTATTTTTGAATAAAAACTTAGAATATTGTTAAAAAAAAAAATGTCATTGAGAAAGAGAAATTATGCAAAAAAATTTTCTTTCTCGAAAAAAAAACTTGTAATAAGTTTTGTTGAAAAATATTGTTTAACAAATCACAATTCTGCTGGTTCTTTTTATTTATTTCTGAAAAAGAAATCTAAAAGTTGGAATTTAACAAAAATTTAAAGTAATAAAAAAAAAGTAAAAAAAAAAAAGTAAAAAAAAAAGTAAAAAAAAAAATTAAAAAACGATTAATTTTCCAGGTTTTGTATTTGTCGTCGGACTTGGCGCAACAGGCATGGGTGACAGCGCAACAAAGAGTGAATTTAAATCATTTAATAGTCTCTCGTCCCGATTCAACTCCAGCATCGTGTTGTCATCGTGCAAATGTTTTAGAAAATTCACACTTTATCGACGCCTATAAGCATTTTCGTTATCAAATATGCCTATCATATGGGGAATTTCTTCACGGTCTTCGGAAATCACCGAAACTTTTAGCATCGTGTCTAGTTGAGGGAGACAAAATTTTACCCGAAGCAATGCAGGGAATAATACAATCACTCGCCGCTGGACTCTATGGAAGTTGTCTATTTCCCGAGGATAAACTTTTAGTTTTAAAACTTCTTCGTTATTTAATGCTTCTACAAGTTGTTCCATCCGATAATCCCCGACGATTATTAAGGCATGGAACTTGTGCATTTTCCAGTTTTTACTCAGTCTTTCACGAGAGTTTATTTTCGTCGAAATTCTTTTTAACCGCCGCACTGCACAATCCAATAATGCAATTATTAATGGAGGACGAGATGTTTCTTGATATTGATCCCGATAAGGCGTCAATTCGTTTTCCACCAGTTGAACGTTTAAAGAAATTTGGCAAAGAAGGAACACCGGAATATCAGGCAAAATTACAACGCTATCGTATTTGGACTATAAATTCATTGGTTCGAATAACACAGAGATTTATTCTCAGCATTCGTGAGAATATGCATTGTTTTCCAACAAGTATTTATTGGCTTGTGAGACAAATGGCTGGACTTTTGAATAAAAATGGGAATATCGATCAGAAGGAGATATACGCAATGTGTACGGATTTGGTGTTTACTTATTTTATATGTCCGGCAATTGTTAATCCTGAGCCATATGGCATCACTGACGCTCCAATAAGTTATGTCGCGAGATTTAATTTAATGCAAGTTGGACAAATTTTACAAATGCTCTCGCTTATTAAATATCAAACAATTGACACGAAGGTGCTTGATTTGTATAGAAGATTTGAGAAGGATTCAGTTTCGTCGATAATTGATGCAATGTTGGATGGAGCAACGGAGGAATTGGAAGATGAGCCAACAATGATCGATGCTAATAAATTACAGGGTCTGTCACGTTCCGCGGCACTTTTCACTGAGAGCGAATTAAATGCTTTGATTTCATTTTTACAAGTGATTCATGATGGGACTAGTAAAAATGAATCGTCAAATTTAATTCTCGATAATCAGAAACAATTGAGTGATATGTTGGTTCAATTGCCTTTGTCGATGCCAAATGCAAATCGAATTGCGGATAATGTTTCTCCTGAAACTCCCAACAAACGTGGAGGAATTCTTGGAAAAGGTAATCTATATTAATAATAATTTTTGTTTCCTAACTTTTTTAATTGTTTTTTTAAATGTTTTTAATTTTTAAATTAATACAACTAAAATTTATTGAATTCTTGCAAAGTATTTATCAAAAATTTTGAAAATAATTCAATTCTTTAGAGAAATTTAATTAAAATTGTATTGTAAATAATTGAATTCCAGCAAAGAATTTTATTATTTATGAAAAGCAAGGAATTCTTTTTAATTTTTTCTTTCTTTTTAATTCTTCAATTAAAATTAAACTAAAAATAATTTAATTCTTGTCTAGAATTTTATTAAAATTTTTCAAAATAATTGAATTGTTTTGAAGAATTTATTTCGATTTTCTTGAAAATAATGGAGTTTTTTTTAATAATTTTTACTGGAAATTTTAAAAGTAATTGGATTTTATCAAGAATTCAATTATTTTTAATAATTGTAATAAAATTCTTTGCAAAAATTCAATTTATAAATAATAAAAATCTTCGTAAAAAAATCAATTATTTTTATATAAATAATAAAATTCTTATCAGGATTTCACTTATTTTCAATACAATTTTAATTAATTTCTTCGAAAATTTCAATTATTTTTAAAAATCTTGTAAAAATGATCCGAGAAAATTCAATTATTTTAAAAAATAATTAAATTTTTCACAAGAGTTCAATTATTTAAAAAAAAACTTTTAATAAAATTCAATTCAAGAATTCAATTATTTTAAATACAATTTTCATTAAATTCCAGGGAAAATTAAATTATTTTTAAAGATTCTTTTTAAATTCTTCGAAAAAATTCAAGAATATCATTAAATAGTAAATTTTTCACAGGAATTCAATTATTTTAAATACAATTTTCATAAAATTCTTCTCAAAAATTCACTTATTTTTTAAAATTTTGCAAAAATTCAATTATTTGTAGAAATAATAAATTTTTTCGCAGGGATTCAATTAAAAAAAATTTCATAAAATTCTTTACAAGAATTCAATTATTTTCAGAAATAATTAAATTGTCGATGTTCTAAAAATCACTGAATTCTTGTAAAATATTTATAAAAAAATTTTATTATTAAATTGAAATATTAAATTATATTAAAATTTTTCATAGAAAATTAAATTCTTTTAAACAATTTTATTAGAGTTTTTGTAAATAGTTACATTTTTTTTAAGAATTTCATTAAATTTCGTAAAAATAATGAATTTTTTAAAAGTATTTTTAATTGAAAATTTAGAAAATATTTAAAAATTCGAAAGAATTTTATTGAAAACTTTTGAGAAGAATTGAATTGTTTAGAAAAATTTTATTACAATTTTTAATACTGAAAAAAATTTAATTCTTGTCAAGATTTTTATTAAAATTTTTGAAAATAATTGAATTGATTTGAACAGTTTTATTTGTTTTCGTAAAAAATAAAAATTTTTGAAGAATTTTTTTTAAATTTCAACATGAAAATAATGTAATTTTTTTCAGATAATTTTCATTAAAAGTTTTGAAAAATAATTGAAATTTACAAAGAATTTTATAAAAAAAACTTTTGAGAATAGTTGAATTTTTGAGAAAAATTTTATTACAATTTATAAAAATAATTGAATTTTTGGGAAGAATTGTACAATTTATAAAAATAATTCAAGTGTTTCGAAGAATTTTATTAGAATTTTTGAAAATAATATTCAATGTTTTGAACGAATTTTATTAAAAATTTCGAAAATAGGATTGAATTCAATCGAAGAATGTTAATTAAAATGTATTCAAATTTTTGAAAATAATAATTGAATCTTGTCCAGAAGGTTTATTAAAATTATATTGAAAAAAATAGAATTCCTGTCAAGAATTTTATTATTTAAACAAATAATTGAATTTTTGAGAAGAATTTGATTAAAATTTTTTTAGAAAACTGAATTTTTGCGAAACTTTTGTTATTTATGAAGATAATTGAATTTTTGACAAGAATTTTACTTAATTTTTTGAAAATAATTGAATTTCTATGAATATTTTTTTTTTATAAAATCCTTAAGTTCTGAACGTTCAAATGAACGAAATTTATTTATTTCTTCTACAAATTAAATTTTTATTGTAATTATTTTGCGTTACTATCAAAAAAATTAATTACTGAGATTCTAAACGTAAATATTTCCATTTTAAAATTTGTTTGTGATTAGTAATTTATTTAAATATTTCGTTCATTTGAACGTTCAATACTTGAGGATCGTTTTTTTATTTATGAAGATAATTGAATTCCAGTCAAGAATATTATTAAAAATTTTCTAAAAAATCGAATTCCTGCTAAGAATTTTGTTATTTATGAAAATAATCGAATTCCTACAAAGAATTTTTTTATTTTTTAAAATAATAGAATTTTTGGGAAGAATTTTACAATTTAGAAAAAGAATTCAATTCCTCCAAAAAAGTTTACCAGAATTTTTGAAAAAAATTAAATTTTTTTGGAAAAATTTTATTAAAACTTTTGAAAATGTAATTAAATATAATGGAATAATTCTCTGTTATATAAAATTTAAAAATAATTAATTTTTAAAGAATTTTATCAAAATTGTTGGAAATAATCGAATTTAATTAATATTTTTAAAAATAATCGTATTTTTTCTAAAAATTTTATTAAATTTGTATTTAAAATAATTGAATTCCTACGAGGAGGAATAATTAATGCTTATATTTTAAAATATAAAATTTTTAATTTACAAAATAATAATAAACGAAATATTGCGTTTCGCGCGTTGTCGCGCGTATCATTTTCTAGTAAAATTATGTAATAATAAATATATTTAATTTTCTCTAATGTATAAATAAATTTATTATCAAAAGATAGTAAATAATGGATACTAAATAAATAATAAATAATAAACAAATATTCTTAACAGGTAAAGGAAGAGGAATTCGTATATCCTCCTCATCGTCGAATACAACAACCGATGGCAGTGAGGACGTGAATGGATCTTCGGCAATTGATGACGAGGCGATGGATAAAGTTTCTCAGGGTGTTCTCGTTATTCCCTTCGGACCAACAGTAAGCGAATGTGTTGGATTGATCAACGAACAAAAGGTATTTTTTTAAAATTAAATTTCTTGCCATTATTTTACTCTTTTTTATTTTAAGAAACAATTAATATAATTCGTAATTTATTTTGTATCGAGTACAAAATGATGAGAATTTAATGATGTTTTATGATTAATTTTTCCTTTCAGGTTTTATGTATGGATATACAAAATAATATGGAAAATGGCTCAATCACATTTAATCTTTCGGACGATTTGTCAAATCGTAATAATCATGGGAGAGAAGGAAATAGTGTCGAACGTATTGAAACACAAGAAAAACGAACACGTTTCTCACTATCTCACGACGAAGGTAATTTTATTTATTATTTATTATAAATTATATTTATAAATTTATTATTTCTTTTTTTACATATAATAAGAGAATTTAAATGAGAAATAATTTTCAGTGCTATTTGAGGGATCAATTGGAAACACATCTGATAATTTGGAAGCCGTTTCTGAGGCAGCATCGAATCACAGCGTTGCATCGTCTCTTGAATTAGAAACAGAAGATCAAAATGACAATTTATCAGATATGGTTTCAGCGAATGTGTCAGGAAGAGGTACACCGAATATATCGGGACGTGACACGCCATCATCGCAGATAACAGAGGGCGACGATGGTCGTGTTGCTGGTGAAGCGAGACAATTAGATTTACCACCACCCTCAATGCCAACAAAGCAAAGTCGCTCTGAAATTGATGATAAATTTTGTAAATTCGAAATTAAAAAACTCATCGAAGGTAGAATTATTAATTAAAATTCAAATTTGGAAATTAAATACTTGGAGTTAATTAAATTTTTCATATTTTAATTTTTTGTTTAGGGGATGAAACAATTTCACTGGTGTCCGATACATGGTCCACAGATGTTTTGGCCTCGGATAGTGAAATTGTTGAGCAACAGGAGAGATTTTTGTTTCCTCCGCCACCACCTCAAGAACAACCGCCGCCTTCGCTTCCTGTTGAAAGTTCACAATTAGATGTTAGCGAAACTGCTTCGGAAGCCTGGAGTACAGACGTTCTTGCTAGTGATTCGGAAAGACTCACTGAAGTTGATACTGATGACACAGCCAGCGTTGCAAGGTTTATTATTTTTCTTTTTTATAATTTATTTTTCGACAAAACAGGGCTCGAACTAGGTCCGTAAATCCCGTAAAGGTCAGTGAATTTCCTTCAAGTCCGTAAAAGTCAGTTTTTTTTTAAAAAGGTCCGTAAAGTCCGTAATTTAATTGAGAAAAGACAAAAAGTTTGTAAATTGTACGATATAATTTGGAGAATTTTAGAGAAATTACAAATGATTGCAGAAATTCAATTATTTTCAAAAGTAATATAATTCTTCGCAGAAATTCAATTATGTTCAAAAATTAAAAAAAAATTCACATCAAAATTTCAATTATCTTTAGAAATAATTAAATTCTTCACCGAAATTTAATTATTTTTAAAAATTTTATTACAATTCTTGGCAAAAATTCATTTATTTTCAAAAATTTTAATACAATTCTTGGCAAAATTTAAATTATTTTCAAAAAATTTTCTCAATTAAATAATTTTCAATATCTACTATTTTAATAAAATTTTCCAAAAGAATTCAATTATTTAATAAAATTCTACGCAAACCTTTAATTAATTTCATAAAATAATAAAAATTTCACAAGAATTCAATTATTTACAAATTTTATACAAATTTCTTCGCAATCATTCAATTACTATTTTCATAAATAATAAAATTTTTGTCAGAAATTCAATTATTTTAAAAAACTTTAAACAAATTATTAACGAAAACGAAATTTATCCTTCTAAAAATAAAATTCATCGCAGAAATTTTATTATTTTCAAAAATTTTAAGAAAATCCTTTAAAAGAATTCAATTTTATTTTCAAAGATAATAATATTCTAGGCAGAAATTCAATTATTTTCAAAAACTTTAAACAAATTATTGACGAAAATAAAATTCATCGCAGAAATTTAATTATTTCCAAAAATTTTAAGAAAATTATTTAAAAGAGTTCAATTCTTTTCATAAATAATAAAATTCTTTAAAAGGTATTCGATTATTTTTATAAATAATAAAATTCTTCGCAATAATTCAATTATTTTAGAAATTTTAATAAAATTCTTCGAAAAAATTCAATTATTTTTATTACAATATTAAATTAATTTCTCAGAAGAATTTTGTTATTTTAAAAAATTTTAATAAAATTCTTCTTAAGAATTCAATTAATTTTATTGTAATTAATAAAATGTTTTGCATAAATTCAAATATTTTCAATACAATTTTTAATAAAATTCTTCAAAAAAATTCAAATAATTTCATAAATAATAAAATTCTTTGCAAAAATTCAATTATTTTAAAAAATTTTAACAAAATTCTACGGAAACATTTAATTATTTTCATAAACTAATAAAAATTTCACAGGAATTCAATTATTTACAAATTTTTTACAAATTTATTCACAATAATTCAATTATTTTCATAAATAATAAATTTTTTACAAGTATTCAATTCTTTTGATAAATAACCAATTTCTTCGCAAAAATTTAATTATTTTTAGGAATTTTAATAAAATTCTTTGCAAAATTCAATTATTTTCATAAATAACAATATTCATCAAAAGAATTCAATTATTTTCAAATGTATTCAAATTCTTCGTGGAAATTCAATTATATTCAAAAAATTTTGTCAATTCAATGATTTAAAATTTTTTCATAAAATTCTTCGCAAGATTTCAATTATTTTCAAAAATAGTAAAATTTTTCACTGGAATTATATTATTTGTAAAATTTTAATAAAATTCTTCCCAATAATTCAATTATATTCATAAATAATATTTTTTACAGAGATTCAATTATTTTCATAAATAACAAAACTTATCGCAGAATTTCAATTATTTTTAATTCAATTCTAATCGAATTTCTCGAAAAATGTAATTATTCTTAAAAATTTTATTAAAATTCCTCGAAAGAATTCAATTTATTATAAATTTTGTTGATAAAATTCTTTTTTAGAATTGAATTTTAAGAAACATTCAATTATTCGATAAACTATTTATTTTTGTATTTAAATAATTGAATTCGAGTAGAATTTTCAAATAAAAATTGATTTAATAATGAATTTCATTTAAAATTTTAGATAATAATTGAATATTAAAATCAAAATAGCGTGAAGTTTGAGAAATAATTGAATTTTGAAATTAATTTTTTTTGAAAAAGTTTAATTGAATTTTTTAAATGTTATTTTAAGTTCCTAGTTTCTAATATTTATTTAATTGAAGAATTTACGAATAATTGAAATCTCGTAACATTAAATATTGTAAACAAATGTATTTGAAGATGGATTTGAAAATGAATTTAAAAATTGTGAAAGAAATTTTTCAAAAATTATTAAAACTAATCGATTTATAGAAGAATTTTAGTTTTTTGAATTCTTGAAAATAATAATTGAATTGTTAATGATTTTATCCCTCGGTCATCTTTAATTATTATAAAACGTGAAGAAGTCGATCACTCTGAGTCGAAGACTCAGAGTTATCGATATCTTCATGTTTTATAGAATTATGAAAAATTTAATTTATAGTTTTAAGTAAAATTTTCTTTTATTTGACTCGGATTGCTTATATTTTTGACAGTAATAATTGGTCCCTAATTTTTCATTTTTAGTCCGTAAAGTCCATATTTTTAAATACTTTAACTAGTTCGAGCCCTGGACTAAGTGAAAAATTGCCATCAGCATTATATTAGAATTAAAACAAATTTTTATTTTCCAGATCGGATGATACTGCAAGATCGGAAATAGAAAGTCGCGGTGAACCCGAAGGAGGAGAAGAAACACCACCACCTATCAACTGTAAGATTAATCAATTGTATCGCATTCCAAAGAAGCAATTTTTTCTACTTTTTCTATTCCAAAAGTTACCCAAAAAATTCTTTTTCTTTGGAATGTGTCGTAAATAAATTTATTTTGTAAATTATTATTATTATAATCATCTACTTTTAATACAGCAGATAATGCGGCAGCGGTTTTTAGACCAATTCGAGAAGATCCAATTGGAAGTTCTTCAGTGAGTGTGCTTTCGTCACCGACAACGATGCATTCGCCAATTTCGAACATTACTACTAGAGGAGGAATGAGAGCTGATTACAGACGAAGCACGATTGATTATGTAGACAATTCCAATAACAACAATAACATGGATTATGGAAAAGGAGTTGGAGAAGAGAGATTAGTTCATTTGATGGATAAACTACAATTCGACACTAACAAGATAAATTCAGATCGTCAAAATCCAGTGAATGGATTCGTATCCGTTGCTTCATCGGCAAATTCAACATTGTCCAATAATACTTTGTGTCCGATTCTCTCGCAGGATAAATTATCAAACGGCGATGTTAAAACAGAGGCAAATATTTCTCTATTTTATTTCTATTTTTTTCTATTATTTTGATAAATTTATATATATAATAAAATTTTACAAATTTAATATGATTTTAATTTTTCAGGAATTGGACGGCTATGCAGCGGGAAATTCGAGTGATGTTGTCGTGAGATTAAGTACTGCGAGTCTAACGTCGAGCAGTAGTTCGGGATCAGAACCACGATCGAAAAATAATCGTTGTATCGGTGATTTATCAAATGTACAATCGCTGATGAATGGTGGTAGTGATTGTCAGGCAATTTCCCCGTCTTTAAAACCAAGCACATCAACGGGAGCAATACCGAAGAGCATAAGTTTTGATATGACCGCTGAACGTGGCGATAAGGAATTATTGGACGATGATCAGAAAAATAAGAGAGGATTTTTCGGTAAACTTAAAATGACATTGAAAAATAGAAGGGGAAAATCGTTACGTGGCGCTGATGATTTAAGTAGATGTTATGAACGAGACAGTGGAACTGATGGTATCGATATTAATCGTCACAGACTAAGAAGAATTATGTCCGAAGATCCTTCTGCCAGTGGCAGTACACATAATGGTCAGTTTTTTTAATTTTAATTAATTTTATTTATTTATTGTTTACTTTATTTATCTTTATATATGTTATTTACTTTATTTGTCTTTATTTGTATTTTTCTTTTATTTACTTAATAAATTTGAATTGAATTTATTTTAACTAACATTTATTAACTTATTAATTTATTAACTTAATAAATTTGAATTTAATTTATTTTAATTTATTTTTAATTTATTTATTTTAATTTATTTTTTATCTTAAATTTTCTTTCTTTTGTTTTGCAGATAGTACGGACGATATTTTAGCAAAATACAGAAGAAAACCGAGTGCAAATAGCGATACGGCTTCTGTAGAAAGTACACAATCGAGAACAAAGGAAATTGAAGATGAGAGATTATTAATTGATCCTAATAATATAGAAATGTCCTTTGCGTTCATTGATGCAAAGAGAAAACTCCGAATGGTACTTAGTACTGCTGATTTACAACACGTTCCATGGTCGAACATAACTGAGGTATTGAATTAAAGAAAAGATTAATATTTATTTTACAAAGTTGTCACAAAACAAGGGAAATCAGGGGAAAGTCAGGGATTTCTATTAAAAGTACTGGAAAAAATTTAATTTTTAGAATTCATAAGAAAATTCTGAATTTTCGGGTATTTTTAGTTTGCCTCATTAACTATGAAATTGACTAGAATTCAAATACAAAACCTTCAATTTTTTCTATTTCTGACAATAATTTCTTTTTAAATAACTTAATTCTTGAAAAACTTGTTATTAAATTATTACTTATCATAATTATTTAACTAATAATTTTATTACTTAAATGCTTCAAAATTAATCTTCTTTAAAATTCAATTATTTTCAAAAATTTTAATAAAATTCTTGGCAAAATATCAATTATTATCTAAATTTTTAACTGAAATGCTTGTCCGAAATCCAATTATTTTTAAAAACTTTGAACAAAAAATTATTAACGAAAATGAAAATTATCTTTGTAAAAATAAAATTCGTCGCAGAAATTGAATTATTTACATAAATTTTAATAAAATTCTCTTAAGAATTCAATTATTTTCATCAGAGTTTTCATAAATAATATAAAATTCTTTGCAGAAATTCAATTATTTTTGTAACAGTATCAATTGAATTTTTCGAAAAATGTAATTATTCTTAAAAATCTTATTAAAAATTCGTCGAAAGAATTCAATTATTTAAAATACCAAGTTTTAGAAAATTTTTGGAAAAAAATCAATTATTTAAAAATAATATAAAATTCTTCGCATGAATTAAATTGATTAAAAAATTAATAAAATTTCCTGCAAGAATTTAATTATTTTTATAAATAATAAAATTCTTTTCAAAAATTGAATATTATTTTTAAAAAATTTTAATAAATTCAATTATTCTCATAAATAATAAAACTGATTCGTAGGATTTCAATTATTTTTAATACAATATTAAATGAATTCCTCAAAAAAATGCAATTATTCTTAAAAATTTTATTAAATTTCTTCAAGAGAATTATTAAAAAAAGTTTGATATACTTAATTTGTTTAGTAGAATTTAATAACTATTTTCAATACATTTTTCGGAGGAAGCCAATATGGCGCTGACTGAGTATCACGCGTCTGTAATCGTTAATTTAAAATTGTTTTTAATAATTGTTTGTCCTGTGCATTGAATTCCAGTTTCCTTACAAACTAATAAAGTTAAGGCTGTAGATCAGAGTGTGGTAAAGATCATTGAAATTCATACATAACTCTTGGTGTTTTTGTGCAGTTTCGTTCGGTTAATTTTCGTTCAATATATTCTGTCCTAGTGTTTGTCTGAATAAAGTGTTGACTCAGTTAATTGTAGTGGTGTCCTTTGTGACAAGTGAAAATGTCAACAGTACAGACGGACCCAAAAATTTTCGAGTTACTTAACTCAATCAAGGCCGATACAGAACAGACGAAAGCGGAAATAAGTGAACTGCATAAGTGCACTTTTCAACTACAGGCTGATGTAGGCTCCTTGAAAAAGGATAACGAAAAGCTTAAACCCAAACTACTGGAACTGGAAGATGAAAACAGAATCCTACAAGACACAATCTTTACGCTAAAAAAGGAAGTTTTAGCTTTGCAAAAAAATGCACGTGCGAACAACGTAATTTTGCATAATGCACCTGATACAACGCAGACAAACGAGGATCTTTCTGCATACCTGTTGGGAGTTCTCAAGAGTGTTGGTTTATCAATAACAGATGATCACATCACGGACATGTACAGGCTGGGAAAAATTCAAGGAAAAAGACCAATTTTAATCAAATTGGATTCATTTAAAAGAAAGCAATTAATTTTAAGCAAAAGAACCGAGTTATCGGCCCTGAACATTGGTGTGAGTCAGGATTTGTCACTGGAAGAAAGGAAGGAAAGAAAGTGGTTGTTTGACATGAAAGAGAAACTGAGAGAGATAGGAATAACAGTAACTATTAAAGCGAGAAATCTTTGTCTCGATAATCGTCCTCTCTCACGTCAAGAAATTGATAAACTGCTTGAACCTTCAAATAGTGAGCTCACGGATGTGAATAAGAGAAAAAGAGAACATGAAACTCGTACGTCACCAAAAAGGAGGAAACCTTATGGCCCCCGGAAGGGATCTGCGTCTGATGATCGTTCCAATCAACGACTTGATGGATTTCTTAACGGCTCCCCATTGAGGCACATGAGTGACGGACCAGCTGACAGCAAGTTGACGAAATAGCAGCTACAGGTGGGAGGTGTGTGTCGAGTGATTTACTGGAATATAAATGGATATAAGAATTTCTCAGACCTCGCAGAATTTGTGAATAGTGGGGACATTGTGTGCTTGTGTGAAACGTGGTTAACGTTTTCATCACTAAACGGGCCAGGATGGTTGAGAAGTCACACTCCTATTGTAAGTAAAGCAACTAGTCTTAATGGTGGTCGTCCTTCAGGCGGATTAGCAATTTTTATAAATGAGAAAGTTTTTAATTTTTTAATTATTAATTTAACCAGTAGATGGATATTTATAAAATGTAAACGGAAAAATTTTTGCTTTATTGTGGGTGTTGTTTATTATCCGCAATCAGTTGATTGTCATGATATGTCACAACAATTGGATAATATTCTCAACAAAATTAATAATGAGTATCCAAATCTACCCTTATATATCGGTGGTGATTTTAATGCAAGAATTGGAAATGCAAATCAATTATGCGAGTTTTCGGTTCCGACAAATTGTTCACCGGTATGTGGCCGTTCTTCTATGGATCAGGTGACAAATGAGAGGGGGTTGATGCTTCTGGATTGTTTTGAGAATTATAACTTAGCAGTGTTAAATGGGAGATGTCTGAGTGATACGCCAGCGCATTTTACCTTTGTTGGGCATCAAGGCAATAGTGTGATTGATCTCGTATTTTGTTACTTGGATTATTTAAATTTAATTTCAGATTTGAATGTACTTTCTTTACCGACTACTTCGGACCATCTACCTGTGGTAATTGCTTTGTCGAATATGAGTATGGGTGAGCGAGTAGAAGAGAGAGAACGTGAGAATTTAAAAAAGCTTAAATGGAATGTGAATTGTAGAGATAAATACATCCAACTTATGTCAAGCTCAGAAAACATTATAGAAGAGGAAGAGGATATCGAAAGTATTAATGAAAAATTGTTATCTTCTATATGGGATGCGGCGGGCAAATTAAATTTGATCTCTAAATTGTATAGTAAGCCATCGGGAAAGAAAGCTTGGGTAGATAGAGAGTGTGACGATTTGAGAAGAGAAGTGAAAGAATCGCTTTCAAAATGTAAGTTGTCAAGCTTCGCTAAGGAGGACGATATTCGTTATAAGCAACTAAAGAAATTACTTAGAGAGACAATAGTGTATAAAAGGAAAAAATATGAGGAAACTCTACTGCACTCTTTATCTAATTGTAATAACACCAGGGTATTTTGGGAAGCTGTAAATAAATTTAGGGCTCGTTGTTGCACAGTAAATGTGATATCTCTCGAAAGGTGGCAGGAGTACGCTAACAGTATTTTCCCTCCCAGAAAGCTTTGCATACTTGAATTGTCTACCGATTACGATCCAATACTCGACCCTCCTATTTCAATGTTAGAATTAAAACGTAGTCTAATTAAAAGTAAAAATAACAAATCACCGGGAGCAGATGGGATACCTAATGAATTTTTTAAAGAGTTACCTGAGGTATGGCTGGTACATTTGTTGTCTCTTTTTAACGGGATTTGGGGAAAAGAGAAAGTGCCTGTCAGTTGGGCAAGCAATCTCACATCTATGCTATTTAAAAAAGGGGATACGAATGTTCCAAGCAATTACAGGGAAATTACTTTATTAAATAGTATTACAAAAATGTTCACTCGGGTTATATCTGAGAGACTGACAAAGTGGGTCGAGGAAAGGGAACTTCTACCGGAGAACCAAGCAGGTTTTCGAGCCAAGCGCGGTTGTATTGATCAAATTTTTGTTTTATCTTCTCTCATCCAGATTCAGCTTAGTAAACCTAAAGGTAAACTTTTTGCATTTTTTGTTGACTTTAAGGGAGCATTTCCGTCGGTAGATCACGCATTATTATGGTCCAAACTTCAAAGTATAGGGGTCAGCTCAAAGATTATTAGTTTAGTAAAAAGTTTATATGATTCTGCCAAGATGTCGATCAAGACTCAGTTTGGCTTGACATCTCCGGTAGAGGTTACTTCGGGTGTAATGCAGGGAGAAACTCTAAGCCCGCTTCTTTTTACGCTTTTCATTAATGACATGGAGAGTTTTGTGCGAGACCATGGTATTAGTGGAATTACGGTGAATCACATTGTCGATATTTTATTGTTAGCATTTGCTGATGACATCGTCCTGTTGGCGGACTCTTGGGTGGCCTTGCAGAGGGCGATTAATGTATTGGAGAGATATTGTGAAATTAACAAATTAACAATTAATAGAGATAAGTCTAAAGTGGTTGTTTTTCATAAAGGGCGTGTTAGGGACTATTGTTTCTCTTTAGCGGGGTCCAAGATTGAAATTTTAAAGGAGTACAAATATCTGGGAGTGACCTTTAGTACGTCAGGAGTGTTTTGTAAAGAAATGGATGCAAGAATGAGTGTATCGAGGATGGCATCGGGAGCTGTGCTAAGAATTGTACGAAGTTCAAAAGTTAACTCGTGGAAATCAATCAAAGCTCTACTCCGAAGTCTTGTCATCAGCATTTTATTCTATGCTGTGGAAATATGGGGCTTAAGGTATCTTGACGAAGTGGAAAGAATACAGACTGTTTTTGTTAAAAGAGCGTTAGACCTGCCTTTGTATACGCCGAATTATGCGGCCCGGTTAGAGTCAAACAGTATACAACTCGCATTTGGTATATTTAAGAAAAGCTTGGAGTGGTACGAAAAAATCTTAAAGATGAAAGATGGAAGATTTCCTAAAATTTGTTTAGAGAAATTAAATAGTTTAGCATTTGACAATCCTAATGAAATTAAATACAATTGGCTTCTACAAGTTAAAAAATTGTTCGCTGATTGCAGTTCTTTGGAGTTGTGGCCGGATATGAACTATGAAAGCTTGGTTGCAAATAAAAAAATTGTACAGAATAATTATTTTAGCTATTTGAAACAATTGGACACCTTAAAGTTGAAAAATTCAGAGAGTCTGCAAATACTTCCGTACCTACCTGGGGTTTTTGGGGAACAGCCGTACTTAACGATAGGTTTGCCGAGATACGTTATCAAATTGATAGCGCAGCTCAGACTAATGGGCTCTTTGCGCGGATATATTCGTACGAGAGATTATTTTTTCAGTTATGATCCCCAGAAGCCTTGTGGTGTGTGCAATATGGGAAGTGGTGAGTCCTTGTTTCACATTTTAACAGAGTGTCCAATATATAATGATTTGAGATGTTCCATCTTTCATCAACCTAGGAAAGTTACGCATAGTCCTCAATATTGGATGTATTTGTTGGAATCTAACTCGTTGAACGAGTTACGAAAATTGGCAAATTTTATTGTATCTCTACTAAGACTGCGTACTTTTATATTGGAAACTTAATAAGAATGTGTGTTTTATCCTCCTGTTGAATTGAATGAATGTATGCTTTTTATTGTATTGGCTTCATCAAAGATTGTAAAAATGAGCTGATAATTGCATCTGTAAGCGTATTTGTAATGGTTATTTACCTATAAACAAATAAATAAATTGAAATTGAATTGAATTGAATACATTTTTCATTAAATTTTTTTTAAAAATTCAATTATTTTCAAAAATTTTAATGAATTTCTTCGTAACAATTCAATTATTTTCATAAATAATAAAAAATTTTTTTACAGAGATTCAATTATTTTCGTACATGAAATAAAATTCTTTTCAGGAATGCAATTATTTTCATTAATAATAAAATTCATTGCAGAATTTCAATTATTTTTAATACAATTTGAATCGAATTCCTTTGAAAAATGTAATTATTTTTAAAAAATTTATTAAAATTAGTCGAATGAATTCAATTATTTAAAAATTTGTTGAAATTCTTCATGAGAATTGAATATTGAGAAATATTCAATTATTTATTTTTGTATTTAAATAATTAAATTCTCGTTGAATTTTCTAATAAAAATTCCTTTTCAAAATTAATTTCACTTATAGTTTTATATAATAACCGAATATTAGAAGTATTATTGAATGAATTTTTGGAAATAATTTAATTTTGAAAAGGTTTAAGATTAAAATCTTTGAAAATTTGAATTTTTTATAATTTCAACTAACAATTTTGTAGAACTAATTTTTTTGTAAAAGTTTAATTGCATTTTTGTGTAATGATTTGAAGTCCAAGAACTTTTTCAAAAATTATTAAAAATATTTTATTTGAATATAATTTTAGAATTTTAGAAATCTAATCAATTATTTATTTTTATATTTAGATAATTCAATTCTCATAGTTGAAATCGGATAAGAATTGATTTGAAAAAAGTATTTTAGTTTAATAGTATTTAGAAAATAATTCATAAACGTGATATTATAAAATATAAATTTTAAATTTTGATTTATGAATTAAAAAAAAAAAAAGAGAGAGAGAGAGAGATGTGAATTTTATTTTCTGTTTTGCAGAGAAACGGTTGGACGCAAAAGGAAAATGAGTTGGTGGCTTTTCTTCAGATGCAATTGGCCGAAGCTATCAATTTACAAGATAGAGCATTGATAGCACATTTACATGAGACATTGAGATGCGTGAGATTATTTAATGACGATGGTTGTAGAAAATTGTTCAGATCATTGAAAGATGACTACAGAAAAAGATCACCGTACATTGCGTATCTTGTTCGATGTCGACAGGGTTTATTGTCAACAGTCGCTCATTTAGATCGGTAAATATTATTATTACCTACATTTCTTTAAAATAATCCCATCAAATTAATAATTATTTTTTCTTCTTTTCTTTAACAAAAAAAAAACAACAGATTGTCAGAACGTGTCAAATGCGATCGAGATGCAGTAAACAATCATTTGGTATCAGTTTGCGTGAGAGTGTTTCTCGAGAAAAGAGAAACTTTACTCTCTCGATTTTGCGAGGAATTCAAAATGCTTTCTCTAATTGATGAAAAACAGGATTTGGTGGAAAATTTCCTAGGAACAATTCACGC
The DNA here is from genome assembly GCF_015476425.1 of Leptopilina heterotoma. Lineage (NCBI taxonomy): Eukaryota > Metazoa > Arthropoda > Insecta > Hymenoptera > Figitidae > Leptopilina > Leptopilina heterotoma. The sequence continues at coordinate 4,765,266 of NW_025111114.1, forward strand.
CGAAATGGAAAATGACTCAATATGGCAAGGTATTTTCAATTGTAAATTTTTATTTATATAAATTAGCAAATGATACGCGTGGAACGCGGTATTCCATTTATTATTATTTGGAAATTAAAAAATTTTATTTCGAGCCCCAGGAGAGTTAGTCCCACATTTTTTCATAGTTTTAAATTTATTTATCAACAAATTTTATATTTTCAAGAATGAACATCAACTTTTGAATGATTTCAGATTAAAAATTTAAAGAATTCACTTATTAAGTACATAATATTAAATATTCTTGTTTATTATTATTAAAAAATTTTAATAAAATTTATCGCAAGAATTTTATTTTTCTCATAAATAATAAAATTCTTTAGAGCAATTTAATTATTTTCAATATAAGTTTAATAAAATTTCTCGAATGAATACAATTAGTTTAAAAAATATTAATTGAATTCAATTATTTTAAAGAATTTTAATATAAATTTAATTATTTTCAACAATATAAATTAAATTCTTTTAAAAAAATCATTCTTTTCAAAATTTTTAATAAAATTCCTTCAAAAAATTCAATTATTTTCAAAAAATCTTCGGAGCAATTCAATTATTTTTATGAATTGTAAAATCCTCCCCAAGAATTCAATTATTTTTGTAAATAAGAAAATTCTTTGCAAGAATTACAATATAAACATAAAAAATAAAATTCTTCAAAACAATTCAATTACTTTCATAAATAATAAAATGTTTCAGAGGAATTCAATTATTTTCAAAATAATTTTAATAAAATTTCTGGAAAAAATACAATTATTTTTAAAAATATTAATTAAATTCTATTATTTGCAAGAATTTTAATATAAATTCAATTACTTTTGACAATTTTGTTGAAATTCTTTTGAAAAAATAATTATTTTCAAATTATTTAATAAAATTCCTTCAAAAAATATAATTATTTTACAAAATTCAGATACAATTCTTCGAAGCAATTCAATTATTTTTATGAATTGTAAAATCCTCCGCAAAAATTCAATTATTTTCGCCAATTTTGATGAAATTATTTTTAAAAAATCTTTATTTTCAAATTATTTAATAAAATTCCTTCAAAAAATTCAATTATTTTCAAAAATTCAGATAAAATTTTTCGAAACAATTCAATTTTTTTTTTATGAATTGTAAAATCTTTCACAAGAATTTAATTATTTTCATAAATAAGAAAATTCTTCGCAAGAATTAAAATATTAACGTTGGACAATAAAATTCTTCAAAAGAGTTCAATTATTTTCATAAATAATAAAATGTTTTGAAGCAATTCAATTATTTTCAGAACAATTTTAATAACATTTCTCGAAAGAATACAAATATTTTTAAAAATATAATTTTAATTCAATTATTTTCCAGAGTTTTAGTAAAAATTAAATTATTTTCAACAATTCTGATACAAAATTCTTCAAAACAATCCAATTATTTATATAAATTGTAAAATTCTTGGCAAGAATTCAATTATTTTTGTAAATAATAAAATTCTTCAAAAAATTTTATTTTTTTACGAAAAGAAATAAAATTCTTAAAAAGAATTTAATTTTCTGTCAATAATTTTAATAAAATTTAATAATAAAAATTATTAATTACAATTTATAATAAACACGATTATTTTAGAAACTTAAAAGAGATATATTTTTCATAAAATTCAATTATTTTCAAAATTTTCAATAAAAATTAATTAAAAAACATTATTTTAAAAAAAATCAAATAAATTCTTCAAAACAATTCAATTATTTTTCAAAAATTTTAATAAAAATCTTGCCATGAATTAAATTATTTTCAGTATTAAAAATTGTAATAAAATTTTTCTAAACAATTTAATGGCTCTCAAAAGTTTTTAATAAAATTCTTTGTAAATTTCAATTATTTTCTAAATTTTCAATTCAAATTACTTTAAGAAAATTCATTATTTTCAAGAAATTTAATAAAATTCTTCAAAAAAAAAAACGTAATTATTTACAAAAACTAATAAAATTGTTTAGAAGAATTTAATTTTCTATGAATAATTTTAATGTAATTAAATATTTCAATTTAATTTTCAAATTTTTTTATAAATATTTTACAAGAATTCAGTGATTTTCAGAACATCGACAATTTAATTATTTCTGAAAATAATTGAATTCTTTAATCGAATTTTATGAAAACTTTTTTAAATAATTGAATCCGTCTGAAAAAATTTATTATTTCTACAAATAATTGAATTTTTGCAAAATTTAAAAAAATAAGTAAATTTTTAAGAAGAATTTTATTAAATTTGTATTTAAAATAATAGAATTTCTTTGAAAAAATTACTATTTATTGATATTATTGAATTTTTTCCAAGAATTAAAAAAAAATGTTTAAAAATAATTTAATTTTCCCTGGTATTCAATTAAAACTGTATTTAAAATAATTTAATTGTTGAAATGAATTTTAAAATATTTTTAAATAATTGAACTCTTGTGAAAAATTTAATTATTTTTTAAAATAATTGAATTTTCTCGGAGCATTTTACAAGTTTTCTAAAAATAATTAAATTTTCTCGGAGCTTTTTTATAAGATTTTCAAAAATTGTATTGAAAATAAGTGAAATCCTGATAAGAATTTTATTATTTATATAAAAAAAATTGATTTTTTTACGAATATTTTTATTATTTATAAATTGACTTTTTGCAAAGAATTTTGCAATTACTTTCGAAATTTTCAGTAAAAATTATTTTAAAAAAACTTCATTATTTTCAAGAAAAATTGAAATAATGTCTTCAAAACAATTCAATTATTTTAAATAATTTTAATAAAAATCTTGCCGAGAATTAAAATATTTACAATACAATTTTAATTACATTTTCTCGAAAGAATTCAATTATTGAGAAAATTGTTGATAAAATTCTTGAAATGAATTCAATTATTTTCAAATTTTTTTTTAAATACTTTACAAGAATTCAATGATTTTCAGAACATTAATTTTAAAATCGAAAACATTTAAAAAGGAAAATTATTTCAAAAGTTAGAAAAAAAATCAAACAGTAACTAATTTTAAACTGCGAACAAATTACCGAAATACAAAGATTATCTATTAATTAACAAAATATAGATGATTTTTAATATTTTAATTATTTTAGTACAAATTATTAATTTTTATTTCAGCTGCCAGTAATACTCAATTGAAATTAGCGAGAATTGTTGTCGAGAGAATTGTCATGGCTCAAATTTACAATTTTGCTCTATTTCCAAATGGAGACGGCGATTTATGCAGGGATCAAGTTCTCAATGATCATATTAAAAAATTGTCAAAAGGTTTAACGCCCAATCATAAGGATTTACGAATTCCAAAGATCTATCATTACGAATGTCCCTGGCCATGGGCACAAGCCGAATTGACAGTAATATCGGCGTACAAAACTCCTCGAGATAAATTTCAATGCATTTGGAGATGTGCCACAACAATAATGAGCCTATTATCAATGGCATCGGAGAGAGGAATCCCAGCTGCTGATGATCTAATTCCAGTTCTTGTTTATGTCATCATAAAGGTAAATCATCATTAACGTGAAAATTAATCTATAAAAATTGAAATTAAAAATTAATATTAAAAATAGAAATTAAAAAATAAAAATTAATATTAAAAATATAAATTAAAAATTAAAATTAAAAATTAAACTTAAAAAAAATTTTAAATATACAATCAAATTAAAAAAAAATTCTTTCAATTTAAAGAATTTTGTTTCAATGAAAAATTTATTTACTTTCCAGGCAAATCCACCATCATTATTGTCGACAGTCCAATATGTTGAAAGCTTCTACAGTAATCATTTACAGGGTGAGGAACAATATTGGTGGACACAATTTTGTTCTGCAATTGAATTCATTAAGACAATGGATTAATAGTTACATAAATTATTAATTAATAATAATATTAATAATAATAATAATACCTATGCATAAAAAATAATTCAGAATATTTTTTTCTGAATATTTATTAGAAATACTTTGTTAATTTTTTTTTGTGCAAAGTTACAATCTTAAAAAAAAGAGAGAAAAAAATTTCATGCTTCAAAGAATGAGTCTTGTATATTTAAACGATAATATTGTAAAATTAAATAATTTTGCTTATTTTTTCCTAATTATGCTAAAACAGAAGATATATATGTTAATATTTGTAACACCAAATAACAGTAACATGTAACAATAACACCAAAATTTGTGTTGGTTATAGCCTACTGTAACAATTTATTTGAAAGGGCTGTATATTTTTCCATGAAAGTGAAATGAGATAGATAATAGTACAAAAAAAACAAAAAAAAATAGTATTAATTTCCTTCTTTATTAAAAGTAAACATTCCTTATTTTCAGTATTAATTTTAGTTGATTAAAATTTCTAAAGATTTTTTTATTGCATTCTAATTTTATAATATTATTAAATTGCGTTAAATTTATAATTATTAACTATATATTTTTAATAAAAATGTAATAAGATTTATTGCAAAATGAAAATTTAATGGTAATGATTAAAGTTATATAATTATTTTAATTTCAATTTATAATTATTTTATAATTTACTTTTATTATAAATTAAAAGAAAATTACATTTACCTCCAATAATAGATTATATTTACCTCATCAATAATATTTAAAACAATTTAACAAGTATAAAAAATTTCCAACGTTAAATATATTCTTTACAATATATACAAAAATAATATTTTTTTTACCTTTTTATAAAAAAAATAATATATTTTTTTAATTATCACTGTGAACTTAATTGCGAGTAAAAAAGTGCAATCGCTGGATCTTCACTCTCGCATGTAATTAAAATATCACGAAATTTATCGAGAATTTGTAATAATTGTGAACGACGAATATTTTCCAAGTACATAATTTCTTCTAAATGATGTCCACCACGAAAATAACCGTGTCGACAGAGTTTATCGAGTAAAATAATATCGTCCGATGGAATTGAATAACTTTCCGGTTGAAAATCATAAATTCCATCCTCCTTGTGAATTGAGAGGGACATGTCTGTTTTTGAATCGCTCGGCGTTCCTTTTGGTGTATCGCTCAGACTCCAACTGCTGTCTTCCTGTTGATGTCCATTTTCATTTTCTACCGTTCCTGTTGGACTCGACGTGTCCGAAGACTTCGCATCCTTGTGGAAAAGATTTTTTTTTAATTAACAGGTCTCGAACTAAGTGAAAGTATATTTAAAAATATGGACTTTATGGACCAAAAATGAAAAATTAGGGACCAATTACTGACAAAAATATAATCAGTCCGAGTCAAATAAAAGAACATTTTACTTAAAACTAGAAATTAAATTTTTCATAATTCTATGAAACATGAAGATATTGATAACTTCGAGTATTCGACTCGGAGTCATCGATGAGTTTTATTATTTGTTAAAATAATTGAATTCTTAAGAAGAATTTTATTATTCTTGAACAATATTTAATTCATTTTTAAATCTAATTTTCTTAGAAAATTCTACGAGAATTAAATTATAAAAAAAAAACAAAATTAATAAATAATTTATTGAATAATTGAATTTTTCTTAAAATTGAATTCCCATAAAGAATTTTATTAATAAATTTTTAAATAATTGAATTCTTTTGACGAATTTTACTATTTACAAAAATAATTTAATTCTTACGCAGAATTTTATTATTTATGAAGATTTATTAAAATTTTTGAAATTAATTCAATTTCTGTGAAGTATTTTGTTTTTTATAAAGATAATTGGAATTCTTGGGAAATATTTTGTTAAAATTTTTGGAAATAATTGAATTTTTGCATATAATTTTATTATTTATGAAAATAATTGAATTCTTTTAAAGGATTTTCTTAACATTTTTGGAAATAATTGAATTCTTTTAAAAAATTTTCTTAGCGTTTTTGAAAATAATTGAATTTCTGCAAAGAATTTTATTATTTTATAGAAATTAATTAATTTGTTTTGAAGAATTTTACAATTTATAAAAATAATTGAATTCTTGCGCAGAATTTTATTATTTAAGAAGATATTTGAATTTTTAGGAGAATTTTATTAAAATTTTTGTAAATAATTTAATTTCTGCAATGAATTTTATTTTTACAAAGATAATTTTATTTACGTCAATAATTTGTTTAAATTTTTTGAAAATAATTTAATTTCAGAAAAGAATTTTATTATTTGTGAAAATAATTGAATTCTTTTGACGAATTTTACTATTTACAAAAATAATTTAATTCTTACGCAGAATTTTATTATTTTTGAAGATATTTGAATTTTTAGGAGAATTTAATTAAAATTTTTGAAAATAATTCAATTTCTGTGAAGAATTTTGTTTTTTATAAAGATAATTGAATTCTTGGGTAAAATTTTGTTAAAGTTTTTGGAAATAATTGAATTTCTGCATAGAATTTTATTATTTATGAAAATAATTTAATTCTTTCAAAGGATTTTCTTAACATTTTTGGAAATAATTGAATTCTTTTAAAGGATTTTCTTAACGTTTTTGGAAATAATTAAATTTCTGCAAAGAATTTTATTTTTACAAAGATAAATTTCATTTTCGTTAATAATTTGTTTAAAGTTTTTGAAAATAATTGAATTTCTGAGAAGAATTTTAGTATTTATGAAAATAATTGAATGACTGCGAGGAAAGTTATATAGAATTTGTATATAATTAAATCTCTGTGAAATGTTTATTATTTTATGAAAATAATTAAAGGTTTGCGTAGAATTTTATTAATTTTTTTTTTAAATAATTGAATTCTTTTGAAAAATTTTATTAAAATAGTAGATATTGAAAATCATTTAATTGAGGACAATTTTTTAAAATAATTAAAATTTTGCCAAGAATTTTATTTATCAAAATTTTTGAAAATAATTGAATTTCGGAGATATATTTAATTATTTCTAAAGATAATTGAAATTTTGACGAAAATTTTTAAAAATTTAGAATATAATTGAATTTCTGAGAAGAATTTGATTGCTTTTGAAAATTAAAGGAATTTTTGCATTCATTTGTAATTTTTTCTAAAATTCTCCAAATTATATCGTACAATTTATGAACTTTTCGTCCTTTTTCAATCAAATTACGGATTTCTTTCAATTTCTTGAAAATTAAAATTTCTTCAATTCTTTGAATTTCTCGAAAAGTAAAAATCGTTCAATTCTTTCAATTTCTCTAAAAGTAAAAATTACCTTTAAAGAAATTGAAAGACTTGAAAGAAATAAAATAAGAAATTTACTTTAGTTAAAAATTAATTTAAATTAAACCTTAATTATTCGACCATGAGCCGTCGGCATATATTGCACGTAAGTGTGTAACTGCAGCAAAAGATGATATTTTAGCATCCAAATAATAATTTTCACCAATTGCGTCTGTTGTTGTGGTTGATTCAGAGGATTTAGTTTTTGACTAATCGACGTTGGAAGAGAAAAATCACTCAGAACCTTAAAAAATATTGTACAAAGTTTTAATTTTAATTTTAATTTTAATTAGGATTTCAAAAAAAATAAATTAATAACTTACTTGTAAGAGACACAATCCTGGAAATTGTTCGGAAAACATTTCCAATAATTGATTCGTTATAATTGCATCCGGTGAGACAACGTAAACATTACTTTCGCAAAGTGGATAAATAATAGTTGCCTTCGCCCAATAAACTAAATGTCCAGTTAATTGAAAAACTTGAGATAACGTGAGATCCGAATCAGCAGCTAAAGTTTGCAGACTCTTTAGAGGATTATACATTTGAATCATTCGCCTCAGCGCTGGCGATGAATCCGAAGGAAGAGATTCCAATAATTCCAGAGGCTCGATCAACAATAGCAAACCATGATAGGGCCTCAAACTTTTCAAGCATCTTTGAAATTAACATTCAATTAATAAAATTTAATTTAATTATAATTCGATTTTTACTTACAATTTTCAAATTGTAAATTGTAAAAATTGTAAAATTTTCAAATAAACCAAATAGTCACTCGATTCAGAGGAAATGAAAACTGACCTGTCAATCATTTCTGGATTCATGATAAAGCCTTTTTTGTGGGACTGATGAACTTTTTGCGGCAGGCAAAAACTGACTTGAATCCATTTATTGATCATAATATTAATTACTCCGGTTGTACTCAGACTGTTGAAAACTGATTTCAAATCGCGAGCGAGAGAACTTTTTTGCAGTATCACTTCGTATGGCGATTCGTCCCCGTCGCTCTCCTCTTCTGAACTGAAAACGTCAATTATTTATTTATCGAGAAAAAATAAAGTCGATATTTCTTTTATTATTCTTACCGAGCAGCTGCTTCATCGTGTGTGGATACCATCATTTTAATTTCTTCACTAAGATATCCGCATCGCTTCTCCTCGTGCCTTAATGCGATCCCAAGTCTAGTAAGAAGTTTAAATTCAATTAATTTGAATCTAAAGTTAATTGACTTAAATTTAAACTCAATGAATTTGAATGTAACGTTAATGAATTCAGGCTTCGCACTCATCTACTAAAATCTGTTATTTACTACTTTTCTTACGATTGGCTACTATTTGGATACTTTTTTTAAAATTTGTGACTCTACTGTAATGAAAAAATAAAACCAAAAAAGAACAAACCTTCTGCTAAGATCGTAATAACATTTCACAACCGAATGAGTGGCTTGTGCTTGAAGAGCGAAAACAACATTGACCAACATTGACGAATTTGTTTCTTTTGTTCCTCGCGATGAAAGAAGCGTTGGATGTCCAACAAAACGTACATTATTTACTTTTAATTCAAATTTCAATTCACATAATTCAGGTTTCACTGCAAATAACGTCGATAGAACTTCATCTGATAATCCCGTAAGATTCCCATTCGTTATATTCGACGTAGGAAATGGCAACGACTGTACAAAAAAAAAAATTACAATAATATAATAATAATCGAAATATTAGCAAAATAATTATTTTTGGTAAAAAAAATAAATAATAATAAACTGTACTATGAATGGAAAAAAAAGGAATCATTTCCCACCTGTAGTAGATCTTCATTTATAATTAACGAATAAGGATTCTTTCGTTTTGTACATTGATTTGAATCTCTTTCATGATTAGTTGTATGTGGATAACGAAAAAGCATCCTGTCACCTTTACTGTCACTTTTAACAAGAATAATACTCAGTGGATTTATTTCCATGACTTAAAACGAAACAAACACAAACAATTTAAAAGTGAGGTTATGAACAGTAAACAACTTAGTTTTTCAATGTATTATACTTTTTTTATTTTCTCCGTTTTCTCCTTAATTATTAATTATTAACGAGATTTTGCTTATAGAGAAATTGAATTCTTTTTTATATTAATTTATCGTTGCAATAAAAAAGTGTAATATTCAACTGTCAAATCTGTCAAACTATTTACATCCATTCTCACACATGCGCCCGTCTCGTCCTCTCGTCACACTAAAAAAACTAAAAGTATGCAAATAACTTCTTTTTTCTGTCAAAATATTCGATTTGTTTTCCGATTTTTTTAATTTTTCGACTTATAAATATTCGAAAATCTCTAAAATAATTAATTTTCGTCGTCGTTTTTTTCATAATATTTAAATTTGCCGCGGTTTGGATCACGTGTCTTTTACTAAATTTTCATTGGTCGCTCACTTGCACTTCTTGCTCACTTCCGGTCTTCGCCTCTTCGGGAAACTTTCGAGTGTGTGGACGACGCTCAAGAAAAGGTTAATTTACCCGTTTACCCCCTTTTTAAGTATTTTCACTACAATTTTCGTCAATCACCTATTTATTTGATAGTAATTCATTTGTTTAAATTGTTTAAATTAAAATGAAAATACCAATAAAGTCTGTAAACAATGAGTAAAGTAAAATATAAACAGTGACATTCGATAATATAAACTGTCAAACTATGGAAATTTCAACTGTTGGTCAATGTGTACTAGAGTTGGTGAGTATAAATTATTATTTCTTTATTGCAAATTACTTGTTATTGTTATTTTTTATTATTTTCCTTCTTCTAAGATTTTAAATGCTCTTGATGCGAAAACAACTGGAATTGCAGTTCGTTTTGACAGTGATAAGAAAAAAATTCAAGTCATTGATAGCGGAGAAGGAATTCCTCCCGATGTTCTCATGAGAATTGGAGAAATTGAGAAAAAGAATGGAAGTGCAAGAGTAACGTGTTACACTCATTCGAAAAGAGGTGAAAGTTTAAGGCAAATTATTGATCTTTCGGAAATTTGCCTTATCACTTCGAAACATGTCCATTCGCCAACTTATGAAAAGGAATTTAGAATTGGAGAATCTCCGACTTTCTTGAAAACAAATTGGCTTACTAAAGGAACAGTTGTGACGATTTATGGATTCGATGGTTCTGGTTGGGATTCTGCTTTAAATCGAATTTATTTTGTTATCACATCGTTGGCTTTACTCTACACTGATGTAAAGATTTTATTTTAATTATTGTTTGTTAATTAATTTAATTAATTAACAAAAATTTTGTTTGTTAACAGGGTTGCTACGCAACCTGGAAAACCTGAAAATTATTGAAATATAATTTTACAAATATTAATTAATTCAATTTTAAAAGAGATGCATTTACAATTTTCATAAATAAATCCACTTCAAATGGTTGTAATATTTGAAAATTTGTAAAATTTCAATTTTCAATGAATTTAATTAGAAAAAAATCTTTTTGAAAAGATAAAGAATTCAAATTCTTCTGAAATTAGTTAAATTTTTTAATATATATTTAATTGATTTAATTTTAATTAATTAAATTTTTTCGAATAATTCTACTTTTGAAAAAATTTGTAAATAAATTTGTAGTTTAAAAAACCTCGAAAAATTCCGTTTTTTAACCTGGAAAAGTCAGAGAATTTGAAAAATGAGCAAAAGCGTGGCAACCCTGGTAAATTAACTAAAATTCTGTTAGTAAATTAATTTTTTTGTTTTGTAGGTTTCATTCACTCTTCAAGATCAAAAGAACGATAAACTCATTGTTGCAATTAACAAACCACACGAACCGTACAGTATTTTAAACTTTATTTGCCGACAAACAATTCCTTTAAAAACAAGCTGGCATTTAAGTAGTGAAAAATCATTCGGTTTCAAGATTTGCGGCTATATTGGCTTTCTGGAAACAAAATCGAGTCTTGTTCGCAATATCTTTATAAACAGAAGATCGGCGAATTGTTTACAAATGCAAAAATTAATTCTCGAAACAGTGAAAGAACTCAGTGACGACGAATTGAAAATTTCGATAGAAAATCTTTATTTCGTCATTTTTATTCAATGCTCAGAATCGGATTTTATTTTATCCAGCTATGAGGGAAGAACTTTTGTTATTTTCGAAGAATGGAGGAAATTTGCCGACATTGTGAAAAATTGCATTCTAGACACTGTGAGAATTAATTCCGACAAATTTACCGAACCAGGAAGAAGTTCTTTTCAAGAGAATTCTAAACCCTACGAGTCTTGTAAGTTACTGACTTCATTTTTTCTATTACTAGTGAAATTATTTCTAATATTCGAACCATTTTTTTTTTCTAGACAAGAAGAAAGAAATTTCTTTGGAGAAAGCAAATAATTTCATAACTCAAAGATCAGACCAAGAAAATTGTTCCAAAGTTTCCAATCAACTTTTCGAGGAGAAAATGATATCGATAGCTACGCAAACTTCAGCGAGGAAATTCGATTTGAAAAAAAATCTAAAGACGAAAAAATCGGAAATAAAATCAAAGCACAATATCAAAAAGACTGAACCATTTTCAAAGAAAGGGGTGAATTTCGAAACAAATGAAAAGAAAAAGAAAGCGATATTAAAATTGATTAAAGATTCTCAAGAAACTTCGGAAAATCCATTGAAGACAAAGTTGAAAAAATCACAAAATTTGAAAAAAAGTTCAAATGACATTTTTAATCGACAAGTGGATGAAAAACCGTTTTCAAAGAAAGGGGGAAATTTCGAAACAAATGGAAAGAAAAGGAAAAAGTTATTAAAATTGATAGATTCTCAAGAAACTTGTGAAAATCCATTGAAGACAAAGTTGAAAAAATTTCCATCACAAATTATGAAAAGAAGTTTAAATGACATTTTTAATCGACAAGTCAGTAAATCTTCAACTCTTAATAAGCCGATAATTGCAAAAAATGCCAGGCTCAAAGAAAATGTGAAGGAAACGAAGAAAATTTTAGCCGAAAGAAAATTAAAATCCAAGAAAAATGTCATTTTGCAAAAAAACGAGAAGAATTCGTTTAGAAAACCGTTTGGCAGTCATAAAATCACAATGACTCAACTTTCCTTTCTCAAAAAGAATCGTCGCGATAAATTACGAGAGCAGAGACAAAAAAGAGAAGAAGAGAAGCAAAATGCTTTGAAAAGAAAACAAGAGGAAACAAATTTCGAAATCAATCCTGAAATAAGGCCAAAAAAAATTAAACTCAACAACGAATCGCAAAGAATAAATCACGAAATTATTGAACAATTCTTGAAAAGTCAAACTCGAGAAATGGATGAAGAAGAAGAATTTCAACAAGACCACGAGCAAATTTTCCCGAAAAATCGACACAAAGCTTTATTTTCAAATCTATTTCCCGATGAGAAATTTGTAAATAAAATTCAAAATCAAACGCAAGATGACGTGGATCGAAAAAAAGTGAAAATAGTGCAAGATATAAAAATTAATCCCGAGGATGAATTTATGAAAAGATTGAAAATCATACGAGAGGAAAGAAAACGAGATCAACAGTTGCAGAAAAAGGAAAATTTCGATTCGCAACTAAAATTCATCTCCCATGACGAATTTAAAAAATTAAAAATCGACGAATCGAAGAACAATAAAAGTAACATCTGGCTAAAGAGAAAAGAGGAAAATAATGTAATTTATCCCGAAGAAAAAGTATTCCACGTCGATAAATTAAAAGAATTGAATGATTATCAAACACTCATTAAGCGTATGCGAAGAAATCGTCAATATTTAGACGAAACAATCGATCAGAGGAGGGGTATTTTTAAAAAATCGAAAAGCGACGAATTAACGAATAAATTAGAGAAAAGAGTTCAATTGAAAAACAGAGAAAAGAATCAAATTCATGATGTAGAAACAAATCAACGATGGCAAAAGGAATTCAATTCGATGGAGAATTTCAATAGAGAGAAGGACGACTCAATGTTCTTAAGACCTAAAGAAACAGATCAACGATGCCAAAAGAAATTCAATTCAATGGAAAATATTATTAAGGAAAAGGACTCAATTTTATTAAGACAGAAGGATCTAAATTTCCATCCAAAGAATCAAGGAATTAAAATTTTCAACGAGGATAATCGATTTTCGCAGAGGGAGGAAATTTCCGAAATAGCAAAAACAAGACATAATGATGAAAAATCAGTTGTTTCAAATCAAGACACTGTTCATCAATTTGTTACAGGTGAGAATAAATTCGAATTTATTAATTCTTTTTTTTATATAAACTTTTGTCAACAATAAATTGATTTAGAACATTGCAGCCAACTTTCTGAATGGTCTGACTGGAATTACGTCGTCCCTGTTTCCAAAGATTCTATTCAAATCTCTGAATCAAAAAAAGTAGACTATCATCGTTTATATTATTTTTTGCCGCCAATATTCAACTCAATGCTACCATTTGGGAAATTTCATATTCTATCAAAGACAAATATTCAAAATATTGACGGGGAAAATATTCCAACTATTTTTAAACCACAATTAAAAGGTGAGTTAATTATTAAATTAGATAATTTAATGAATTTTAGTCAAGGAAGAACAAAATTTATGTAGCAACCCTGTTATTTTTATTATTCAATTTAATAAATTTAGATATGAAAATATTTTGTTGCAGCCGATCAAATTGTCAGTCGTTATCAAAATTTGAATGTGAGACTTTGCCTTGTTTCACGTCCGAATGAATTTAAATTGAATCGAAAAACATTATATTCAATTGAAGTAAGTTGAAAATCTATATTTTAATAAAATTGTGGTATTGCTTTTTTATTATACCAAACTTTATAAATAATTTTTCTTTTTAAATGTTTTTTAAATTCTTTAAAATAATTGAGTTGTTTTAAAGAATTTATTTCAATTTTTTTGAAAATAATGGGAAGTTTTTTTTAAATAATTTTTACTGAAAATTTTCAAAGTACATATATGTAATTGAATTTTATCAAGAATTCAATTATTTTTCATAATTGTAATAAAATTCTTTGCAAAAATTACATATTTATAAATAATAAAAATCTTCGTAAAAAATTTAATTATTTTAATATAAATAATAAAATTCTTATCAGGATTTCACTTATTTTCAATACAATTTTAATTAATTTTTTTGAAAATTTCAATTATTTTTAAAAATTTTTAAAAATGCTCCGAGAAAATTCAATTATTTTAAAAAATAATTAAGTTTTTCACAAGAGTTCAATTATTTAAAAAACTTAAAATTCAATTCAAGAATTCCAGGAAAAATTAAATTATTTTTAAACATTCTTTTTAAATTCTTCGAAAAAATTCAATAATATCAATAAATAGTACATTTTTCAAAGGAATTCAATTATTTTAAATACAAATTTAATAAAATTCTTCTCAAAAATTCATTTATTTTTTTAAATTTTGCAAAAATTCAATTATTTGTATAGAAATAATACATTTTTTCGCAGGGATTCAATTATTTAAAAAAAATTTCATAAAATTCTTTACCAGAATTTAATTATTTTCAGAACTAATTAAATTGTCGATGTACTAAAAATCACTGAATTCTTGTAATGAATTTATAAACAAATTTGATAATTAAATTGAAATATTCAATTATATTAAAATTATTCATAGAAAAATAAATTATTTTAAACAATCTTATTAGAGTTTTCGTAAATAATTAATTTTTTTTTAAGAATTTCATTAAATTTCGTAAAAATAATGAATTTTTTAAAAGTAATTTTAATTGAAAATTTAGAAAATAATTGAAATTTACAAAGAAATGTTATTGAAAACTTTTGAGAACAATTGAATTGTTTAGAAATATTTTATTATAATTTTTAAAAAGAATTGTACCCGTTAGAGAAATTTTATTAAAATTATCTTGAATATAATTGAATTTTCCTAGAAATTTTATTACAATTGTATCGAAAATAATTGAATTTCTCAGAAAAATTTTATTATTTACAAAAATAATTGAATTCTTGCAAAGAATGTTATAATTTATAAAAATAATTGAATTGTTTCGAAGAATTTTTTTATCAGAATTGTTGAAAATAATTGAATTTTTACTAAATCTCTTAAAATTGTTTTGAAAATAATTGAATTCCATTGAAGAATTTTATTGTTTATGTTAATATTTTAATTCTTGCGAAGAATTTTCTTATTTATGAAAATAATTGAATTCTTGCGGAGGATTTTACAATTTATAAAAATAATTGAATTGCTTCGAAGAATTTTATCCAAATTTTTTAAAATAATTGAATTTTTAAAAAAATTTTTTAAATAATGATTTTTTTTAAAGAATTTAATTAAAATTGTTGGAAATAATTGAATTTATGTTAAAATTCTTGAAAATATGTAATTGAAATTTACAAAAATTTTATTTCGGAAAAAATAAAATAGTTTAGAAAACTTTTATTACAATTTTTAAAAATAATTGGATTTTTGTTGAAACTCTCGAAAATAATTGAATTTAAATAATATTTTTAATTAAAGATAATTGTATTCTTTTGAGATATTTTATTAAAATTGTATTGAAAATAATTGGATAAAAATCTTATTATTTATGCAAATAATTAAAATCCTTTCAAGAATTTTCTTATTTATGAAAATATTTTAATTTTTGCGAAAAATTTTCTTATTTATGAAAATAATTGAATTCTTGCGGGCGATTTTACAATTTAGAAAAATTTTAATTGTTGTAAAGAATTTTAACCGAATTTTCGGAAATAATTGAATTCTTTGAAGAAATGTTATTAAAAATTTTGAAAATAATTCTTTTTTTTTTAAATTCATCAAAATTGTTGATAATTCTTGAAAATAATCGAATTTAATAATTATTTTTAAAAATAATTCTATTCTTTCAAGAAATTTTATTAAAATTGGATTGAAAATAATTGACTTTCTCCAAAGAATTTTCTAATTTTTGAGAAGAATTTTCTTATTTATGAAAATAATTGAATTCTTGCGGTCGATTTTACAATTTATAAAGATTTGAATTGTTTCGAAGAATATTATCCGAATTTTTGAAAGTAATTGAATTCTTTAAAGGAATTTTATTTAAAAATTTTGAAAATAATTCGTTTTCTTAAAAAATTTCATCAAAATTATTAAAAAATAATTGAATTTATATTAAAATTATTGAAAATAATCGAATTTATATTAAAATTCTTGAAAATAATCGAATTTAATTAATATTTTTAAAAATAATTGTATTCTTTCTAATAATTTTATTAAAATTGTTCTGAAAATTTTTGAATTTCTCGAAAAAAATTTTATTATTTATGAGAATAGAAATTAAATTATTGCGAAAATGTTTTGAAAAATAGTAATCAAGAATATTTAATTATGTACCTACTTAATAAGTGAATTCTTAAAATTTTGAATCTGTAATCATTCAAAAATTGACGTTTATTCTTGAAAATATAAATTTTTTTAATTTACAAAATAATAAAAAATGGAATACCAGGTTTTATTTAAAATTAAAAATTGTATTTTTTCTTCTTCGAATATATAATAAATATAAAAATTTCTTCCAGATCTTGAGACAAATTAATTCTGAATTTATTGCTGCGATTGGAATTCAAGATAATTCGAGATTATTATTAATGATCGATCAACATGCGGCTGATGAAAGAATTCGTTACGAGGATCTTCTTCAAAGTAAATTTACTTTCAAATATTTAAATTTTCTTCTAAAAAATATTTTTAATAAATAGTAAATAAATTTTTAAAAAAATTCTATTTTCCAGACTATAGAATTGATAGAACGAAACAATACTATTCAATTGTCCTGGATCATCCAATTTTGATAACTGACATGGAACCAGAGAAAATTAAATTACTTATTACAAATAGAAATTTACTTGGAAAATTTGGCGTTCAATTAATATCGAATTCCGTTGATTTATTGATGGTGACAAACGTGCCTCGTTGTTTTCTCCGAAGGAAAAGTGAATACAGTGAATTTAAATTATTCTGCTCAGTGAAGAATCTTCTCCTTGAAATTGCCGAGAGTCTTGAGAGTACAAATGGCGTTTCTATTTTACCGAAATCAATACATAATTCAATTGCATCCGAAGCTTGTCGAGGTAAATTTTTATATTTTAAAAAAATTAGGAAACCAAAAATACTTCCATTAAAATTTTTATTCTACGATAATTAGGAAAATTCGTATTTTTTTTAAAGGTGCTATCAAATTCGGCGATTTTTTAACGAACAATCAATGTAATTTACTGATAAAATCGCTGAGAAAAGCTAAAGCTCCAAATCGATGTGCTCATGGACGACCGGCGATATTTCCTCTATTAGATGTCACGGATCTAAAAAAGAAGCAGAAAAAATCCTTCCAGGTATGAAATCTGTATTTATTTCCTTAGGTATTAAATTTACAGTTTGAATATCACACTCGAGGACATGATGTCAATTAAAAAAGACATTTATCAACATAGAAAAAATAACTGGATCATCTAATGATTTTTCTACTCACACAATTCTTTTTTTTCCTTTTTTTGGCACATTTTTTAAATTAATGCCAATTTCAAATGAGTATTTCTTTTTTATCAATTTTTTTTTATTTAAAGCTAATTCGTACGTGGAGATGATAAAATATATATATAGATTTTGAATTATAAAAAAAAGATGTAAAATATTCTAAATTTCTGGATAGGCGGAAACGAGAATTTCTTTTCCGAAATAATTCACTCGATTGACAATTATCGAAAATTGTGAGCCTCCAAGTGACACTGGGCATAAATTGTTTGGTCTCGTGTAGAAGCAAATAGTGTAGAGAGCCATTTCTAATTCGGGTGATGTGCCAACGAATATTGACGTCACTGGTTGTAGAACATTATTCAAAGTCGATCGTAATTTTATTACAGAAGCAGTCTGAAAAATTAAAAACGAAAATTAATTAAACCTGATCAACATTTTTTCAATATTTGAATTCTTTCGAGAAAATGTAAAATTGTATTGAAAATAATTTAATTCTTGGCAAGATTTTTATTTCAAATTCTTTAAAATAATTGAATTGTTTTGAAGAATTTATTTCAATTTTCTTGAAAATAATGGCGAGTTTTTTTCAATGATTTATAAATAATGAAAATTTTCGTAAAAAATTCAATTATTTTTATATAAATAATAAAATTCTTATCAGGATTTCACTTATTTTCGATACAATTTTAATTAATTTCTTCGAAAATTTCAATTATTTTTAAAAATCTTGTAAAAATGGTCCGAGAAAATTCAATTATTTTAAAAAATAATTGAATTTTTCACAAGAGTTCAATTATTTAAAAAACTTTTAACATTCAATTCAAGAATTCAATTATTTTAAATAATTTTAAATATTTCAATTATTTTCAATTATTTTAATTTTTAATTTCTATTTATTTTTATTTTTTAATTTTCAAATATTTTAAATACAATTTTAATTTAATTCCAAAGAAAATTAAATTATTTTAAAATATTTTTTTTAAATTCTTCGAAGAAATTCAATAATATCAATAAATAGTAAATTTTTCACAGGAGTTCAATTATTTTAAATACAATATTTTAATAAAAATCTTCTCGAAAATTCACTTATTTTTTAAATTTTGCAAAAATTCAATTATTTGCAGAAATAATAAATTTTTCGTTGGGATTCAATTATTTAAAAAACTTTTAAAAATTCAATTCAAGAATTTAATTATTTTTAACAAAAATTAAATTGCCGATTTATTAAAAGTCGTTGAATTCTTGTAAAGTGTTTATAAAAAAATTCGATAATTAAATTGAATGAAATTAAATTCTTTTATACAATTTTATTAGAGTTTTTGTAAATAATTACATTTTTTAAAAAATTTAATTAAATTTTGTAAAAATAATTTTGAATTTTTTAAAAGTAATTTTAAATGAAAATTTTGAAAATAATTGAAGTTTACAAAGAATTTTATTAAACACTTTTCAGAACAATTGAATTGTTTAGAAAAATTTTATTACAATTTTTAATACTAAAAATAATTTAATTCTTGGCAAGATTTTTGTTAAAATTTTTGAAAATAATTGAATTGTTTTGAAGAATTTATTTGAGTTTTTTGTAAAATAATGTTTTTTTAAATAATTTTTATTGAAAATTTTGAAAGTAATTGAATTTTATGAAGAATTTCTCTAAAGTTTCTAAAAAAATTGTGTTTATTATTAATTGTAATAATTAATTTTATTAAAATTATTGACAGAAAATTAAATTCTTTAAAGAGTTTTATTTGTTGTCGTAAAAAATTAAAATTTTTTGAAGAATTTTTTTCAAATTTCGTAAAAATAATGTAATTTGTTTTTTTAGATAATTTCCATTGGAAAAATAATTGAAATTTACAAAGAATTTTATTAAAAACTTTTGAGAATAATTGAATTTTTAGGAAGAATTTTACAATTTATAAAAATAATTCAATTGTTTCAAAGAGTTAATTATCAGAATTTTTAAAAATAATTCAATGTTTTTTAATTAAAAATTTTGGAAATAATTGAATTAAACAAGAGTTTTTTCAACTTTTTAAAATAATAATTGTGCCTGTTAATATTTAATTAACGAATTAAGAAATAATTGAATTCTTTCGTCAAATTTTATTGATAATAATATAATTTTTGCAAAGATTTTACTATTTTAAAAAATAATTTAATTGTGTCGAAGGATTTATTAAAATTTTGTCGAAAATAATTGAATTTTTGCAAAAAGTTTTATTATTTATAAAAATAACTGAATTTTTCCGAAGAATGTTTTTATTTATGAAAAAATAATTGTATTATGATAAAATTTTTAATTTTTTGCAGATAATTAGAGAACTAATTAAAAAGAGAAAAATACTCACACTGGCGAGTTTCTTCTCCTGGATGTATCCTAAATAATTAAGATTATTCGCCTCTTCCTGTTTGGCGAAATAAATCCAATTGTGAAGACCAATTATTTCATTATCAAATTGTTCAGCAAGAAATACAGTCTCGAATCCTGAACTCGAAGAATCGCCTTCAATTCGTTTGAATTGCGTGAACCAAATTGCCCTCAAAATATCTTTGTATTCGTATTCATCTTTAGGAATATATCCCTTGTCGGCGAGGAATTTCATCGCAGCTTGCATAAGGTCCGTCTTTAAGAATTCATCGAGTAAAGTAGATTCTTCATTTCTCTCCTCTGGTGTTACATTTTCTTTAGTCTTCACACTCAATTCGTAATTATCGTGCAATGCAAGAACAGCTTTTACTGTCGGTATTTCGTAGGCTTCTGATTTCACCGTCAATAGACTGAAAATAAATTATTTTTATTATTATATAGCAAAAAAAAGCTTCGAATTAGCTTCGTACTCATCAATTAAAATATATTATTTAATAATTTTCTACGATTTGCTACTATTTTGATACTTTTTTTTAGATTCGCTAATAGTTGGAATAAAAAAATTATTCTCAAAAATTTTAATGAAATTCCTTTTAAACGACTCAATTATTTTCAATAACTACTGTTTTAATGAAAAATTTCCCAAAAAGAATTTAATTATTTAAAAAAAATTTATAATAAAATTCATTGCCAAATTTCAATTATTTTTATAAATAATAATAAAATTCTTCTCAGGAATTGAATTATTTTTAATTCAATTTTAATTAAATTTCTCGGATGAATTCAATTATTGTGAAAAAATTTTAACGAAATTCTTTCAAAAAATTCAATTATCTTCCTAAGAAACAAAATTTATTGCAAGAATTCAATTATTTTCAATGCGATTTCAATTATATTTCTTGGACGAATTTAAAATTGTCAGAAATTTTAATATAATTCTTTGCAAAAATTCAATTATTTTTAATGGATTTTTTATAGCAATTTTTCGAAAAAATTCAATTACTTTCAAAAGTTTTAATCAAATTAACTTCTAAACAATTCAATTGTTTTAAAATATTTTAATAAAATTCTTCACAAGATTTCAATTATTTTCATAAAAATTAAAAATTCTACGCAGAAATTCAATTACTTTTAAAAATAATAACAAAATTCTTACCAAAAATTTAATTATTTTCATAACAAACAAAATTCATTGCAAGAATTCAAATATTTTTATGAGCCATGAAATTCTTTTCAGGTATTCAATTATTTTTAATACAATTTCAATTAAATTTCTCCTAAGAATTCAATTATTGTAAAAAAAAACTGTAATTAAATTCTTTCCAAAAATTTAATTATCTTCATAAAAAACAAATTTATTTGAAAGAATTCAATTATTTTTAATTCAATTTCAATTAAATTTCTCCGAAGAATTCTAAATTGTCAAAAATTTTAATAAAATTCTTAGCAAGAATTCAATTATTTTTTATAAGCAACAAAATTCTCTTATTAAATAAAGTATTCTTCATAAAAATTAATTGATATTCTTAATGAAATGTGAATAAAATTTTTTTCTAAAAATTCAATTACTTTAGAAAATTGTAATAAAATTCTTCTAAAAAATTCAGTTATTTTTTTAATAAAAAACTTTATTAATATTTTATGCAAGAATTAAATTATTTCTAATTTTAAAATTATAAACTTTACGAAAATTATCTTTTAAAATTAACAAAATTCACTCATTAACAAAACAATTTTTAAAATTCGAAATTTTGAAAATAAAAAATTTTCAATAAAGTTCAGAAACAAAAAATATCTACAAATTCAATAAAATTTTCAAAAAGAATTCAGTTATTTAAAAAAATTTTTTTAATAAAATTCGTGATAAGAATTCAATTAGTTTCATGAGTTTAAAAATTCTTGGGAAAAATTCAATTATTTTTAATAGAATTTGAATAAAATTTCCTGATGAAATTGAGTTATCTTTAAAAAGGTTAACAATTTTGTTTTATAGAATTCACTTATTTTTTAAAAATTGTGATAAACTCTTTAGAAGACGTACGAACTTAAATTTTCTTCAAAATAATTGAATTTGTATTTTTCAAAATTTTATTTATTTATTTTTTTAAAATTATTTTTGTCTATTATTTTCATAAACTGGGAAAATATTTTCCCAAGAATACAATTATTTAATTAATTTAGTTTAATTTAAATTATTTTTAATACAGTTTTAAATAAATTCTTCGAAAAATGCAATTATTCTTGAAAATTTTCTTTAAATTCTTCGAAAGAATTCAATATTATTTTAAAAAAATGTTGATAAAATTCTTTATAAGAATTAAATATCAAGAAATATTAAATTATTCAATTTATTATATATTTTTGTATTTAAATAATTGTAATTCTCGTAGAACTTTTTGTTTAATAATTTATTTAAAATTGAATTTCAGTTAAAATTTTAGATATCTAATAAATTTCAATAATTAAAAAAAAATAATTCTTAAAATAATTGTTTTGAAAATTTTTTCATAATAATTGAAATTTTTCTAGAAATTTTTTTATTTATGAAAATAATTGAATTTTTGTGAAGAATTTTTTTTTATTTATTTATGAAAATAATTGAATTTTTATGTCGGATTTTATTATTTATGTAAAAATAATTAAAATCCTGCGATTTTAATATTAACATTTTAAATTATGATTTTATAGTGTAAAAAATAAAAACGTGTGGTTTTTTCACATGTACGTATTATTTATTTTCGAAGTTTTTAATTTATTTTTGATTTTTTTACTTATTTGGACATTTTTATTTTGGAATTTCTCTACTTTGGAATTTTTTTCTTGGATTTTTTGGATTTTACTTTTTGTCCTGTAATCGATTTTTGAATTTTTGAAGAAGAAATTTAAATGTAATTTAATTTATGAAAAAATTGAGTCGTCAAATTGAATTATTATTTTCAGTATTATTTATAATTTTAATTAAATTTCTCGTTCTATTATAGATTTTCTTTTCGAAACAATTGAATTTGTATTTTGAAAAATTTTATATTTTTTAATGTAATTTAATTTTTGAAATTATGAAAAAATTGAGTCGTCAAATTTAATTATTATTTTCAGTATATATTATTTATAATTTTAATTAAATTCCTCGTTCGAATATAAATTTTCTTTTCGAAATAATTGAATTTATACTTTTGAATGTAATTTAATTTACCTATGCAATTATGAAAAAATTGTGTCATCAAGATCAAATTTAAATTTTCGATAGCTACTTTACTTTTTGCTACTTTTTGAATATTATCGAGTACGAAGCTTGAAAAAATTCACTCTGTGAACTGAAAATACTGAAAAGACTGAAAATAATTTATTTTTCATTATATT
Source organism: Leptopilina heterotoma (assembly GCF_015476425.1). Taxonomy (NCBI): domain Eukaryota; kingdom Metazoa; phylum Arthropoda; class Insecta; order Hymenoptera; family Figitidae; genus Leptopilina; species Leptopilina heterotoma. The sequence goes on from NW_025111114.1 coordinate 4,788,670, forward strand.
GCAGGAAAATAAAAATTCATTTGGATATAATTTAAAAAACCTACTGTTCAGGTGCATCATCATTTGTACTGTCGTCCTTCTTCTGCCCCTGGAGATTCACGGTGATATGATGATTGGCATTATTCGTGTCCTTCTTGAAGAGATCCTCAGTCACCTGCTGAATATCATGAGCAGCGATGGGAAAATCCTGAAGTGGTGGATTATTGACTCCAGAATTTTGTGGATTGGAATTTTGATTCGATGCAGGAGCGTCGGCAGCTGGGGGAGGATTATTATTCGCAGCTGGTGCATTGGAATTGGTTGCCGGCGCTTGTGCCGCTATAGGGACGGCAGGTTGAGGAGAATTTGGATTTGAATTATCAGCGGGTGCTGCTCCTGGTGCAGAACCATTGTAATAATTATTATAAGTGATTTGCGTGTTCGTAGGTACAACTCCACTTGGGCTCACTTGACTGCTACTTCCACCCGAGTGACCATAGATTCCACCGGGTATAATTCTGTTGACGGCCGCATTCACTCCTGCACTGACACCGGCGTAGACGAATGCCTCTTTAGCGATCTGACCGATTCCTGGTTTACTGCTGCCTTGAACGATGACTGGTGTTCCCACTGAGGGATTGTAGCCGTGACCGGGCGATGAATAGCCACCTTGTGGTGGTTGATAAGGCTGATAAGGTAGACCGTGTGATTGCCCGTGATTTTGTGGATAGTGCGATGGATTGTTGTAACCACCCTGGGGATGGTATCCGCCTCCTTGATTGTAACCTCCCTGGGGATGATAGCCACCTGACGATGGATTGTAACCTCCTTGGGGATGATATCCTCCTGATGGATTGTTGTAGCCCGTTTGATGAGTGCCACCCGCTGGATAGTAGGGATTCGAACCGTGTTGTTGACCATAAGGATTACCTGTAAGAGTAAACTTTCATCATCCAGATCTCTTACGAAATTTTCTCCTATTTTCTCGTGAAGTTTAGGAAAATTGATAATTCACTCTTCTCACTGAAAATCGGAGACTAAAATCTACTATTTTCCACTTTTCTCAATATCAGGCTTTGCACTCATCTACTAAAACCTATTATTTACTACTTTTTTCCGTTATGCTACTATTTGGGTACTTTTTTTTAAATTTCAGCCACTAAAAGTTACTATTTCTGTTTTTTTTTTTTTTTTTGAGAGAATTTCCACTACTTTAAATTCACTAATACTAGAAATCAAAAAACTATTCGAAAAAATTATAATCAAATTCTTTAAAACGATTCAATTATTTTCAACAAAATTTTCGAAATTCAATTATAATTATAATTAAATTTCGCAAAAGAATTCAATTATTTAAAAAAATTTTTCAAAATTCAATTATAATTTTAATTGAATTTTCACAATTATAATTGTGAAATTTTATGGAAATAATATAGTATTTCCATAAAATTTCGCAAAAGAATTCAATTATTTAAAAAAAATTTTTCGATATTCAATTATAATTATAATTCAATTTTCACAATTATAATTATAATTGTGAAATTTTATGGAAATACTATAGTATTTCCATAAAATTTCGCAATAGAATTCAATTATTTAAAAAAAAAATATTGTTAAAATTCATCAAAAATTCAATTATTGTCATGAATAATAAAATATCCACAGGGATTCAATTAATTCAGAATGGCATTTTCAAAAAAATTTCAAAAAAATCAATTATTTAACAAAATTTCTATACAATTCTTCACAATACTTCAATTGCTTTCGCTAATAATAACACTTTTCATGGAAATTCAATTAAAAGATAGAATTCTAAGCAAGAATTCAACTATTTTCATAAATAATAAAACTCATCGAAGAATTTCAATTGTTTTTAATACTATTTTAAATTAATTAATTAAAAAATTTAATTATTTTCACAAATACAATTTTCCACAAGAATTCAGTTATTTAAAATAAAATTTTCATAAATTATTATATTTCGAAAAAATTAATTATTTAAAACAATGTTTAAAAAAATTCTTATGAAGAATTCAATTATTTTCAAAATTAACAAAAATTTTTACAGAAATTCAATTCTTTTTAAACATTTTAATAAAATTTTTCGCAATAATTCAATTATTTTCATAAATATAATTAATAAAATTCTTCTGAGAAATTCAATTATATTTTTGAAAATTTTAATAAAATTTTACAGGAATTGCACAAAAAATGTAATTATTCTTAAAAATTTAATTTCAATTCCTTGAAAAAATCAATTATTTAAAAAAATGGTTTTTTTTTAAATTCTTTGGAAGAATTCAATTATTTTCAAATATTTTAATAAATTTGTTCCAAAGAAATAAATTATTTTTAAAAAAAACTCCATTACATTTTTTTGAATTAATTCAATTATTCTTTTAGATTTGAATAAAATTCTTTGCAATATTAAATTATTTTCATAAATAACAATATTCAACACAAGAATTAAATTATTTTTTTAAAATTAATAAATTTGTTTCTTGGAAATTCAACTTTTTTTGAAAATTTTAATAAAATTCTTTGCAATTAGTTCAATTATTTTCATAAATAATAAAATTTATCGCAGGATTTCAATTATTTTTAATACAATTTCACAAGAATTGCTCAAAATAATTATTCTTGAAAAATTTAATTTCAAATTCCTCGAAAAAAATCAATCATTTAAAAAAATGTTTTTTTTAAATTCTTTGGAAGAATTCAATTATTTACAAAAACATGAGAATATTTCACAGGAATTCAATTATTTTCAAATATTTTAATAAAATTGTTCGAAAAAAATCAATTATTTTAAATATAATTTCGCAATTCAATGATTTTCAATAATATCTACTATTTTCATAAAATTTCCAATCAGAATTCAATTACTTAAAAAACATTTTGTAAAAATTTTCGTAAGAATTCAATTCTTTTCCTGAATAATAAAAATTTCTCAGGAATTCAATTATTTAAATTAGAATTTGTAGAAAATTAGTCGAAAGAAATCAATTTTTGAAAATTTTTTATAAAATTCTCCGCAAGAATTAAATTATTTTTATGAGTATTTAAATTCTTTCAAGAATAATAAAATTATTTGTTGCAGGAATTCAAATTATTAGCAGGATAAGAAAGAAGTAATTATTTTTTTATGATAATTATCATAACTTTTTTAAATTCAATTATATTCATAAAATTTTACTGAATTTTGAATTATGTGGAAATTTTTCAATTATATTAATGTTTTTAAATTATATTTAAAAAATTTATTATCTTTCAAAAAAACTTAAAAAACTAATTTTGAAAATTTTTTAAACAGAAAACAAGAAAAGTTACAGTTGCAATTTTTATAAAAAATTAAATTTTTGTATTAAAATAATTGAATTCTAGTAGAGTTTTGAGTAAAATATTTAAAATAATTGACAAAATGATAGGTATAGAGAAGAAATTTAGTAACAATTCTGGAAATTAATTTAATATTGAAAGTAGAAAAATGTTCAAAAATAATTTACTTTCAAAAGTTTTTTAGTTTTTGTTTTTTCTTTGAGAATTTTAGTTAATTTTATAGTATTGTTAATATTTTGGATAATTTTATTTTTAAATTATTAAATTCTAAAAAAATTATTAAAATATTCTAAAAAATAATTCAATTTTGGAAGAATTACAGTTACAATTTTTATAGAAATAATTAAAATTTCCAAAGAATTTGCATTGATATTATTTAAAATTTTTCATTATTGTGGGAAAAATAAATAATATTTATTTAACAAAAATTACTAAAATTTTTGACCCAATTTAATTTAGAAATTCTGAAAAAATTGATTTTTTTGAAAAATTGTAGATATATTTATTTAAGTTTTAAATCATAGATTTATACAAAGTGGTTCAGCTCATTTCCTTATAATATTATTTTTAAGTTCTATTTAAATTAGTTAAAATCAGGAAAATAATTTTAAAAAATTGAAACAGTTAAATTTTTATCCTTTTAAAAATTATCATTAAATATCTTATTTTTGAAAAATTCTAATTGAAAATTTGAAAAATGATTTAATTTCAGAAAAATTTAGAATTGAAGTTTTTACCAGGAGAAGAAAAAAAAATTAATATTCTTTCTGGAAGTCAGGGAAATCAATAATAGAATTTTTGTGATAATGCCAAATAAAATGATTTCATTTTTTTCTATACATTGAATTTTGACTAAAGAAACTCTTGTTTTAGTATTTAAATTTAATTTTCAATTTAAAGACAAATTTAATTTTTTCGAAAGCTACTTTTTAATCCTTTTTTTCAATCTTTAAGGTACTTTTCCCTTTTTTTCGAAATTTAATCAACAAGTGCGAAGCCTGAGACATTTTTTCGTAAAAATGAAAAAAATTGAATAATTATGTAAATATCATGATAGAAATTAAAAATTTTACCTGACTGCGTGTGGACAGCAGTGGCTTTCGATGCCGTATGCTCAGGAGCTGATGGTTTATTATTAGTGTTCCAACCTACAGGTTGCGATCCTAAGTGAAAATCAAATTTTTCAATATTATTCTTCAATTTTATTATTTTTTCACTTATTGAAAAAATTTCAATTTTTTCCATTAAAAAAAATCGACTTAAATTTCTCATAGGTATTATTTTTTCAAGAAACTATACGAATTTTAATTTTAATTAATTCGAAAATTTCTTATTCTCGATTGTAAAATTTTTTGTTGTATTTTTCAGATCTAGAGGGTGACGAGATATAAATTGTAATTATTATAATTGGGCTTGATGCAAGATACAAGATAGCAAAACAAGGATCAAGCTCTCGATTGAAAGATCACTGCCTATTATTTTGTTGCGCAATAAAATATCTAGCAGTCCATTTAAATTAGATTAGCGCTGAATGCTGATCGAATAGATTTTCACGAACGAAACTTTCAGTTTCGAACGAAGTTCATAAACCAAATTTCTTGATGAAAGTTTTTCGAAATTCTTTTTTCTGGGGAAAAAAGATTTTTTCGTACAATAATAATTATAATTATTACAGTGCTGGTTTTTTACAACCTGTAGAGTTAATAAACCATTAAATTGAAATTTTCCTGATAATAATTTAAATTACTGACCAATTTGAACTAAATTTAGTTTGGAAAATAAATTTCTGATTCAAGGCGATTAGTAATTTAAATTATTATTATTAATTTGAAATTGATTGATATCAGTGAAAATAATTTCCCAAATAATAACAATCAGTGAATCAAATTAATTTGGGGAAATTCAATTTGATGAATTTATTACCTCCTGAATTTTGGGACGCTGGGGGTCTCTGTGTCGTTCTTGGCTTTGATCCATAGCCTCCGCTTCCTCTTCGGCTTCCTCCGCTGCTGCTTCTCTTTGCTTCGCTTTCACCTGATTTTTGAAAAAAAATATATTTTTTACTATATTTGAATTTCTTGTGACTGAATTGCAAAAAAGGGGAATTTTCTGTAGAGATGAAGAAGGTATTTTTGACCTCTATTTTATAGAAGCTTATTTAGTTGACTTTGGATTATAGCAGTTGTCGACAAGTGAATAATGCGTGTTCTTTGGTACGGAAGCTTTATATGAAACTGTAATTTGACACGATATCATCACGTCATTTATAAACATTTATTTTATCTGAATATTGAGATACATACGAAGGATACGAATTTTTTTTTTTTATTTTCCTGATTCTTCACTGATTTCTAAATTCAATTAATCAAAACTCGAATAATAATAATTTCATGCTAAATAAATATTTAAATAATTCTTATTTCTTTTTTCATCGGAAATAAAATTTAAAAAATTTCAAATTCTGAAATTTATTAATTTCTACAAATTACAACTATAATTCTTACCAAATTCAATTATTATTTTCTACAATTTTGAACTAAACTTCATCTCTAAATATTAATTCCCTATATTAATTTTTAATGATTTTCTGATTATCTTTACTTTTAATGATTCTTCGAGAATTCAATTATTTTAATACAAAAATTAAATTTTTTTTATAATAATTGAAACTTTCCATTTTTCTTTTTAAAGAATTTAAAGATTATTAAGAAAATATAGTTAAAAATTTTAATAAATTCTTAAAATTAATTTTTTTTTTAATATTTCTAAATAATTTTTGAAAGACGATATTTTTAACAAATCACATATAATTAAAATATGTAGAAAAAATTGAATTTTGGTAAAATCTTTAAAAAATAATTGAAATTTGATAAAAATCTTTGAAAAATAATTGAGTTTTTCAAAAATATAAAAAAATAAACAAATTTTTGAAGAGTTTTAATTATAAATTATTTCTGCAAAATTTTAATAAGTCTAAAAAAGTAAATTTAAAATAATTTTAATTTACTTTGTTCCAAAATAATTGAATCTTAAAAAATTATGATAAAACAATTCGAAGAATTAGATTTTTATAAAAATTGTAATGTAGTTTTTTGAAAATTAATTGAATTCCTAAAAAGAAGTTTTGTATAATTTAAAAGAAACTAATTAATTTTTTAAAGAATTTAAAAAAAATTTTGATTATGATTATTTTCTCCAAAATGTTAAAAATGATTCTAAAAAAATTTTTATGTTATTTTTTTTATGTATTTAAATTTTCGAAAATATTGAAAATAATTGAATTTTAAAAAATTTGAATCAAAAATATTCTGAGAATTAGTTTTTTCAAAAATATTTTAATATTATTTTTACAAACTAAGTTTCATTAATTTTCATTTTTATTAAATTTACACTAGAAAGCTTTTTCATTAAAATTTTTGAGTATTCAATTATTTCCAAACTTTTCAATTAAATTTCTTTAAAAGTTAATTTTCAAAAATTGTAATAAAATACTTGAAAAAAAAATGATTTATTTTCAATTAAATTTAAAAAAATTTCAATTACATTCAAAATCTTTTTAATTGTATGTTTTAAAAATTTAATTAGAAAAATTATTCAAAAATAACTTTTCAAAGATTTGTCTATAATTATACTTTACACACCATAAAAATCGAAATAATTTGAATTTTATACTAAAAATGTAGTATTTTGTTGCAAAATTTGGAAGAAGTCTTTGATTTACAATGAAATTTTTTACTCCTTGATAATCTTGAATTTCTCATTTTTAACAAAAAAATTGAATATATTGGAAATATTAAAAATTAAAAATACAATATTTATTTTCAGCGAATTCGTTTATTTTCTACAGTAAAAATTATTTATTTCTCTATTATTTAATTTTCATAAAACTTTAAAGATTTATTTATTGAAATTTTATATTTCGATATTTTTTAGTTAAATAAAAACAAAATTTTTTTAAAGATTTTTCTATCAAAATTCTATTTCACTATTTTTTAGTTGAATAAAAATAAAAAAAGAAAATTGAAAATTTTTCGAAAAAATCAAGTTTGTTGATAATTATTGTCAATTAAATTGCAATATACAGAAATCTCTCAACAAAATTCTAAACATTAAGACGTAAATAATTTTCAAGGAAATGATATTCCAGATTACTCATTGTTTTACATCAAAAAATGGCAATTCAAGACTTAAAAAGAAATAAGGAAGAGCAATTTTTAAAGGTTAATTTTATTTCGAATGAAAGTTCCGGAAAAAATGTAATTTCCTCTTTTATTTTCAAAAAATATATATAATTCAATTGATTAATTAAAATAATTTACTGTGTCGAAATTTGTACACATAATTTGAATTAGAAAAAAAAATAATTCACTTTTATCGACAACAGAAATTTTTAAAAATGAATTTTTCAAAGTTAAATTTTCTAGAAATTTTCCAAATAAAATACTCTGTCGAATTAAATACATAATTAAAAGAGAAAACATAGTTTTTTCTATGAAAAAGAAAACAGTTACTTTTACCGCAACAAAGTCAGCTGTCAAATGATTTCATCAACACTACAAAGGAAAGTTGAAGTAAAAAGCAAAAAAAAAAAGAATCGTAAAATTTTAATTCTAAAAAGTGTAATTTATATCAATTTATACAATTTTTATGAAAATTATTTTTATTTTCCCGGAATTAGTCACGAGACAATACAAAATTTATATTTTATTCATTAATAAAAGTTAGTTACTAATAAACGAATGAAAAAAATTAACAAATAAAAAAATAAATAACACATTTTATAGAAACCAAAATTCGATTAGAAAATCAATCAAAAAATGAAAGAAAAAAAAATTTGGAAAATATTTCCACGAGAATATGAGAATTCTAGTGTAACAATGTTTGAATAGAGAAGCGTGAACAAAACATTTTACAGGTGTTTTAAAAACAGATGAAGTCAGTGATGCAAGGACTAATTATTATAATAAGCTTACGTAACAAATGACATCCTTGTTTTTAGAAAAACTTACCGGAAATAAGGCAAATAATGAGGAGACTGACTAGGACTAGCCTAAGCTCCATTTTTTTTTATTTCTTTTTTACTTTCCTTCGGAGAAACAATCAAAAAAGGAAAAATGTAAATTTTGATATTATATGCTATGCACTTGATGGTCAAAGTAATACTGAAGGTTTTAACTCAAACTTGAATATAATGAATCAGGAATCCAGTTGCATTGAGATGGAGAGCGAGTGAATCGAGTGTAGGCTTTCTCTTTTTATTATCAACTTACTGGTTTGGGATTTTTTTTTCCATGAAACGCTCCTTTGAGTCCTTTTAAAATCTTTTCGTTTATTCTGCGCTTATAATATTTTACATATATATTATAATGTTTCCTGTTCTCCAACACAAAATGCTGAAAATTAATTTTATTAACATTTCCGCTAGAGTTGTCACGATAAATTTCAGACAATTATTTTTTGTTTCAGATTAAAATTGGTGTTATTTCCTTTTTGATTTATTTTTTGGAATTTAGAATTTTTTTTCGTTTAGGATTTATTTTAATTTAGGGTTTATTTTAATTTGAAATTTTTTTTTAATTAGAAATTTATTTTAATTTAGAATTTACTTCAATTTTGAAATTAATTTTAATTTAGAATTTATCTTCCTTTCGAATTTATTTTCATTTATTTTTTAGAATTCAGAATTTATTTTCATTTAAAATTTATTTCACTTTAGGATTTATTTTTATTTAGAATTTATTTTCATTTAACATTTATTTCAATTCAGGATTTATTTTAAATTACAATTTATTTTAATTTATTTTTTTTGAATTTAGAATTTATTTATTCTTTCTAGAATTTAGAATTTAATGTAATTTATTTTCTAGAATTTAGAATTTATTTTTATTTCTTTTAGAGTTTAAAATTTATTTTAGTTTAGAATTCATTTTAATTTGGAATTTATTTTAAATTAGGGTTTATTTTAATTTGGAATTTATTTTAATTTGGAATTTATTTTAATTTGGAATTTATTACACTAGGATTTATTTTAATTTATAAATTTATTTATTTTTTTTAGAATTTAGAATTTATTTTTATTTTTTTAGAGTTTACATTTTATTTTATTTTAGAATTCATTCTAATTTAGAATTTATTTTTTAGAATTTATTTATTTTTTTTTAGAATTTCGAATTTACTGTCATTTATTTTCTAAAATTTAGAATTTATTTTTATTTTTTTTTTTAGAGTTTAGAATTTGTTTTAGTTTAGAATTCATTTTAATTTGGAATTTACTTCAAATTAGGATTTATTTTAATTTAGGGTTTATTTTAATTTAGAATCTTTTTAATTTGGAATTTATTTTAATTCAGAATTTATTTCAATTTAGAATTAATTTAAATTTAAAATTTATTTTCAATTATTTTTTAGAATTTAGAATTTTTTTTTTAGAATTTAGAATTTACTGCCATTTATTTTTTAGAATTTAAATTTTATTTTTTTTAGAGTTAAGAATTTATTTTAGTTTAGAATTCATTTTAATTTGGAATTTATTTTAATTTAGGGTTTATTTTAATTTGGAATTTTTTTGTAAATTTAGAATTTACTTTAATTCAAAATTTATTTCAATTTAGAATTTATTTTAATTTAGAATTTAATTTAATTTATTTTTTAGAATTTAGAATTTATTTTAATTTGGAATTTATTTTACTTTATGATTTATTTCAATTTAGGATTTATTTTAATATTTAGAATTTATTTTCATTTAGTTTTTGGAATTTAGATTTTAGAATTTATTTTTATTTTTTTTTTAGAATTTAAAATTTATTTTCATTTATTTTCTAGAATTTAGAATTTATTATTTTTTTTATAATTTTTAATTTTCGTTTAGAATTAATGTTAACTTGAAATTTATTTTAAACTAGGATTTATTTTAATTTAGAATTAATTTCAATTAAGAATGTATTTTTATAGAAATTTATTTCAATTTAGGATTTATTTTAATTTAGAATTACATAATTTCAATTGAGAGAATTTATTTTTATAGGAATTTATTTCAATTTAAGATTTATTTTAATTTAGAATTCATTTAATTGATTTTAATTACAATTTAGCCTAAGCTTCATTTTTTTCTATATTTATTATCCTTATTATTTAGAAATTAAAAATTAATTTTTTTTTGCACAAAATAAATAATTTTAAAAATATTAATATTGCAGATAAATTAGAATGCGAAATTATTTGTGAATATTTGCCCTAAGTATTAAATTTTTAACAAATTTTTCTTTCTTTGTTTCAGAAAAAATTGAATTTTGCGTCGCTGAAGAAAAAGAGGTAAAAATACCTAAATTATTAATTTATTCGTAGAAAATTTTCACAAATTAAAAATCTATTTTATCAATTATATATTAAGTTTAAAATCTATTTTCTTAATTAGATATTAAATTAAAATATTAAAATAATATTATATAATTAAATCCTATTAATTAAAATAATAAAATAAACAAATTAAATTTATTATAAACAAAAAATTAACAACTCGTATTTTCTTTTTCAGAAAAATTTAAAATTCGGTTCGATTCACAGTAAAGAAGATTAAGGAAGCCATAAAAAAGAAGTTGATAAAATTCTTTCACAGAACCGGAAATCTAAAGGTATTTCTTTTTTTTTGTCACGATTTTCTTCTTTAGTACCTATTTCTAAATTAATTGTATTTTTTCCATTCTGTATAATTTTTCTTTTGTGCTACGCACACAAGTTTTCTATAATTTATTTTTTTTTTTTTGTCATATTTTATGTATTATTCTTTTTTTCTTTTCATGAAAACATTTTTTACGTACAAATATTATAGAGACGAAAATAATAAAATTCCCAACAATAACAATGAATTGAATAGAGATTTAAAATAGATTATTATTATTATTATTTTGTAAATAAAAAAATTGGGTTTTTGTATTAAAAAATATTGTGAAATAATTTCTTGGAAGAGTCTCGTTGCGATGACTCATTTATTTGATGTAAATTACGCATTTTATCATCACATTAACATGATTCCATCTAGAATCTGTTTTCCTTTTTCTATTGATATTTTAATTTATTTTCCTAAACTGAAAAGCCAAGTAGAGGAAACAAATTTTAACTTGAAGTGACGTCAATTATTTAAAAAGAAAATAAAATAAAATAAAAATACTAAAATTACTAAATGTAATTAAAATTTGTTTAAATATTTCCAATGGTAATTTTATTATTATGTTTCTTTGATTTCAATTATAAATTTATAATGAGAAATTTAAGTCAAATTTGTAAATTTAAAAATTATAATTTGAAATTAAATTAAAGAATATTGAATTTGTTTTTTTTTACCTTTTGGATTGCCTTGATAGTATGATCCAAAACTGCCACCAACTGGAGGCGAAGATGTCACTGTAAATTTTTTTTTAAATTAACTAAAAAAATTAAGTAAAAAAAATAAATATTAAAGAAAATTATTTGGGGAGGGAATAAATAATTTTTTTTGTGAGAATTAAAAATATTCGGTACCTGATCCTCTATTATTATTATTATTACTGTGAGTGTTGCTGGATGATCCTTTGGAACCAAACCATCCTCTTCCGCTACTGCTTCCTCGACTTCCACCACTTCCTCCTCTACGACCTCCACCGCCAAATTTTATTCCATTTGTGTTCTCTAAAATTGTATTTTTAATTAAAAAACAATTTTTTTTCTTCTTAATTTATATTAAACAATTTTTTCCAAATTTTCAAAAAAAAAATTTTTTTCTCTTGATTTTCAAGCATTTTCAGATTTTCAGAAAATTTAACTTTTTAACTTTAAAAATTTTTAATTTTCCCCGATGAGTTTAAATTTAAGTTTAAATTTCGGGAATATTTGAAACGACGAAATTAATTTAATTCTACGCTATAGAATAAAAATATGTAAATTTAATATTCAATTACGTGATATACTTGATTGTACAGTTAAAATTTCTGTTAAATTCTAAAAAAAATTTTTATTTTGTTTCGAGAAAAAAAACTAAATTTGTTAAAATCGAATTGATTTTTTTATTTTTTGAAAAAATCATTCCTCAAGATAAATGTTAATAATTAAATAATAATCGAAAATTTGTTTGGAATAAAAATTGAGAATAAAGGAAAAAATTGAGAGTAAAGGAGAAAATTGAGTAAATAAAAAAATGGAAAAATTGTAATAATAATTATAGAAAAATGTAGAAATTGGAGGAAAAAAATTACTTACGTAGTGAGTAAATAATAAGAAAGAGAAATAAAAGCACATTTAACTTCATGATTGAAGAGAATGAACTGTCTCGTTCAATCTTAAATGACAAACTGACACGGCCCTCTCTTAACGAAAGATTATGAACTGACGGATAGTCATTTCACATTTTCACTGCTAATGTTCTTTATCATTAAAAGAAATTGAAAAAAAAGAATGTAATAGCACTTTTATTATATTAAATTTTATCTAATTCTTGATTCTCACATCATTAGTTAGAATGTGCAGAATGAATAATTAGCCAGTAATGAATGACGACGTTCACTCCCGATAATGCTGTTTATAAACACATTAACAAAAATAACTTCTTGAGCTGCTTTCATAATATCGATTTCGCATCTTTTGATTTTTGTCTAAACTCTTTTTAATTAACACATTAATTAATAAACACTAATATTACTAATTAGCCAATTTTACTCAATTTTTTCGATTTTATTTATTTATTTAATTATTTATTTATTTATTTATTTAGTGTAAATTTTACAAAAATACTTTTTAATTTTTGTCAATTTTATTAATTTATTTTTATTTGAAAAAAATTACAAGAAGAGAGTATAAATATTAATTTTTGAAAAAGTATTTTATTTTTTATCAAATTCAATTATTTTCCAAATTTTTCAGTTAGAATTCTCCAAAAATTCAATTATTTTTAAAAATAATTTTTGAAAGTAAGAAAATAAATTTTTTTTTAAATATAAAAAAAATAATAAATCATTTTATAAAAAATAAATTCCAAAAAATTTTTTAAAAATTTTTGTAAAATTCAATAAAATTTTACGAAAGAATTCAATTTTTTTCTTAATTCGTTATAAAATTTTTTAAAAGAATTGAATTATTTTCTAAAATTTTTATAAATCCTTCGAAACAATTCAATTTTTAAAAAATTTGTTAATAACATTTTTCGAAAGAATCCAATTTTTTTCCAAAATTTTAATAAATGCATCGAAACAATTCAATAATTTTTTAAATGGAAAAATCTTTGCAAAAATGGAATATTATTTTCAAAAAAATTTTACGAAACAATTCAATTTTTTCCTTAATTCGTTATAAAATTCTTCAAAATAATTCAATTATCAAACAGGATTTTTTTAAAAATTTGAAAGAAATTTTTATACAATTAAATTATTTTAAAATTTTTAATTAAAATTATTAAAAAAATTCATTATTTTAAAAAAAATTCAAAGAAATTCTTCAAAAAGAATTTTTCTAAATACCTACATTAATTTTAAAATTGAAAATATTTAAAAAGAAAAGTTATTAAAAAGTTAAGAATCAAATAAACGAAACGATTATTAACATAGACTTTTAAAAAATTGAATTCTTTTAAAGAATTTTATCAGATTTTTCGAAAGTAATTAAATTTGTTTGACTAAATTCTTTAAATCTATTGAAAATAAATTAATTTTTTTATAATTTTAATTGAAAATTTAGGTCTTTTTATTGTAAATTTGGAAGTAATGAAATTTTTTCAAAAAATTTCACTCAATTTTTTAAAAATAATAATAATAGATAATAATACATAATAAATAATAATCATTTTTGTTAAAAATTGTAATTAAAAAATTGTATTAAAATTTTTAAGAAATAATTGAATTCCTGAGAAGAATTTTAATGACTAATTTCTTTAAAACTTTTGAAAATAATGTAGTGTTTTTCGAATAATTTTACTTGAGTTTGTTAATTATTGTAATTAATGATTTTCATATTGAATTTTATTAAAATTTTTTGGAAATAATTGAATTCTTTAAAAGAATTTTATTATTGAATAATTGAATTCTTTTAAAGAATTTTATTAAAATTTTCGAAAATAATTGAATTTTCGAATAATTTTATAAAAATTTGAAAGAATAATTAAATATTATTTCAACTATTAGCAGATTTAAATTTGTAAAAATTAAAAAAGAAAGAAAAAAGTAGCTTTTAGTTTCACAAATTTAAAAAATATTATCCCAATAGTAGCTAATCGTAAAAAAGTATAGTAAATAGGTTTTAGTAGATGAATGCAATGCCTGTAAATTTGAAAAAGTAATTTATTTCTGTAACAAATATTTTTTTACAAACTATTATTTTCATTTTTGTCTCTTTAGAAACTATATGTATCTGAAAATATATTTTTTAATTCTATTCATAAGTATTTTTAGCGAAATTAAGAGAAATATTTGAAAATTAATGAAAATCCTATAAAATATGTATAAATAAATAATCTCTAAAAAATAATTTGAGAGGAAAACAATATTAATATTGAGAGAAATAAAAAATTCTTATATATTGATAATTTATAAAACCGGAACAGCAACGTCCAGAAGATCCTTTCCCCACGAATGGAAAGTGTGCGTGAAAATATTGAATTTTGTTCCACCCAAAGAAACTGGACACGATTCATTCGGTCTTGCAAAATAACAAACTGTGTATAATGCCATTTCTAATTCGGGCAAAGTTCCAATGAATATCGTCGTCGGTTGAATAATTTCCTTCGATTTAACGACAATTTTCAATAGAGATCCCTCCTATAAGAAAAGAAAAGAATTTTATTAGCAAATTTCTATGGATAAGTGATTTATTTTTTTTATTTATTTTCTGCATTAGAAAATAATTTTCCCTATTATTCTAATAATTTTCCTTTTTATTTCATTACAAAAATCGAAAAAAGAATTTTCTTTTCTCGATTTTTGGAATGAAAATCGAAAAAAGAAAATTCTTTTTTCGATTTTTGGAATGAAAGAAGAAAAAGAAAAATATTTAAAACTTACATTTCCGAGATCTAAATTCTCCATATAGCCAATGTAATCAATTTCCTTTTTTGCTTCCAAATGATTGAAATAAATCCAATTTTGCAAGCCCATTATACTTGTATTCCAATAATTCTCTGCCATAAATGTCCTCTCGAACGCGGACGTTGATCCTTCAATTTCAGTAAACCAAATTCTGGTTAAAATCTCCTTTCTCGATAGCATATCAGAGGCAATGAAATTTTTCTTCGTCAACCATTTCATCAATCGTGACATTACATTCGTTTGTAAAATAACTTCCAAAAAATTATTCTGCTCCTTTAGCATTTCCTCAGTGATTTTTTCCTTTATTTGCGAATCGTACTCATAATTATCGTACAGCAATTTTATCAACTCGATCGATGGAATTTGGTAAATTTCGTCTTGAATCGTCAGCAATCTGAAAAATTTCCAGAAAATAATTAAAAGGAAAAATTTAATTATTAAATTTAAGAATTAATGCAATAAGGCTTATTATTAAATACAAAATATTTTCATATTTTTATTAAATATTTCCATAAAATTCATATATTTTCCAAAGTTTTAATAAATTCTTGGAAACAATTCAACTATTTTTATAAATACTAAAATTCTTTGCAGGAATTAAATAATATTTAATCAAATTTAAATAAAATTACACAAAACAATTTAATTATTTTCAAAAATTTCCAGAAAATTCAATTTCAAGAAGAATTTAAAATTCGCTAAAAATAATTCAATTATTCTCAAAATATTTTTAAAAAATTCTATATGGAAATTAAATTACTTTTAATGCAATTTTTAAATATATTCATCAAAAAAATTGAAAGAATTCAATTATTTTCAGAAAATAATAAAATTCTTGTTATGAATTCAATTATTTTGAATTTTTGCAAAAATTTTACTATTTAAAAAAATAATTTAACTGCTTCGAAGGATTTATTAAAATTTTAGAAAATAATTGAATTTTTTCTAAGAATTTATTAAAATTTTTGAAAATAATTTAATTTTTTCTAAGAATTTATTAAAATATTTGAAAATAATTTAATTCTATTGACATTTCTTCTAAATAATTAAGAAAAAAATTAAATTCTTTCCCGAAATTGTTTTGAATATAATTGAATTTTGCAAAGATTTTATAACGAATTAAGAAAAAAATTGAATTCTTTCCCGAAATTGTTTTGAATATAATTAAATTTTTGCAAAAATTTTTACTATTTAAAAAAATAATTTAATTTTTTCGAAGGATTTATTAAAATGTTAGAAAATAATTGAATTTTTTCGAAGGATTTATTAAAATTTTAGAAAATAATTGAATTTTTTCGAAAAATATTATTAAAATTTTTTTAAAAAATTTAATTCTTTCATGGAATTTTATTAAAATTGTATTAAAAATAATTTAATTTTTACAAAGAATTTTACTATTTATAAATATAACTGAATCTTATTGTAAAGTTTTTACTATTTAAAAAAATAATTGAATTGTTTCAAAGGATTTATTGAAATTTTAAAAAATAATTGACATATTTTCTTTAAATATCTAATATTAAAAATTGAATTCTTTCATGAAATTTTATTAAAATTGTATTAAAAATAATCAAACTTTAAAAAAAAAAAATTTCATAAAATTCAATTTCAACAAGAATTTAAAATTCTCTAAAAATAATTCAATTATTCTCAAAATATTTTTAAAAAATTCTATATAAAAATTACATTACTTTCAATGCAATTTTTAAATATATTCGTCAAAAGAATTGAAAGAGTTCAATTATTTTCAAAAAATAATAAAATTCTTGTGATGAATTACTTAAAATTAATTTATTTTCTAAAATTTTAATAAATTCTTCGGAACAATTCAATTATTTTTAATAGGTAGTAAAATTCTTCGCAAGAATTCAATTATTTTCAATACAATTTTAATAAAATTCTTGTTCATAAAATTCAATTGCTTTGAAAATTTTCAATTAAAATTATTAAAGAAACTCCATTAGTTAAAAAAAAATTCAAAGAAATTATTCAAAAGAATTTAATTAGGATTTTTAAAAATTTTAATAAAATTCTTCGCGAGAATTCAGTTATTTTCCTAAATAATAAAATTCTTTGAAGGAATTCTATTATTAAATTTTTTGATAAAATTCTTTGCAATAATTCGATGATTTTCAATACATTAATTTTAAAATTGAATATATTTGAAAAGAAAAATTATAAAAAAGTTAAGAAACATAAAAAACAAACAACAACTAACTTTAAACTGAGAACAGATTACCGGAACATGTACTTTATTATTATTATTAATTAATTAATAATTTCGAGAAAGAAAAACGTCTTCCCCCCTGATAGTGGAAAAATTAAAAACAACTTACGGCTCAATTGACTCGTCAGTGACGTTTGTGCTGTTGACCTTCTTTTGGAGATTCAATTTAATATTAGATTCAATATTATATTTATCAAATTCTCCTCGACTAAAAAGATCCTCTGTTAAATTTCTCAACTCATCGTCCGTAATATTTAATTGCCGATAAGAATTATTTGGACTCAATTCATTATTAAATGAATTCATTTCCGACTGATTATTGTTATTATTTAAATTATTCGAAGTACTTGCACTATTCCCATGATGATGACGATGATGGTGATAATTGGAAGTAATCGGATTATTCTCATCTTTATTATTTTGATTATTCGGATTATTTTTCTCATTCTGATTATTCGGATTATTTTTCTCATTCTGATTATTAGGATTATTTTTCTCATTCTGATTATTAGGATTATTTTTCTCATTTTGATTATTTGGATTATTTTGATTATCAGAATGTGTGATGGCATTATTTCCGGTTCCTTGTGAATCGATCGAAGGATAATTATTATTATTATTGTCATAATAATAATTATTATGAACAATGTGAGTCGTACCTCCGGTAGAGCCACCACCATAACCATTCGAATTCGAACCATAACCATTATAATGATTTCCGGAAAAATGACTTGGATAGAAAATTCTATTGGCGGCAGCATTAACTCCAGCGTTCACTGTCGAATGAACTAGAGCTTCTTTGAAAATATCTCCAGTTCCTCGTTGAGGGGAAACAACACTCGGCACATAAATAATTCCCGGTTGAGAAAATGAATTCCCACCAGATTGATAATTCTGATGATATCCTAAGGAAAAAAAATCACAAAATTAATAAATACGGAATGAAAATTGTGTAATTCCAACACTTTGGATAAAGAGAAATTTTTATTTTAAAAGATAATTGAATAATGAACAAATTTTTATTACCTGAAGAACCTGGGTGAAGATACGGGGCAGATGGCGTTTGTGGAATATGTCCTGATGGATAAAAATATGATGATTAAGAAATAAATTTAATTTAATTTAATTAAAAAAAATAAAAATGAGAATTATTCTACAACTAGCAAATGATAGTGGTTTTTCCATATATAAGAATATTTTTTAGCAAGAATTAAAATATTTTCATAAATAATAAAATCCTTCAAAGAAAATCAATTATTCTCATAAATAATAAAATTCTTTAGAGCAATTTAATTATTTTCAATACAAGTAAATTATTTTCAAGAATTTTAATATAAATTCAACAATTTTGATTAAAATTTAAATTTTCAACAATTTTGATGAAATTCTTTTAAAAAAAATTATTTTCAAAATTTTTAATAATAAAATTCTTTTAAAAAATTCAATTATTTCCATAAATAAGAATATTTTCCGCAAAAATTAAAATATTTTCATAAATAATAAAATACTTCAAAGGAAATCAATTATTTTCATAAATAATAAAATGTTTCAGAGGAATTCAATTATTTTCAATACAATTTGAATAAAATTTCTCGAAAGAATACAATTATTCTTAAAAATATTATTTGAATTCAATTATTTTTATAAATTATAAAATTCTTGGCAAAAATTCAATTATTATGTTTTTCTCAATTCTTCAATTCTTGTCAAGAATTCAATTATTTTTATAAATTATCAAATTCTTCAATTCTTGGCAAGAATTCAATTAATTTTTTAAATAATAAAATTCTTCTGTAAAATTTAATTATTTTTAATACAATTTTAATTAAATTTCTATAAAAAAAATCAATATTCAAGATAATTTTAATAAAAATTTCTCTATCAGGTTTAGTTATTTCTTAAAAATTGTAATAAAATTTTTCTGAACTATTTAATTGTTCTGAAAAGTTTCTAATAAAATTCTTTGTAAATTTCAATTATTTTCTAAATTATCAATTAAAATTACGTTAAAAAAATTCATTATTCTTACGAAATTTAATGAAATTCTTAAAAAAAAATGAAATTATTTACAAAAACTCTAATAAAATTGTTTAAAAGAATTTAATTTTCTATGAATAATTTTAATATAATTTAATATTTCAATTTAATTATCAAATTTTTTATAAATACTTTACAAGAATTCAGTGATTTTCAGAAAATCGACAATTTAATATTTCTGAAAATTGAATTCTTGAATCGAATTTTATGAAAACTTTTTTAAATAATTGAATCGCTGCGATAAAATTTATTATTTCTACCAATAATTGAATTTTTGCAAAAATTTTAAAAAATAAGTGAATTTTTGAGAAGAATTTTATTAAATTTGTATTTAAAATAATTGAATTTCTGTGAAAAATTGAATATTTTCGAAAAATTTTTAAAAAATGTTTAAAAATAATTTAATTTTCTCTGGAATTTAATTAAAATTGTATTTAAAATAATTGAATTCTTGAATTGAATTTTAAAAGTTTTCTTAAATAATTGAACTTTTGTGAAAATTTTAATTATTTTAAAAAATAATTGAATTTTCTTGGAGCATTTTCACAAGATTTTTAAAAATAATTGAAATTTTCGAAGAAATTAATTAAAATTGTATCGAAAATAAGTGAAATCCTGATAAGAATTTTATTATTTATATTAAAATAATTGAATTTTTTACCAAGATTTTTATTATTTATAAATATGTAATTTTTGCAAAGAATTTTATTACAATTATGAAAAATAATTGAATTCTTGATAAAATTCAAAAATTACTTTCAAAATTTTCAGTAAAAATTATTTTTAAAAAACTCCATTATTTTCAAGAAAATTGAAATAAATTCTTCAAAACAATTCAATTATTTTAAAGAATTTGAAATAAAAATCTTGCCAAGAATTAAATTATTTTCAATAAAATTTTAGTTACATTTTCTCGAAAGAATTCAATTATTTGAAAAAATGTTGATAAAATTCTTGAAATGAATTCAATTATATTCAAATTTTTTTATAAATTCTTTACAAGAATTTAATGATTTTCAGCTCATCGACAATTTAATTATTTCTGAAAATAATTGAATTCCTGGGAAAAAGTTTCTTATTTTTGCTAATAATTGAATTTTTGCAAAATTTTAAAAGAATAATTGAATTTTTGAGAATTTTATTAAAATTGTATTTAAAATAATTGAATTCCTGGGAAAAAATGTACTATTTATTGATGTAATTGAATTTTTTCGAAGAATTAAAAAAAATGTTTAAAAATAATTTAATTTTCCCTGAAATTCAATTAAAATTGTATTGAAAATAAGTGAAATCCTGATAAGAATTTTATTATTTATATAAAAATAATTAAATTCTTTACGAAGATTTTTATTATTTAAATAAATTGACTTTTTGCAAAGAATTTTATTACAATAATTATTGAAAATAATTGAATTCATCATAAAATTCAATTATTTTCAAAATTTGCAGTAAAAATTATTTTAAAAAAACTCCACTATTTTCCAGAATATTGAAATAAATTCTTAAAAACAATTCTATTATTTTAAAGAATTTTAATAAAAATCTTGCCAAGAATTAAATTATTTTCAATACAATTATTTTAATTACGTTTTCTCAAAAGAATTATTGCAAATTTCTTTGTTATGTATTTAAAAAATTGTTTTAATAATATAGTTCCCAAAAGTAGCGACATACCCTGATTCCCATAAAATCCTGTATTTGTTCCTGATGATGGATTTTGCAGTTGAATTCCTGTTTTAGAATACGAATTTCCTGAATAAAGACAATGAATAAAAAATAAATTAAAACAGTGTGAATAAAAAATAAATAAAAAATAAATAAAAAATAGTGAATAAAAACAAATATAGAAAATAAATAAAAATAGTAAATAGAAAATAAAAAAATATATAAAAATTAATTAGAGTTTCTTTTCAACTGTAATGAAAATTTCATGTTTAGTTTTTATTCACTTACCAGGATTGTAATAAGGATTGTAAGGACTAGAACCACTTTTTCCAGTACTGTAATAATAAGGATTGTATGGACTAGAGCCAGTTTTTCCATTATTGTAATAAGGATTGTAAGGACTTGAACCAGACGAAACTTGTGGATGTTTAGACGACGTAATTGATGAACCTAAAAATTATTTCTATTATTTCCAAATAATTTTTGAATTATATTGAATTTTGAATTAAAATTTAAAAAATAAAATGACTCTTGAATACAAAATTAAAAAAATTAGATTAAAAAAATTAGACGACGTAATTGATGAACCTAAAAATTATTTCTATTATTTCCAAATAATTCTTTAATCATATTGAATTAAAATTTAAATAAAATGACTCTTGAATAGAAAATTAAAAAAATATTTAAAAAATAATTCAGTAATTTTGATTACATGATAAAATTATATGAGAAGCAATTAAAATGATTGATTACCCAGAGATCCAGTATTATGGGGAACTGGATGTAAACCTTGCGGTGATCCAACAGGATATGGAGGATTAAATTTTTTCGGTTTCGATAAAGATGGTGGAGCATAGGTTGGAACTTGCGGTTTTGCACTAATTCCTGTAAGTTAGAAATTTATTAATATTATTTTCAATACAATTTTTTCACAAAATTTTTTTGTTTGAAAGAATTAAAATATTTTCAATATTAGTTTTAATAACATTTTTTATAGAATTTTAGAATTTAAATATTTTTCTATAAATAATAAATCTCTTCGAAAGAAATTCAATTATTTTCCAAAAATTGTAATAATATTCTGGGAAGAATTAAATTGTTTTTCAAAAATCTTTTAAATAAAATTCAATAATTAATTTTTTTAATTACAATTAATTTATTAAATAATTGTGGAAGAATGTACTAAATATTGAATTAATTAATTAAAATTTAATTAGTAATCTCTAATTCCCCAGCTCAATTATATTTACACTTTTTCCTTGTTTTGTAAAAATAAAAATGAAAATTTTATTTCAATTTTGCCGCTTACCACTTTTGTGGCCTTGATAATATCCACCAAAGGATCCACCTGCTGGAGGAGCCGACGGAGGAGTCACATAGGAATTTGCTGGTTTATTGTTCACTGCCGATGGTCCTGTAAAGTACAATTAAAATTATAAATAAACGAAAAAAAAAAGTTTTTTTAAAAATTTTTTTTATAACTATAAATATTTTGAAAAATTGAAAGGATTTATTATTTTTTGTTTCTTTGTTTTTAATTATCTTTTTAGAATTAGAAACAAAAACTCACTATTATTTTGCGGAGAATATTTCGTTTTATAATTGTTCTCAAAGACAGGGGCTGACGGCGGAGTCCTGTATTTTGGCGGTGGTGCAGCAGTGACTGGTTTCGATTTTGGAGGATCATCTACAAAATTATTAATTTAATGTTAATATTCAATAATAAATACGGTTTAGTATTAATTTTTTTACAGTTTTTTTTCTATTTTATTTATTTTTTTCTGTATTAATACGGAGAAAAAATATTATTTTCCGCAAAAATATTATTTTCCGCATTAATACAGACAATAATATTCTTTCTCTTTTTTAATTTTTTTTAAATATTAATACTTTCTTTCTCTTTTTAATTTTTTTTTATTATTAATACTTTCTTTCTCTTTTTTAATTTTTTTTATTATTAATACAGAGAAAAATTATTATTTTCTGTATTAATAAGAGAGAAAAATATTTCTTTCTGTATTAATACAGAGAAAAAATATTTCTTTCTGTATAATTACAGAGAAAAAATATTTTTTACTGTATTTCTTTTGTATTCAGAATTCTATTCTATTCAGAAATGCAGAAAAATATATTTTCTTTTTGTTTTAATTTTTTTTTCTTTTTTTTATTATTAATACAGAGAAAAAATATTATTTTATTGCATGATTATATTTAAATACTGTATTATTATTTTTCATTGAATAAATTTTTTTTAATCATAAAAACCTACTTTTTTTTGAACTAAAAATATTGGTGAACCATCCACCACTTGAACTACTTGAAGATGATGATGGCTTCGACGACGATGATGATGATGATCCTTTTGAACTGCTGCCGTACGAACTACTGTAACTACTTGATCCTTTTGATCCGGAACTGCTACCGAAGAAACTACTGGAACTACTTGATCCTCTTGATCCGGAACTACTGCCAAATCTGCTCCCACCACTGCTTCCTCTACTTCCGCCGCCACCCGATCTTCTTGCTATCGTGTCATCTAAAAATTTGATTTTTTTTAATTTTTATTTTTAGAACAAAAATATCAATAAATTTTTCTAATTATTCTTTTTAGAATTAAAATATGAATAAATTTTTTTAATTATTCTTTATAGAATTAAAATATGAATAAATTTTTCTAATTATTCTTTTTAGAATAAAAATATCAATAAATTTTTCTAATTATTCTTTTCGAAAAAAATTCATTTAATTTAATTAATTGATTTTGTTCAATTAGTAGCAAATGTTGTATGCAAATTAAAAAAATTTTTTTATTATCAAATATAAATTTTTGAATAATTTCATAAACAAAATTTTCAAAATTCACTTATTATTCTTAAGTGCATAATTAATTATTATTGTTTATATTTTTAACAAATTTTGATATAATTCTTTCGAAGAACTCAATTATTTTTATAAATAATAACATTTTTCGGAAGAATTCAGTTATTTTTAAAAATAATAAAAAAATAAAAAAAAAATAAAATTTTTTAATAAAATTTTTTGCAAAAATTCAATTATTTTCAACAAAATTTTAATAAATCCTTTGAAACAATTCAATTATTTTTTTAAATAGTAAAATCTTTGCAAAAATTCAATTATTATCAATAAAATTTTCTAAAAAAAATTCAATTATTTTCAAAAATTTTAATAAAATTCTTTCTAAAACTTCAATTATCTTCATAAAAAATAAAATTCTTTTGAAGATTTGAATTATTTTCTTAAATAATAAAATTCTTCTCAGGATTGCAATTATTTTCAAAAATTTTAATACAAATCTTCCCAAGAATTCAATTATCTTTATAAAAAATAAATTTCTTTGAAAGATTTCAATTATTTTTATAAATAGTAAAATTCTTCGAAAGAATTCAATTAATTTTATAAATTGTAAAATTCTTTGCGGGAATTCAATTATTTTCAAAACAAATATTTTTAAATATTTCCATAAATTTCAATTATTTCCTAAAATTTTAATAAATTCTTCGAAACAATTCAACTATTTTTATAAATATACTAAAATTCTTTGCAGGAATTAAATAATTTTTAATTCAATTTAAATAAAATTACACGAAAGAATTTAATTATTTTCAAAATTTTCCATAAAATTCAATTTAAACAAGAAAATTAAAATTCTCTAAAAAATAATTCAATTATTCTCAAAATATTTTTAAAAAATTCTATATAAAAATTAAATTACTTTCAAGGCAATTTTTAAATATATATCGTCAAAAAAATTGAAAGAATTCAAATTTAAATTCTTCGAAACAATTCAATTATTTCTATAAATAGTAAAATTATTTCGCAATAATTCAATTGTTTTTATAAATAATGAAATCTTTTGCAGACATTTAATTTTTTTCAAAACAATTTTAATAGAATTCCTCGAAAGAATTAAAATTTTCAAATATTAACATGAAATTAATTTATTTTCCAAAATTTTTAAAAATTCTTCGAAACAATTCAATTATATTTATAAATAGTACAATTTTTCGCAAGAATTAAATTATTTTCAATACAATTTTAATAAAATTCTTTTTCATAAAATTCAATTGCTTTCAAAATTTTCAATTTTTTTTCAAAGAATTTTAATTAGGATTTTTTAAAATTTTAATAAAATTCTTTGCGAAAATTTGGTTATTTTCCTAAATAATAAAATTCTTTGAAGGAATTCTATTATCAAATTTTTTAATAAAATTCTTTGCAATAATTCGATGATTTTCAATACATATTAATTTTAAAATTGAAAATATTTGAAAAGAAAATTTATAACATAGTTAGGAAACAAAAAAGTAAACAACAACTAACTGCAAACTGCGAATTTAAGTTTAAACTTCGAACTATTTTTACTTCTTAATTAATTAAATGGATTTTACTAATTTAGTAATTAAATAGTGGAAAATATTATAAAGTCCTTATTTCTCTTATGCAAAAATACATGAAATATTTTACAGTATAGAAACAAAATAATTGAAACAAGTATTATTTGCGATTTATAAATTTATGAAATATGTAAAATTTCCAAATTAAAAATAATTTATTACTAAATTAGTAATTTTATATTTACTAGATTTATTAATAATTTATTTGTTATTAATTTAATTTTTATTTAACACTTACGGAGTATAAATATTAGAAGGAAGATAAATAAGAGCACATTTAATTTCATGACGACGTGAGGCCTTTTGTGCGCTCTTGAATTTGAAACTGGCACTACTGTCTCACTCTGCAGATGATTATAAACAGACTGGCGTTTTAACTTGAGAGCATCATTTTGAAATTCTCAGAAGGAATTGCGTCTTTATGAAGTCATTCATTATCTTCTTTTAACGACTGGATCTTCCAAGTTACGTATTTTCAAGTGTTAAGAGGTCAGAGCAGATTAATGAACCAAGTTTTATTCAACTTCTTCAAAAAATTGAATCTCTTTCTTCTTTTTTCAATTTACAACCTTTTTTCATTTTTCAATCATTTTTTTTTCAATTATTGTTTAATTTTTTTTTTTTTCATTAAATTTCATGAAAATTTTTAATATTTCTTCAAGATTTTTATTTCAAGAAATCGTTAAATTTTCTTCGCCTTGAAATAATAAATTATTCAATGAGAAGAATAGATTACAATTTTTCTATGTTTTGAAAAATATTGATAAAATAGATCGAGACGAAATCTAATTTTTTCTAGGTAGACGATAGAAATTACGAATTTTATCAAATATCGATATTTAAACAATTATATTTATATTTATTATTATATTTAACAAATTATTAATTTTATTTTTGTAATTGATATTTAAACAATAATTAAAATTTTTTTAAATAATTTTAACGTAAATAATTTTTATGAAACTTTCTAATTAAGTATTTTATACTTATTTTTATTAATATTTATTTACATTATTTTTATTCAGAGTTAGTGGTAAAAAATGTACTCAAATATAGTTTTAAATGTTAAAAATAGTCTTTTTATATTTTATAATACTGAATAGTCTTTTTTTAATTAATTGTTTTTTTTGTACTTTTACATTTGTTTAAAACTTGTTTTTAATTAGAAAATTTCTACATAAAATAGAAAAATTGGTTTTTATAAATATTAAATTAATATTTTGTTAGTTTTCTAAATAAGAATAAAAAAAAAATTAATAGTTTCATTAATTAAAAAAGGTTATAAAATTTCTTGAAAATATTAATTTCAAGTTGTAAATTAGGCGGAAGTTTTCTGAATTTCACCTGGTGCGGCTTTTTCCTCTTTTGCAATGAACCTATCCAAAATCTTTTCACTCGGATAATCTGGTACCGAAAGTTTTCGAAATCCTTCATCGTCAACGAAACAAATTTCATGACCATCCTGAAATCATTTAATAAGTTTAATCATTTTATTAATTATTCATTGGAAGTTATTGTATTCAATTTTATTAAACTGTCAACAAATATTGCAATAACATTATTATTGTAATAAAATTGTTTTTGTTTCCTTTTTATAATTTTCTTTTCCATAATTTCTCCTTCTGAATGTATTGAATGTTTTAATTAAATTAATTTGAATTAAAATGAATTAAAATTTGAATTTTTAAGTTTAATTATTAAATTATTGTTTTAAGAAATTTTATCAAAAATTAATGAAAATAATTTAATTCTATCGAAGAATTTTACTGACATTTTTTAAAAATAATTATTGTTTATATTTTAAACAAATTTTAATATAATTCTTCCGAGGAACTCAATTATTTTCATAAATAATAATAATAATAAAATTTTCTAAAAAAATTCAATTATTTTCTAAAATTTTAATAAAATTTTTCCCAAAAATTCAATTATTTTCAATACAATCTTAATTAAATTTATCCAAAGAATTTAAATTTTCAACGAAACAATTATATTATTTATCAAAAATTTTTATTAAAATCTTAGCAAGATTTCAATTATTTTCTTAAATAATAAAATTCTTCGGAGAATTTCAATTATTTTCAAAAATTTGAAACAAATTCTTATCAAGAATTCAATGTTTTTTCATAAATAATTGAATTCTTTACAGAATTTCAAAGAATTTTAAAAAATTTGAAACAAATTCTTATCAAGAAATCCTTTTGAAGTAAAATTCCTTACAAAAATTCAATTATTTAGAATATTTCGAAAAATTTATTAAAATTTTATAAAATAATTGAATTTTTTCGAAAAATATTATTAAAAATTTTTTTTTAAATTATTGAATTCTTTTGTGAAATTGTTTTGAATA
Source organism: Leptopilina heterotoma (assembly GCF_015476425.1). Classification (NCBI taxonomy): domain Eukaryota; kingdom Metazoa; phylum Arthropoda; class Insecta; order Hymenoptera; family Figitidae; genus Leptopilina; species Leptopilina heterotoma. The sequence goes on from NW_025111114.1 coordinate 4,816,726, forward strand.
TAATTGATTGTTTTATAAGAATTTTATTATTTATAAATAAAAAATTGAACTGTTTCGAAGGATTTTTTACAATTTTAAAAAATAATTGAATTCCTTTGAAATATTTTATAACGAATTAAAAAAAATTAAATTCTTTCGTGAAAATTGAATTTTTGCAAAGATTTTATAACGAATTAAGAAAAAAATTGAATTCTTTCGTGAAATTTTCTTGAAAATAATTGAATTTTTGCAAAATCACTATTTAAAAAATATTTAAATTATTTAGAAGAATTTTCTTAAATTTTTTTAAATAATTAAATTCATTCGTGGAATTTAATTAAAAATTCATTTTTATAAAGAATTTTGTCAAATTTATTTGAAAACAATTAAATTCCTTTGAAGAATATTGATAAAATTTCTTTAAATAATTTAATTTTTCCAAAGAATTTTATTATTTACAATTCATAAGTAATTTGATTATTTTTGAAAATAATAATTAAGTAATTAGTTAATAAATAAATCTTTCTAATTTTGAATCTGAAATTATTGAAAAATTGAATTCTTTTGAGAAATTTTATTATTTATATGTAAAAGTAATTGAATTCTAGCAAATAATTTTATTATCTATTTTTAAAAAATAATTTAATTCCTGCAAAAAATGTTGTTATTTATGAAAAAATAATTGAATTTTTTCAAAGAATTTTATTATAAATTTTTAAATATTATTAAATTTTTTCCAAGAATAATATTAAAATTGCATTGAAAATAATTGAGTTTCTACTGGAGAAATATATTAAAATCTTTCAAAATAATTCAATTTTTTCCTTATTTAAATTATGTATTGAAAATAATTGACTTCCTTTGAAGTATTTTGTTATTTATAAAAGTAATTGAATTAAAAAATTGAATTTAAAATTTTTTGAAAATAATAAATTAGAATTAATAATTTTTTCAATTTTGAGTCTGAAATTATTACATTTATTAGTTTAAATTTATATTCTAATTAAATTACGTTCATTTGTATAATAAAATTCTCACCGGATCGGCTAAAATAATAACACGAACAGAAGCTTTTCCCGGTGTGTCCAGAGTAATCAGATCCGTTAAAATTTTGTTTCCACTTTCTTGAATTTTTTTCTGAATTTCCGGCTGTTGATCAAATGGAATCGAGAAAGCAATTCGTCCGTAAGCTTTCGCATGATTCACTTCAGCACCTAGTAATTATAAATAATTAAAAATAATTCACAACTATTTTTTGATAATTCGTAATTATTTTTAGTCAATTCAAATAAAATTTTAGTCAATTCAAATAAAATTTTAGTCAATTTAAATAAATTCTTAGTCAATTCAAATTAATTTCTCAGTCAATTCAAATAATTTTTTTGATCTTCTTACCTATATCTTCGATTTTTAATTTTGCTTGATCCTTGTCAAATCCCAGAACGACGCTTTTCTCATTTTTCTCGAAGACATTTAGTTTCAAAATTCCCTGCCAATAATCAATGCTCCGCTGAAGATTTGAACTGGACAGCGAGACACTTTCCACTGGATCTTAAAAAAAAGTAGCATTTTTTTAAACATATGTTTATAATTTTTAATTCTTGTAAAAATTTTTGTCTTTGATTGTATTTTCAAATTTATAGAAAATTAAATTCATACCTTTATCCATTGGTTGAGATTCATTAATAAGAAAATATTTATAACCACCAGGAGCTTCGAGAATGAATTTTCCATTTTCCTCCTTCATTGGCCAACCATCAGACTTGGCCCTTTGAATTGCCTCCTTCGATCGAATGGTAATTCCACGAAAATCATTTCCCAATTCATAAAAATTAATTCCATAATTATATGTCAATTCAATGACGAAATGTGAATCTTCTGGTCCATATCCAATCATTGTCTTACTCCATCGATTCGCGTACGGTCTATGAAAAAATTCCAAAATAAAAAATAATTAATAACTAAATAAAAAAATATTTACCTCCAAAAAATTTATACGTTTCAATAAATAGAATTTAAACAGAAATACTTCTAGAAAAAAATTGTTTGTGACTCAGAGAAATGAATTAAACATACCCATTGCATGCAGCTTCACATCCTTCGGAAAATTCCTCGTGTCTTAAAACCTGTAATAAAAAGTAATTATTTGATAATTGCTCTAATCTTTAAAGCAAACAAGTTTCGAAATAACTTATCTAATAAATGAATTTCAATTTATTTTCTAAAAAAATATGTTTTTAAAAAGAAATTTCAAAAATTCTTTTTGAAAACAACTTTTATTTTTTATTTTATTTGTTTCCGCTTTGTCAAAATGTAAATATTTTCACTAACCTTCATTCCAAGTATTTCTCGATAGAATTTTGCGGTTAATTTACGTTCCGCAATTTTAAAAACAAAATGCAGTGCTCGACCCATTTTTTTCCCTTTTTATAATTTCTTTTTCTCTCAAAAACTTTTCGAGTTTTTCAAAATTAATTTCTGCCTTGAGAGCCGACTTTCACCGTCAAGCACGAGTCAGTGACGAAACCGCACTGAATGAATAGTAAAAAAAAAAGATAATAACTTCTGTCAATCGATATATTATCATCAGCTGATGAAACTGGAATCTTAATTTTGAAATTTTTCTGATAGAATTAAATTAATATTTAAAATAATTTTTTCTAGATTTTTCTAAATAAAACTATTACTGGTTAAAATAATAGTTATAATAATAGTTAAATTAAAGCTTAAATAATTAAATTAATAGTTAATTTAATTACTTTAAAAATTATATAACAAATTATTCAGTAAATAATTAATATTAACTTAATTCTAAAATCAAGAAAAATTTTTTTAGTTTAATTCGATTTATTGTTTCTTTTTACAATGGATTCGGATCTTGAGACGATCTAACAAATCGATAATTCAAAGGATCAAATTCCTTTAAACTATCGAATGATATTCAAAAAATTAATTTTGAATATTTGCGAAATTTTATTTATAATTCTTCAGCGGATTGACTACTGGCGTTTATTTGTAAAATTCAACTTGTTTTTGGCTTTGATGGATCATCCGGTTTCGACTGTAAGAAAAAATTTTTTGTTAATTTGTTTTTTTATCTAAAACGTTATATAGAGTAAAAATTTTTTTAAAAAAAAAAATTTTTGTTAATTTGTTTTTTATCTAAAACGTTATATAAAGTAAAAAAATTTTTTTACCTCTTTTTCTTGTACGAAATCAACAGTTTTGGAGACTAAATTCCCGACGGTTTCAAAAGTATTTGATCCAAATTCAATCACTAAATCGCCAAGTTCCGAAAATGAAGTCGGCACTTCCGGCCATTGAATTTCTAGTTGTTCTTCATCGCCAGGTTTCACTGGAAAAAAAGAGAGAATTTGTGGACATTAGGGGAAATTTTTTTGACCTTTTTTTGTCTTCTTTTTTGATAAAATTTACAGGATTAATTTTGTAGAGAAGGAAAGACAAACTGGTTTTTTGGATTAAAGGATCGTCAGTTGGAGTCAATTTCATTCTTTGGAGGTATTTCTTCAGGAGGACATTCTTCGTCTAGGCAAAAAATAAAATTTTCATCATTTATCGAATTATTTTTTTTTTAGAAAATAAGAAATACTTTTTTACAAACCTCCGTAAACGAAATTATATCCGATATCCGTGTAATGTTTCGCTAATTCCAAACCATCGTGAGCTCTTTCAGGATAACAAAAAGCGGCCGCGGAAAGAACGCCAGTGCTCGTGTAAATTATTTTCTTGAATTTTCCTCCACGAATTCCCAAGAGGAGACCAACAAGTCCACCGGCAGCAATGGCACCAACTCGAGGCCAGGGCGTTTCGCCGTCTCGTATATAGTCGACAAAAACTAACAAAAAAAAGTAGTTTTATTAAATTAAATTAAATTTATTTAAATCAAATTTAATTTATTTAAATTAAATTAAATTTTCCCTTTATTTATTTACTCACGTTCACTGTGTTCTTTGCCTGTATTAATTGTATTATTTACCGAATCGCTTATTGTTTCGTATTGTGAAATAACACCTTTCAAACTTTTGCGAATCGAACCGAAACCCTGTTCTAAATACGATGGTTCACATTCCTTTTTCTCACTGTAAACATACGAAAAATAATTTCAATTATCAAAAAAAAAATAAGCTTTAAATAAATCCAAGCTTCGCACTCAATAATTTGTTTTAAAAAAATAGCTTTAAGACTGAAAAAAAGTATCGAAAAGTAGCATTAAGACTGAAAAAAGTAGCTACTATCGAAAAATTAAATTTGTCGACTAAAAAACTTATTTATTATTAAATAAAAATTAAAAATAAATAATCTATTCATATTTTACCATGATTTCTTTCTAGTGCACGTATCAGGAGAATAAATTGGAAGTTCCGAGGGACGAATTAATACTTTTTCACTGCCAGATTGTTTTGAATTATCTTCATTTGACATATTTTTCAAAAGAGGAGCAGCCGCACAAAGTCCACAAGGCAGAATTTTCTTAAAAAGATAAATACATCAAATTATTTCAAAAAATATTAAATCTAATTTAAACGATTTTAACAAATATTACATAACACGTTTTTATTTCATTCATTTCATTGCCAGAATATTTATATTTGTTTTCTAGAATTCAATTTTGAGGTTATAATTTTCCAATATTTTCAAAATCGTCAAAATCGTAGAAATAAAAAAGAATTATATTAATAAATATTTCCTTCAACAAAAATAACAACTAATGTCTAGAAATAGGTTTGAAAAATTTAAAAAAAATGCATATTTTCGAAAAATAGAGGAAATAATAGTTATTGACAATTGACCTGCTTCAAGAAAGTTATGACCTACCAAATATATATCTAACATTGCATAATTACCTTCATTTTTACAAATTATAAATAAAACGATGTATAATTATTGCCTGTTCAAATAAATTTAATTAATCCGGATAAAAACTTTTATTATTAAAAAAATTGTAAACTTTTCTTCTAATTATAAGAGAGATGACAGAAAATTTTCAAGTCCATTATACACACATTGCATTTATTTTTCTACTTTATTTTTCCCTTTGTCACTTCATGTCACTTATACTCAGTACGGAAAAATTAATTTACAAAATATTATTTAGTTTTAATCCAATTTGTATTTTTTTTTGTCAAAAGAAATAAGGACGTGATAATGACAACTGATGACAACTCCACGTCCATTAAAATCATATCATGATTAAAATGGTCGTGACAAAAGACATAAATGACTTTTGTCCGCGATGGTTCAAAATTAAAATTAAGTATAATTATTGTAATTATCGTAATTTAACAATCTTTACTGAAATAGAATCATATACAATAACTAGTATTTAACAACTGGTTATTATTAATTTAATTATTAAGTGCAAAGAAGTATTCAAATTTAAGCGCGGTTACTCCAGCCAACGAGCGCGAACCTGTGAATCCGCCTTTAGGGTTTAAAGAGCTCTCATTGGTCTAGAGTCTCCACGCAGAATGTCAAATTATCAATTATTTTCTACAGAATTTTATTTACATTTTATATTTATTATTAATTAATTAATTGCTGCTAAACAATAAGTTATAAACTAAAATAATAAGGGAAAGGAGACATTAATTCAAAACAACTTATTCTTAAGTATTATTATATTTACAACATTCATTCCATCAATTTTTTTTTCTTTAAACAAAATGTATGAAAACTGTTTTGTAAAACAGTCTGATTTTTTACGAAATATCTCCACTTTGTACGTCGTGAAATGTGTATTTATGAAATGTAATCTTTCTTTTTTTTCTCTAAATATTAATATATACGAGACTATTATTTTTAATTCGCCTATATTTGATATCTAAAATCGATGAAATGTTTTACAAGAGAAATATTAAAATTTGACTTTATAATCTTATTTTTTAATGTCCATACAAATTTTTTAGCGCCTAAGGGTGTTCGATCCGAATAAAAACCTCGAAAGAGAATAATAAATTACACATAAATAACAAAAAAAAATTTTTACATCAATTCATTTTTTTTAAACAAAATTTTTTCAGTCAACATTATTTTGAGGTTATAATTTTTTCGATTTTTTTTTTAGTTATAATTTCTTTATTTCTTAATTCCTCTTTTCAATGTGCGCGCAAAATAAAGTCTTCCGAAAATTCGTATTAATTAATAAAAATCTTAAGCACAAAATAATTGAGCTACCTAAAAGTTGTAATTTTAATTTTCTTTTTTAAAAAATGTGTTCGGTATGAACATTTTTCTTTTATGATTAAAAATAAATTAAAATTTACCTAAAAATCTAAGTTATATAAAAAGAAATTTAAAAGAATATAGATAGAGAGAAGAGAATAGACACTAAAGCAAAATATACATCCAAAAATCTCACTCAAATATATAAAACATTTTTTAAAAATTGTTTTACTTTCGAGTGTCTTATTTTTTTTTAAAAAAAGCTATCTACCCAAAGAGCCTTGGAAGATCTTTTTTCCTGATACAGGAAATCACAAATTTAATTTGAGGAGTCGAGTGCAAATAGGACAAGTCCTTTTCATTCTCCTAAAAAAAATGTAATAATTCTATTTTATTACAGAAGTAAATTCGCTTTTGTACTTACACCTCTCGTAAAATAAATAACAATCTAATTATCTAAGTAATTAAAGAAATGATATTTAATTTTTTTTTAGCTACCACGGTAACAATTATTATTTGTTTCCTCTTTTACGAAATAATTAACATAAACTTTACAACACTTATGTTATATTTACAATCAGCTAATTAATTTACTAATTTTTTTTTTAACTTTATGTTTTAAATTCATTTTATCGAATATTTACTAACTTTTTTTTAACTTTATGCTTTAAATTTATTTCATCGAATATTTTCGTTTTTTAATATTTTCACCAGTTTATTCCAGTCTTTATTTTTTCTTTTCTACTCAATTTTGCTTCTAGTTTTTTTAAATTAATTTTTATTATTTTTTTATTTTTAATGACTTGTTTTTAAATTAATCTTGGAGGAAAAAATTGCTCTCTTTGCACTAGACAACCTCTTTTTTTTTTAAATCGAAAAGGCTGAAATTGAGAAATTGAATTACAACTCTTGGTTAAAACTCTCTCAGCCTTATTAAATGCGCTTTAGACGAAATAAATTTTTTCACCTTTCGATTTTGCGCCTAAATAAACGGTAAATAAAAACAAACAAACAAAAGAAATACAACAAATAACCCTTAAATGCATTTCCCTTATTTTTATAAACTCGTACACGCAGTTTTTCATAAAAATTTTTGAAAATAAAATTAAATCTCAATTACACACAGTATTTCTTAATTTATTGCAAACTTTATTATTGCAAATCAAAAAATTAAAAAAAAACAATATTTCAACGAGAGAAAAGAAAAAAAAATAAATTTGTAGACTTAGAAAATGATTTTTTTCTTCTCTGTAGAAACTATAATTAGTTTCAGAAATTCTTTTTTTTTAAGTAAAAGAAAATAGATTTTCTCTTAATTTTTTAATCGACCACATTTGGCACTATTTTTTTCTTTTGCATTTAAGGGTGTTTTCTTTTTCTAATGCGACATTGCTTTTCATTTTTCTTTTCTTACTTATTCTGGTTTTTTTTTGTTTTTCCCCCTACTATTCAATTTATATCTACAAAACCTGATTCTATAGAAGGATCGGTATTACTTATCTATAGAGCTAACACGAGACCAATGATGAAGATGATGTGAATGATGATAATATTAATTAATAAAAGTTCGCTCAATTAAATTCTAGGCGTTTGCACAAATCACATGGTTACCATTTTTTTTTCTTCTTCTTTTTCAAATGCTGGAAGTTGTTCTGTACAAGAAATTTTTCCTGAGACGCCCATGGCTTGGTTCTCATCACGAACAGGCTTGTTGCATTTCTGCTTTGGCTGCTTTGATTGCTGAAAAGAAAACCAAAAAAGATTACTTTAAATCGAATCTTTTCAGATTATCAGCAAAAATTAATAAAAATGAAAATTTATTTTTTATCTATTTTTACAAACAAAAAATGATGTAAATTGAAAAATGGTTAGATTGAAATTTCATTTTCCTTAATAATAATCAGAGTGGTCAATTTTTTCATAAAAAAAAATTCACGGTCATTTTCCGGTCATGAATTACTTTTCCCGGTCATAAAGAATAACTCTCAAAATAAATTATTCCATGAAAGATGAAAGTATTAATATATTATAATTATTTACTGTTGAAATTTTTGTTTATATTTACCTTCTCGTTCTCGTCTTTTGAGCTTTTTTCGACGTCTCTCAATAGTTGCCAATTCCACTTTAACTGCATTATAAGTTTTCCGAAGTTCACAAAGTTTTTGTTGAAGAACCGCTATTCTTTGACTTCCATCCCACTCAGGATCTGTTGAGAATAACAAAATTATAAATATATATTCTAAATTTCTTCTTCACTTATTTTTGAGTAAAAACGGAACAAAAAAAATCGCTATTATCGATTAAAGAAAAAGAAAGAAAAAAATTATAATACAATATAATTTAATTCAATTTAAAATTAATGTTGTCTTAAAAAATAATTAAAATAACTGAATTTTTAACACATTTATAAAAATTATTTTGTTAACAAATAATTTAATATTATTTTGAGCAGTTGATTGGCATTATTTTCATTTTTAAATTTCAATTTAAAGATTTTTTGCTAAAATTTTTGTGAAATTAATTATTTTCAAAATCTAATTAAAATTCTTCAAAACTTGATATTAAAAAATTATCATGAAATTCTTTTAAAAAATCAATTATTTTCCAAAAAAATTTCACAAAAATTCAATTATTTGAAAACTTTTTAATTGCTTATATATCGATTCAATCATTATCATAAAATATAATTGAAATATTTGAATTTTAAAAATAATTGAAATAATTGAATTTTAAAATATATAATAAAATATTAAAATATTATAATCAAAGTCACAAATTTAAAGACTTTTTATTCAAATTTTTAAATTTCAATTATATTAATTATTCATTAAATTTGAAAGATTTCGATTTCGCTAACAAATTTTATTATTAATTATTCAATTAATTAAAATTAAATTTCAATTTAATTTTATCTCACAAAACAACTGAATTTAAAAAAATTACAATAATGGAAAATTTCTAAAAATTACTTTGTTGAAAAATATTTTAATACAATTTTTTTAAAGATTTTTCAACAAAATTTTTATGAAATTTATTATTTTCAAAATATTTACAATAAAATTTTACAAAAATGGAATTACTTGAAAAATAATTGAAAAATATTTAAAAAACTATTTTCTTTTTTCGTTTTTATTTAAAAATTTGTTATTCAAAATTTTAAGAATTCAATTATTTTCAAAATTCATTAATTAAAATTGTTTAAAACTTGATATTGAAAATTTTAATGAAAAACTTCAAAGAAATCAATTATTTTGATATTAATTATTAATTATTTTATTTGAAAATGTTTGATTATATATATATTTCAAAAATTTTATTATTTTAAAAAATTATTGAAATAATTGAATTTAAAATAATTATAATAAAAATTTCCTAAAATTTACTTTGTTAAAAAATATTTTAATATAATTTTCGGAAGATATTTCAATAAAATTTTCATGAACTTAATTATTTTCAAAATTTTCAATTATTCTATTTTTCAATCTTCTAAGGAAATACTTCAAAGAAATTAATTATTTTCCATAAAATTTTTAAAAAATTGAATTATTTGAAAATATTAAAATTTTATATTTCAAAAATTCAATTATTTGAAAAGATTATTTAGAAATTTTTGACACTATTTTTCCCACCATGAAAATCAAAATAAATTCAGGGTGTCTACTATTTTCGTTCAACAAAATTTCCGGTTTTTCCCGGTTTTGTCCTAATTTATCCTCGTTGTTTTTTCTCATCAAATTTAAATTTATTTGATTTCGAACATAAATAAATCTACAAATGGCTTCCAAAATTTTTATTAGTTTTAATGAATAATTAAATTCTTTTGACGAGTTTCTTTAAATTTTTTGAAAATAATATTTTTTAAAAATAATTTTAATTAAAAATCTGGAAAATAATTAAATTAAACAAATAATTTCTGCAAAGAATTTTACTATTTATAAAAGTAATTGAAATTTTCGAAAAATTTAATTATTTTTAATAGAATGTAAAGAAATTTCAATGATTTCACAACTTTTCAATTATTTGTTTATAAAAATTCAATTATCTTGAAACTATAAAATTGAAAAATTTCAAAAATCTTATTTTTCAGAATTTTTAAACAAACTTTGTGAAAATTCAATTTTATTGAAAAATTTTAAGTTTGTATTTTCTTTTTTAAATAAACTAATAAAAATTTTAATTATTAATCTTCGCACTAAGAAACATGAATACATTAGAATGTGTCTCTTTATAAAATTCAATTATTTATCAATTATTAAATTAAAATACTTTAAGAATTCGATTTGTTAAAAAACTTTTGAAATTTTTTAACAAATTTAATTATTATCAGTTGAATTTCACAAAATTTCTCTTATTTCGATAATTTTTTAAAAAATTTATTTACATATTATATTTGAATCAGTGACTGATTTTTTACTATCAAATTCATTATCTTTAACTAATTCAAATTTAGAGAACAGTATATACATCTATAAAAATTGAAATAAAAAGCAATTTTTTATAAACAAATTAAAATGTTAAAACTTTTTTTAATTTGGTAAAAAAATTCCCGGTTTTTACCGATCAATTTAAATTCCCGGATATTTTTCGGTTAGTAGACACTCTGAAATTGCAGTTTATAAAAAAAATGATAATTTCTTTGCAATATTTGGAAGAAAAGTCATGATCCTGAAATTAGCGTTGACTAAGCGTCGAAATCTATTATTTGCGCCTTTTAGAGTTAAAAATTTTTCTAATTTCCCTTTTTTCATTCACCAAGGGAGTTGACAACTTTTCCCTGATACTTTTTCTAAAGCTAAAGACTTGGAAAAAATTATTTTCTTCATTTCGGTTCGTGAAAAAGAATTCTTTTCGTCGCTCATCGTCGATGTTAAATTCAGGAATCTAAAAAGTCGTCGTTTTTAGAAAATAGGTCGAAATTTGTTTTGAAAAAAAGTCAGTAAATGAGACGCCTGTAAGCAAAAAAAGTCGATAAAAAAGAAGTAAGTAAAAAAAGTTAAGAAAGTAAAAAAAATTTTTTTAAAAAAAGAAGTAAAAAAAAATGTTTTAAAAAAAGAAGTAAAAAAAATTTTTTTAAAAAAAGGAAGTAGAAAAAAACGTAAAATAAAGAAATAATCAATGATTAAAAAAAGAAAAACTTACTCAATTCGACAAAGAAATTGTACTTCGTTGGCCTGGGCGACCTCGACGAATAACTATTCAACTCCGTCAATGTGACATTACTATGATTCGTCGGAATAGAATTAGCGCTACTGCATTGATTCGATTCCTCGCTAGTATCATCACTATCACTCCCAGCGCCATGTCTTCCACTTCTTCCCGATTGTCTCGGCGATTTTTTCCCCGAATTACTGCCCAATTCCGTTTGTGATCTATTGCGTTTTCTCTTCTTCGTCACCGTCGTCTCATCAATAGCCATCATCATCGTCGTCGTTGTCGTCGTCGTCGTCGTGGTTGCCATCGACGTCGTCTTTTTCATCTGCTTCATCGGTCTCTCCACACTCTGTCCCTCGAGATTCATCAACGAACCATCATCCTCACTCAAACCCACGATTTTCCCATCATTCTCCATTTCACTACTGTCACGATGCTGCTTCAAATTATTATCATCGCCACTCATTGGACTCGAACCCGCCGTACCCTCTTCCCTCGGCGATTCACACATATTCGATATACTCGAATCGGGCGTCGTTGGCGGTGTATTGTCCATCACCGGTGCAGCTTCATTGCTCTCTTGTCGAGGAATTTCCTGCCTTGGGATCGGTTGTTGCATTGGCACCGAAATTAGGGGATTGCTACCTGCATTTTGCGGTAGGGACATACTTAATGTTGATATTGTGGCGCAAGAGGTTGGACTTGACGTTGGTGCACTTGCGAATGGCATTTCCATGAGAACGAGGGAATTGTCGGGGATCTTTGCTTTTGGTGTCGTGTGCGAAGTACCCGGGGCTTCGTGATCAATGACGTCAATTCCCGGTGTTGGCGATCCGGGAATTTCCTCTTCGCAGAGGAGGGAATTTAAATTCTCGCCTTCCTCATCGACTCGAATGAATTTACACTGAAGACCCGCTTGCTGCAAACGGAGTACTTGATTTTGCAGCGGTAGTTTTATATCCTCGATGATGTCAATTTTTTGACTCACTCCTTTGTCGAAATTTACTTTTCCTTGAGTTAATTTCAAACTCAAACCTCGCTCGTGCTGCTTCATCATTATCGGTCTTTCTGGATTCTTAGTAATTTGATTCTTATCAATTTGTTTTTCTTCCTTTTCTACTTTTGTCTCAATCTTTAAATCTTGCGTCTTCTTTAAAATTGGATTCTTAATTTTTTCACTCTTGAGAGATTTAATTACTTGACTTTTCTGATTCTTTATTTCCAGATTTTTTATTTGATTCTTGACGGTTGGGGTTTTTTCCTTTGGATTCTTGATGATTGTCCTCTCGGGGAGAATTTTGGCCAGGGAACCTTTTACCGCTCCGCGTTCGTTTGTTAATTTCACCTCGAATTTCGGTTCTTCGTTGAAATCAATTTCATTGTCGATTATTAGTCGTTTTTCCGAATCACTACTATCGGTAGAGTCCGTAAATTCAATATTCAGAGTTTTTTGCTCCTCCTCCTGGAATTTCTCCTTCCATTTCTCCTCTTGTTGCTTTTCCTCTGTTTTGATGAATTTTTTTATCTCTAGTTTCTGGGAGGCTTCACTCTCGATTCTTCTCTCTATTTCCTTGACTGCTTCCTTGACTTTCGACAATGGAATAGTCTTCTCCTCATCATCTTCTTTTTTCACCCTCTCGAGGTCTTTCTTCTCGCTTTCGATTTTTATTTTCTCCTCTTTCACCCGACGATTCAAGTCCGATTTCTTTTCCTTTTCTTTGAAGATTGATTTTTTTAACGACTCCTGCTCGGTGTCGTCTTTTTTCGCATCTTTTGTTTTGTTCCGAAAAGCAGCGGCGGCGGATAATTTCTCCTCAATTGACGAAGTGACGGGAAGTCGCGCACTTATTGGCATTGGAACAATAGAGGGAAAATCGGTTTTTATCTCGATTTTCGGCGAAGATGGTTTTGAAATCAAATTCAATTTCGCCTCGACAATTGGAATGGAGGGTAATTGTGGAGTTGGTGGTGGTGGTGGTGATGTTTTAATTTTTTCCTCGATTTCACTTGGTGGGAATATTTCCTGTTGGTAGGAGAATAAATTCTCTTCGGTCTCAGTTTCGGAGATTATTAAACGATCCTCGGGATCGTCAATGGCGGAATCGTCATCGCCGGGTAGATCGTTGAAAAGTAGATCGAGATTTTTCGTTTCGTCGACAATGGGTGTTTTTTGATTGTATGTCTCATTGCAGAGTTTGTCGAATGCCTCCTCACATTTCCAGGATGATTGCAATAGGGGACGGGAGAGATTCTCTTCTGCTGGTGGCGGTGGTTCGTCAAGTTTCTTCATAAATGGTTTTCGAATGATTTTCTTTCGTTCTGTATCGTCGGTTTTTGGTTCCTTTGGCAATGGCGAGGTTTTTTGCTTTTTCTTCGGACTACTTTTCACATTGTCGTCGAATACTCGTCTCTTTAGTTTATCCTTGTCGCCGGATTTGTTTCTCACTTCGAATTCGAATGGTTCGGGTTCTTTGAATTCGTAAATGTCCTCTGTACTCTCTGTGGATTTTGTTTCACTGTCGATTTTTATTTCCTTCTTTTCCTTTTCCTCCTCGATTCTTTTCTTCTCCTTTTCTTCCTCGATTCTTTTCTTCTCCTTTTCCTTTTCCTCCTCGATTCTTTTCTTTTCGAGTTTCTCCTCCTCGACTCGCTTTAGTTTCTCGAGTTTTTCCTCCTCCATTCGCTTCAGTTTCTCTAATTTTTCCTCCTCGATTCGCTTCAGTTTTTTTTCCTCCTCAATTCGCTTTAGTTTCTCGAGTTTCTCCTCCTCGATTCGCTTCAGTTTCTCTAATTTTTCCTCCTCGATTCGCTTTAGTTTCTCTAATTTCTCGAGTTTTTCTTTTTCCAGCTTTTCAATTTTTTCCGGACTTGGTAGAACGGGTTCGATGGGTGGTTTCACGTCCTCCTCGACTTCGGGTTCGACACGAATTATTTCCATCTTGACAGCTTTGTCGAAGCCCTTTAATTCGGAGCGAATTTGATTGAGATCGAAATCGCGACCTTTTGGTTGTTCCTCATCGCTCTCGGGTTCGGATTTAACTTCGGCGATTTTGTTCAAATTTCTACGGAGTCTACGCCCTCGTCTGGGTTCTTCGATTGGTTCCTTCTCGTCCTCACCTTCACTGGCGTCCATTTTTATTTTGGTCTCCGCTCGTCGTTTCGCTTCGCGTCGAGTGCCTTCCTCCTTTTCCTTGGAGGCGGCCCTTTGCTCCGGTTCGGTCGCGTCCGATTCGTAAGAATCCGTGTCCTCACTTTCGGAAGCAGCTGTGACGTCAGTGTGACCGGAAGTTCTTCTCGTTCGTCGTCGCAATTCAATGCCACTCTCGGCGTTTCGCGTAGCTCGACTCAATCTCCCAGTGGCCGGTGTCGCTGGACTCTTGGCGCCGGGACCGAAGACGGGCGTAGTCGATCGTTCCTTTTCTTCTTTTTTTCCCTCTTTGCTCATTGACGACGTTCCTGGCGATGGTGCGACACTTTGCGCTCGTCTTCGTGTCTGTGAAACGGGAGTAACGGGATTTTTCACCGCCTTTCCATTGCCGGACGGTCCGGGAGTCGCTGGTCTGGGAAAGGCTTTTTTTCTCTTGACGCGACCTTGACCTTTGTAGAAATCGTCGAATCCGGTGTTCCAGCCGCTGTAGTCGACGAGGTAGTCCGACTCGGCGTCGTCCTTGTCGGTGTCGATGACTTTCGACTCCTTGAGCATTGTCGGCGTGCCTGGAGTGGGAGCGACACTCTGCGCTCGTCTTCGGGTTTGGGACACGGGAGTGACGGCTTTTGTCGATTTACCATTTCCGGAGGAGCCTGGCGTTGGAGGACGGGAGACGGTTTTTGTTCGTTTGACTCTGCCTTGACTCTGGGTGAAGTTCTGGGCGATTCGGGAACTTTTGATCCACTCGTCGTATCTTGTATTCCAACCGGTGTAGTGGACGAGATAAAGGGGTTCAGTGTCGTCATCCTCGACGTCAATGACCTTCGCCTCGTAGGTGACTTTCGACTCGTGATTGGGGCCGTAGTAGACTTTTAATTTATCGCCTAGGACGACGGGTCCTTTGTACGAAGGGGCGTAGTCGATCGGCTCCTCGGTACTTCGACTCTTCTCACCGTCAGTGTCTTTACGTTTACGTCCTCTTTTCTTCATTTCCTCCTCTGTGAGACGTCTCTGTTTCGAGAAAGTCGCCTTTTTCTCCGTTTCTCTGGACGGAGTTCTAGATTCTCGTGTTTCCACCACTGTTTTTCCCTTCGTCGCCTCTTCTTTTGCTTTTGTTCTCACCTTCGTAGTGTCCTCCTCCTTCTTCTCGATTTTCTCCTCCTTTTTCTCCTGTTTCTTCTCGACTTTCTTCTTCTCGAGAACTTTCTTCTTCTCCTCCTTAGGTTTCTTTTCCTCCTTCGCCTTTCCTCTATTCAGAGAATTGTACCTCGCTTTCTTCGAATTCTCACTACTTGAAGATTCCTCCTCCTCGACGTTCACATCACTCTCCTGTCCACTCAAACTTTCCGATTCCTCTTTCTCCTTTTCGAGAAGGATCGATTTTTGATTTTCCTTTTCTTTCTCCTTTTCTTTTTCTTTCTCCTTCTCTCTTTCCTTCTCTTTCTCTTTCTCCTTCTCTTTCTCCCTTTCTTTCTCCTTTTCTTTCTCTTTCTCTTTTTCTTTCTCCTTCTCCTTTTCCTTCTTCTTGACTATTTTCGGCACTTCCTCGACTTCCTTTTTCACTTCCCGCTTCTCCTTCTTCTCCTCCTCGACTTTCTTCTCTTCCTCCTCCTTCTCAGTCTTAACTTGTGGCGGAATTGGCGTGTTCCTATCCTTATCGCGTATCAAACTACGACCGGGTCGTTGCTTCCTCACACTGCCCCGAGGATGATTCACCATCGTGCAACCCAACTTCCTATAAAAATCCTCAAAGGAATGCAAAAATTTCTTATAAGCCTGTTTGACAAGATTGTGCGTCGCTGGATTGCTTTGCATCGAAAAACTCAACCTTCGAGTTATTATTTTCCACTGATTTTGATTCGTGACACGATTATAACCGCCCAATTTGTAAACTGCCCGGAATAGTCGATAAAGATCGATATCCTCCTCACCGATCATTGGACAATTATTAATTGGTGTGCCACGATCGTCCATGAATTTATACAATTGCGCAACAAAATGATCCTTCTCCTCACGTGGCTCATCGTCAGAACTATCTGAATCAATATCACCATCAGAATCGCTATTTCCACTTGACACCGAATTGCCAAACAGTGAATCCTTATCCCAATGTGGTGGCAATTCATTTTTCTCGAGAAACAAAAGTGCCTTTTCAACGGCAATCTTCAGTGCACTATTCTCCACTTTGTTGCCTAAATCTTTTGTGAATTCCGTCGCCTCCTTTTTCGGTACTGTATAATATCGCGCGTCCTTAAACGAACGAACGAGATAATCATCCTTGACGCGAATTCTCACAGTGTCCTGTGCCGTTGGTGCGACTACAAGTCCAGGAAACCAATTATCCTTCTTCTTCTTGTCACCGAGTTCCACGCAAACGACTCGACCGATTTCTGGTTCAACTTCCAATCCTTCTTTCTCCTCGCCACCTGTGCCGGAATCGTGTGAACCTCTAGGAGGACTTCCCTCGTCTTCACTACTATCATCTCTGTAAAAATTTGGAAAAAAAAAAGATTAATACAAATTAGACTGCAGAGTTGCCTCGCATTTCCTCATTTTAATTCCCTGACTTTTAAGAAAGTCAGATTAAAAAACGAAATTTTTCCAGATTTTTAAAACTACATTTATATTTTACAAAATTAAATTAATAAATAACTCTCTGATTTCCAGACAAAACTTAAGACTTTTTACTCATTCGCAAAGAATATTCTCATTTGCAAAACGATTAGATACACAAAAAAATGTTTTATTACATTTATTTACAAATCACTTTAAACGTAAAATTATTCGAAAATATCAAAAACTTAATTTTTAAATAAATAGTGAATCATTATTATTTTTTCATAGAAATTAAAATTCTTCAATAGATTCAAATTCAATAACATAAGAATTTTATTATAAAACATGAAGATATCGATCACTCCGAGTCTTCGACTCGGAATAATCGCTTTCTAAAAAGCGACTAAAATTCTAAAACTAAAATTCTAAAAAAAAAAATTAAAAAAAAATAACTAAAATTGGATCAACTAAAATTCTTCTTCAACTCAATTTTTTTAAAAATACTTTTTGAAAAAGTTGTTTAGTAATTTTTAATCTTTTTAATTATAATTCAACTTTACGAAATTTCGATTATTCTGAAATTCTTCAATTATAAATTATTAGAAAATAAGAAACTTCAAATAATTTCAAAAAAAACATTAATTCTACAGAATTTTTGATTAAATGAGTGAAAAATTCAGAATTTTATAGCTTTTAATTTGAAACATTTTTAAAATTAAATTATTTTTAAAAATTCACGCTATAATGCTTTCAATATTCAATTATAATCTAAAATATTAACTGAAATTCATTTTTAAATCAGTTTTTATTAGAAAATTCTACGAGAATTCAATTATTTAAATGTAAAAATAAATATTCTAATAAATAATTGAATTTTTCTTAAAATTGAATTATCATAAAGAATCTTATCAACAAATTTCTAAATAATTGAATTATCTTGACAGGTTTTAATAAAATTTTTGAGAATAATTTCATTTTTCGAAAAATTTCATTAAAAATTGTATTAAAAATAATTCAATGCCTGTGAAATTTTAATTGTTTATGAAAATAATTAAATATTGGCGTAGAATTTTATTGAAATTTTTAAAAATAATTGAATTTTGGTGAAGAATTTTATTATTTATAAAGATAATTGAAATTTTGACGGGAATTTTTGTAAATTTTTAAACATAATTAGATTACTGCGAAGAATTTTATTAAAATTATTTTGAAAAAAAATTGAATTGTTACGCAAAGAATTTCATGAAGAATTATATTACTTTTGAAAAATAATTTAATTTTTGAGATGAATTTTATTAACATTTCTTTTTAAATAATTGAATTCTTTTTTAAAATTTATTGAAGTTGTAGATATTATAAATCATTGAATTGTAAAAAGTTTTTGAAAATAATTGAAATTTTGCCATGACTTTTATTAAAGTGTTTTAAAAAAATTGAATTTCTGAGACAAATTTTACTACCTTTGAAAATAATTGAATTTCTGCAATCATTTTTGTAATTGCTTTAAAATCCAATTTCTTTTAGTGTTTTTAAGTAAAATTTTTTTGTAATTTCGATCAAAATTCCCTGAGTTTTCCAGGTTTTTTCAAGGTTTATAAAATCAGTCAATTTTTTTTTACATAATTTTTGAAAAAGTTCTTTGTGAATTTTCAAATTTTTTTGTTTACAATTTAATTTTACAAAATTTCGATTATTCTAACATTCTTCAATTAAATATATTGGAAATTAAAAACTTCAAATAATTAAAAAAAATTCCATTAAACTTATTGAGAAAAATAAATTCTATAGAATTCTTAATTAAAAGTATGAAAAGTTTAAATTTTCCAAGATTTTAATTTGAAATTCATTTTTAAATCAATATTTATTAGAAAATTCTACGAGAATTCAATTATTTAACTAAAAAAATAAATATTTTATTAGGGTAGAGTGGGGTAAAAAAGCCACATTTTTACTTTTGATGCTGTAAAATCTGTATTTAAAATTTTTTTCTCAAATTTTCAATTGTTATTGAAAGTTTAGTTATTAAGCTTGAAAATTCTTGACGGAAATATTTTTTATCTCATGAAAGGACTAAGTTATAAGAGTTTTACGAAAGCACTGTAAGTGGCTTTTTTGCACCACCTGGTGGGGTGAAAAAGCCACCCTACGATTTTAGCAAAACATGTTATCAATTTAGGTATTTTTATAGTTTCCCTTTATTTATATGACAAATAGTCTTATTTGAAAAATATTCTAATAATTATGAAAGAGTTTTTAGCAAGCAAAATTGAAAATTATATTAAGTTTACCTGTTTTCCATTTGCACTGCCAATTTTTCGTACCTTTTTTAGAAGTTCTCTTTAAGTTTTACCACAGATAACATATTTCGTTGCAACCGTTTATTCATTGTTTATTTTTTAAATGCACTTTGAACTACTTTTTCGTCGTGTTTAATTTATTTTATTAAATAAACACGAGAAATTTTATAAAATAAGAAGGTTAGTTTAAATAGAAAACAAGTGAATTTCACAAAATATTCAATGGATTTTTTGCCCTGGCTTTTTTACACCCAAGACCAGTTATTAAAAAAAGCAAAAATAAATTGTTAATTCAGTTCAATTTCCAAAAATTAACATTGTATACGTTTTCGGTATACTTTTCTCCTTATGTACAAACATTTACTTTTATTATTCGTTCACTTAATCAAATTGTAATATGTTTGAAAAGTTCACCAAAATGTTTTCAAAAAAGCAACAAAAAATTTAAATTACAATAAAAACAATATTAATCTAGGTACAACATTCAAATTAGATTCAAAAGTTGCGTATTACCTAATAGTATTTATATTCTAAACAGCTGATAAATCGGCTTAATAGTTTTTAAATAAAACTCAAATGGCTTTTTTACACCATGGCTTTTTTACCCCACTCTACCCTAAACAATTGAATGTTTCTTAAAATTTAATTTTCATAAAGAATTTTATCACAAAAATTTTTAAATAATTGAATTCTCTTGACAAATTTTAATAAAAATTTTAGGAATACTTGCATTTTTTGAAAAATTTGATGAAAATTGTATATTTTAAAATAATTGAATTTCTGCGAAGAATTTTATTTATAAAGTTTTAAAAATAATTGAATTTCGGAGAAAAATTTTATTAAATTTATTAAGATAATTGAAATTTTGACGAGATATTTTGTAAATTTTTAAACATAATTGGATTTCTGCGTAGAATTTTATTAAAATTTTTTTGAACTAATTGAATTCTTTTAAGAATTTTTATTAGAGTAGTAGATATTAAAAATCATTAAGTTGAGGAAAGTTTTTGAAAATAATTAAAATTTTCACAAGAATTTTAAAAAAATTTTTGAAAATAATTGAATGTTTGAGAAGGATTTTACTACTTTTGAAAATAATTGAATTTCTGCAAACATTTGTAATTGCTTCAAAATTCAACAATTGTTTTAGTGTTTTTAACTAAAATTCTTCTATAAATCCATTACTTTACTAAAACTAGTTAAAAATATATTAAAAAATTTGACTAATTTTAGTTTAAAAATTTTTTTTAAATCTAAGTTTTTTTATATTTTTTATTAAATTGATTTGAAATTGAAATTTAAATATTTTAAATCAAAATGTTTTGAAGTTCATCTACTTATGAAAATTGTGAACGCAATTCTTTTAAAATTGAAGTAATTTTGAAATATTTAAGTGAAATTATATTTTAAGAATAAAATTTAGAAAACAACAATTTTCCAGGATTTCGATCAAAATTCCCTGACTTTTCCAGGTTTTTTCAAAGTTAATAAAATTCCCTGACATTTCCAGATTTTCTAGGTTTCCAGGTAGCGTGTCAATCCTGTAAGTTATTAATACAATATTAGACAAATTAAAAAAGAGAAAAAAAATACTAACTGTGCCTGTCGGGATCGACGTCCTCGTCTACCGCCAATCACGGGATTTCCAAAGTGCTCCGGATGCGTTAAGGGAAGCTGATCCAATGTTTCACTTTCGGCAAAATGACGTCCACTTTTCAAACAAAGAGCAGTTCTTCTCAATGTCGTGATATCGCCATCATCAAAAACAACCGTGTACTGACTACAATCCTGAATTTTCGTTATTGTTGCCTCAATAAAATCCTTTCGATCATTGTGCCTCGCTTCCACTGATGCTCCAACTCTCAATGTTCCTTTAATCTGCTCATCCGTTACTGTTGCAGTACCCAATCCTTGCTTGTAGGTTACACGACATTTTACCGATCTCACGACTTTTCTGATCTTCGCTTCACAAAATGCACCCTTGTACTTGGCACTAACCTCCGTCCCCACGGATAGATAAGGTGGATCGTCTCCCTATATTTACAAGAGAAAAATTATCATTAAATTAATATTCATTGCCTGACAAGAATAATTTTATCTCTATATTAAAAACATTTTTATCGACAAAAAATATTAAACAAATTTAAATTGACAAAACTAGAGTTAAACAAATTCAAATTTTTGTAAAAAAAATTCCGAAGGAAAAAATCAGACAGTTTTGTACTAATTTTATTTCTTTCCCGAAAAAAAAAATGATCTGAAACTTAATTTACTCGAATATTTGAACTATACAGAAACTTTAGAAAGTTGACTCAGAAAACTTGATTATTAATCATAATTGACGGTTTTTAAACCAAAGATGCATTAATTAGTATAGTAATTATTAATCGAATTGTAAATTATTAAAATATTCAACAATTCATAGAATCCTAAATTTCAGGTCGATTGCACAATAAACGAAGAGTGCACTTGACAAAAATTGTGAAAGTGACAGGGGGGAAATAAAAATAATGTAACACGTTCTCGTCTCCTTTTCCAGAAGTGCCACTGGCATCAAAACTTTTTAAAACCATCACAACACTTTTTGAAAACAGAATTTAAGACATCTGGTCACAATAGAAACATAAAAATCCGTTTTTTTTAATAGCGAACTTAAAAATAAGTTAAGTTCCGATTTCCTAAAAACTCAGAAATTAATTAAAAGAGAAAAAGAAATATTCATTTATATTTTTACGTAAAAAAACAATCGCCCTCCTTTTTTGGTGTCATACTTTCAAGTCGACCTTCGTATATTTGAAATGTCCTGAGGTTTTTTTTCGACAAAAAAGAAAAATTCAATTTTCCAACGAGAAATAAAAGGAGAAAAACTAAATTAAAGATATAACAATAAGTATTGTGAACTTTTGTTTTCCTCGAAAGCTTCTTCTTCTTCTTCTTCAATTTTTGGATAAAATATTTGTTGCTGTTTACTCACCAACATTCTTCTAACGATTTACAAGCTCCATAATACAAGATGTCTTAAATCCAAGCCTCAAACGAGGCATCAAACTTTCAATTATTTATCGATCTCTCCTCTACTTGAAAATCAAACTTTTTTACACAATTCTCATGGAGGAATTTTCACTTTGATCTCACAAAACCTTTTTTTTTTCCTTCAATAAACTTGCACACTTCGCAGCACGAATGCGTAAACTCTCGACTCCCTCGACGCCCCGTCTGTTCCCACCACGTCCCAACACGACAACGGCGGAATTTACATTCGGACCCAGTGATGTAACCGTGTCTCATGAACCGTTAATTTTCCCTTTCTTTCATAATTTCAATGTCCAAAGAATTTATTTATTCACTTTGAAATTCACAATCGTCAAGTTAATGTTAAACGGATAATAATTGTTTTCCGATATAATCGGCGTTTGCCGCTAAAAAATCTATTTGACATTTTTTTTCATAAACCTCTTGTCACGTCACTGCTTTTTGACAGTAGGCACAACTGATTTCTGGTTGGTCGATTTTTCTCAACTTGAATAAATTTCGTAAATTATTAACAAACCAAAGTTACTAAAAAGTAGCTTTTTTTTGAAAAATTCAAAAAAAATAATTCTCAATACCATTTGTTAAATTCCAAATTAATTTACAAGAAAAAGGAAAAATAATTTTCAAAAGTAAGTCACGACGCAAATGATCAGGAGCGTATCAACTGGGTATCAGGCGCAGTATCAGTTTCTCTTATTTTCTGATTTCCATTCAATAAAGTCGGAATCAGAGCGGTAACTTTTCCCCGAGGAAAAGACACCAGAGAGAATATATTTTCATTTGGTTTTTATTTTCTTCCTTAAAAGTGTTAAAATTGTTCAATTTGATCGTAAATTGAAAATTAATAGTGAGTAAATTGTTATTTAAAAATGAATTCAAAGTGAATTGAGTAGGAAAAAAATTTTTTTGTTCCAATTTCAAATGGGATTTGAAAAATCAAATAGTTGATAATTTTCAAATTTGTTTCCCATCAAAATAGTCGAGTAAAATTTAATTTAAAATCTGGAAAATTTAATTTTTCTATTTTTCTTTTTTTGACAAATTGCCAATTTTGATTCGTCCCTGAAAACCGCGAGTCGCCGTCTGCTTCAAAATGGCGGCGACGGATGGAGTGCCGGTAGAAGTCAAGGAGAGTGAGATTTGTGCAACAGAGAACAACGCGGTAAGACATTTGCAAAAAACATAAATCAAATTTCAACAATTTTATCTTGAAAAAATACGGTTTCTGTGTTTATTTAGTGAAAAATTCTAATGTCCTGTACGTTATTAAGTGACGTAATTTCGATATTTAAAAGTGTGTGACTCAAGGGAAAATGGACCTTTGCTTTGGAGATTTTCAAGCTCTTTGTCTAGTAATTCATTTCCTATCCAATTTTTATTTTCACTTTAATAAGTTTCGTTCTAATTTCTTTTTTAGGAAGAATTATTAAACTTTTTTTTTTATTAGCTTTTAGTATAAATGCGAATTTGAAAAATGGAGAATTTTAACGAAATGTTAAAAGACGCCGATCTTTTGGCGGGCACGTGGTCCATCTTTTCTCGAAAAGAATTTTCTCCTTTTAATCGTAGCGTCTTTTATCTGAAAGTAAATTAATGTAGATTAATTAATGTCTTGTGTTTGTCTTTCAAGAGTGAAAATTGTTTTTTGAAAATCTACAGAAAGAAATTTTTCTTTTTCCTTTTTTTAATATTTGTGGTTATAACGTTTTTTTTCGGAAAAATTCTTTTGTCTCAAGGAAAAATTTGCAAAAAGTTGTTTAAATGACTTTCTTTGTTGATTAAAATTAACAATCAAAATTAGAATAAAATATTTTCAATATAATACTTGTTTGAAAATTACAATTTTTACATAACCTCAAAAGTTTTAAATTTAAAAAAAAAAATTTGAAATACAAGGCTTTGCACTCATCTACAAGAACCTACTATTTACTATTTTTTTGCGATTTTAAATTGTTGTGAAAATTTTGAAAACTTTTTGGATACTTTTTTTTAAAAGTGTGACACCGAAAGCTACTTTTTCTTTTTTTTTGTGAAAATTTTCAGAAATTTAAATTTGCTAATAGTTAAAATAATTTAATTATTCATTTTAAATTTTCATAAAATTATTCGAAAATTCAATTATTTCCAAAAATTTTAATAAAATCTTTCGCAAGAATTCAAACAAATTTAATTAATTTCGAAAAATTCGATAAAACTCTTCAAAGGATTCAATTTTTTAATAAATTTTGTAAAAAAATTATAATTATACAAATACAAATTCAAAGAAATTCTTCAAAACAATATTCAACTATTTAAAAAAGTTTTTTAAAAATGTTTTGAAATTTAATTATTTTAAAAAATGATAATAAAATTCTTTATAAGAATTCAATTATTTTAATAAACAAACAAAAATTTTCACAAGAATTCAATTATTTTTAATACAATTTGAATTAAATTATTCAAAATAATTTAATTATTCTTTTAAATTTCCATGAAATGATTTATTATTTATATATATTAAAAATAATTAATAAAATTTATTGCAAGAATTCACTCATTTTTAATACAATTTTAAATAAATTCCTCAAAAAATTTAATTATTTTCGAAAGTTTTATTAAAATTCCTTGAAAGAAATGAATTATTTTCGAAAATTTTGTTAAAATTCTTATTCAATTTTAAGAAATAATCAATTATTCTATCAATTATTTATTTTTCAATTTAAGTAAGTGAATTTTTGGTGGAACTTTTTAATAAAAATTTATTTGAAAATGAATTTTAGTTACAATTTTAGATAACAATAAAATAATAATAATTTCTAAATATTTTTTTTAAATAATTGAATTTTTGAAATATAAAATTCAAATGTTTTCAAATCATTCAATTTTTTAAAAAAAATTTTGAAAATATTTTATTTCTTTAAGTATTTTATTACAATTTTTTAATATAAAGTTTTAAAAAAATTTTATTAATGAATTGTGAAAATAATTAAATTCTTAAAAATTTGAATAACAAATTTTTAGATAAAAATTCAAAAATAAAAATTACTTTCTACAAAAAATTATCTAAAAATATTTTTTAACAGAGTAATTTTTTGAAATTCTTATTACAATTATTTTAAATTCTAATTTTTAAATTATTATTTAACAATAATTAACTTTTGGAAATATATAATCAAAACGTTTTCAAGTAATTCAATTTTTGTAAAATTTTATTGAAACAATTTTAATTTATAAATTTAAAAAATAATTGAATTCCTAAAATTTTAAATAACAAATTTGAAAATAAAAATAAATTTTCATATATTTTTAAATTATTTTTCAAATAATTCAATTATTGTAAAATTTTATTTGTAAATAATTGATTTCTATAAAGAATTTTAATTGAAAATTTTGGAAAATAATTTAATTCATAAAACTTTGATTGAAAACTCTTAAAAAAGTTATAGAAAAATATTTTTTAACAATGTTATTTTTAGAAATTTTTCATTATAATTATTTTAAATTCAATTATTTCAATTATTTTTTAAAATAATTAAATTTTTGAAATATATATACAATCAAAACATTTCCAAATAATTCAATTTTTGTAAAATTTTATTGAAAATAATTGATTTCTTTGAAGTTTTTCATTAAAATTTTTCAATATCAAGTTTTAAACAATTCTAATTAATTAATTTCGAATAACAAATGTTTAAATAGAAACAAAAAATGAAAATGGTTTTTTAAATATTTTTCAATTATTTTCCAAATAATTTAATTTTTGTAAAATTTTATTCAAAAAAATTGATTTCTTTGAAGTTTTTCATTAAAATTTTTCAATATCAAGTTTTAAACAATTCTAATTAATGAATTTTGAAAATAATTGAATTCTTAAAATTTTGAATAACAAATTTTTAAATAAAAACGAAAAATGAAAATAGTTTTTTAAATATTTTTCAAATAATTCAAGTTTTGTAAAATTTTATTGCAAATATTTGATTTTTTTAAAGTAATTCATTAAAATTTTGAAAAATCGAAGAATTGAAGAATTTTGATTTAAAATTTGGTAAATAATATTTAATAATTTAATTTTTATTTATAAAAATTTTATTTAAAACTTTTCAAAAAATTGTATTAAAATATTTTTTAACAAATTTTTAGAAATTTTTCATTATAATTATTTTATATTGAATTATTTTAAATATTTTCAAACATAATAAAATTTTGGAAAATATATTTAATCAAAACGTTTTTATAATTCAATTTTTTGTAAAATTTTATTCAATATAATTGATTTCTTTGAAGTTTTTCATAAAAATTTTTCAATATTAAGTTTTAAACAATTTCAATTAATGAATTTCGAATAACAAATTTTTAAATAAAACCGAAAAATGAAAATAGTTTTTTAAATATTTTTCAATTATTTTTCAAATAATTCAATTTTTGTAAAATTTATTAAAAATAATTAATTTTTTTGAGGTTTTTCACTAAAATTTTTCAATATCAAATTTTAAACAATTTTAATTAAAGAATTTTGAAAATAACTGAATTATTAAAATTTTCAATAACAAATTTTTAAATAAAAACGAAAAATGAAAATTTTTAAAATATTTTTCAATTATTTTTCAAATAATTCAATTTTTGGTAAAATTTTATTGCAAATATTTGATTTCTTTGAAGTATTTCATTAAAAGTTTGAAAAATCGAATAATAATGAAGAATTTTAATTTAAAATTTTGAAAATAATATTTAATTCATAAAACTTTTATTGAAAACTCTTCAAAAAATTGTATTAAAATATTTTTTTAAAAATTTTTAGAAATTTTTCATTAAAATTATTTTAAATTGAATTATTTCAAATATTTTCAAACATAATGAAATTTTGGAAATATATATAATCAAAATATTTTCAAATAATTCAATTTTCGGTAAAATTTTATTGAAAATAATTTGATTTCTTTGAAGTATTTAATTAAAATTTTGCAATATCAAATTTAAAAAAAAAATTAATTAACGCATTTTGAAAATAGTTGAATTCCTAAAATTTTGAATAACGAATATTTTTTATGGAAATCAGGGAAATATAGAATTAAATTTTTGTCTTTTTTTAATAAACTAATACGAGTTTTTTAGTCTTGAAATTTATTTTTTTGATTTCCTTTTTTTAGTCCTAAAGACACTTTTTGCTACTTATTTTTAAAACTAATTTTCAAGTGCGAAATTAATATACGGAATTTTGAATTTGTCTGTTGTCAACTTTTATATGTAATAAAACCTTTTTTGCGAATAAAAATTTGTTTCAACTATTTACTATAAAATAATTTTATTTATTTGCAATTTTGGAAAAAATTGATAAAAGTTTTTTTTTTTTTTGCAGGATCAAAAAATGGAGAATATGGAAGTTGCCGAGTCAATAATCCTGCCAAATAAGGAGGCTGCGTTGCCAAATGCAAACAGCAAGGATCATCAGCAAGGTGTTTCGGTTGATGAGATGACATCGCGGGATTATTATTTTGATTCCTATGCTCATTATGGAATTCACGAGGAAATGTTAAAGGACGAGGTTCGTACGGTGACTTATCGAAATTCAATGTATCACAATAAGCATTTATTCAAAGGGAAAATTGTCCTTGACATTGGCTGTGGAACTGGAATTCTCTCAATGTTCGCGGCAAAAGCGGGCGCCGCACGTGTCATTGGCATCGAATGCTCAAATATTGTTGAGTACGCGCAAAAAATTGTCGAGGCAAATAATCTTTCGAAAACAATATCAATTTTAAAGGGTAAAGTTGAGGAGGTTATTTTACCCGATGGAATTGAAAAGGTCGACATCATCATATCGGAATGGATGGGTTATTGTCTATTTTATGAATCAATGCTCGACACTGTTCTCTTTGCCCGCGACAAATGGCTTCGCGAAGACGGAATGCTCTTTCCCGACAAGGCAACACTCTTCATCTGTGGTATTGAGGATCGACAATATAAGGACGAGAAAATCAATTGGTGGGACGATGTTTATGGCTTTGATATGAGCAGCATAAGAAAGGTGGCAATTAGTGAACCTCTCGTTGATATTGTCGATCCAAAGCAGGTTGTGACAAATTCATGTCTCATTAAGGAAGTTGATCTCTATACAGTGACAAAGGCTGATTTGGAATTTTCCTCGCCATTTAATCTTCAGGTGAGACGAAACGATTACGTCCAGGCACTCGTGACATATTTCACTATTGAATTCACCAAGTGCCATAAACGAACTGGTTTTAGTACCGCTCCTGAATTACCCTATACACATTGGAAGCAAACTGTCTTTTATTTCGACGAGTACATGACGGTGAAGAAGGGCGAGGAAGTTTACGGTACATTCTCAATGAAACCAAATGCAAGAAATTATCGAGATCTTGATTTTATGGTTGAAATTGATTTCAAAGGTGAATTATGCACAGTTCACGAGACCAATAATTATCGCATGCGCTGATATCGATCTGACATTGATTCCACGTCGTCAATTTAGAAATTTTCACCGAGTCATATTCAAAAGCAGACTCTAAAAATTCAAATAAAAACAAAACTGTATAAAAATGTTAAGAATGGACTTATAATCGACGAAAAATATTATCACAAGAAAAAAAATGCGGTAAAACCATTACCGTTAGTTTTTATGTAAAAAATAATTGTGTTTTGCGAATTAAGAAAATTAATTTCTAATTGAATACTCGAAATCCTCGGAAATAGTTTACATCTATTTTCAAATCATGAATCGAATTTATGAGCTTTCAGTATTTATATTTCGAAAGAATTGCTTTCGCTTCAAAGTCTTTATGAAACAAGACACTCTTCCCAGATTCTTGATTTTGAATTAATTCAGTTATTGAGAAGCCTTCCGAAAAAAAAAAATTCCAGTAAATTATTTCTCCGAGTTTTTTTTTGTTTTTAACTTGTACTGTAAAACGTTTTCTTAGAATATTCTAGCTCAGTCAACTCTATTGACGAAAACAAATTTTGTCCGTTGTCAAATTAAATTCCAAAATACAGTATTTTCTCGTCCATGATTTATGAATTAAACTCTCAGTTTTTTGACGAATTTGTTTAGTTAGAGAGAAAAAGTTGTTCTCAACGAAAATATTGAAAACATATAAAATAATTTTTATTAAAAATATTTTTTATATATCTCATTTATAGAATGCTTTAAATAAATTTTTTTTAAGCAGAAAAATTATTTTATATGATATTTCATGTACAAAATGAGACAAAAAAAAAATGTCGATCAAGAAATGAAAATTGTAGATCGAAAGAGTACAAATCAATAGAAACTGTCCTTATTTTTTCTCGTCTTTTTGGTTCATTTTGAACCTCAATGGAGGAAAATAAATAAAACTCTCAAAAAAAAAAATTGTGACACGAATAAAAAAAAAAAATAAACAGATTAACAGTCTTGCAGCATAATTTTTGCGATTGCTGCCCTTAGACGTTTTAAGTGGATATGACATTTACGCGTAGAATACTATAAGTTATTACATCGATGGTTTTTTACGTTTCCTACGTGTAGATTAACGATAAATATAGAATTTGATTCCAAGACGAACTTGAATTTTAGTATTTTTTTTAAGGCCCTGTTTATTTTACCCAAAAAGAAAATTTACATTTGATTTTTGAATCCAAAGTCCAGATCCATTGAAACTTTATGAAAGTTAATAATTAATTAATTAAAACATAATAATTGAATTAAATTAAAAAGTGAACGAATTAAAGTCTATTTAGATTTTATTAAATTCAATAATATCTTTATTGTATCACTTTTTCCGTGATAAATGAAAACTTTTCCTTCCCAGGCATAATGTAGATAATTGACAATTACAAAATTTTCATTGTATTCCAATCTATTATTTCAATTTAAAAGAGATTTTCTATATTTTGAAAACAAATCACTAGCCCTTTTTCTTTTGTTCCGAATTTTACGCTTTCTTTTCTCCGAACTCATTCTAAAAAAAATAACTTTAAAGAGGTAATAATAACTTTCAATAACTAATTCAAGGTGTTTTTATAAATATAATTAAATAGAAATTATATTTATAATTTAATAATAATTATATATTATTATAATAATATAATAAATAAATTCATTATAGAAAAAAGATAATTTAAATTCGAAAATATGAAAATCTATTTAGAGGAGAAAAATGAGGGAGTGAAAATGGAAGAAAAGAAAGAAACCAAAATTAGTTAAAATTAGTTTTTAAATTAATTGGCATTACTTAATATCAACACGTTAAGAATTTATATATAAAATAAAAATATTTATATATATTAAAATATAAGGAAAAGAAATTAAATTTATAGAGATTTCTTAAAATATATACAACTACGTAGTGAGTCCTTTCAGTGAATTCGATAATTTTTGTGTTTTATAATCGCTCCTTAATTGAATAAACGAGACCAATATCGATCTATCCAGCACTGCCTGCAATAGAAAAAAAAACTTTAAATTTAAACCCAAAACAATTTTAATTCTTTACATGAATTTTTTTCTAAAAGTTTTTTTCTATACAAATTTTTTTTCTATATAAGAATTACAAGCTTCGCACTGAATAATTAGTTTTAAAACAGTAGCAAAAAGTGTCTTTAAGACTGAAAAAAGTAGATATCAAAAAAATAAATTTGACGACTAAAAAACTCGTTTTAGTCTATTAAAAAAAAAAGACAGAAATTTGATTCTGATTTCCCTGATTTCCATAAAAAATATTCACTGTTTTTCTTATCCTGATAATAAATTAAATTCTAATAAATTTTTATCAAAATTAAATTATTTTCCAAATTTTTAGTTAGAATTCTTCAAAACTTCGATTATTTTTAAAAATAATTTTTCAAAGTAAAGAAATAAATTTTTTTTTATAAAATTTATTTCAATTAAATTTGACAAAATTTCCAAATTAATTCGAAATTTGAATAAAAATTTTTAATTTTGACGAGAATTTGACTGTATTCAAAAAAATTAATTAAAATTTTTCAAAAGGTTATTTTTTATAATTTCTAAATTAAATTATTAATACCTGAATAACTTGTGTTCAACAAATATATAAACACTTACATATTTTTTCACAGGAACTAAAATTTTAAATAATTTTAATTTAAAAGCTTTTTAAAAATTTATTTACATCTAAACATTTGTATTACAACAAATTTTTAATATTCAATTATAATTTAAAATTGTATTAAAAAGTTCCAGAAGAATTCACTTATTTAAGTACAAAAATAAATAATTCATAGAATAATTGATTATTATTTCTTAAAATTGAATAAGAATTTTATCAAAAATTTTGAAAATAATTTATTTCTTACGAAGGATTTTACTAGAATTTGTAATTGAGTTTCAAAGAAAAAAATTTATTACTTTTAAAAATAATTTAATTCTTGTGATGAATATTGTTATTTATCTTTAATAATTGAATTCTTTCAAAGAATTATTTATGTAAATAATTGAATTCTTGAGAATAATTTTACTAAAATCTAAATAAAAGAACAATTAAATTATTTCAAAAAAATTTAATTAAAATTGTATTTAAAATAATTGATTATTTTCGAACAATTTTATTAAAATATTTGAAATTAATAGAATTCCTGTGAGAAATTCTAATGTTTTTGTAAATAATGGAATTCTTCCAAAAAATTTTTTAAAAAAACATTTTTTTAAATAATTGATTTTTTCGAGGAATTGAAATTAAATTTTTAAAAGAATAATTACATTTTTTAAGCTATTCCTTTAAAATTGTATTAAAAATAATTGAAATTCTGCGATAAATTTTATTATTTATGAAAATAATTGAATAGTTGCTAACAATTTTATTAAAATTTTCAAGAATAATTGAATTCCTAAGAACAATTTTATTACTTATGAATATAATTGAATTACTGTGAAAACTTTTATTAAAATGTTTAAAAAGAATTGAATTTCTGTGAAAAATGCTGTTATTTTTGAAAATAATTGAATTCTTCATAAAAATTTAATAAACACTGTTTTGAATAATAAATTTTTTCGAAATATAATAAATATTATGAAAATTTTATTTTAAATAATTGAACTCTTGTGGAAAACTTTATTTGTGAAAATAATTAAATTTCTCGAGGAATTCATTTAAAATTATATTAATTAAAAATAATTGATGAATTCTCGCGAAAATTTTTGTTTCTTTATTAAAATAAATTAAATTCTTATAAAGATATTGAATATCATTTTTAAAAATAATAAAATCTCAAAAAACATTTTCCTAAAATTTTTGTAAATAATTAAATATTTTGTTTTGAAGAATCCCTTTGAATTTTTTTTAAATAGATAATCGATTTTGTTAAAAATTGTAATTAATAATTTTATTATTAAAGTTTATTAAAAAGTATTTTTAAAAAATTGAATTATTTTAAAGAATTTTATCGGATTTTTCGAAATTGATTAAATTTGTTTGACTAAATTCTTTAAACCTATTGAAAAATAATTAATTTTTTAAAAATTTTAATTGAAAATTTAGTTTTTTTGATTGTAAAGTTTGAAATTAATTAAATTTTTTCAAAAAATTTCTCTCAATTTTCTAAAATAATCGTGTTTGTTAATAATTGTAATTAAAATATTTTATTAATGTAGTTTTTTTTAAAATAATTTTCCTTAAGAGTTAGTTAATTATTGTAATTAAAGATTTTAGTATTGAATTTTATTCAAATTTTTTGGAAATAATTGAATTCTTTTAAGGAATTTTATCGGATTTTTCGAAATTAATTAAATTTTCGTTGACTAAAGTCTTTAAATCTATTGAAAATAAATTAACTTTTTTTAAATTTCAATTGAAAATTTAATTCTTTTTATTATTGTAAATTTTGAAATTAATTAAATTTTTTCAAAAAATTTCTCTCATAATTGTAATTAAAAAATTTTATTTAAATTTTTAAGAAATAATTGAATTCACGAAAAGAATTTTGTTGTTTAATTTGTATTTAAATCTTTTGAAAATAATGTATTTTTTTAAAAATAATTTTACTTGAGTCTGTTAATTATTGTAATTAAAGATTTTAGTATTGAACTTTATTAAAATTTTTCGGAAATTATTAAATTCTTTTAAAGAATTTTATTATTGAATAATTGAATTCTTGCGAAGGATTTTATTAAAATTTTTGGAAATAATTGAATTTTCGAATAATTTTATGAAAATTGTAAAGAATAATTAAATTATTTCAACTATTAGCAGATTTAAATTTCTAAAAATTAAAAAAAAAGAAAAAAGTAACTTTTAGTGTCACACATTTAAAAAAAAGTATCCAAATAGTTTTCAAAATTTTCACAATAATTTAAAATCGCAAAAAAAAGTAGTAAATAGTAAGTTTTAGTACATGAGTGCGAAGCCTGTAATTAAATATTTCGAAATATTAATATTTATATACAAGAAACGAAATAAAAACGTACCAACTGATCCCCAGAGCAGACTTGCATCAAATTTTCCGGTTTGACAAGAAGAAGATTGCAGAGAGCATGCAATGTATCGAATAGAGTGACGACAGTGCTAATTTTCAGTTCCTTGACGCATTTTCTGTATTCATTCATATCGCAAATTGCACACATTGCTCCGGCTGAATTAAATTGAAATTGCTGTAAATGCTCATAAATAACACGATGAAAACGTATTCCCAATTCGGTGAGGACATTCTCAAGACTTTTACCATCGAGACTGTCGTCAATGTGTCTTATCATTCCCGTAACATATTGAACAACAGTCAAACACGCCGGTGTATTTAATGTATCAACATCACTCTCAGGTTTAAAATCCGTTTTACGTTGTTCAGTCTGCAAATAAACCTTCACCCAACCAACAATTGCATTTATACTCCGATCCAGTCCCAAATTCAATTTCATTTCAATTTGCTCCAATATTTTCTTCTTCTTCGTCATGCACTCCACATTCTTTGGCGTTGAGCTAAAAAAAAAAGAATTTTCCAATATTATTTATTTGCATTCTATAGAAAATAGTTTCAACCTATTTCAATATTTCAGGGCTTGAACTAAAATTCTTCTTTAAATCGATTATTTTTAATAATTTTCGAAAATGTGCTTTGAGCATTTTCAAATTCAATTTTACAAAATTTCAATTATTCGTAAATTCTTCAATTAAATATATATTAGAAAATAAAAACTTTAAATAATTTCAAAAAAAAGCCGCAATTAAAAATTCTAAAAAAAATTAATTTCAAAATTCAATTATTTCTAAAAATTTACCCTATAATGCTTTTAATATTTAATAATTATCTAAAATTTTAATTGAAATTAATTTTTAAATCAATTTTTATTAGAAAATTCTACTAGAATTCAATTATTTAAATAAAAATTTTAATGCAAAAATGCAAATAAATAATTTATTGAATAATTGAACGTTTTTTAAAATTCAATTCCCATAAAGAATCTTTGTTAACAAATTTTCAAATAATTGAAATCTATCAACGAATTTTAATTAAATTTTTAAGAATTTTTTCCAGGAATTCGATTAAAAATAATTAAAATTCTGCCATGAGTTTTATTATTTATGAAAATAATTGAATTTCTAAAAAGAATTTTATTATTTACGAAAATAATTGAATTACAATATTACAATATTTAATTTTACGAAATTTCAATTATTCGTAAATTCTTCAATTAAATTCTTCAATTAAATTCTTCAAATAATCTAAAAATAATTCAATTAATCTTTTTCAAAAAAAATTAATTTCAAAATTCAATTATTTCTAAAATTTTAGGCTATATTGCTTTCAATATTCAATTATTATCTAAAATTTCAACTTAAATTCATTTTTAAATTAGTTTTAATTAGAACATTCAACTAAAATTCAATTATTTAAATACAAAAATAAATAATTTATTGAATTTTTGAATATTTCTTAAAATTCAATTCTTAGAAAGAATTTTAGCAACAAATTTTTAAATAATTGAACTATTTTCATGCATTTTCATAAAATTTTTAAGAATAATTACATTTTTCGATGAATTAATTTAAAAATTTTATTTAAAAAAATTTAATACCTGAGAATAATTTTGTTATTTATGAAAAATAATGGAATTCTTGCCAAGAGATTTATTAAAATTTTTGAAAATAATTGAATTTCTGCAATAATTTGTAACTTCTTGAAAATTACATTTTTTTTAGTGTTTTTAACTCAAACTTTTTGATAAAGCCATTATTTTGAATAATTTTTGAAAAAGTGCTTTGAGAATATTCTATTTCATTTTTTTACAATTCAATTTTACAAAATTTTTAATTATTCGTAAATTTTGCAATTAAATATATATTAGAAAATAAAAACTTCAAATAATCTAAAAATAATTCAATTAAACTTTTTCAAAAAAAAAATAAATAAATAGGTAAATAAATTCAAAAAAAAAAATTAATTTTAAAATTCAATTATTACTAAAAATTCAGGCTACATTGCTTTTAATATTTAATTATTATCTAAAATTTGAACTGAAATTTATTCTTAAATCAATTTTTATTCGAGTATTCTACTAGAATTCTGAATTTAAATGTTTCTTGAAATTCAATTCTCATAAAGAATTTTATCAATAAATTTTTAAGTAATTAAATTATGTGGACGAATTTTAATAAAATTTTGAAGAATAATTACATTTTTCGAGGAATTCATTTAAAAATTGTATTAAAAAAAATTTTATTCCTGATAATAATTTTGTTATTTATGAAAAATAATTTTATTCTTGTGAAGATTTTTATTAAAATTTTTGAAAATAATTGAATTCTTGCGAAGAGTTTTATAAAAATTTTGTTTAAAATTAATTATTTTCCAACAAATTTTATAAAAATAGTATTTTAAATAATTGACAAGAATTTTATAAAAATTTTTAAAAAGAATTGAATTTCTGCAATAATTTAACTCAAATTCTTCCATAAATCTATAATTTTTAAAATAATTTTTTCTACTAGAATTTAATTATTTAAATGCAAAAATAATTATTTATTTAGTAATTGAATGTTTCTTAAAATTCAATTCTATTAAAGAATTTTATAAAAAAATTTTTAAATAAATGAATTCTTTTGACGAATTTTAATTATATTTTTAAGAATAATAAAATTTTTCGAGGATTTGATTAAAATTGTTTTAAAAATAATTAAAATTCTAGAAATGAGTTTTATTATTTTTGAAAATAATTGAATTCCTGTAAAAACTTTATTATTTATGAAAATAATTGAATTCCTGTGAAATTATTATAATTATTTTTTTATGAAAATAATTAAATATTTTCGAAGAATATTATCAAAAAATTTTCTAAATAATTGAATTCTTTTGGAAAATTTTATTAAAATAGTAATATATTGAAAATCATTGAATTGAGGAAAATTTTTTGAAAATAATTGAAATTTTGCTAAAAATTGTATTAAAAATTTTGAAAATAATTGAATTTTGGGAGAAGAATTTTAATATTTCTAAAGATAATTGATATTTTGACGAGAATTTAAAAAAAAAAATTTTGAAAACAATTGAATTTCTGCGAAGAATTTTATTAATTTTGAAAATAATTGAATTTCTACAATCATTTTTAATTTCTCTAAAATTCTTTTCAATATTTTGGAGAAAGAAAAGAAGAAGAAATTTTTCTTTTAAAGAAAAGAAAATTTTACTTAAAAAAAAAAGAAACTTTCTTTAAAAGAAAGTTTATCATTGAAAGAAAATAAAAAGAGAATCAACTTACATAACGAGAGGCACCAAACTATCGCTAAATTGCTCCTCCAATAATCGAATAATTGCATTGCATCGACGAACAATTTTAAAGAAATGTATTTCCGGTTGTGTGCGACTCTCTGGAATTGGAACACACTGTAAACCTAATTCAAGTGCATAATCAACGTGTTCGTCCACAAGTGATTTTAATAAAATATCCAATATTTGCGTTGCATTTGCCGGCAGATCATTTGGTTGCGATAATAATGAACATCGTTGAAATGCCAATTTACTTCGTTGCAATAAATTAATAGCCAATTCTTCCGAGAGAAATGTCTCACCGCCATAGTCTTCGATTTGTGCAATATTTATATTCGTTCTCGTACCAAGGACAGCTTGTAAATCTCTTCTTAATTCTTGAAAACCACCCGTTTGCAATACTTTCTTCTGATGATTTTTCGATTCGTAATATTCCGATAATAGTGCCGCTGCTTTGTCTCGCAATGATTTTGTCTCCACTCTATGTGTAAAAAATTGAAAAACGAAAAATGTAATTAAAAATAGAAATTCAAATTTAAAATTCAAATTCAAATTAAAAATAAAATAATTTTTCTAAGTAAGACAATTTTTCCAAAATAGAAACTTACGTAATATAACCATCGACATGTTTGTGAAAAATATTTCGAGTCAATTTAATTAAATAAGCCTCGTCAGTGCACATGTTGTACTTTTTCAAATCACTCGAGAGTTTTGCTGTCTTTAAATACAATTCGTAGAGATTTGTCAAATATTTTTCAGAGTCGGAACGATCCGCTAATTTTGCGACAATATATTTTTGCAGTCGTAAATGATAAATGTTTAAGACAAATTTCGCCATTACTTGTTCGGGATTTGTGAAAACTTGTTGCATTAGTTTATAATTTTTCGTGCACATTGGTATGACCTCTTGAAACACGTCCTTACCAAATGAACTCATTTGACTTTGTTCAATAAATGCGTCCATACATTGTGAATAGCCCTTGAAATGCAATAGAATTGATGCTAGTTTTTTCATTCGATTTGCGTCCTCACCATTTTGTGCTCTTACAAATTCCTCTATTAAATTTCTCTCAATCTCATGATATTTTGTACTAATTTTCTTCTTTGCGTGCTCAAATTTCTCCGATGGAAGCTCTTGCGCAATGAGATGAAGTTTCAATATCACGTCGGCTGCCTCGTCCAACTGAAATAATTTCAATAAATATATCTTCTTTAAAACATCAGCAATTTCAATTATAATTCCAAAATTCAATTATTTAAAAAATAATTAAATTCTAAAAGTGAGTTCACCTCAAAAATTCAATTATTTTCAGAAATTTTTATAAAATTCTTCGCAAGAATTAAATTATTTAATAAAAATTAATAAACTTTCCAAAAATTCAATTATTTTTAAAAATAATAAAATTCTTCTCAGGAATTCAATTTTTTTTTTAAATTTTAAATAAAATTCTTTGGAAAAATTCAACTATTTTCATAAATAATAAAATTCAATTATTTTTAGAAATTTTAATAATAAACTTCCCAAGAATTCGATTATTTTTAAAAATAATTGAATTCTTCTCAGGAATTCAATTATTTTCATAAATAATAAAATTCTTCTGAGGAATTCAATTATTTTTAAAAATATTAATTACATTCACAAGAATTCAATTATTTTTTTAAAAATTGTAATAAAATTCTTTGCAAACATTCAATTATTTAAATTTTTTCCTTATCGTTTTTTTCTGGTTATTTAAAATCTTTTTTTTTCTGAAAAATCCCTTAATTTTCAAAATGTTTAATAAATTTCTTAAAAAATATTCAAATATCTTCCTTTAAAACTTCAGCAATTTCAATTATAGTTCAAAAATTCAATTATTTAAAAAATAATTTTAAATTCTAAAATTCAGTTCATCTCAAAAATTCAATTATTTCTAAAATTGTCTGTAAAATTTATTTTAAAAATTCAATTATTTTCAAAATTTAAAAAAAAAAAATTCTTGGAAAGAAAATTATATTCTGTAAATATTAAAAAACGATACAATTTATTTATAAAAATTTAATTATAAGTCAATTTTTTAAATAAAATTCTTGAAAAATTAAATTTCTTCTTATAGAATTTAAAAACTAATTTTTAGAATTTTAAATATAATTCCCTGAATGAATTAAATTATTTTAGAAAATTGTAATTTTAAAATTCTGAGAAGAATTCAATTATTTTCAACAATTTAAAGAAAATTTAAGAAGTAAGTGTTTACTTTCAATTATTAAGAAACACGATTAGAATTTTAAAAACTTTAAAGAAATTCTTCATAAAATTCAATTACTTTCAAAATTTTCAATTAAAATTATTAAAGAAATTGGATTATTTTTAAAAAATTCAAAGAAATTTTTCAAAAGAATTTAGGTAATAAAAATTTTGAAAAATTTTAATAAAATTCTTCGCAAGAATTCAATTACTTTCATCAATAGATAATAAAATTCTTTAAAGGAATTAAATTATTTTCATTAATAGTAAAATTCTTCTGAGGAATTCAATTATTTTTAATTCAATTTTAGTAAAATTTCTCGAAAGAATATAATTATTTTTAAAATTATTAATTAAATTCGTTTATTTTTAAGAATTTTAATATAAATTAAATTATTTTTAACAATTTTGATGAAATTCTTTTAAAAAAATCATTATTTTCAAATTATTTAATAAAATTCCTTAAAAAAATTCAATTATTTTCAAAAATTCAGATAAAATTCTACGAAGCAAATCAATTATTTTTCTAAATTGTAAAATCTTCCGCAAGAATCCAATTACATATTTTCATAAATAAGAAAATTCTTCGCAAGAATTAAAATATTTTTATAAATAATAATATAATCCTTCAAAGGAATTAAATTATTTTCATAAATAAGAAAATGTTTCGGAGGAATTCAATTATTTTGAATACAATTTTAATAAAAATTCTCGAAAGAATACAATTATTTTTAAAAATATTAATTAAATTCAATTATTTCCAAGAGTTCTAATAAAAATTCAATTATTTTAAAAAATTCTATTATTTTTATAAATATAATAAAATTCTTCAAGGAATTCAATTATTTTTTAATATATTAAATAAAATTCAATTATTTTCAACAGTTTTGATAAGATTTTAAAGAAATATTAATTATTATTAAACGTTTTAATAAAAGTTTTCGATTGAATTTCGAAAGAATTTTATCAGAATTTTTGAAAATACATAATTGAATGTTTTGAAAGAATTTAATTCTTTCAAAACATTCAATTATTTTTATAAATTGTAAAATTCTTCGGAAGAATTCAATTATTTTCAATATATTAATTTTAAAATTGGAAATATTTAAAAAGAAAAATTATTATTATTATTATTATTTTGTTTTACTTTTTGTAAATAATAATACTCACGGATGATTTATCAGTGAAAATGTGACAAGTTAAAGGACCAGGACTGAGAAATTCAGAGAAATGTTTCATTAATTTTTGAGCTTCGACAGCTCGCGCTCTTGGTGTATTGACATTTTCTAATTGATCGCCTAAATGAAGAACTTTAGTTGCAACGAGATTAATTCTCTCATCGAGTTGATGAAAAAGTTCCATTGCATTTTTATTTCTCTCCTGTAAATCCAATGTTTCGAGGGCATGTCTCGATTCCTCTTCCTTTAAAGCACTCTCCAATTTTTCGCATTTCTTTTGCTGTCTCTCTTGTAGAACTTGTAGATCTTTAATTGCTTGTAGAAATGTTTCGTGAATTAAAAGAGGATCAAAAACACTTTTTCCATTTTCGCTTATTGTGTCATTCACCGTTCGCCAAGCTAAACGCTCGACAAATTCCTCGGGATCAAAGGGCTCCTATTGAAAAGAAAGTTTATTTACTCAAAGGAAAATTTACTTTTATTTATCAAATTCCCAAACTTTATTAATCAACTAAATCAAGTTTTGATAAATTTTCCCCAGAACAATTAAAAGTTGCTGCAATAATAAGGAAAATGTAATTATTTTAAAACATTGTTAATTAGAGCAATTACTGGAGAAACTTATATACGATAATTACGATTTTTTAAATTAATAGGTTAGGAAAAATAAAAAAATTTAAATTATCCTTTCGGATACTAGAAAAATAATTAACTTAACAATCCTTTTATTGTAAATTAAATCAATTTACCTGTTCAAGTTCCTTCATGTATTGTTGCATCATTTTGAAGCATACTTTTTAAAGGACCGGTATTAAAAGGAAAAAAATCCGAACAACTCTCGAATTGTTAATAAACAATTAATTCCCGTATTTTACGATAATTATTGCATATTAGGCAATAATTTACCTAATCAGGCAAATTTTCGAAATTGCATAATACGTCAAAACAATAAAACTGTGTCAAAGGTGTCAGTGTCAAAATCGAAAATAAATACATTTATAGGTTATGTTCGAATCCTGATACTCAACCAATGAAAATGATGGAAAATTTCAATTAAAATTCAAATGTCCACCAATAGAATTTGACAATATGAATTGTATCCAAATTAGAAAATTTTTTATTTTCAAATATAAATTTTTAAAATAATTTCATAAACAAAACATAAAACATTTACTTATTAAGTACAAAATTAATTATAACTGTTCATATTTTCAAAAATTTTAATAAAATTTCACGAAAGTATTCAATTATTTTCTAAAATTTTAATAATTCCTTCTAAACAATATTCAATTATTTTTTTAAATAGTAAAATCTTTAGGTACGCAAATTCAATTATTTTCAAAACAATTTTAATTGAATTCATCGGATGAATTCAAATATTTTAAAATATTTTCATACATTTCAATTATTTCCTAAAATTTTAATAAATTCTTCAAAAAAATTCAATTATTTTTATAAATACTAAAATTCTTTGCAGGAATTAAATAATTTTTAATCAAATTTAAATAAAATTACATGAAAGAATTTAATTATTTTCAAAAATTTCCATAAAATTCAATTTCAACAAGAATTTAAAATTCTATAAAAATAATTCAATTATTCTCAAAATATTTTAAAAAATTCTTTATAAAAATTAAATTACTTTCAAGGCAATTTTTAAATATATTCGTCAAAAAAATTGAAACTTGAAAGAATTAAATTATTTTCAAAAAATAATAAAATTCTTGTGATGAATTCAATTATTTTGAATTCTTGTAAAGATTTTAATATTTAAAAAAGTAATTTAACTGTTTCGAAGGATTTATTAAAATTTTAGAAAATAATTGAATTTTTTTTAAAAATAATATTAAATTTTTTTTTTAAATTTGAATTCTTTCATGAAATTTTATTAAAATTGTATTAAAAATAATTAAATTTTTGCAAAGAATTTTACTATTTATAAATTTATATGAATTTTTTCGAAGAATTTATTTAAATTTTAGAAAATAATTTAATGCTATTAAAATTTTTTCTAATAAATTAAGAAAAAAATTGAATTCTTTCTTGAAATTTTTTTGAATATAATTGAATTTTTTCGAAGAATATATTAAAATTTTAGAAAATAATTGAATTTTCTTGGAAAATATTAAAAATTTAATTCTTTCATGGAATTTTATTAAAATTTTATTGAAAATAATTGAATTTTTGCAAAGATATTACTTTTTAAAAAAATAATTGAATTGTTTCGAAGGATTTATTAAAATTTTAGACAATAATTGAATTGTTTCTTAAAATAATATTAAAAATTTTTTTAAAATTGAATTCTTACATGAAATTTTATTAAAATTGTATTAAAAATAATTAAATTTTTGCAGATAATTTTATTGTTTATAAATTTAATTGAATTTTTTCCGAGAATTTATTAAAATTTTAGAAAATAAAAAATTTCCATAAAATTCAATTTCAACAAGAATTTAAAATCCTCTAAAAATATTTCAATTATTCTCAAAATATTTTTAAAAAATTCTATATAGGTAAAAGTTAAATTACTTTCAATGCAATTTTTAAATATATTCGTCAAAAAAATTGAAAGAATTCAATTATTTTCAAAAATTAATAAAATTCTTGTGATGAATTCAATTATTTTGAATATACTTAATTTTAATAAAATTCTTTAAAGAAATTTAATTATTTTCGAAATAACTTTAGGTAATTGAATTTCTCGTAAAAAGTTCATTATTTTCAAATATTTTTATAAAATTCTTTATAACAGTTTAATTTTTTTTAAAATTTTAATAAATTCTTCGAAACATTTAAATTATTTTTATAAATACTAAAATTTTTCGCAATATTTCAATTATTTTGATAAATATTCTTCCGAAAAGAATTTTAATAGAATTTCTCGAAAGAATTTGAATTTTCAAGTATTATCATAAAATTCATTTATTTTCTAAAATTTTTAATAAATTCTTCGGAACAATTCAATTATTTTTATAAATAGTAAAATTATTCTCAAGAATTCAATTATTTTCAATACCATTTTAATAAAATTCTTCTTCATAAAATCCAATTGCTTCCAAATTTTAAATTAAAATTATTAAAGATACTCCATTAGTTTAAAAAAAATTCAAAGAAATTCTTCAAAAGAATTTAATTAGGATTTTTAAAAATTTTAATAAAATTCTTCGCGAGAATTCAGTTATTTTCCTAAATAATAAAATTCTTTGAAGGAATTCTATTATTATCAAATTTTTTGATAAAATTCTTTGCAACAATTCGATGATTTTCAATATATAAATTTTAAAATTGAAAATATTTGAAAAGAAAAATTATAAAATAGTTAAGAAACATAAAAGCAAACAACAACTAACTTCAAACTAAAAAAAATCTTCTTTAGTTACAAAAATATTTCCTTTTTGTTGAATAGAAGAAAAATTAACTCTTTTTTGGAACTTGAGGCCATAAAAATCAAAAGGAAGAAAAAAGTAAGTAATTACAATCTTTTTTTTAATAATAATTAACGTAAATTTTAATTTTTTTAAAGTGAAAAATATTTATTTTTGCCTTGCATAATTTTACTATATAATTATTATTTACGTTTACTTATAAATATTTGTTCGATGAATTTAGTAATTAAACTGAATTTAATAGTTGAATTGAATTTAATAATCAAATTGAATTTAATAATCATATTGAATATAATAATCAATAATAATGAAGTTGAATAAAATTGAAATATTAATCGAATTGAAACAAAATACAAAATTAAATATACATTTAACATATAATTATATAAATACGTGGTTTTGTCAGGACAAATTTTCTTAACTAAACCGAAATGTCTGCTACTGTATTTAAATTACACATCACTTTGTATAACTATTAACTATACTTGAAAAATATTAAAGTGCTCTTCTCTCTACATTCAGAAAAGAAAATGCTTTTTTAGAAAAAAACACACAAAGAAAATGTCAAGAAAACTACCGAAATGTAATTTCTAAAAAAACGCGTGAAATATTTTAGCTGTACATAATAAATATAGTTTTGAAAATAACAGCCTCTTTAAATCTTAACTATTTAACGATTATTTAACTATTTTTCAGTTTTTTTTTCTTTCTTTTTTATCGCTTTTGTGCGTAACTATAAAAATTTACATAAATTTTCTACGCACCCCTATACATAATAATGTTAATAATTAGAGTTATTTAAACTCAAGGCACAAAAATATAGTGTGAAACATCATTACTATCTTCCATTACTTTTGACTTGAGAAGTTTGATTTCTAATCTCAATTTTTCCTTTTTTAATTTTAACATTTCAGTCTCATGAAAAAGTTTCTCTTCCTCAGCTTTAAGAACAGCTAATTTTTGATGTATCAATAAAGGTTCACTTTCGTCCGATATCATTATTT
Source organism: Leptopilina heterotoma (assembly GCF_015476425.1). Classification (NCBI taxonomy): domain Eukaryota; kingdom Metazoa; phylum Arthropoda; class Insecta; order Hymenoptera; family Figitidae; genus Leptopilina; species Leptopilina heterotoma. The sequence goes on from NW_025111114.1 coordinate 4,861,562, forward strand.
CACGAATATTGTTACTTTCGGGATTTATAATATTTCTTGTTTTCACACCGTTTGCCTCACTTTCTGCACCGCTGTCTGCTTCCGTATCGAGTGCACCTTCCTTGACGACCCAAATTTTCTCCGAATCATGAAGTGGATTCGGAGATTTTATCACTGGTGATGAACGATTTGACAGGACTTTTTGTACAAAATGCGATGAACTGGGATTTATTTTCTTCATTTTCTCATCGTCAATGTGAGCTGATATCGACTCTGGAGAGAGGGCTGTAAATTTTGTTTTTAAATTACTAATTATTTTTTATTTCTAATTTTATTTGGTATTTAGTTTATCGCAGGCATCGCACTCAATAATTAGTTTTAAAAAAGTAGCAAAAAGTGTCTCTAAGACTAAAAAAAAGTAGATATCAAAAAAATAAATTTGACGACTAAAAAACTCGTTTTAGTCTATTAAAAAAAAAAAAGACAAAAATTTGATTCTGTATTTCCTGATTTCCATAAAAAATATTCACTGTATTTCTTATCCTGATAACTTCAATTCTAAATTTTTATCAAATTCAATTATTTTCCAAAATTTTAGTTAGAATTCTTCAAAAATTTAATTATTTTTAAAAATAATTTTTGAAAGCAAATAAATAAATTTTTTTTAAATAAAAAGATTTAAATTCAATTAAATTTGACAAAATTTCCAAATTAATTCGAAATTTAAATAACCTTTTTTAATTTTGACGAGAATTTTCCTATATTCAAAAAAATTAATTAAAATTTTTCAAAAAGTTACTTTTTTTATAATTTCTAAATTAAATTATTTATACTTGAATAATTTGTGTTCAACTAATATATAAACATTTACTTATTTTTCCACATGAACTAAAATTTTAATTAATTTTAATTCAAAAGCTTTATGAAATTTATCTCCTTCTAAAAATTTGTATTATAACGAATTTTTAATATTCAATTCTAATCTAAAATTGTAAGTGAAATTCATTTTTAAATCAATTTTTATTAAAAAGTTCCAAAAGAATTCACTTATTTAAAAGTAAAAAAGTAAGTAATTAATAGAATAATTCATTATTTCTTCAAATTGAATAAGAATTTTAACAAAATTTTTGAAAATAATTAAATTTTTCGGAAAATTTATTTAAAATTTTTATTAAAAATAATTGTATTTTTGCAATGAGTTTCATTAAAATTTTTTAACATATATATAAAATAATAAATCATTTTATGAAAATTTAAAAGAATAATTTAATTATTTTGAATAATTTAATTAAAATTGTATTCAAAATAATTGAATTCTCGCGAAAATTTTTTGTTTGCTTATTAAAATAATTGAATTCTTATAAAGAATTTTATCATTATTTTTAAAAATAATTAAATTCCAAAACATTTTCTTAAAATTTTTGTAAATTCAATAAAATTTCACAAAAGTATTCAGTTTTTTTCTTAATTCGTTACAAAATTTTTCAATTTTATTTATAAATAGTAAAATTCTTTGCCAAAAGAATTTAATTATTTTTTTAAATGGAAAACCTTTGCAAAAATGGAATTATTTTCAAAACATTTTCACTAAAGAATTCAATTTTTTTTTAATTCGCTATAAAATTTTTCAAATGAATTCAATTATTTTCTAAAATTTTAATATAATTTAATAACTAAATGTTTTATTTCAATTATTAACAAACACGATTATTTTAAAAATTTGAACGAAATTGTCAATACAATTCAATTATTTTTAAATTTTTAATTAAAATTATTAAAAAAAACTCCATTATTTTAAAAAAAAATTCAAAGAAATTCTTCAAAAAGAATTTTCCTAAATACCTACATTAATTTTAAAATTGAAAATATTTAAAAAGAAAAATTATTAAAAAAGTTAAGAAACAAAAAAGCAAAACGATTATTAACATAGACTTTTAAAAAATTGAATTGTTTTAAAGAATTTTATCGGATTTTTCGAAATTTGTTGAATTTGTTTGACTAAATTCTTTAAACTTATTGAAAATTAATTAATTTTTAAAAAATTTAGTTCTTTTTATTATTGTAAATTTTGAAATTAATTAAATTTTTTCAAAAAATATCTCTCAATTTTTTAAAATAATCTTTTTTGTTAATAATTGCATTAAAAAATTTTAGGTATTGAAATTTTTAAGAAATAATTGAATTTCCGAAAAGAATTTTATTGACTAGTTTGTCTTTAAATCTTTTGAAAATAATGTAGTTTTTTTCGAATAATTTTACTTGAGTTTGTTAATATTATTGTAATTAAAGATTTTAATATAGAATTATATTAACATTTTTTGGAAATAATTGAATTCTTTTAAAGAATTTTATTATTATTGAATAATTAAATTCTTTCGAGGGATTTTTATTAAAATTTTTGTGGAAATAATTGAATTTTCGAATAATTTTATGAAAATTTGAAAGAATAATTAAATTATTTCAACTATTAGCGGATTTAAATTTGTGAAAATTAAAAAAAAAAATGAAAAAGTAGCTTTTAGTGTCACACATTTAAAAAAAAGTATCCAAATAGTAGCTAATCGTAAAAAATGAAGTAAATTTTAGTAGATAAGTGCGAAGCCTGTTATCGTAATTATTTTGTTTCTTGTATAGGAAAAGAACAATTTTTCTTGTTTAATTAGAAAAAAAAGAAGTTAATTAAAGAATTACCTTCATGATTTGGAGATTGACTATCTTGAACGCTGGAGGATAGTGGATAGGTATTAAATTCTCTCTCGTCGACAAATACGGAACCATCGGCATTGACAATTGATTCGACAATAACAGACGGATCTCCGTCTTCCATCACTAATTCGCCGACAATTTCTCCATTAACACTTATCATATCCGTGTCTCTTGCGGCACTGACCAATTGACTTTCGGCATTACTCATCTCATCGACAGACTCTTCTTGCATTAGAGGATCGCAATAATTGTCATCAACGTCGTTTCCTTCTCCCGCTTCTAATTCGTTCGATAAACTCTGCAATGATAGGAAATCACTTTAAAAATAGTAAAAAAATTAGATGCATACAAAATAGAAATAAAAATTAGAAACAAAATGAATAGAAATAAAAATTAGAAACAAAATGAATAGAAATAAAAATTAGAAACAAAATGAATAGAAAAAAAATTCGAAACAAAATGAATAGAAATAAAAATCAGAAACAAAATGAATAGAAAGAAAAATTAGAAAAAAAATTCGAAACAAAATGAATAGAAAGAAAAATTAGAAACAAAATGAACAGAAAAAAAATTAAAAACAAAATGAATAGAAAGAAAAATTAGATACAAAATAGAATTAATTTGGAGATATTTTGAGTTATTTGAGTACATTTTGAGCCCAGCATGATGGATCCTGTTCGGTTTTCAATCTCTTTATGGTTCGCGACACTTCGTCCTCGCACTCGATGAAATTCTTTCGATTCGATTCTTTCTTTTGAATATTTTCAATGTCGTGTATCTTCTTAAAAAGCTGATAAGCCCGCTCGGGTGTTATTTCCTTTTTATGCTTATTAGCAGCCGCGATATTAAATAAATCCTTTGAACGTAATATTTTATTAGTCCGCAATCGAACGTATTCCTTTAGTCGTTTTCGATCAATGTGCAGTTGCATTAAATCTTGAACCTCCTGTTTTATCTCACCGCACAATTTTCTTTCTTGAGGTAAATTTTTGAATAGTTCCTATTAAAAATATTTCCAAACATGTAGAATTTTACTTTTTTTTTGCAAATTATAAATTTGCGATTTATATGTAAATGCGGTATTCCATTTCTTATTATTTTGTAAATTAAAAAATTTTATATTCAATTATTTTCAAAAATTCAGATAAAAAATTCTTCGAAACAATTATTTTCATAAATAATAAGAAAATTCTTCGCAAGAATTAAAATATTTTTAAAAATAACAAAATCCTTCAAAGGAATTCAATTATTTTCATAAAAAATAAAATGTTTCGGAGGAGTTCAATTATTTTCAATACAATTTTAATAAAATATCTCGAAAGAATATAATTATTTATAAAAATATTAATTAAATTCAATTATTTTCAAGAATATTAATATAAATTAAATTATTTTCAAAAATTCTGATAAAATATATTCTTCGAAACAATTCAATTACTTTTAATAAATTGTAAAATTCTTGGGAAGAATTCAATTATCTATTTTTGTAAATAAAAAAAATTCTTCTGTGAAATTCAATTATTTTCAATTCAATTTTAATTAAATTTATGAAAAAAAATTCAATTATATTCAAGATAATTTAAAAAAAATTTCTTAACAGGTTCAATTATTTTTAAAAATGGTAATAAAATGTTTTTAAACAATTCAGTTGTTCTCAAAAGTTTTTTTTATAAACTTCTTTGTAAATTTCAATTATTTTAAAAATTTTCAATTAAAATTACTTTAAAACAAAACTAATAATTACAATATTTTTACAAAATTTAATGAAATTCTTCAAGAAAAATGTAATTATTTACAAAAACTCTATGAAAATTGTTTAAAAGAATTTAATTTTCTATGAATAATTTTAATACTATTAAATGGAAAAATTGTTAATTACAATTAATAATAAACACGATTATTTTGAAACCTTGAAAGAAATTCTTCTTAAAATTAAATTATTTTAAAAATTTTCAGTAAAAATTATTTTTAAAAAACTTGATTATTTTTAAGAAAATTGAAATAAATTTGTTAAAAACAATACAATTATTTTACAGAATTTTAATAAAAATCTCGCCAAGAATTAAGTTTTTTTAAAAACAAATTTAATTACATTTTCTCGAAAGAATTCAATTATTTGCAAAAATGTTGATAAAATTCTTGAAATGAATTTAATTATATACAAATTTTTTTATAAATACTTTACAAGAATTCAATGATTGCTCATCGACAATTTAATTATTTCTGAAAATAATTGAATTCCTGAATAGAATTTTATTAAAAATTTTTAAATAATTGAATCTGTGCGAAAAAAATTATTATTTCTACAAATAATTGAATTTTTGATAAACTTTAAAAACAAGAAAATTTTTTAGAAGAATTTTATTAAAATTCTATTTAAAATAATTGAATTCCTGTGGAAATTTTACTATTTATTGATATTATTTAATTCTTTCGAAGAATTTAAAAAAAAACTGTTTAAAAATAATTTAATTTTCCCTGAAGTTCAATAAAAATTGTATATATTTTAAATAATTGAATTCCAGCGAAAATTTCATTATTTATGAAAATAATTGAATTTCTGAACAGAATTTTATTAAAACTTTTTTAAATAATTGAACCTCTGTGCAAAATTTAATTATTTTTTTAAATAATTGAATTTTCTCAGAGAATTTTTACAAGATTTTGAAAAATAATTGAAAATTTCGAAGAAATCAATTAAAAATGGAATAGAAAATTGTTAAGAATTTTATTATTTATTTTAAAATAATTGAATTTTTTACGAAGATTTTTATTATTTATAAATTGATTAAAGAATTTTATTCCAATTAGTGAAAATAATTGAATTCTTAATAAAATTTAATTATTTTCTAATTTTTTTTATAAATTCTTTACAAGAATTCAATGATTTTCAGTACATTAATTTAAAAATTTTAAACATACAAAAAGTTAGGAAACAAAAAAGCAAACAGCAATTTATAAAAATATAAATTTCCATTATTTTCTTAAATTCTTATTTCTTAAAGTTATGAAAATAAAAAATTCTTTACCTCTGAAATTTCGTGATTGTGTTCATTATTTACACTCGTTACTTCCAATTTTGTACCGTCTTTTGAAGCTCTTAACATAATGTGAGCCTGACAATTGGTTCTGATAGATCTAAAAATAAAAAATAGAAAATTATAATTGACTCGAATTTTGAATTTTAAAAATTCGTTGATGAACTTACTGCGATTGTCGTCTTCCAGCTCCTCGGGGAAAGAACTTTTGTCCACCATAAATGCAGGCATATTTAACAGAATAATATTTTAATCTTGCACTTATAGGACGAGCTGTTTTCATATGTGCACCATTTACTGTTCTACTGTCTCGTCGCCAGTAATGCACAAGACTTTGTTTCGAAAATTTTTCCAATTTCTGCTCTAGTTCCTCGTAACTCTCAAACAATTCCCCAAGACGAAAAGATATATCCTCATCATCCGTGGCATTGTCCATTGCAACACTCAAAATCTAGTGTCTAGCTAAAATTTTTCGAAAATTGTATCATAAACATTCAGATCTTTATCTCTTTTTTCTAATTCTGTGTTTTTCTATTTATATTAAATCTTTTAAAATAATATTGAATATTATAAAAATTTACAATAACGTTTATATCAGTTGATATTTAATTCTTAAATATCAAAAATAATATTTATAAAATAAAACATCTTCAGGGATCGCGGATTGGACCTTTTGCCAAAAGTTAGGTTAGAATTACGAAAAATAATTCAGGCAAAAAATTTTGAAAAATCATTTTAAAACCAGTTTTTAAGGAATTGAATGTAAAAAATTACAAATGTTATCGTATTTTTATTTTTTATCAAACGAATTTTGCAATATTTTTGAAATTATTGTCATTTTTTTTTTTTTTTTTTTGAGGTTATGTTTTCATTTTGATTGGCGTGGCACAAGCCAAGATGGTTGAAAAACTGCGCCCGTGAAGAAATCACTGTTTTCTCGAGAGACGGGTAAATAATAATGGAGGTAATGGCAGGAGAATTTGTCATTTTTCTCTTAAATTTTCATTTCTCGGGCATTTTAAAGTTTAAAATCATATTTTAAAGGGCTTGATTCTGTTAATTGAATGACAAAAAATGTAAACACTTCTTACCTTGGTCTTATCCAATGACGCACTAGACAAAAATTACTCATCTGCGGCGCAACTGTTATACGTTCATTTTAAATTCCTTTTGTTATTCTTTTTTTTCATTTATTTATATCGAAATAATTGACATTTTTTTTTTATTTATTGATATTTTTCTTATTTTCCAATTGTTATCACTGCAGTTTATTTTATTTTTTTACTATTGATATCTATGTAGAAAAAGCAAAATACTTTTTTTTTAGAATATTTAAAATGACTGCCATTTCATTTCAAGAGGGAAATATTTGATAAAAAAATATTTTTAAAAATTATAAATCTTATCAATTATAAAATTAACAAAATTAGGCAAAGTTAGATGAAAAGTATTTTTGTAATACTTTTTAGGTTATGAGAACAAAAAAAAGGGATTTTAAAGATTTGCGCGGATAATTTTTGGAATAAAAATTGTTTATGTTTCGTGTTTAGAAGAATATAAACATTTTGTTTGTTATTCAATTATACAAATCACATATAAAGCTTCTTTTATTAATTTTTTTTCTCGATTTTCTCATATATCAACGTTAAAAATCGCTCAAATCGGCTTCATTACTAGAATCTAGTGGTGGAATTGGCGGTGGTACATTTTCAAATTCCGGAGCAATCTACAATATAGAAATCTGATAGAAATGTATTAGAATACAATGAAAATGAAAAAAATTATTTAACAAATAATTACCTGAATAAAATTATTCAAATTCGTCTCGGAATTTAATTTGAAATCGTTTTTCGTGTCTTCGTTGTCTTCTTTTAAAGATGATGATGATAATCTCTCTGTTTCCTGTAATTGACTATTTTTCTCTTGCATTTTCTTTTTATCACTCGATTCTTCCTCACATTCATCGCTATTCAGTACTTTTAAAGTTATGTCCTGTTTTTAAAATATTATAAATTTTATTAAAATTATTATTAATTAATTAATAATTAATAATAATAAAGTACATGTTCCGGTAATCTGTTCGCAGTTTGAAGTTAGTTGTTCGCTTTTTTCTTTCTAAACTTTTTTATAATTTTTCTTTTCAAATATTTTCAATTTTAAAATTAATGCATTAAAAATCATCGAATTGTTGCAAAGAATTTTATCAAAAAATTTGATAATAATAAAATTATTTCAAAGAATTTTATTATTCAGAAAAATAACTGAATTCTCGCAGAGAATTTTATTATTTAAAAAAATAACTAAATTTTCATAGAGAATTTTATTAAAATTAAAAAAAAACCAATTAAATTCTTTTGAAGAATTTCTTTGAATTTTTTTTAAACTAATGAAGTTTCTTTAATAATTTTAATTGAAAATTTTGATAGCAATTGGATTTTATGAAGAAGAATTTTATTAAAATTGTATTGAAAATAATTGGATTTCTGCAAAAGATTTTACTATTTATAAAAATAATTGAATTATTGCGAAGAATTTTACTATTTATAAAAATAATTGAAATGTTTCGAAGAATTTATTGAAATTTTAAAAAATAATTAAATTATTATGAAGAATTTTATAGAAATGTTTTGAAAATAATTTAATTTTTGTAAAGATTTTAGTATTGAAAAAAATAATTGAATTGTTTAGAAAATGTAAATAATGGTAATTGAAAATTAATGGCAAATAAAAATAGTGCGGTAATTGAAAATAATGTTAATTAAAAATAGTGGCAAATGAAAATAATGTCAATTGAAAATAACGGTAATGAAAATATTAATTTTCTAAACGTATTTTGAATATTTCTTACCCTCAACGTGTTAGCAATCGTTTCTTTTATAAAACTAGTTGAATAATTGTCTTCTATGAATTTTGACAGTAATGTGTGGTACGTATTATTCATGATCAATTTCACTTCCTTATTTTTATCACTTTTCTGAAAAGAAGAACGTAATTGTAAATTTATAGTGTTTATTTTTATTTTCTTAAAATAAAATGAGAAAACTTACAGAAGTGGATTTAATTTGATTTGTACTTGCAGCAATTTCTAACGATTTGCAATTAGATTGAAGTTGTAAAATTTCCCTCTCTAGATTGGAATTTCTCTTTTGACAATCATTCAAATTTTCCCTGGCAGCTTCATGAAGTGTATTTAAATTATCGAACTCTTGTTTCTTCGTTGCTAGATTCGTTTCTAAACTTAATATTTTCTCCTTTAGTTCCAGATTCACTTGATCTAAACTCCTTTTTTCTTCTTTCAGTTTCGTTATTTCCTGGTTGGCATTATTTGCTATTTCTGAAAATAATTTTACAATATTATTATTAATTCCTAGGTATTATTAATTATTATTATTATTATTATTATTATTATTATTATTATTATTATTATTATTATTATTATTATTATTATTATTATTATTATTCAATATTTTCGTAAATACCTCTTATCGTCTTCAGTTCCTCTTCTTTGGTTAAAATAGTCTCTTGCAATTGATTCATTTGACTTTTATTACTTTCCTCAAGTTTACCGGAAGTAAAAATTGAATTACTTTTCGTTTCTGGTGAATTCAATGAGAGAATCATTTTCAACGTGTTCTCCATTGTTTTATCATTGCTCGGTGACGAAGCGTTTTGAAGTTCCAAGACGTGGAACTAAAATCAATGAAATTGAAAATTGGTATGAATCAATAATTAATAAAATGGTATTTTTGAAAATAAAATTACTTTATCCAATAATCGTTGAATATTGTCGGATATTTTTGACATTCCCATTCGAATCTCGGCATTTTGTGTTCTTGACTCAGTTAAAAATATATTCAAACTTGGATCTAATGTTCCAGGCATTGTTTGAGTGACGAATTGTTGTGCCATGGGAAAAGTTTGACCGTCAACCGTCATATATTGTGACTAGAAATTATTGAAATTAATTCATTTTTGATAAAAAAAATTCAAATTTTAATTTAATTTTCCATTTAATTTAATTTAATTTAATATTTTAATTTTTTTCAATTTTACCTGCACTTGAGTTGGTGACCATTGTGGAGTGTAAACGACTGGATACAATGACGATTGTACATTAGGAACCGATGAAGTCACTTTTGATTTAATAACTTTGTGAAGATTACCAGTTTCTGTAATTTCGTGACTAGATTGAAATTGCTTTTTCGATGGACTTGTCTCTGGCAATTCTCCCTAATAATAAATTTTAATAAATTTTTTAATTTAAAAATCACAATTAATATTTATAGGTATTAATCACAATTACTGATATTTTTAATTTTCATTCACGTCTTTTGAAATTTAGTGTTTCTATTTTTCCAGTTTAGAGAAAATTCTTCTTATCTCACCTTTCTGTGTCGTATTGTTCGTTCTTTTTTTATCTCATCCTGAAATTGACAAAGATGATTTATTTTTAAATTTAAAAATTTTGAAAAAGTAATTTGAAAAAAGCTGTGATTTTAATAATAAAATTTAATAAAAACATGTAAACCTCAGTGTCATCTGAATCGGTAGTCGTTGATATGGAAGTTTTTGGAAGAATAGATTGTCCCATTTTTGCCATTCTCGATATTATCGAAGCCTTACTTGACGAGATTAAACTCTCTGCTTCTGGAATTTTCATTTCCTTTGCCCTCTGAATATTTATTATTTCTATTTCGAGAACGATGTCTCTTTCCTTGGGAAATCCAGGACCGAGGCTAATCTAAAAATTATAATGGAAAAAATATAATTATGGGAAGACCGGGTTGCCACAAAAATTTAATTTTCATTTTCCCTGACCCTACAGAATATTCTGATTCACTCTAAAAATTATTAGAAACACAACAAAAATTCTCCAATTACATTTATTTACGAATTTCTTTAATTGTAAAATTATTCAAAAACACCAATATTTTAATAATTCCAATTCAATTATTATTTTGTGCAATTTTTAACTAAAATTCTTCTTAAAAATTTTCAAATTTATTATTTGTTTACAATTCAATTAGAAAATAAAAACTTGAAATAATTATAAAAAATTTTGATTAAGCTTTTCGAAAAAAATTAGTTCCTTTGAATTTTTAATATTAAAAGTATGAAAAATTCAGATTTTCAAAAATTTTAATTTGAAAACTTTACAAAATTCAATTATTTTTAAAAATTGTCCATTAATTGCTATCTTCCTGTTTTACAACAATTTAAATTTCTATAAAATTGTTAAAAAAAAATTTAATTATTTACAAAACTTTTAATAAAATCCTTCGCAAGAATTCAATTATTTTTATAAGTAATACAATTTTTCACATCACTTCAATTATTTTTAAAAAAAGTAATAAAATTCGTTGTAAGAACTCAATTATTATCATAAATATAATAAAATGTTTCGTAGGATTTAAATTACTATTTTTAATGCAATTTTAAATGAATTTCTCGAAAAATGTAATTATTTTCAAACAATTTTTGCAAGAATTCAATTACATTTCACAAATAATGAAATTCTTCGATGAAATTAAAATATTTTCCAAATCTACTATTTAAATAAAATTTCTCAAAAGAATTCAATTATTTAAAAAAAAAATGTAATAAAAAAGGATGCAATAATTCAATTATTCTCCTAAATAATAAAATTCTTCACAGGATTTCAAATATTTTTTAAAAATGTAATAAAAATGCATTGCAAGAATTCAATTATTTTCATAAATAATAAAATTCTTCACAGGATTTCAATTATTTTTAAAAAATATAATAAAAGTTCGTTGCAAGACTTTAATTTTCCTAAATAATAAAATACATTCTTCTCAGGATTTCAATTATTTTTAATAAAATTTTAAGTAAATTCTTCGAAAAATGTAATTAATTTCAAAAATTTTATCGAAATTCTTCGAAAGAAATAAATGAACAATTATCAATTATTTTTAATTTTTCATCTGAAGTTTTATCTAAAATTTATTTTTAAAACAATTTTTATTAGAAAATTCTACGAGAATTCAAATATATAAATTCAAAAATGAAAAAATTATTGAATAAATGAATGTTTCTCAAAATTGACGTCTCATAAAATGTTTTATCAACAAATTTTTAAATAATCGAATTTTTTCGACGAATTTTAATAAAATTTTCAAGAAGACTTACATTTTTTGAGGAATTTGGTTAAAATTACAATTAAAAATAATTGGAACTATTTTTATGAAAATAATTGAATTATTGTGAAAAAATTTGTAAATAGTTGAATTCCTGTGAAATGTTTATTATTTATGAAAAGAATTGAATTTTGGAGAAGAATTTTATTATTTTTAAAGATAATTGAAATTTTGACTAGAATTTTTTTTTGAATTTTTGAAAAAAAATTGAATTTTTTCAAACATTTGTAATTTCTCTAAAATACAATTTTTTTAGTGTTGTTAACTAAAATTCTTGTATAAATCCATGATTTTTAATAATTAATTAAATACATAATATTAAAAAGTGAAATAAAATTAATTATGAATCCTGCAAATTTAATTTTTAAAAACAATTGAAATTTTGCAATGAATTTTATTAAAATTTTTGAAAATAATTGAGATTTGGCAATGAATTTTATTAAAATTTTTTAAAGTAATTCAATTTTATTGCTTTTGAACATAATTGAATTGCTGCGAAGAATTTTCAAAAAATTCATGCAAATTCTATTTTTTATAATTATATTCTTGTGAAAGTTTCATTATTTCAGAAAATAATTGAATATTTGTGTAGAACTTTGTTAAAATTGTTTTTAAATAATTGAATTCTTTTGGAAAATTTCATTAAAATAATTGATATACAAATTATTGAATTAAGAAAATATTTGAAAAGAATTGAAATTTTGCAATGAATTTTATTATAATTTTTGAAAATAATTTAATTCTTGTGATGAATACTATTATTTATGAAAATAATTGAATTTTGCAATGAAATTTATTAAAAATTCTAAAAATAATTGAATTTTTCTTTTTATTTATAAAGATAATTGGGAATGTTGACGAAAATTTGTATTTAGTTTTTTTTCTAAAATAATTGAATTTCTGCGAAGAATTTTTTTAATTTTGAAAATAATTGAATTCTTGAGATGAATATTTTTATTTATGAAAATAATTGAAGTTTACAATGAATTTTATAAAAATTCCTGAATATAATTAAATTTTGGTGAAGAATTTTTGCTATTTATAAAAATAATTAAAATGTTGACGAGAATTTTTTTTTGAAAATAATTTAATTTCTGGAAAGAATTTTAATATTTATTAAGATAGTTGAATTCTTTCGAAGAATTGTATTAAAATTTTTAATATTGAAACCAATTTCAAACAGAATTGAAATTAAAATTTGTCAAAAAAATATTTCATTAAAATGATTTATAAGTAATAATTTTATGGCAGTTTTTTTTTAATAGAATTAAGTTATTTAAAATAAATTATTGTCAAAAAAAGAAGAAATTTGTTTTTTCAGAAATTTAGAATTTTCTTATGAATTCTAAAAGTTGAATTTTTTTTACTTTTCCCTGACCTGTGGCAATCCTTGAAGAGTAAAAAAATGATAAAAATTTAATAATTACCTGCTTACTCGGCGGTAATATTAGCATTCGTCTCAAATTTTTCATCGTTCCCAACAATATTCTTTCCCAATTATCATCAGTGGAAATTTCCACTGTCATTGACAATTCAGCGGTTGAATTATTTTTTAATGGTTGAATTATTTCTGTGGTAATAATGTATTTTAGGGAAATTTCATCACCCTCTTTTGCCTTTTCTCCCTTTTCATTCACTGCATTTAAATCCTGATAAATTAAAGAATTATTCGTCTTTTCACGACGTGAAAGATATCGTGAGACGCCAATTTCTCTTGCAAACTCAATGCATTCTTTACTGGTTTCAAAAAGTATTGACCAATTTTCCTTTCGATTATCATAATATGTAGAATAATTATTTGCCTGCACAATGTAGGAGAAATCGGGATTTATCGAAACAATGGATATGTGCTCTTGTTTACTTCGATAGAGTATTAATTGATACGATTTTGTAGAAACATTTCCCACTAGAGCGAGGCCAAGTTTTCCTATCGATGTATAATTTCCGTTCTGTCTATTCATAATAAATATTGATGAATTATTTAGAAATATTAACGTTTCACTTGCAGTTTTTCAAAAATGAGGTAAAATAGATCAAAATAAATAATAATATTAATAAATTATAATAATTAAAAATAAAATTTCTATCGTACAGTAAAAAATTATTATATACTTACAATTTATAAGCGTGTACAGCTTTTGCAATAACAACTTCGGTTTTCGATTCTTGAGTAACATTTTTTTGTTTTGTTGGAAAAATTTGCGGCTGAGTATTTACATTATTTGTGTTCATACCAAATATTGAAGCCAATCTGGAACTATAATAATTTTTACGTTTTGTTTGTTTAAAAGGTTTAAAACGTTTGTAAACTTTAAAAAATAATCTTATAGGTTATGTCAATTCAAATTTGTTTATTATCTTTCAAATAATAAAGCAAAAATCTAATTAAAAGTATTTAAATACAATACGTTAAATGATTTATTAAAATTATTAATAAAAATTACCTTCCGGAAGGTAAAAATCCATCATCATCTTCCTCGCGAAATATTTTATCAAGATCAGGTAATTGATTTTTGCCACTCATATTTATAAAATTGTTATAAAATATTTATATACGATTTACACAAATTTACAGTGGAAATTAAATGTGAGACCAAAGACGAAAACGAAATAAAGTAAATTGTGTTTATCTCGTTTGACAGCTAACCTAAAAACAACAACTTAACTCATTGTGTATAAACAGTTTTCTTATTTACCGACAGGAGAAATTTTCTACAAAATTATTTTTTTTCGGTTTTCTCTATATTTAAAAAGAATTAAGAAGAAATGATAAAAAACTTTGAAGTTTTAACAGAAGCATAAAAGAGGTAAATTTTAACAACACAAAGAATTTAAATATTCGTTTCCTATATATTTTTTGCAGAATATTTATATACATATTTTACCAAAAATGAGTGATTATTAACAAATTTTCATTCTGCTTATTTAATTATTTTATCTGTAAATTAAGAATTATTTATTTAGCTGGATCAAATGTATAATGCTTGACACCGGCTTGTGGCCATTGTTTCTCCATCTGAAATCAAATTTATTTTTTAATAAAATTTCAAATGAGAACATATTTTATAGTTTCTAATTTAAAATCAGAGCATTTCTTTTGAAATGAGATTAGGTTTAAAATTTAACACTTACCACCGCTGGGAAATATTTATAATCTTCTGCCAGTAGAATAACAGATACAAATATAGTAACAAATGAAAAAAATGTAACAAACGCTTTCCTGTTTGAAATTCTCGGTTTAGTTCCTATCCAGTCAATTTTTTCTGGACCAATCATGTCAAATTCTTCAGGAAGCTAGAATTATACAAATATTACAAAATTTTTTACTTTCAAATATAAATTTTTTAAATAATTTCATAATCAAATTCAACAAGAATTTTAAATTCTCTAAAAATAATTCAATTATTCTCGAAATATTTTTAAAAACTTCTATATATAAAACTTAAATAACTTTCAAGGCAATTTTTAAATGTATTCGTAATAAAAATTTGAAAAAATTCAATTATTTTCAAAAAATAAAATAAATTCTTTAAATAAATTCAATTATTTTCGAAACAACTTTAATTGAATTTCTCGAAAAAATTTCATTATTTTTAAATATTTCTATAAAATTCTTCATAAAAATTTAATTATTTATTGAAATTTTAATAAATTCTTCGAAACATTTCAATTATTTTTATGAATAGTAAAATTCTTTGCAATAATTCAATTATTTTTATAAATAGTAAAATCTTTTGCAGAAATTCAATTCTTTTCAAAATAACTTTAATAGAATTCCTCGAAGGAATTTAAATTTTCAAATATTAACATAAAATTAATTTATTTTCTAAAATTTCAATGAATTCTTCGGAGGAATTTAATTATTTTTATAAATAGTAAAATTTTTCGCAAGAATTCAATTATTTTCAATACAATTTTAATAAAATTCTTCTTCATAAAATTCAATTGCTTTCAAAATTTTCAATTAAAAGAATTTTTTTGATATTTATGAAAATAGTTGAACTTTGGTGAAGAATTTTGTTATAATTATAAAGATAATTGAGATTTTTACGAGAATTTTTTTTCAAATTTTGAACATAATTGAATTTTATTTATTTATTTTGAAAATAATTGAATTTCTGCAATTATTTGTAATTTCTCCAAAGTTGAATTTTTTTGTAGTGTTTTCAACAACAAGAATTGTTAAGTATTAAATTTGAATTAAATTAAAGCAAAATTAAAAAATTTTTTTTCATACTTAGTAAGAAACTTACAGTTTCTTTATAATTTCTCCTGTCTCCTGGCATATCCCAGGGATAATAGGGATCTTTTGCCGCATGTCCAATTAATGGAAGATTAGGATAATCTCCTCTGTACTCTCCCATTTCACTTTCTTTGGGAAATGGTACATATTCATCTGGATGGAGATTATATTTTCGAGCTGCTTTTTTTCTTTCCTCTTCATTTTTAGGATAGTCGCTTGGCATGTAATCTCTCAGATGAACTTTTAAAAGAAATATTAATAAATTAAATTGAAATTTAAAAATCACTAAATAAATTACATTGAAATTTAGAAATTAATTAATTTATAAAATATAATAATTTCTCTATGAAAATTTCTTTCCGCTTTATTTTTAGGATATTCATTTGGCAGTAAATCTCTCATATTAGCTATTCAAATACATATTATTTGCTTTGTAATAAATAATAATAAAAATGGAAAAAATAAGTTGAAAATTAAATTAGATAAAGAAATAATTACAAAAATTTTAATAACAAAAGAGACTTACGTAACATAACCTTAAAAACAAGAAAAAGTAAAGAAAGAAAGGCTTTTGAAGAGAAAATCAAAATGAATTGTACAAAAAAATGGATGGTGTGAAAACTTACCTGCATTTCGAATACTACTAGTAAAATATGGATTTAATGGTTTTGCTGATAATTGTTTTGAAAGTTGAATTATTTTAGCGATCGACGCCATTTTGCACCTGACTGCTCCTGCTGTCAGTTTTATAGAGGGCACTTCATTGCAATCAATATTTTACCTATTTTGCTTTAGAAACAGTAATATTTCTTCTATTAAAAAGCATTATTTATTTAAAAATAGTAATATTGAAGATAAATTCTACAAATATCTTCCTATCATACAATTTTTACATTGTTGGCGTAATTATAAATTTCAAAAGTTAGCGGGCTTTCAATTTGCGGACAATTTCAGTTTATCGATATATCGCATTTGCTCCTGCACCGAACTTCACAGTTGTTAAGTGGATTTCTTGCAGAGAATTCAGAAAAAATGTCATTTTTAATGAGAAATATTCAACTTATAAGTAAATTATATCGAAATGGATGTATTCAACCTGTGAGTATTTAAAAAAATTCAATATTGAATTTATTCATTAAATATTTTATTTATAATTAAAAGTTCGGATATTATATGTTGTTTTCTAGGTTATGTCTGTGAGAAATTTATCTCGTGCTCCGGTTCTTTTACAAACTGCCGAAGAGGTTCAAGAAAAATCCGAGATTTCCACTCAGGAACAATTGATTAACGAAGACAAATTTAAGAAACAAGAAAAAAGTGGAGGTTTTATTAATCTTGATAGAACTGTAGAAATACCAGTGGAAACGAGTATAAAATACATTGAAAGCGAAGGTAAATCTTTTCACACTTTTTCGTTGGGTTAATTTTAAAGAAATTGAAATATTTATCCCTTTTTTCTAGACTTTTGTTCACTTTTGTTCAAAAACGTATTTTTCTTTTTAGCCTATAAAACAACATACGGCGATAATCCCATTTGGAAATTGTATAGACGAAATTTTAAAGGTCAATTTGCTCCGAGAAAAACGAGAAAAACTTGTATTGTAAGTATTGGGGATTTAAATAAAAAATTTTTTTGTTTATTTTAGAATTTTCAGGCTTTGGATATTATAATTATTTCGACTACTTTCAAATAATTTGACTTTCATTGACTTATATTTAAAAAAAATTCCACATTTTTAGTATTAAAATGCATAACTTATTTCTATTTTTATAGTGTGAAAAGTATAACTATAGACAAATCTTTGAAAAGTTATTATTGAATTTTTCTAATTAAATTTTTGAAATATACAATTACAAAGATGTTGAATAATTGAAAGTTTGTAAAATTTAATTGAAAATAAATCATTTTTTTTCAAGTATTTTATTACATTTCTTGAAAATTAACTTTTAAAAAGAAATTCAATTGAAAATTTTGGAAATAATTGAATTCTTAAAAATTTTAATGAAAAATCTTCAAGTGTAAATTTAATAAAAATGAAAATTAATTATTTACTTTATTTCAAAAAATCTAATTTTATAGAATTATTATTAAAATCTGCAAAAGCAGAAATCATTTTCAAAATTGTTTATTCTGCAAAAAAATGAATTAGTTTTTTAAAATTATTAAATAGTTTTTTTTCAAGAAATTTAATTATTTTTGAAAACTTTGAATTAGAATATTTAAAAAAAAAACTAATTCAAACGATATTGAATCTAATAAATAGAGATAAATTTTACAAAAAAAATTCTCAAAGAACTTTCGGAAAATGATTAAAAATTAATAAAGATAATTGATTTAGAGATGAAGTCTAGTTCAAAATTGTAGAAAATAATTGAATTTTTCGAAGGGTTATAGTTGTAATTTTTAGAAATTAATAAACAGAAGTTGAAATTTTCTTAATTTTATTTTCCGTGAAAAAAGAAGTAGGAAGTATTTAAATATTTATTTAGCATGAAATTATTCGAGTTTTGATTAATTGAATTTATAAATCAGTGAAGAATCAGGGAAGTACAATATAAACTTTTTTGTGACAATACCGAATTAAATAGACGACTTTTTCGACTTTTTTTCTATTTCTAATCGACTATAGCGACTGTTATTGTTAAAGTCGATCCAAGGCCTGAATTTTTATAATTTTGATGATCAAGTGTTAAATCTTTTCTATCTTTGCAGAGAGGCGGAGTTGTGTCAACCGGAAATCCTTGTCCAATTTGTCGTGACGAATATCTTGTTCTTGATTACAAAAATAGAAAATTATTGAATCAATTTATTTCGCCTTATAACGGGGAAACATTAAGTTACCGGTAAGTTTTAAATACCTTCTTTTTTTAATCCATTTTTTCATTTGTATATTCTATTTTGTTTCTTTCTTTTTTTCAGAGTTACCAATATTTGTCAAAAGCAACACAAGAATCTTCTGGTGGCAATAAAGATAGCAAAGGATCGCGGAATCGTGACCTACGATCCTCCTCACAGGAAATACAATTACTCTCATTGGTATAAACCCGAATCTACACAAATTTAATAACTATACGCCAAAAATTTTAAATTTTTATTAGTTTAAAAAAAAAAATAAATGAAAGCAACTTTTGTTATTGTCGGGGGAGGAATAGCCGGTGTGACTTGCGCCGAGAGTATTTCTTTCCTCGCACCGGAAGAGACGGTAATTCTCATTACCGCCAGTTCCTTAATCAAAGCAATCACCAATATTGTACCATTGGGCAAAACTCTATTTCAATTTGACGTTGAGGAACGTGAATCGTCACAATTGTCACAGCAACACTCTTCCATAACAATTCTTCAAGATATTGTCTGCGAAGTGAATTCAAGAGAGAAATTTCTAAAGACCGAATCTGGGAAAATAGTTAATTATCAAAAACTTTGTCTCTGCACGGGAGCGAGTCCGAGAATAATTGCTGAAAATAATCCCTATGTACTTGGTATTCGTGACACTGAGTCGGTGACGAATTTTTTGGAGAAAATAAAAAATGCCCGACGAATTGTCATTGTGGGAAATGGTGGAATTGCAACTGAACTTGTGTATAAAATTCGTGGTATCGAAGTTATTTGGGTGATAAAGGATAAACATATTTCGGCAACATTCGTCGATCCTGGAGCTGCACAATTTTTTCAAGATCGTTTACAAAATAAAGTTGATAATTTACCAACGCAAAGTGATGAAGTTAAGAATTTTTGCTTCAAGAGGGCAAGGTACACGACAAGTGAGGAGAAAACAAAAAAAGTTGGTGCCGCACTCGGTCCTGATTGGCATAATTTCAAATTAACACAATTCCCACCATTGCCAATTGAAATTCAAGTGAAATACGAATGCGAAGTTTTGAGAATTACAAATCGTGTGAATGAAGAATGGCCCGTAGTTGTTGAATTAACGAATGGAGAGACGGTGAATTGTGATCTTGTCATTTCGGCGACGGGCGTGATACCAAATGCAAATCTTCCTGGTCTGGAGGATTTAAAGAGAGGACAGGACGGTGGTTATTTAGTCGATTGGAAATTAACAACTTCGCAGGATGATATTTTTGCCGCTGGCGATGTTTGTTCGGCTAATTGGGATATAGCGAGACATTGGTTTCAAATGCGACTCTGGACACAGGCTCATCAAATGGGACAATACGCGGCTAAGGCAATGGTTTCAATTACACGTGATGAGGAATTTTATCAGGATTTTTGCTTTGAAATCTTTACACACGTCACAAAATTCTTCGACTATAAAGTCGTTCTTCTTGGACTTTATAATGGGCAAACATTGAATCAGGATTATGAAATATTATTGCGAATGACAAAGAATCAAGAGTACGTGAAATTAATTTTAAAAGATGGTAAAATGCAAGGAGCTGTTCTTATTGGCGAAACTGATTTAGAAGAAATGTGCGAAAATCTCATTCTCAATCAATTAGATCTTAGTGTTTATGGTGAAGATCTACTCAATCCGGATATCGACATTGAAGATTATTTCGATTAAATATTTTTGTTAATTAATTAATTAATTAACTTGATTAAATTAATTAATTAAATTAATTTAATTATCTCGCAAATAATTCGTTACTATTTATCTATTTACAGTTGAAATACTTTGGAATACATTTTGAAGAAGAGTAAATAAAAGAAAAATATTTATAACATTTATATTTTTCTTACCAAAAAAAAAAAAATTCAACAAATATTAAGAGTATTTTCTATAAAAAAAAATTATTATTGTCCACAGTGGAAAATAATTATTTTCATAACTTATATTTAATTAAGGATTTAAAACATTGGTCATCCATATTTACAGTGAAATTTTCTTCGATAATTTTCTGTCTATTCGTTGAATGATTTTGCCACTTTATCGACGAATGTCGCTAATTTTACGTCCCGTTTGGATAATCCGTTTACATCGTGAGAATTTAAAGTTATGTTGACTTTATTGTAAACATTAAACCATTCGGGATGATGGTCCATTTTTTCCGCTTGCATTGCAACTCTGGTCATAAATCCAAAAGCCTAAAAATAGAGAAAATTGATTTTTAAAATTCAATTCTTTTTAATTTCTTTTTGCAATTATTTTTAATTTACTTTACAATTTAGTTTATGATAATTTTTACTTTACAATTTACTTTATGACAATTTTTACTTTATACAATTTTCTTTAGGATAATTTTTACTTCTCGTTTCTTTTTATTATTTTTTTTTTTATTCTAATTTTTGTGTCTATTTCTCTCTGTTTTTTTTATAGAAATAAAGAAAATTCACCTGGTTAAAGTTTTTGAAGACGAATTCTTTGTAAATGGCATCTTTGGCAGTTTGAACTGTCCACCCAGTTGCGAGAAGTGGAGCTAGTTCGGTTTTTCTATCTTCTTCCGTAAGTTTTGGCTGTGAAAATTAACAAAAAAATAAATAAACGTTAAAATACAAAAATATTTGTAAATTAATTTTTAATTTAATGATATTATTTTTGCAGGTTATTTCTCGAGAATAAAATTATTTTGGAATAGTGATGGTGCTCAAGAAATAAAAATGTAAGTAACGAATCAAATTTATATTTTGTTTTATTTTTATTTCTTTCATTTTTTTTTTAATTTTTATTTTTAACTTTATTATTTCCATTCATATTTAATAAATTTATTATTTGTAATTTTTTGGTTTGAAAATAATTTAATTACAGCTGGAATTCAAATATTTTAAAAGTTAATAACTAAATGAAAAATAATAATATTTTTTTCACTTCTCAAGCTTTTCAAGTAAAATTTTCAAAAATTCAATTCAATTTCAATTATTTTGAAATAAATTCAAAATATATTCCATTTTAAACTATATTTCAAAAATTCAATTCAATTTCAGTTATTTTGAAATTAATTCAAAATATAATCAATTTTAAACTATATTCCAAAAATTTAATTTGATTTCAATTATTTTGAAATAAATTGAAAAAATATTCAATTTTTAACAATATTTCAAAAATTCCATTCAATTTCAATTACATAATTTTAATTCAATTTAAGATGTTTTTAATGAAATGTGTAAATAAATACTAACCAAAATTTGAAAAATTCCATTTTTAAATCCACTTTGAATGAAACTCCAACAAATTGTAATTAAATTGAAAACACATTTAATTTGAAGCAAAAAATCAATTCAATATTTCAAAATATTTGCAAATCAAAAACAAATTTTAAATTTCAATATTTCAAGGTTTCTGATATTTAATTGTTATTATTATCGAAAATATTAACTGAAATTAATTTTTAAATCAGTTTTTAGAAGAAAAATTCTACGAGAATTCAATTATTTAAATATAAAAATAAATAAATTAATGGAATAATTGATTAATTCTTAAAATTGAATTCTTCTAAAGAATTTTATCTTAATTTTTGAAAATAATAATCTTTATAAAAAATTTACATTTTTCAAAAAATTTATTTATCCTGCGAAGAATTGTTAATGTTTATATGAAAATAATTAAATTTTTGCGAAAAGTTTATATCAAATTTTTTTTTTAAATAACTGAATTCTTTTTAATTTTAATTGAAATTTATAAAAAAAAACTTGATTTTTGGAAATTTTAATAAATATTTTCTATTTATTTTCAAAAAAAATTATTAAAATTGATTTTGAAAATTCTGTTATTTTCAGTTGGATTTTTTTACAATAATTCAGATATTATAAAATAAAAAAGAAATTAGAATTGAAATTTTCATTTTAAAAAATTTAATTTTTGTATTTAGAGAATTGAATTTTATTTTTTTACTAACAATTCAATTTTTAAAAAAATTTTCAACACATTTCGAAAAAATTCAATTTTTTTCTAAAATTTTAATAAGTCCTTCGAAAAAATTCAATTATTTTTATAAATTTTTCGCAAGAATTCAATTAATTTTATAAATAGTAAAATTCTTGTCAGGAATTCAATTACATATTTACAAAACAATTTTAATTGAATTCCTCGGAATTTAGAAAATTTTTTAATTGAAATATTGAAATTTAAAACTTGTTCTTGAAATAGAAATAATTTTGAAATATTGAACTGATTTTTTGATTCAAATTAATTTTGAGATGAAAATATGCTTGAATATTGAATTATTTCATAAGTTAAAAATAAATAATAATTTATTTTTGTTTAATTCAAAATTTGGAGTGAATTAGCAAAAACAATTTTTTGTTTTCTATTTATTTTGTTTTTAAAAACAACGAATTTATTTACCATTATTATCTTTTTATTCTTTTCTTTATCAATTCATTATTTTCTTTTCTTTATTTTTATAACGAATTTTTGGTAATTTTTTTCGTTATCACCAAAAGGTCATTAGTTTCTACAGATATTATTGCTACAGATGATTTAATTTATTTTGGTAAAGAAAAAAAAATTTTAGTTTTTTTTCTCACTGCTTTATAGCTTAAAACTCAGTAGATATGTAAAGTGAAAGTAAAACTCAAGGATTTTTAATTATTTATTATAGAAAAAAAGGGAAACGCCCCTATTTCGAAAAATTTACCTGAAAACAATTTTTTTCCCTCTAAAAATAGTTAAATATTCTGAACTTATTAACTAACCAATGTTGACAAGAAAAAGAAAAATATTGACGAATCTTTTCTATAGTTTGAAATTTTAATAGAAATATTTAACTATTTATTAATTAAACTATTATTAATTAGAGAAATAATAAAATTGTTAAATATTTTATTTTCGATTAAAAAATTTTTCGTCACAAGAAATTTTAATAGTTCAAAAAGTGAGTGAGTTGCAAAGAAATGTCATATTCACCATTTTTGTTCTTCCAGCAGCAACAGATGCTCCTCTCACTTGAATTTCTTTGAAAATGCAGGATCGACCTAGTCCCCCTCTTATCAATCTATTCACTACAGTTGTCATGACTGTGTGTGAGGAAATCCAGACCTTGAACTGTATACGTGTATAGATAAGCGAAAGTAATGAGCTTAGAGACCTCGAATTTTTATTTTCTTATATTCAAGAAATTATTCTTACAAAGAAAAAGGAGATCTATTTTTCTATTTCAATGCGAAATTCATTCTCATGGAAATAAGAAAATTTCGTTATGACAAATTAATCACTCTGTACAAAATTTTACTTATTATTTTTTTTTCCTACTTTTATTGACTAAAATGTTTTCTAATTATCATTTACGCCCCCTTTCGACTGTTTAGAAAATATTTTAGAAAAATAAAAAAAATTTACTTTTCGAAACAATTTAAAAAAGCCCGCCAAGTAAGAAAGTACGAGCGCCATCTACAACTTCTAGTTTATCAATCAATTATCAATGCTTGAAAAATTCTGTTTTGGTAAATAAATTTACCGAATTTAATGAAATAAACTGAACAAACCGGATGAGTTTTACTACCCTTGGAATCCTTTTATGGTTTTATTCAAAACAAGTTGAGAATATTTGTTAAAACTGAGTAATTGGGAGGAATTTGTGTATAACAGCTGGCAGACGTTGACGTTTCTGGTCACGTGATCAAAAAGGGACGACTAAAAGCCCGCGATTTTCAAACTGTCCCAAAAAGCCCAAAAATAAACCTAACCTATAAGTGAAAACATTATCGATATTTTTTAATTTCAAGAGAAAATAAGTATAATTTTGATTAAAAACAATAGAAGAATTCTTATTTTTAATTGTTTAAAGGGCAGAAAAAAGGGTAGGCGGAAGCGCGATATGGATTTTATCTCGGGGAATGAAAGAAAGTGGGTCAGTTGGTGTGTCGCGAGTGCGCACACGCTTTATAGTTATCGATTGAAATGTTATGTCCTCGAATCGAGAAGAAGTTGTTGGATTATCACCGTTAAATGTAACCGCGTTCATCATTGATAGAAACATTGTGTTCCTAATAGTGAATTTTGACAGGTGTGTTACGCGTTTTAATGCACAGAAGTTGCTGATAACGAATGACAATGATGATGCGGTGAGGATTTTATCAATCGCGAAACGGCCATTTTGCTGGTATTCGCGCAGAGCACGAATAGGCGACGACGACGACAGGATAGTAGGACTACCCCTACCGACGAAAAAAAAACGGGCAGAAGGTGGTGGCAATTGAACGTCGCCTGCGGGACGCAGTTGATAGAGAGAAAAATCCCCGAACAGTGTTCGTGTTTCCTGGTGCGTGTGTGATCGCCAAATTGGCGATAGTGAATAGTTGAAAATAATGGCAGGGAACGTGGGTATGGAGCAATTGATCCCAATTGTGAATAAACTCCAGGATGCATTCACGCAACTTGGAGTTACAATGCAATTGGACCTGCCGCAAATTGCAGTCGTTGGAGGTCAAAGTGCGGGCAAAAGTTCTGTCCTGGAGAACTTTGTTGGAAAGTAAGTAAAGAAGATCCTATATTTTATAGGGAAATGAATGTTTAGCGTTTAGAGGCGAGACACGTCGACCTGGAGTATTTCTGTCAAATTGAATGGGGCGGATCCTATTGGGTGTTGTTTTGTAGGGTTTTTTTGTTAGGTTATTCAAGTGACTTGCAAAAGGTTTCGTCCTGAAAACGACGCCCACCGAGATTCTTCTTGACAGTTACGTCGCTGACCGCGCAACGATCTTTTTGAACGCACGCATCTTTGATCAGAGAGACAACAGGACAGACGGACGTTCGAAGGTTCGAAGGCCGTGCCAGAAAAATCGTTCTCAGGTCGATGATGTTAATGATGACGATATTAATGATAGTAATCGTTGATGAGTCAACACCCACTCGTCGTCGACTGTCAAACATATTATCTCCTCACGCTTTTTTTTTATTTATTTGCCCTTTGATTCTTAATTCTTCAAAATTTAACCTCAAATTCCTTAAAATCGAATTAAGACTCGAAATAACAAAATTCTAGGAATCTTTGATAAGAAGCTAGAAATCTAGATAAATATTCAAACTTCTTCAGTCAACTGATAACTAGTTTGTGTATCACTTTCAGTAAGGTCAGTAATTGGGTCAAACTTGACAAAATTGATCTTTTTCTTACCTTTAATTAACTAGTTTTTTAAAATATTTTCTTTTATCTATAAAAAGAAAAGGAAAACTATTTTTTGAAATCGATTTTCAATTTATACTTTCATTTCTCGATGGTGAAGTGGTTTATAAATTCACTTTCAATTCTTTTCGATTTAATTAATACTGAATTATAAATTTATAACTGAATCGAGAGGAGAAACTTTTTTCTTTATAAACATTTTTATCAAACGCAGTCAAGTTTTTTTGCTTATATGTTTGACAAAAGTTCTCGAGAATTTTATTCCCCGACTTGTAAACAATTATTCTCGTTCTTTCTGTGTCACATTCTTTTAAAGATTGTTCGATTAATAAAGCAAAAAAAAAGTGTTGCAAGCAATAAAAGACATTATCTTTTTCAATAATTTTATTCCTAGTAGAAAATTAGTCAATTTTTTGGCGAGAATCTTTATTGAGGAATTCAAAGTAAATTGTGTTTGTTGATGAATGACAATAGAGAGTTAATAAAGGACTGTAATAATTTTTATGTAACTCTGAAAAACAATGGGTAATCGCACGTGTCTTGCATCTAATAATTATCCTTTTAGATTTCAATTTCAAACAAAAAAGAATTGTACTTATGAATCTTTGTGATTTGCTTTCATTTAATAATGAATGTTAATATAATCGATTAATTAAATTATAATTCGGTAATTTTAGTTTCATCTTTTTTTATAATTAAGTAATGTAAATCTAATTAATTTGATTTTTAAAATTAAGTAGTAAAATTCTTCTCAAAAATTCAATTATTTTCAAAATTTTAATGATTTTCAAAAACTTTCCCCAATTCAATGATTTTTAATATCTACTACTTTAATAAAAATTCCTAAAAAATTCTTAAAAAGCTTTGCTACAATTTATTTATTAGAATTTAAGTATTATTTTCAATAAATTTTTAATTAAGTTTCTTTAAAGAATAAAATTATTTTCAAAAATTTTAATGAAATTCTTTGCGCAACAATTCAATTTTTATCAAAATAATTTTAATAAAATTCATCACAGAAATCAAATTATGTTTAAAAATTAACAAAAATTCTCGTCAAAATTTCAATTATATTTATAAATTTAATAAAATTTGTCTCAGAAATTCAATTATTTTCAAAAATTTTAATAAAATTCTTCGCAAAATTTCACTTATTTTCAAAAACTTTCTTCAATTCAATGATTTATAATATCTACTACTTTAATAAAATTTCACAACAGAATTCAATTATTTAAAAAGAAGTATTATTAAAATTCGTCTCAAGAATTCAATTATTTTCAAAAGTAATAAAATTCTTCGCAGAAATTCAATTATGATCAAAATTTAAAAAAAATTTTCTTCAAATTTCAATTATCATTATAAATAATAAAATTTTTCTCCAAAATTCAATTATTTTCATAACTTTTATTAAAATTCTTGGCAGAATTTCAATTATTTTTAATATACAATTTTCATGAAATTACTCGAAAAGTGCAATTATTTTTAAAAATTTTATTAAAATTTGTCAAGAGAATTTTCAATTACTTAAAAATTTGTTGATAAAATTCTGTATGAAAATTCAATTTCAAGAAATATTCAATTGTTTAAAAAATATTTATTTTTATAGTTAAATAATTGAATTCTCGTAGAATTTACTAATAAATATTGATTTAAAAATAAATTTCAAATTAAAATCTTTGAAATTTCGAACTTTTCATACTTTTAATTAAGAATTTTATAGAATTAATTTTTCTCAAAATGTTTAATGGAATTTTTTCTAATTATTCGAAGTTTTTAATTTCTAATATATTTAATTGAAGAATGTCAGAATAATTGAAATTTCGTAAAATTAAATATTGTAAACAAAAGAATTTTAAAATTCACAAAGAACTTTTTCAAAACTTATTTTTAAAAAATTAGAAGAATTTTAGTTAAAAATTCTAGAAATGAATAATCGTAATGATGAAAATAATTTCTATACCTAAAAAAAATAATAAATATTTATTTAAAAATGAACTTATTGATGTTTTCAAATAATTTTCGTTTTAAAAACCTGGAAAAATTTCGTTTTTTAACTTGGAAAACCCTGGAAAAGTCAGGGGTATTTGAAAAAAGCAGAAGCGTGGCAACCCTGATTACAGTAATTTTCGAATGATTTTTTTAATCGAATCTTTTAAATTAATTTTAGAATTAAGCGATTTTATTCTATTTTAATTTATTTCTTCCAATTTTATAGTTATGTAATTTTAGTTAATTTTAATTTTTTTTTTATTTTTCGAATTTTACAATGTGATTTTTATTTTTCCAGGGACTTTTTGCCGAGAGGTTCAGGAATCGTAACCAGAAGGCCACTTATTTTACAATTGATCAACAGTCACACTGGTAAATTATTTAATATTCTATTTTTATTGCTACAGAATTTAATTACTGCGTTCTATTGGGATAAATTAGAGAAACACCGATTTAATCGAAAAAAGACCTTTTAAAATTCTCTGGTAAAATTATCTTATCGATGGATAAGATACATATATATGTATATTTTTTTTAGTCTCAATTCATAGAAATATGTCGGTCATTGTTTTTGATAAAGGAAAATTTCTTTTTTTTTAAATATTGAATTGTACAGAAATTCGTCTTTTTAACAAAATTATTTTTTTTCTATTTTTTTAATTATTATATAAATAAATATAAAAAAAGTAACCAAAATATATTTAATTCTAATTTTATCAATATTTAGAATTTTTTTCTAATCCTTTTTTTGTCGTTGCAATCAAAGTAAATAATTTGGTAAATAAAATGAAAAGACAAAAACAAAATAGAAGAAATTTTTTATATTTTTTTTTTATCTAAATGACTATCTATTTATTTTTCGTTTTTTATTTTGAATGTGGAAAAGATCGATTAACATTGGAGATAATAAATTAACGATGACGCTAAACAATTTTTGTATTTGGACAAAGAAAGTGGATAATTTGTTTTTATCTACAATACCTTGTGGCGAGTCTTTTCAAAAATTGACATCATTAATTATTTGCGCTTAGGGGGAGTTAAATACACTACGTATGTTGAAGCTTGCTTTAATAGCAATTGAGGAACTTTATTTAAAAAATAAAAAAAAAAAAAATGAGGGAGTGTTAATTTAAGATACTTACTACCGAGTGAGCGTGTGAATCAGCACTTTAGAATAAGAAAGAAATATTTCATATTTCGTTCTTTTTTCTCTAATCGAAAAAAAACCTCATCGATTTTGTTTTTATTCCCCCTTTTTGATACCTTGAATAATGACTTGAATTTTATGAAAATTAGAAAATTGTAATAAAATTTTCCATAATAATTTCTTTCTTTCAATTTCTCTTTTTTTATAAATTTTAGTTTGTAAATTTCCCTTTTTCTTAATTTGAAATTGAAAATTTCCCTTTTTTGTAATTTTAAATTGAAAATTTCTTCGAAAGGGAAAAAATTTTAGATTGAAAATTAGAAAATAGAAATTGAAAATTTTAATTTCGATTGGATTCGCAAATAATGTATTTTAAATTTATATTTATGTAAATTCGTTAAATCATTGTTTGACAATATTCTTTTTTTTTCCTCGAATCCCAGCAAGTGCATCAGGTAAGTGACACGATGTTGCGCCATTGAAGCACTTACACGATTCATAACGAACACTGTTAACCCATTGACCTGTCAGCGAATAAAATATTTTATCATCGTACTGCACTTACTATTGTCAGCTATTAACCCATGCCCTTCAATTTCTCGAGGAATTTATTTCCTGTTAATTTTAATATTTATCCGATATTTGTAGTGAAAATTGTAAAAATATCCCCTTTATTTAATTGTTTGCAACTTTTTTTTTCTCGGATTATTTGAAAAAATGATTTTTTTTTTAAATTCTCTAGTTTTCGATCTGGAAGTTTTTTTTTTATTATTACAAAAGTGGGAAAGAAATTTACTGGAATCAATTTTTCCTGACTGACAATCATTCAAGTTGCCAAGCTTCCTGTGAGTTTTACATGATAATAAAGTAGGAAATTGGGTGCATTGACACTATACAATTGAAATAGAAATGTTGCTTCGGGATGTGAACTCTTATTTTCAAATTGATATTATCGAGAGACAGTTTGATTTTTAATTTCATTTTTTTAACTTTCAATTTTTTATTTTAATATTTTATTCAATTTCTTCTTTTTATTTTGCAGAATATGGAGAATTTCTACATTGTAAAGGAAAGAAATTTGTGGATTTCGATGAAATTCGCAGAGAGATCGAGGGGGAAACTGACAGAATTACTGGCGGCAACAAAGGAATTTCTAATATTCCTATTAACTTGCGAGTTTATTCTCCTAATGGTGAGTTTGAATTTATTTCCCTTTTTTTTCGAAGATATTTTTTAAATAATAGAAATTCTGGGTAAATTGAATTTTATAATTAAATGTTTACTGTAAATTCCATTTTTATTTCAATATAATTTCTTTCTTGATGATCCACGAAAAATGAACGAAACATTTTACCACTGTAAATATTTATAGAAATTACTGACTTAAAGTAAAAATCAACTTAGACCAGTAGAAAAATTAAATTTAATTTAAAAATTAAGTAAAATTAAATTTAGACAGGCTTTGCGCTCGTTTACTAAAACTTTCTTTACGATTAGCTACTATTTGGATACTTTTTTTAAATTTGTGACACTAAAAGCTACTTTTTTCTTTCTTTTTTAATTTTAGAAATTTAAATCTGCGAATAGTTGAAATAATTTAATTACTCTTTCAAATTTTCATAAAATTATTCAAAAATTCAATTATTTACAAAAATTTTAATAAAATCTTTCGCAAAAATTCAATTATTCAATAACAAAATTCTTTGAAGGAATTCAATTATTTCCAAAAAATTTTAATAAAATTCAATATTAAAATCTTTAATTACAATAATTAACAAACTCAAGTAAAATCATTTTAAAAAACTACATTTTTCAAAAGATTTTAAGAAATTAGTGAATAAAATTCTTCTCAGGAATTCAATTATTTCTTAAAAATTTTAATGAAATTTTTTAATTATCTACAATTATTAACAAACACGATTATTTAAAAAAATTTAGAAGTTTTTTAAAAACATTTAATTAATTTCACAATTTACAATAAAAAAAACTAAATTTTCAATTAAAATTTTTAAGAAGTTAATTTATTTTCAATAGATTTAAAGAATTTAGTCAAACAAATTTAATTAATTTCGAAAAATCTGATAAAATTCTTTAGAATTCAAATTTTTTAAAATATTTTAATAAAGTTTAATAATAAACATATTAATGACAATTTTTAACAAAATCGATTATTTAAAAAAAATTCAAAGAAATTCTTCAAAACAAATCAATTATTTACAAAAATTGTAAGAAAAGAATTTAATAAAAAAATGTGATTATAAATTCCTTCGAAGAATTTTATTATTTAGGAAAATAATTGACTTCCCGCGAAAAATTTTGTTAAAGTTTTTGAAAATTATAGTAAAAATTCATTTTGAAAAATTTCTTTTAATTTTTTTTAAATAATGCAGTTTATTTCATAATTTTAATTAAAATTAAAAATAAAATTAAAATTAAAATTAAAATTAAAATTAAAATTAAATTAAATTAAATTAAAAATTTTGAATTTTATGAACAATTTTTTTCAAGTTTTTAAAATAATCGTGTTTGTTAATAATTGAAATTCAACATTTAATTATTGAATTTTATTAAAATTTTAGAAAAAAATGGAATTCTTTTGTGAAATTTTTTTGAAAATAATTGAATTTTCGCAATGAATTTTATTATAGAATAAAAATATAATTGAATTGTTTCGAAGGATTTATTAAAATTTTAGAAAATAATTGAATTTTTTCGTAAAATATTATTACAAATTAAAAAAAATTAAATTCTTTCATGAAATTTTATTAAAATTTTATTAAAAAGAATTGAATTTTTGCAAAGATTTTATAACGAATTAAGAAAAAAATTGAATTCTTTCCTTAAATTTTTTTGAAAATAGTTGCATATTTGCAAAGAATTTAATATTTAAAAAAATAATTGAATTGTTTCGAACGATTTATTAAAATCTTGTTTAAAAATAATTGAATTTTTCCCAAATAATTTATTATTTATAAAAATAATTGAATTTTTCCAAAATAATTGAATTCTTACGAATAATGTTATTATTTATGAAAATAATTGAATTCTTACGAATAATGTTATTATTTATGAAAATAATTGAATTCTTGCGAAGAATTTTATTAAAATTTTTGAAATTAATAAACAAGAATAATTAATGTAGTAAATTAATTAATAATTGCATTTTTTTAAAGTTTGAATCTGAAAGTATTCAAAAATTGTGGAACTTTTTAATATAATTTGATTTGGAAATGAATTTTACTTTTTAATTTTAGATGATAATTAAATATTAAAAATGCTGTAGAATATGAATTTTTAGAAATAGATAAATTTCAAAAAGCTTTTAAATTAAAATTATTTAAAATTTTAGTTCCTGTGAAAAAATATGTAAGTGATTATTAATTTGTTGAACACACGTTATTCAAGTATAAATAATTTAATTTAGAAATTGTAAGAAAAAAGTAACCTTTTGAAAAATTTTAATTAATTTTTTTCAATATAAGTAAAATTTTCGTCAAAATTAAAAATGTTTATTTAAATTTCGAATTAATTGGAAATTTTGTTAAATTTAATTGAAATAAATTTTATATTTAAAAAAAATTTATTTCTTTACTTTCAAAAATTATTTTTAAAAATAATAATCGAATTTTTGAAGAATTCTAACTAAAAATTTGGGAAATAATTGAATTTGACAACAATTGAGAATTGAAGTTATTACCAGGATAAGAAAAATTGAATATTTTTTATGGAAATCAGAATCAAATTTTTGTCTTTCTTTTTTTAATAGACTGAAACGAGTATTGTAGTCGTCAAATTTATTTTTTTGATATCTACTTTTTTTTAGTCTTAGAGACACTTTTTGCTACTTTTTTTAAAACTAATTATTGAGTGCGAAGCCTGCATTTACAATCTTTATAATTTATTTTTTTTTCATACTTGACGCAATATTGCAAAAATTTAAAAATTTGAAGTTAAGAAAAAAATATTCTCCGCCAACTTTTTGATAGGAATTGATTTGAAAAAGAAATTTCAGTTAAAATTTTATTTCTTTTTTAAATAAAATGCAAACAAAATGAAGTAACAAAAATTATTGTCGTTTGATTTGAACGTTCGAAACTTTAGAAACGTGAAAAAAAATTTCCTTCTATTTGAACATTCAGTAGTTTAGGGACTTTTTTTTATAGTATTGAGTAATATATTTAAATTAATTTCGAAACAAATAAAATTTGAATGAAGAGAGAAAAATAATGATTGAAATAAATGGAAAACGATTGAAATTTGAATATTTTTTTTGAAAGAGTGTTTATTAATCGATAAATTTTCATTTCTAGTTCTTAACTTGACCCTCATTGACTTGCCTGGTCTGACAAAAGTACCAATAGGAGATCAACCGGTGGATATTGAAGCACAAATTAAAGGAATGATATTTCAATTTATTAAGCGTGAAAATTGTCTTATATTGGCAGTTACGCCAGCCAATACTGATTTAGCAAACAGTGATGCCCTAAAACTTGCCAAGGAAGTTGACGCGCCAGGTACGGAAGGAGGGGGAAGGATAAAATTATTTTTTTTTAATATAATTTTTTGGAAATAAATGATGAATTTTTTTTTGGTTTTTTTTTAGGTGTTCGTACTATTGGTGTCATTACAAAATTAGATCTTATGGACGATGGCACCGATGCTCGGGATATTTTGGAAAATAAGTTACTTCCCTTACGTAGGGGTTATATTGGAGTAGTGAACAGAAGTCAAAAAGACATTGAGGGACGTAAGGACATTAAAGCTGCTTTGGCAGCTGAACGAAAATTCTTCCTCAGGTGGAAAATTATTTCACAATTATTCAATTTCTTCTTCTTTCTTTCTTTCTTTATAATTAATAAATATTTATTGAAAGTACGGCCTATTGGCTCTTTCTCTCTTTATATTCTAAATTAAGAAATAATAAATAAATAATAAATAATAAAAAGAATGTTTTGAATATTAAATAGAAAAAAGAAAAATTGGATTATTAATTAAAAAAAATTGAATTTGTTTCAGTCATCCTTCATATCGACATTTAGCTGACAGATTAGGAACTCCTTATTTACAACGAGTTTTAAATCAACAATTGACAAATCATATTAGGGATACACTTCCTGCTTTACGAGATAGACTGCAAAAGCAGATGCTGACTTTGGAAAAAGATGTGGAACAGTACAAACACTTTAGACCAGATGATCCTTCAATCAAGACAAAAGCTATGTTACAGTAAGTTTTTTATATTTTTGAAAAAATTTTAATCACTGTTCTTTTTGTTATTTGTTGATGAAATAACTAATTCCCGATTAGAATAAAAAAAACAACGAATTGTTTTTATCCTTTTCTAAAATTTAATTTCCCTATTAGAATAAAAAAAAACGAATTGTTTTTTTTTTCTAAAATTTAATTTCCGATTGAAGCAAAAACGAAAAATTCCTTCTCAATCTTTTCTCTAGGGTGGAGAGTCCTGAAAAAATTGTTTCTTTTATTTTTCAGATCTATTCGATTCTTACTGTAGGTACTTTGTATCCTTGAAGATTTTGATTACTAATTATTTTTTCCCCTGCATGTGTCAAAATATTAAATTCAGATTTGCCACGAAAACTAGAAAACCTGGAAATGTCAGGGAATTTTATAAACCTTGAAAAAACCTGTAAAAGTCAGGGAATTTTGATCGGAATCCTGGAAAATTATTGTTTTCTAAAGTTATTGTGCTTATTCGTGAAATTTAGTTTTTCTTAAATATTTCAAAATAGATAAACTTCAAAAGGTTGTAAATTTGAAATTCTGTAAAATTTCAATTTTTGAATGAATTAATTAAATAAAAATTTCACAAGAATTCTATTATTTACAAATTCTTTATAAATTTCAACTATCTTTATAAATAATAAAATTTTTCTCCAAAATTCAATTATTTTCGAAAAATTTTAATAAAATTCTTGTCAAAATTTCAATTATTTCTCAAAAACTTTTCTCAATTCAATCAAATTTTTTTACAAAGATTCAATTATTTTTAATACAATTTTAAAGGAATTTCTCGAAAAATGTAATTATTCTTAAAAATTTTATGAATATTCATCAAAGAAATTCAATTTCTTGAAAGAATTCAATTATTTAAACAGAAATATTATTAAAATTCGTCTCAAGAATTCAATTATTTTCAAAAATAATAAAATTCTTTGCAAAAATTCAATTATGATCAACAGTTCAAAAAAAAATTCTCTTCAAAATTTCAATTATCTTTATAAATAATAAAATTGTTCTCCAAAATTTAATTATTTTCAAAAATTTTAATAAAATTCTTGTCAAAATTTCAATTGTTTTTAATAACTTTTCTCAATTCAATCAAATTTTTTTTACAAAGATTCAATTATTTTTAACACAATTTTAAATGAATGTCTCAAAAAATGTAATTATTCTTAAAAATTTTATGAAAATTCATCAAAGAAATTCAATTTCTTGAAAGAATTAAATTATTTTCAATAATTTTAATGAAATTCTTTTTAACAATTCAATTTTTTTTTAAAATAACTTAAATAAAATTTTGCGTAGAACTTTAGTTAATTTCAATAGTTAATCAAAATTCAATTATTTTTAATATCTACTATTTCAATAAAATTTCACAAAAGAATTCAATAATAATTTCACAAATAGAAATATTATTAAAATTCGTCTCAAGAATTCAATTATTTTCAAAAGTAATAAAATTCTTCGCAGAAATTCAATTTTATTAATCAAAAGTTTAAAAAAATTCTCCTCAAAATTTCAATTATCTTTATAAATAATAACATTTTTCTCCAAAATTCAATTATTTTCAAAAATTTTTCTCAATTCAATAAAATTTTTTTTTACAGAGATTCAATTATTTTTAATAAAATTCTAGTCAAAATTTCCATTATTTTCAAAAACTTTTCTCAATTCAATCAAATTTTTTTACGGAGATTCAATTATTTTTAATCTAATTTCTCGAAAAATGAAATTATTCTTAAAAATGTTATTAAAATTCGTCAAAAGAATTTTAATTACCTATTTAAAAATTTGTTGATAAAATTCTTTAAATGATAGTTCAATTTTAAAAAACATTCAATTCTTCAATAAATTTTTTTTTTTTGTATTTAAATAATTGAATTCTCGTAAAATTTTCTAATAAAAATTGATTTAAATATGAATTCCAGTTAAAATTTTAGATAATAATTGAATATTAAACTCTCTAAATTTGAATTAGTAAAAATGTTTTCTAATTTGAATTAGTGACTGATTTTTTGCTTTTGAATTATCAGATTTTCCTAATAAATAGTCGTTTCTACTAATTTAATAGTAAAATTTATTAATTCAAAAGCAAAAAGATTTAATTCTTTTTTAAAAAGTTTAATTGAATTTTTTTTAGGTTATTTAAAAGGTTTTATTTTCTAATATATATGTTTGATTGAAGAATTTCCGAATAATCGATAAAATTTCATAAAATTGAATTGTAAACAAAAGGATTTGAAGTTTTTCAAAAATTATTAAAAATAATTAATTTAAAGAAGAATTTTAGTTAGATTTTATAATTTTAGTTAAATTCCGCTTTTTAACCTGAAAAACCTGGAAAAATCAGGGAATTTGAAATGAGCAAAAGCGTGGCAACCCTGAAATTTTTCCTTTCGATTGAAAGTTAATTTGAAATTTAAAAGTTAATTTTAGTTTAGAAAAAATAATAAGTATAAAAACAAAAAATATATTAACTAAATTTGTCGCCATTGTTTTAAAAGATTGAAAAAAAAACACTAACAGAAATTGTTTTAAGTTTGCTATATATAATTAATAATAATCTTTGTATTGGTTTATTATATACT
Organism: Leptopilina heterotoma; assembly: GCF_015476425.1. Lineage (NCBI taxonomy): Eukaryota > Metazoa > Arthropoda > Insecta > Hymenoptera > Figitidae > Leptopilina > Leptopilina heterotoma. The sequence continues at coordinate 4,898,674 of NW_025111114.1, forward strand.
TTTTCTTTGTGATGTTTAATTGACATGTTTGTGGAAAATAATAATTCAATTCTTTTTTTTTTCCTTTCTTGTTAATCATTAATGCCAATAAACATTAATTCATGGCTCTCGACCCGTTATTTTTACTATTTCAATTGATTGTGCAATATTTTTGGTAAATAATAATTTTTCTTTTCAACAGAATGATACAATCGTTGCAATCGGATTTCGAGAGGACTATCGAGGGTTCCGGTTCCGCGCAAATCAACACAATGGAACTTAGTGGCGGTGCAAAAATCAATCGATTATTCCACGAGCGCTTTCCATTTGAAATTGTTAAAATGGAATTCGACGAGAAGGAACTTCGAAGGGAAATTGCTTTCGCAATTAGAAATATTCATGGTAATTTAAAAATTATTGTTGATTATTTATTTAATTTAAGAGAATTTATATCTTTAGTAGAATTTCTTTTTTTTTTGTTCGTTGGAAATTATTTATTTGAAAAAGTAGTAAATGATAAGCGCAAAGAAACGCGCTATCCATTTATAATTATTATTATGCAAATCGTAGTTTTTAATTTTAAATATCTTCAATTTTTGAATAATTTCAGATTCGAAGTAAAAATAAATTCACTTATTAACTACTTGATTATTATTTATTAATTTCAAAAAATTTAATAAAATTCTTTGCTGAAATTCAATTTTTTAAAAAATTTTTATAAAGTTCTTTGAAAGAATTTAATTATTTTCAAAAATTTTGATAAAATATGTTTAAAACAATTCAGCTATTTTCAATGCAATTTCAATAAAAATTTCACGACAAAATTCGATTATTTTTTAAAGTAAGAATTAAAACGATTTTCGATATATTTCAGTTACTTTCAATATCATTTTAATTAAATTCCTCTTTAAAAATTTGAATAAAATTCTTCGAAACAATTCAATTATTTTTATAAATACTAAAAATTTTCATAAGAATTCAATTATTTTTGAAAGTTTAAATAAAATTTTTTACAGAAATTAATTTTTTTAAAATCAATTTTAATAAAAGTTCTTGGCAGAATTCAATTATTTTTTAATGTTTTAATAAAATTCATTGCAGAAATTCAAATTTTGAAATTGAAATTTTAATAAAATTGATAAAAAAAATTTCAATTATTTTCAAAAATTTTGATATTTGTTTATAAGAATTTAATTATTTTCAATATCAATGTTATTAAATTCGCCTTCAAAAATTTAAATAAAACTCTTCAAAGCAATTCAATTACATACTTTCGTAAATATAATAAAATTCTTCAGACGATTTTTTTTTTTTAAATTAAAATATATATTGAAAATCATCAAATTTTTGCAAAGAATTTTATCAAAAAATATGATACTAATAGAGTTCCGTCGAAGAATTTTATTACTTAGGAAAGTAATTGAATTCTCTTGATGAATTTTTTTCTAATTTTTTACTAATTTTAATTAAAAACTTTAAAAATAACTGAATTTTTATGAACAAATTCTTTCAAGTTTTTAAAATTATAATCGTGTTTGTTAATATTTGAAATTAAACATATAATTATTGGATTTTATTAAAATTTTAGAAAATAATTAAATTCTTCCGTAAAATTTTTTAGAAAATAATTAAATTCTTTCGTGAAAATTTTTAGAAAATAATTAAATTTTTGCAAAGAATTTTACTATTTATAAATATAATTGAATTGTTTCATAGAGTTTATTGTAATTTTGGAAAATAATTGAATTTTTTCGAAAAATATTTAAAAAAAAAAATTTTAATCTTTCATGAAATGTTATCAAAATTGTATTAAAAATAATTGAATTTTTGAAAAGAATTCAATTATTTAGAAATATAATTGAATTTTTTTACAGAATTTATAAAAATTTTACAAAATAATTGAATTCTATTGAAATTTTGTATAACGAATTAAGAAAAAAATTTAATTCCTGAATTTTTTTGAAAATAATTGAATTTTTGCAAGGATTTTAATATATTTAAAAAAATATATGAATTGATTTGAAGGCTTTTTTTAAATTTTAGAACATAATTGTATTCGTTTGTGAAATTTTATTGAAATTTTGTTTAAAAATAATTGAATTTTTTATTCGAATAATTGAATTCTTGCGAAAAATTTTATTGAAATTTTAAAAATTGATAAGCAAGAAAAATTAATTATTTACTTTTAAAATTTTGAATTTGAAATTATTCAAAAATTCATATTTGAAAATAAAAATTTTTTGTAATTTGCATAATAATAATAAATTGAACATCACGTTCCGCGTGCTTTCGCGCGTAACATTTGCTGGTTTTTAATAAAGTTCCTCGAAACAATTCAATTATTATAATTTCAAAAATTTTAATATAAATTATAATAGAAATAGAAATATAATAGAAAGATTTTAATTTTTTAAACAAATTTTAATTAAATTCGTCTTTAAAAATTTTTCAAAGCAATTCAATTACTTTTCAAAAATTTTTTAAAAGATTTAAATTTTTTAAACAAATTTTTATGAAATTTTAATTAAATTCGTCTTCAAAAATTTTAATAAAATTCTTTAAAGCAATTGAATTACTTTTGGTAAATAATAAAATTCTTTTGAGGAATTCAATTATTTTCAATGCAATTTCAATAAAATTTCTGGAAAGAATTCAATTATTTTCAAAAATTTTAATAAAAATTATTCGGTATAATTTTAACTTTTTAAAATATTTTAATGTTGATAATATTTTAATGAAATTCGTCGAAAGAATTTAATTGTTTTGAATTGTTTTTTTTTAATAAAATCCAATGCAAGATTTAATATTTATTTTAGATTTTGAAATTTTAAAAGTTTGAAAAATTATAACTTTTTTTGTAAAAAAAAAATAAACAAAAATCTTCTGAAATTAGGAATTTCGAAATTAGTCGAAACAATTTTGTTTAATTCACTTTTGTTATTATTTAATCTTCAAATAATTAAATTTAATTTTCATCTTAATCTTAATAAAATCTTAATCTTAATTGAAAAATATTAAATTAAAATTTCACTAATTTTAAAATTCGAAAAGTTATTTAAAAATAATAATTGTCAAATGAATTAGGAATCAAAATAAGCAAAGAAATGTAACTGACTTTAAACTGTGAACTACAGATAATAATAATAATAATAGTCGTAAGAATAATAATTTTTGAAAAGAATAAGAAAAATTTTATTTCTTTTCAGGTATCAGGGTTGGACTCTTCACTCCCGACATGGCTTTTGAAGCTATAGTTAAAAAACAAATAAATAGGCTCAAAGAGCCAAGTCTTAAATGTGTGGATCTAGTCGTGCAGGAACTTAGCAATGTTGTGCGCATTTGTACAGATCGGGTGAGATATTTGAAATCTTGTAATTTTTTTTTGTTGGTACATATTTTAATTATTTTTCGTATATTTTAATATTATTTCTTTTTTTTCTTAGAATCTTGTAATTTTTTTTTTGTCTTTTAATTATTTTTCGTATATTTTAATATTCTGTCTTCTTTTTTTCTCTTTGAATAGTTATCAGAATGTTGAAAAAAGCAAATGTTGAATTTTGCAGATGTCACGTTATCCTAGATTAAGGGAGGAGACGGAGAGAATCATAACGACACATGTGAGGCAACGCGAGCAAATGTGCAAGGAGCATTTAATTCTTTTAGTTGATTGCGAACTCGCATACATGAACACAAATCACGAAGACTTCATTGGATTTGCCAAGTAAGTGGATGTCTATTTTCAAAATTCGAGAGCAAAATTCAAAAAAAGAAAAGAAAAAAAAATCCCTTACACCAATTTTTTCTAAAATTGCGCAATATTATTTTAGCAAGCACTCCTTTTAGGCACATTCTATTCAAAAAAAAAAAAAAAGAAAAGAAAGAAAAGCTATTTTTTTCCTAAATAGAAATAGAAGCGAATTTGAAAGCCAAAAGAAATTAAAATACTGTAGGCTTGATTTGCAAAATCTGAAAAAAGCTAAGCTACTTAGATTTTTATATAATTGAGTTAGTTCTTTTTTTCTTACTTTTTTTTTCGCATCAAAAACAAAATTGGAGACTTAGAAAATTTGCGAAAAAAGAAATTTCTTTGAAAATAAAGGCATATTTTTTTGTTTGGTAGAAAAGCAAATTTTAAGTGCAAAGCCGTAAAAACTTTTTATTGTCATTGAAAAGTGTCAAAATATTTTCACTGCACATTTTAATTTCCGATTAGTTTTCACCCTGTAGGTTTTCAGCACCTATACGATGCACTGCATGGTCGTATTGTTTCACAAATTTTTTCGCAATCACCTCTCTCTCTCTATCTTTTCTCTTTCTCAATTGAAAAGAGAATCAAGTCATAATTTTTTGCTTTAATTTTTTTTTAATGGGGGCGCAATTATTTGTAATATTTGGCGAAAAAAAAATCTCTTATATAAATATTCAATATACTTATATATTATATTTATACACTGAAAAAAAATTTATTTCATTCAAAAATCATTTGTCAAATATTTTCTCGAGTTAAATAATTTCACTAAAAAAAAAAAAATTTGATTAAAAAAATCACTTTTCTATTATAAATATTTTCTTGAGTCAAATAATTATCTATCAAATAATTTCTTGAGATAAATAATTACACTAAAAAAAATTTGATTAAAAAATCACTTGTCTATTATAAATATTTTCTTTAGTCGAATAATTACCTACACTAAAAAAAATTTGATTAAAAAATCACTTGTCTATTAAAAATATTTTTTTGAATCAAATAATTACACAAAAATTTGATTTAAAAATCACTTGTCTATTATAAATATTTTTACTAATTTTTACTCAAATCGATGAAATCGTTTTTGTTGCAAACTTCAAATACTGATATTGATCGAATTTAATTTATTCAAATTGCATTTATTCGATTTAAATAAAAAAAAATTAAAAATTAAATTTATTTGATTTGAATAAAAAAAAGATTTATTTATTTTATCACAGACAATAGAATCGAATAAATTTTTCTTGAAATGATTTTTTTTCAGTGTATATATTTCTGTATATTTATATTTTATTTCACAATAGTCCCCATTTCTATGCTTATCTTTAGGCACAGTTATGAATCCTGATAATTTTTCTGAAACCAGTGCATGTCCCGTGCAGGTTAAAACTTTTTTAGTAATTCTTGGGCTTTGTCGCTTTTCTCATTTTTCTTTCTCTATTATTATTATTATTATAGTTCATCCAAAAAAAATGTAAAGGCACAATATTCCTGGTTGATTAAAACTTGTTTTTAATAATTTTTTTTGTACTATTAATAACGTACAAAAATTATATAACCGTATGACATTGTGCATACAAAGAGAGTCGATTTTATAATATATTTTTTTTTTTTGATAATAGAAAATAGAAAATTTACATTATGTACATATTTCATATTTTTTGTAACTCATTCTCCTAATATTTTTGCAGAACTTCATTATTCATTGTTTCTTTTTTTTCTGTCTTTTTTTTTGGTTTTACAAGAAACTGGGTGATAAAGAATTATTCGTTAATTATTTCATTGAATTATTTACTGTTTTTGATTATTATCGACAGTGATTAAAAATGATTACATTTTCTTCCTTTTTTTTCTATTAAATTTAATTTTCCAATTTTTGAATTGTTAATAAACAGGTTTTTTTTTATCGTGAATAAAATATAATAATGCTTTATCAACCAGTTTGCGTAGAAGTTTTTCAAATACTTTTAGCGAATTCAATATGAGGAAAAAATTGTCGTACCTTGTTTTCAAGTATAAAAAATTATTAAATTAATTTTCGATTTTTATTTCGAATAATTTAATTATGAAAGTAAACTTAACGAAGGTAAAAATTTATTTTTGCGGAAAAATAATAATTTTGTCGAAATATTGTCGAATTCGCTATCAAGTTAGGAGAATCGATTTACATACTGATTTTCGTAATTTAATTACAATGGGCAAAAGGTAATATTGAAAAAAGAAAAAAACGTTTTAAAATCAAAATAGATTTAATTAACTCACTTTTTATTAAATTAATTTATTTAGTATTAATTAATATTAATTAATTTAAATTAATTAATTTATACTTAATTTGAATTAATTTAATTAATTTATACTTAATTTGAATTAATTTAATTAATTTATTTATTTATTAATTAATGGCAAAATTGCATTAGAGAAAAAATTGTAAACTTTTTAGATCAATGTCATAAAACGAATAATTTTATTTTTAGTTTACGTTTTGCCCAGTCAAAAAAAAAAAAAATGAAAATCTTGTCATATCTTATTTCCGACGTATGTTCTTTACGTGCATTGACTGTATTTCACGTTACAAATAAAACCAATTATTTAATTACACCGGCAGCGCGGCAGCCAGTATGTATAATTCAAGGTAAGACAATTAACACGCAATCAAGAAACTCCACCACATTCTATTTTCCTCCTTTTTTCCGCTATTTCTTCATTCTATATAGTCTTGTTTCAAAAAAAAATTTTTATCTCCTGTTTGCTTTTAAATTTCGTATTTTTTTTTTATTTATTTTTCTTATTTCATTTTATTTTTATTCTTTTTTTTCTGAATTTGTACTTTATCTTCTCATTTGCAAAAACCTTCTTTTCTTATATCCAAGCGACATTTTTTATACAAAATTTGGCGAAATTAACATATTTTCAGTGTTTTTTTTTGGTAGTATCTCATATGCAATAATTTTGAAAAGTATGGTTTTTTTTGAGACTAATAATTAATATATTTTTTCCAAAATAAATGTTTTATTATGTATAGTGATTTACTGTAGTTGATGATATTTTTTTTATTGAAATATTTCTTAATTAATTTGAATTTCTTTTACTCTTTCAAATATTTGAATGAAAGAAATTTTTTTTATTTGATTTTTTTTTATTTTACTAGATTTATTTTATTTATTCATTTATTTTCTTTATACTAAAATATTTCTCAATTAATTGAAATTTCTATTAATTTTCGAAATAGTTGAATAAAAGAAAATTTTTTTTTATTTGATACTTAAAATTAATAACTAATTATATTTAATAATTTAAATGAAAATTGAGAATTTATTTAATAATTTAATTAATAGTAATTTATTTTCAATAATTTGTTTTTTAATTTGTCTGGTTTTATTTTTTATTTTTACTGTAAAATATTTCTCAATTTGAATTTCTTTTAATTTTCTAAATATTTGAGTGAGAGAAATTTTTTTATTAGATATTTTGTTTTTTGAATTTCTACATAGATTAATTTTTATTTTTACTGAAATATTTCTCAATAAATAATTTTGTAATTTCTTTTAATTTTCTAAATATTTGAATGAAAAAAATTTATTTGATTTGATAATTTGTTTTTTTATTTCTACTAGATTTTTGTTTTCTAATTTTAATAGATTTAAAAGATTTAAAATACAAAAAAAAATTTTATAAACGAAATAAAAAATATTTTATAAACAAAATAAAAAAATTGAATTTTTGTAATAAGAAAATAATTTTATTTCAATTCAGAAAATAAAATATTAATTCTGTGATGTAATTTAATTTATTGAAAATTAATGGTTTTTCCAATTATTCTAATTGAAATTAGAAATTTAAAAAAAAATAAATTTTCCAATCTAACTTTGAATTTAATTTTTGACTCAAATTTTCTACTTTTCTTTTTTTTCTCTTTTTGACTTGATATTGATTTTAATCATTCAAATATTTATTGATAACAATGAATGTTTTGTACGTAGTTAAAATTTTCACTTTTTATACCTAAATAATTTCAATTTTAAATAATTTTAGTTATGAATAATTTTAATTAGAAATAATTTTAGTAATAAATAATTTTAGTTATAAATAATTTTAGTTATAAATAATTTTATTTACAAATAATTTAGCTATTAATTTTAATTGTCTAAAAAATTCTAATTATCTAAATAATTTAAAATTCCATCTCGACTATTGTGTAAAGAATTTTTTTTCTTTTTTATAAAATTGTATGTGCACTATGTCAACGGAAAATTGGTCAATTTTTTATCGTTTTGCTCTGTTATAAAAAAAAAAGCACGATTGTTGTTTTCGCAAGCTTATTTGCCGATAACGTTTTTAATTTAAAATTACTGCATGTGCGAAACAATTCTTTTTATTTCAATTCGATGTATATTAGACGTTTTCTCAAAAAAAAACTTTTTCTTTTTCTTTTTTTGATTTTATCATATCCTTGGCATGTTTTTAGAATTTTCTTCTCCGTTTTGCACGTTTTTCCTCCCCCCTCCGGAAATAAATGAGAAAATAAAAATAATTCACAGTAGTCTAAGCACTTTTAGATTTTTCTTTTTTTCTATTTTTTTACGAGGAGAAAAAAACATTTGATTTTTCAATTTACATATTCATGTAGGCAAATTAAATTTTCATTGTAAATTTGTACATATATATATTTAATATGGAATTAAATTACGTTTTAGTTTCATTTTTTGGACAATTTATTAATTATTTTCACATTATTTAGATATACCTAGTTTCGTTACATTTTTGGATAATTTATTCAGCATTCGATAATTGTTAAAATTTTATAAAATTTTACACTTTTACGATTTCTTTTACGAATTTAGAAATTTTTATCACATTTGGCTTTTTTTGGACATAAAAAAAAAACGCTTTTAAAATTCAAATGCGAAATCAACTATATGAGAGTGGAATATTATTTTGCTACTTTTATTACTTATTTTGCTTCTTTCGAATTCATTTTCATTAAATATTAAATTTTCTATCCATTCTCCATTTTTAGAGAATTAATAATGAAAAAATTCAAAAAATCTAAAATTCGATAGGAAAATTTAAATCTACCCTTTTAAGACAAATTAATAAAAAAAAAAGTTGACAAAAAATGAAAATATTAATTTTCTTTTTACATTTCAATATTGCTGAATTCAAATTGAAAATTAATTATTTGTGTATGTTTTTTTTTCTTTGTAAAGTTGGTGAAATTGGATAATTTTTTTTTTTTAAATAAAAGAGAGAAACTTTTTTTTCTTTTGGAGAATATAGTTTGTTGTGTGTGATTTTCTTGATCAAATTAGGCTTTGCATTGTTGCGCTTTCATTTCATTGTTTCATAGTTTAATATTTTTTTTGTTGCAGCGCTCAACAGTCTTCCGAAAATTCAGTGAAAACTGGACGTCATACTTTGGGCAATCAAGTCATTCGGAAGGGATACATGTGCATTCATAATTTAGGAATTATGAAAGGTGGCTCAAGAGATTATTGGTTCGTTCTCACTTCGGAAAGCATCTCCTGGTTTAAAGATGAAGAGGTAATTTTTTCTGATTAATAATATAGAGGAATTTGTGAATTCAGGCCTCGCACTCGTTAAATAGTTTCAAGAAAATTAATTTTTGTCAAATTAATTTCAAGAAAATTAATTACCAAATTAATTTTTTAAGAAAATGAATAAACAAATTAATTTCAAGAAAATTAATAAACAAATTAATTTCAAAAACATTCATTAACAACAGCAACTATTAATTAACATTGAGATGACAGGAAAAATTACTTTGAAGATTAAAAAGAAGTAGTAAAAGAGTAACTGTCGAAAAATTAAATTTAACGACCAAAAAAATTCGATTTAGTCGATTTAAAGTAACTCATTTTTTCTGAGTTATCACAAAAATTTGCTTATATATTTTCCTGACTTTCAGAAAGAAAATGAATTTCTTTTCTTTTCATTGTCATAATTTCAATTCTAAATTCTTGTGAAATTCATTATTTTCCAAATTTTCAGTTAGAATTCTTTAAAAATACGATTATAGAACTCAAAAATAATTTTTAAAAGTAAAAAAATTAAAGTCTCTAAAATAATTTATGTATTTTTCTGACTTTCATCATGAAAATTAATTTCTTTTCTTATCTTGGTGATAATTACAATTTTTAATTTTTTTGAAATTCAATTATTTTTCAAATTTTTAGTTAAAATTCTTTAAAAATACGATCATATTTAAAAATTATTTTTGAAAGTAAAAAAATTAAATTCTCTCAAAAATATAAATATTTTATTTTAATAAAATTTGACAAAATTTCCAATTTCAATTTTTTTGAGAAATTATTTTCGAGAGTTCAACTATTTTCAAAATATTTTAATTACAATTTAAAAAAAAACATCTTTTGCAGAATTTCTGAATTAAATTATTAAAAAATTCAATAACTTTTTGTTAAATTAATAAATATTTTAATATTTATTGGAAAATTCTACAAAAAAAATTATTATTAAAAAATTACTCTGGGAAAATTCAAAAAATATTATTACATATTTACTTTTCTCACAAGTTCAAACGAAATAATTTCAATGTGTAAAACATTTGGAAATTTAATTATTTCTATAAATTACAACCGTAATTCTTCCAAATTCAAGTTATTTTTTAGAATTTTAATTAATTTCAATTAATTTCTAGAATTTTGGCTAAAATCCTTTTCCAAATTGATTATCAATTGTTTTTAATAATTTTGAAAAAATTCTTCTAGAATTCAAGTATTTAAATACAAAAATTCAATTTTTTCATAAAAATTGTTATTTTTCTTGTTTTTTTTTAAATTTAATAAAGAATTCTTAAAAATTATGAATAGCTTTAAATAATTTTTGAAAGATAATAAATTTTAATTTATGTATAATTGAAATATTTCCACTTAATACAATTTTTGGAAAATAATTGAACTTTTTACAAGAATTTTTCGAAAATACAAAAGAAAAATCAAGTTTTCGAGGAATTTTTAATACAAATATGAAAATATATAATTTCTCTATAATCGTAATTATAAAGTCTAAAAAATTAGATTTTTTAAAATTTTAATTTACTTTTTTATAAGATAATTGATTTTTCAAAAATTAATAATATTTAATTCTATTGAATTGGTTTTTTTTAAAAATTGTAATGCAATTTTTCGAAAATAATTAAATTCCATTAAAAGAATATCTAAACAATTTAAGAAACTAATTAATTTTTTGAAGAATTTTAATAAACAATTTAAAAAATTACTTTTTTTAGAATTTTTAATGATTCTAAAAAAAAAATTGGATTATGAAAAAAATTTCAAAGTAATTTTTTTTCTAGAAAAAGAAATTTTTATTATTCGAAAGTTTTTAAATTAAATCAATATTCAATAATTCAACTAATTTAAACAAATTGTAACTAAAATTTAAAAAAAAAATCGAGTTCTCCACAATTTTTAATTTCAAGCATTTCAAGTGTACTCAAAATTCAAATTATTTCCAAAGATTTTAATTTGAAATCTTTTAATCATTTTAATTATTTCTAAACATTTTTTACTTATAAAGTTTTGAATATTCAATTATTTTCTAAAATTTTAATTGAAATTCTTTTTTTAAATAAATTTTTATCAGAATTCAACTACGAGAATTCAATTATCTAAATAAAAAAATAATTGATTATTTTAGAAAATTGCAATCTCGTTGTGGTTTTTTTTTAACTTTTAAGGTGATAAATAAAGTTTAAAGACAGTTTATAACATTTTTAATAATTTGATATATTTTCTGCCACTTTGGGTATCTTTACTTCTCTCATATGACTATCTTGTGAGATTAAAATTGTTTGTTTTTTTTTTATAAAAATTGTGGTTGTTTTTGTCAAAATTTATAAAAATGTAATTTAAATCTAACTAAAAAAGAATTGTGCAGGAATTATATTTTTTTATTCTAATAGAATGAAATAAGGAATTACTTTCCATAAAATGGTGCTAAAAAATTTTAGATTTAAATAAATTAACTTGTAAATTAATAATCGTATTTTAGCTCTAATCGTAGTTTTTTACTCAAATCTGAAAAAAGAATCCAAATATTAGCAAATCGTAAAAAAATAGTAAATAGATTTTAATAGTAACAAATCCTAAAAAAAGCGGTAAATAGGTTTTAATATTACGAGTGCGAAGCGTGGATTTTTTTTTATTCGTTCATTTACTTATTGTTTTGCTCGAAATTTTTAGGAACGAGAGAAGAAATATATGTTGCCGCTGGATGGCTTGAAACTTCGTGATTTGGAGCAGGGCTTTATGTCACGACGTCACTTGTTCGCTCTTTTCAATCCCGAGGGAAGAAACGTTTACAAGGATTATAAACAATTGGAATTGAGTTGCGAGACTCAGGACGATGTCGATTCGTGGAAAGCGTCATTCCTCAGAGCCGGTGTTTATCCCGAGAAACAGACAGAACAAGCTAATGGCGAAGGCGAGGTTCGTATATTCAAAAAAAAAAAAATTATTCTCGAATGCAAGAATTACCAAAATAAATTTTTCATTTATTTTTTTCTTTTCTATCTTATCTAAATAATTTCGATTAATTTTCGTTCTAGGCTAAAAATGAGTCGGTGAGTTAGTAAAAAAAGGGGTTTTTTTTCACTGATTTTTTTTTTGAGTTTAATTAACAAAAATGTTTGATCTAAATATTTTTGCAATTTGAATTGACGCGAGTATGAAAATTAACTTTCGCGCTTATTAAAATGACGTGAACGCTTTTTAAAAAATTTTTTTTTTCTTTTTACTAGAAAATAAATTTTAATTTTGTTATCAATTTTTAACGATATATTTTTTTTTTGTGTAACTCGTTTCATCTGAAGGAAGGATATGAGGTTGGTACTGTTGCGATTATGTTTTGTAATTACATGGTTAGTCACGATTTTAATCAATTGTGAAGAATCTTGGAATTTTGAGGAAAGAAATTAATTTTTCTGTATTAAAAAAAAATGTGATATAAAAAATTCTAAGATTCTATTTACGCCATGTTCACGATTTTACAAAACACCTACACTCGACACCTTCCTTTTGGCTTGGTACTGATTTTTACAGCCCATTGTAAATAGCACTGGAAATTTTTTATAATCTAGATATAATTATTAATATTTCACACCTTTATAATTATCCAAACACTGCATTAGAAATTTAGCACGTTACGTTTTTGCTCTTTAGGTGAGAATTACATTTTTCGTGAAAAAGCTTCTCTTGGGAATAATTTTTTATTAGAATTCAAATCAAAAATTAAAATTTCACCGTCAGGGTTGCCACAACCTTTTTAAAACGAGGTAAATATTTTTTCTACAAAAAGAAATTTTGATTATTCGAAAGTTCTTATAATTAAATAACAAATATTTAACAATTCAGTTAATTTCAAACAAAATTGTTACTAAAATTTTGAATTTTAATTAACTTAAAATTCAAAAGATTTTAATATAGAATCTTTTAAAGTTTAATTATTTCTAAACATTAAAAATTTGAAATTTTTAAAAATCTTAATTTCGTTAGAAAACTAATACTAATGATTAAATTTTTATTTTTAGAAAATCTATTTTGATTCTGCAAATAATTTAACTATAAAATATATTCAAAAATAAATAGAATTCAAATATTTTTTTGAGTAATTATTTTTAGAGTAAACAAAAATATTTTTTAGGGTTCAAAGTTCTGTCTGGAAATCAGGGAAAAATAAAATCAATTTTTTGTGGCAACCATGACCGTGTAATTAAATTGCTATACATATAAATATAAAATTGATAAATAAATATGAATTTTGTGATTCAGTAATTTTTAGAAAAATTTTTGTATAACAAATTTTTAAAAGCACTGAACAAGAAAAAAATTTAAAAAGAAAACAAGTGGGAACAAAAGGATTTAGAAGTTTTTTCACTCTTGAATCGAGACAAGATGTTAAATTGAAAATTTTTTTCTAAAATAAATATTAGGATGTGAGATTTTATTCTGCACTGCTTGGAATTTGAACTTAAAAATGGAAGTGAATTACATTTTGTTTTTGAAATGTAAAATTTATCGAATGAATAAAAATATAATTTTCTTTTTTTTTTTTTGATGAATAATAGGGTGGCTCGGAAGCACAATCGTCAATGGATCCTCAATTGGAGCGACAAGTGGAGACTATTAGAAATTTGGTTGATTCCTACATGAAAATTGTCACAAAAACAACGCGCGATCTCGTTCCAAAAACAATAATGCATCTTATTATCAACAATGCAAAGGATTTCATTAATGGAGAATTATTGGCACATCTCTACGCAAGTGGAGATCAGGTAATTTTTTCGTTTTGTTTTGTATTTTCGAAATTTTAAACTCCTTTCCTTTTAATTTCCATATTTATAGAAAGGTGATGAGAAATCCTATAATCCGAAAAGTTCCCTTTATCCTTTTGCTGTAAGTTTTATTTTATTTGTCGATAAAATGGTTTTTAATATTCTTTTTAATTGAATTAATTTATTTATTAATTAATGAATTACAGGCTTCGCACTCATCTACTAAAACCTACTACTTACTATTTTTTTTACGATTAGCTACTATTTTGATTATAAAACTATAAACTAAATTCGATTATTTTCAAGAATTTTAATATAAATTCAATTATTTTGAATAATTTTGATAAAATTTTTTAAGAAAAAGAATTATTTTTGCAAAATTTTTTAATAAAATTCCTTTAACGAATTCAATTATTTTTAAAAATTCGGATAAAATTTTACGAAACAATTCAAATTTTTATAAATTGTAAAATCGACCGCAAGAATTCAATTATTTTAATAAATAAGAAAATTCTTCTCAAAAATTAAAATATTTTCATAAATAATAAAATTCTTTGGAGAATGTCAATTATTTCCAAAACAATTTTTCATTCTTTACAAGAATTAAATTATTTCCAAAAGTTTTTAATAAAATTCAATATTAAGGTATTTGTCGCGCGACTGGTCACTCTCAAAAGTTTGTATCCGTTGACTGTACTTATGAAACGATTATATGAATGCGAGTTTCCGAAAAACTTTTGCGGACGTACAGTTTGATACACAGATGTTCTCAATGTATATTCATAACCTCTCGCATGAAAAACGATCGTGGCAACGTCGCAAGTTTGGCGTATGGCCGTCTTTAAAATTTCGCGCCAAAAGTAGCAGACGAGCTGTAGTATTTAACAAGCGCTATTGCCACGTTTACGAATTCACCTGTCATTTACAGTAAATGTTAAAATAATTTTTCAAGTTTGATGTTAAATATCTTTTAAACAAGACGGTGAAAAATTTTCATTTTTTTTATAAAAGTTCATTTTGGTTCAATAAATAAAACTTTAGTTTTTCTAAAAAATCTGTCGATTAGTATAAGTGCAAAAATTAAAAATCTGTGGTTTTCATATGGTTTTCCTATACCTTACATGTTAAAAATCGAAACTTTGATTTTATTTTTTGAGACTTACAGACGGTCAATTTTATTTTAATAGGCCTTATTTTGTAGATAAATATCCAAAGAATAATTATGTGAAATTTAAAAAAAAACTGTCGAAAACGAATTTACGCGACAAATACCTTAAAATCTTTAATTACAATAATTAACAAACTCAAGTAAAATTATTTTTAAAAAAATTCTACATTATTTTCAAAATATTTAAAGAAATTAGTCAATAAAATTCTTCTCAGAAATTTAATTATTTCTTAAAAATTTTTGGAAAAAATTTAATTACATAATTTCAAAATTTAGAATAAAAAGAACTAAATTTTCATTTAAAATTTAAAGAAATGAATTTATTTTCAATAGATTTAAAGAATTTAGTTAAATAAATTTCATTAATTTCGAAAAATCCAATAAAATTCTTTAGAAGAATTTAATTTTTTAAAAATATTTTAATAATAAAATTATTAATTACAATTTTTAACAAAATCGATTATTTTAAAAAAATTCAAAGAAATTCTTCAAAATAATTCAATTATATTATTTACAAAAATTTTAAGAAAATGTTTTGGAATTTACTTATTTTTAAAAATGATGATAAAATTCTTTATAAGAATTTAATTATTTTAATAAACAAACAAAAATTTTCGCGAGAATTCAATTATTTTTAATACAAATTTTATTAAATTATTCAAAATAATTGAATTCTTCTTCTATATTTTCATAAAATGATTTATTATGTAATTAAACAAATTTAATAAAAATCGTTGCAAGAATTTAATTATTTTTAATACAATTTCAAATGAATTCCTGGAAAAGTTTAATTATTTTCAAAAGTTAAATTAAAAAAGAAGAAGAAGAATTCCTTTAAAGAATTCAATTATTTTCAAAAATGTTGATAAAATTCTTATTCAATTTTAAGAAATAATCAATTATTCTATAAATTATTTATTTTTTTACTTAAATAAGTGAATTCTTGTGAAACTTTTTAATAAAAATTGATTTGAAAATAGTAAAATTCTCGTCAAAATTAAAAATGTTTATTTAAATTTCGAATTAATTGGAAATTTTTGTCAAATTTAGTTAAAATAAATTTTATATTTAAAAAAATTTATTTCTTTACTTTCAAAAATTATTTTTAAACATAATGGAATTTTTGAAGAATTCTAACTAAAAATTTGGAAAAATAATTAAATTTGATACAAATTTAGAATTGAAGTTATTACCAGGATAAGAAAAACAGTGAATATTTTTTATGGAAATTAAAAAAATAGAGAATCAAATTTTTGTCTTTTTTTTAAATAGAATAAAACGAATTTTTTTCAGTCTTAAAGACACTTTTTGCTACTTTTTGAAAACTAATATTGTATGCGAAGCCTGGAATTAATTAATTTATTAATGAATTAATTTTGCAATGGAATTAAAATTGAATGTGTTTGTTTAGTCGTCGATGATGGAGGAATCGCCGGAAGAGGCACAAAAACGTGAGGAAATGCTTCGTATGTATCATGCTTGCAAGGAAGCTCTTCGAATTATCGGCGATGTGTCAATGGCGACAGTTTCAACGCCAGTGCCTCCTCCGGTCAAAAACGACTGGTTGGCATCGGGTGAAAATCCAAGGTGACGATAGTTTTTACATTTTTTTTTCTCTTCTTTCTTTTATTCTTCACTAACTTGTATTCTTTTTTTTTCCTCCCTTTTACACTGTTCGCATTTGCAAATTCACTATCAAATGCCATTGATTCAGTCTCGGGTAAGATTCTTATTCTTTTCTATTGAAAATTTATTTTTTTTATGGTTTCAACTTTTTTTTTTAAATTTTATTTTCAATATTTTGAAAAAAGGTTCAAAAAAAAGTTTTTTTTCCATTCTGTGTAATGGATTGAGGAATTTATTGTTGTTTTTTTTTTTTGAAATGTTTGCATTTAATTTTGCTTGAGAAACATGTTGAATTGGAATAAAATTTTGAAGTGAAATTATACATAAATATAAATATTGGAAAAGTGGGGAAAAATATTTGGAAATTATTTCATAATTTGAATTTGAAAAAAAAAATTTAGGTTATCGCCACCGTCACCGGGTGGACCGAGACGAGGAGTTTCACAACCTGCGCCACCAGCGAGTTCACGAGCTCCACCTCCAGTGCCAGCCGGTGGTCGTCCAGCACCTGCAATTCCAAATCGACCCGGACCTGGCGGCGCACCACCCTCTCGGGGAAATCCTGGTCTACCTCCTCCCCTCATACCATCGTAAGTACTTTTGTTTAAATTATTAATTATTAATATTCTACAAAAATTGTTATTATTATTATTAGTAGTAGACAAAAGAAAAGCTCGTCCTTAAAACTCTCCACGGTTCTCAAAACTAAATTATATTCTTCTTTATCTTTCTACAAACGACACTCAATTCTTTTGATCGCTCCCTTATGAGCCGAACGAGAACTTTTAGAAAAGAATGAATTTAATTTTAATTTTTCGAATGTTGAATATTTTTCTTCTATAGTTTAAATTTAATTTCTTAATTAATAAAAAAATTAAGAAATTATTAAATAAATAAAAAGAAACAAAAAGAGTTAATAACAGGCGCCAGGCTTCACACTCATCTACAGAAACCTACTACAGTGAGTTCTCGCGAGTCGTTCAACTCACGAGTCGTTCAAACTCGTCAGTCGTTCAACAGCTGATCAGTGTCCGATTCACGAGTCGTTCAATTTCTGGTATGCGCGCGCTGGTGCTCAGTGCTGTGTAATTTAAACGGACCAAAGCCATTGAATATTGTGTCTTTCGGGGCGATAAATATGCTTCACACATCCCTGAAATCGCCTTGGAGGCGAGGCTTATGCGTTGAACGACTCGTGAGTTTTATGATCTTGAAAATTTTCGAGAATTGAACGACTCGCGAGAACTCACTGTATTTGCAACTTTTTTTACGATTAGCTACTATTTAGATACTTTTATTTTAAGGTTGTGACACTAAAAGCTACTTTTTTCTTAATTTGTTTGTGAAAATTATCACAAATTTAAATCTGATAATAGTTGAAATAATTTAATTTATTAATTCTTTCAAATTTTAATACAATTATTCAAAAATTTAATTATTCTTTCTAATTCTAATAAAATTATTCAAAAATTTAATTATTCTTTCAAATTCTAATAAAATTATTCAAAAATTTAATTATTCTTTCAAATTTTCATAAAATTATTCGAAACTTCAATTATTTCCAAACATTTTAATAAAATTCTTCGCAAGAATTCAATTATTCAATAATAAAATTCTTTAAAAGAATCCAATTCTTTCCAAAAAATTTCAATAAAATTCAATATTAAAATCTTTAATTACAATAATTAACAGACTCAAGTAAACTTATTTAAAAAAAACAACATTATTTTCCAAAAATTTAAAGAAATTAGTCAATAAAATTCGACTCAGAAATTCAATTATTTCTTAAAAATTTTAATAAAATTTTTTAATTACAATTATTAACAAACGAGATTATTTTAAAAAATTGAGTTATCTTTTTAAAAAATTTAATTAATTTCAAAATTTACAATAAAAAAAACTAAATTTTCAATTAAAATTATTAAAAAAATTATTTATTTTCAGTAAATTTAAAGAATTTAGTCAAACAATTTTAAATAATTTCAAAATATTCGATAAAATTCTTTAGAAGAATTCAATTTTTTAAAAATATTTTTATTAACTGTATAATAATAAAATTATTAATTAGATACAATTTATAACAAAATCGATTATTTAAAAAAAGAAATTCAAAGAAATTCTTCAAAACAATTCAATTATTTACAAAAATTTTAAGAAAATTTCTTAGAATTGAATTAGTTTTCAAAATGATAAATATAACTTTTTATAAGAATTCAGTTATTTTAATAAACAAACATACATTTTCTAGAGAATTCAATTTCTTAAAAATTGTTTAATTACAATTATTAACAAACACGATTATTTTAAAAAATTAAGAGAAAATTTTTGAAAAAATGTACAACAAAAAAAAGTAAACTTTTAAAAGTAAATTTTCAATAAAAATTTTTAAAAAATTAATTTATTTTTAATAGATTTAAAGAATTTAGTCAAACAAATTTAATTAATTTCGAAAAATCCGACAAAATTCTTTAGAAGATTTCAATTTTTTAAAAATATTTTAATAAACTTTAATAAGAAAATTATTAATTACAATTTTTTACAAAATCGATTTTAAAAAAAATTCAAGAAATTCTTTAAAACAATTCAATTATTTTTAACACAATTTTAAATGTTTTAAATGAATTCCTTGGAAAATTTAATTATTTTTAAAAGTTTCATTAAAATTCTTCAAAACATTTCAATTATTTACAAAAATTTTAAGAAAATGTTTTTGAATTTAATTATTATTTTTAAAAATGATGATAAAATTCTTCTTAAGAATTCAATTATATTTTGTAATAAACAAACAAAAATTTTCGCGAGAATTCAATTATTTTTAATATAATTCTAATTAAATTATTCAAAATAATTGAATTATTGTTTTCAATTTTCATAAAATGATTTATTATTTATACATATTTGTTGAACACAAGTTTTTCAAGTATAAATAATTTAAATTAGAAATTTTTATAAAAAAAGTAACCTTTTGAAAAATTTTAATTAATTTTTTTGAATATAGTAAAATTTTCGTAAAAATTTCGAATTAATTTGACTTAAATAAGTGAATTCTTGTGAAACTTTTTAATAAAAATTTATTTGTAAATAGTAAAATTCTCGTCAAAATTAAAAATGTTTATTTAAATTTCGAATTAATTGGAAATTTTGTCAAATTTAGTTAAAATAAATTTTATATTTAAAAAAAAAATTATTTTTTTACTTTGAAAAATTATTTTTAAAAATAATTGAATTTTTGAAGAATTCTAACTAAAAATTTGAAAAATAATTGAATTTGATAAAAATTTAGAATTGAAGTTATTAGCAGGATAAGAAAAACAGTGAATATTATTTATGGAAATCAGAAAAATAGAGAATCAAATTTTTGTCTTTTTTTTTAAATAGATTAAAACGAATTTTTTAGTTGTGAAATTTATTTTTTTTTATATCCAATTTTTCACTACTTTTTTTCATTCTTAAAGACACTTTTTGATACTTTTTTACAACTAATTATTTGAGTGCGAAGCCTGTAATAATAAAAATAGACTAGAATGAAAGAAAATAAATAAAAATAGAAACAAAAAGAATGAATAGTGTCATCTCGGCCTATAAGGGACGAGAAGTTGAGTATTGTAGTGAAAACTTTATTATTGTGTGTTTGTTTATCGGGGCTTTATTGCTAACTCGACTTTCTATTGCAGGCGCCGACAATAAGTCTTCACATTAACACATCTGTTTGCTACTAATCCATATATAATATATATTTCAAAAAAAAAAATATATATATATCTGTTGCATCTAGTCATTTATCTCTAACATTTTCTCGTTATTGCGTTTCACACAATAATGACAAGCTTTGTTCTCACTCGTTATTAACAACATCAATATTTATTAAATTCAGATTAATAAATATGCAACATCGAGGTGTAATAATTGCTGTCGTTAGAAAGAAAAAAAAACGGGCCTAAGAAAAATTCCCCCCCTTTCATCACTATATATATATATATTATGTGTGTGTACATTTGCACGAAAAAAAAGAAACAGTTTTTTTGTGAAATCGTCTGTGAGAGGAAACAATCATATTGCAGCTATATTGTCACCCGTTTTCTTTTTCTGGACCATGCACTTCTGTATTCATTCATATTTATCTCACAGTTCAAGTCGTTTTCAAAGAATCATTAAAAAAAAATGCAATTATAAAATTAATTAATTAATAATTCATAAAATTAATTAAATTAATAAAATTCATAAAGTTAATAAAATTAATAAAATTAATAAAATTAATAAAATTAATGAAATTAATGAAATTAATGAAATTAACAAAATATTAAATATATTAGGAAATTTAGAAGTTTAGGATAATATTTGAGGATTTTAGTTTAAAATCGTAAAAGTAGATAAAAAGGATTTTTACATATTTTTCTTAAGTCTTAATTTTAAATAGAATTCAATTCTTTTTAAATATTTTTATGGAATCATTTTGTCAGGCATTTTATTGAAAATAATAATAATTTTTCCGAGGTGATAGTTAATTTTATGCAAGTCCTATATGACAAAATTCTTTTTTTTTTCTATCAAGTTTAGAAAAATGAGGAAAAAAATGTATATTTTAAATAATATTGATTAAATTTTACGTGGGGTAATTAGATAAATTAAAAATGATTCTCTAAAGTAAAGAGAGAAAGAGAGAGTCGAAATAAAATATTGTAGAGAATGATTGTTTATTGAATTGTATATTAGTGTCACGATGACAGTTTGTATATGCTATTTATGTACATATATAATTGAAAATTATATCTTTCGACTATTTTTCAGGCCTTGGATATTTCGACTTTTTGGATTTTTTTCCATTAATTTCGGAAACGGCGACTTTTTTTCGATTTTCAAAAAAAGGGTTATTTTCGACTTTTCTTCAAAAAATATTGTGACAAAGTATCATTTTTTTGTATAAAATACAAATACCTTCGTATATTTTAGAGTCAAATGTTTATAAATATTTTTTTTGGGTGATTTTTCGAGAGATAATTAAATATTCATAATAATATAAATCATTGTAATGAATTATTTGTAAATAATTGAAAATTGCTTGAATAATTGAAATTTTGCAAAATTTTATTGAATTTTTATTTTTGTTATATTTTTTTTAAATTCAATTCTTTTTCAATATTTTCAATTGCAGTCTTTCCAAAAATTCAAATATGAAAAAAAAAAGATTAAAATTGTTTAAAGAATTTAATTTTTTACAGCATTATTATTATAATTTTGAAGAAAACAATTATTTTCAAAAATTTTATATTAAAATTCTTCAGAAATTTTTTTTTAATATTTTCGGGAAAATTCAATTATTGTCTATTATACTAAATTTTAATTATTTGGAAAATTTTTCAATTACATAATATTAAAAGTATAATTTTAAAAAATCTATTATTCAAAAAATTGTTTAAAAATTTTTTTAAAAATATTTTTAATGAATTCTTTAAAAAACTGTTTTTAAGAATTTTTTTATTACAATTTTTTTTAAAATTCAACTATTTTCAATTATATTTTTCGAAAAAATTCAAATATACAAAAAAGAAACATTAATATTATTTAAATAATTTAATTTTTACGGAAATATTATTAAAATTTTGAAGAAAACAATAATTTTCAAAAGTTTTTTATTAAAATTCTTCAAAAATTTTTTAATATTTTTGAAAGCGTTTTAAAAAATTTAATTATTGTCTAAAAATTTTACTGAATTTTTAGGAAATTTTTTAATTATATAATATTAAAAGTATAATTTTAAAAAATGTATTAACATTAAAAAATTATTTAAAAATATTTTTATAAAACTAATTTTAAGAATTTTTTTTATATTTTATTTAAAAATTTAATTCTTTTCAAATATTTTCAATTATTTACCTTAATCACTAAAAAGAAATTTTACAATTTAAAAAAATTGAACTTTTTTATTCAAATAATTGAATTCTCAAATCATTTTCGTAAAATGATTTTAAAAAATGATAATTTTTCAATTAATTGACAATAATTTAAAGAAGAATTTAATTCAAAAATTTAATAATTATTTTTAAATATTTTCAATTATTCACCTTAATAACTAAAAAAAAATTTACAATTTTAAAAAAATTGAACTTTTTTATTGAAATAATTGAATTTTCAAATAATTTTCGAAAAATGATTTTAAAAAAATGATATTTTTTCAATAAATTGACAATTAATAATTTGGAGAAGAAAGTTTAGTTAAAAATTCTCAAATAGAATTAAATTATCGAAAGATTAAAATACAAAAATGATATTTTTGTGACAATATTGAAGAAAAGTCGAATTTTTTTTTTTTACTTTTTTTGAATCTTTAGTCGACAAAAACAATATTTTTCGCCACTTAAAGTCGATCCAAGGCCTGATTTTAGAATTAAATGTTTATATTTAAATATAATTGGCGAGTTCTATTGAACGCTTACTAACAGCATGACATTTTGCTTTTTTTCAAAGTTTAGAATAGCTTCTTCTCGATTTATTAACTTTTTTTTTTATTATTATTATTGACATCGTCTCATTTGGGTTTAAAAATTGGTTAAAAATTTGTTGAAAACTTCGTTATTGTATAAGGCTTTTAAAAATACTCCCCAATATTGCAAATTTAGATTTCCGTTTCATTTCTATAGTTTCATTTTTTTGTGGTGGAATCGTTGTTTTTGCATTGTAGACAAAAAAAAAAAATGTCGGTGCCTGCATGGATTTTCAAAATTTACTTTTGGAAATATTGATATTATATTAATATTATTTTTATTATTATTATATTGATAATAAATAATTTATTATTAATTGGCTTCTTAATTCAATGATAAAATAATTTTTACTTGAATTAAGGTGCCAATTAATTTTAATAATAATTTCTTATTAATTAATATCAATATTAATTGGCTCCTTAAATTCAATTATGATGAAGTAATTTTAATTTGAATTAAAATTTTTGTTTATTTTAATTCATTATTCAACTATATTGGAATCTTGATTTGTAATAAATCAAAAATCGAGTATTTAGCAAAACGAAAATATCGAAAAAAAATTTCTCGTTTGCTAAATGCTGTGTTAATGAGGACAAAGAAAAAGGACAAGAATGATTGTCTCTGTAAAAACGTAATGTTGTTTAGTCGCGGGGGTCCGGGTGGTCTGCAGCAGAGAGTAACGCAAGCTGCTACCCAGGCTGCTACGAATGCTGCTGTGAACGAGCTGATGGATGCTTTCAGGATGAAGTAAATAGTCTCACAGACGCATAGCTTTTTTTTTAAATTTGATTCGAACTTTCAAAGAAAAAGTCATTGCCCTCGAATTTGTAGCGCAATCTTTCTTTCTCTTTAAAAATTATTGGAAATTGGTATTTGGAAATATTTATAAAATTTTAATTTTAAAAAGTGAATTCAAAATTTATTTTTTGTACAAAAATTTTAGTTATTAAATTTTTTTTTACAAAAAATTTTTACTTTTTTAATTATTACAGAAAGTCTTTTCTGTTTTCTGCTTTCAAAAAGCAGTTTTAATCTGATTTTTAACTTTTATATTCATTTTCTATTAATTGTGTTAATTTTATTATTGTTTTTATTATTGTTTTATTATTGTTTATTTTTATGTTTAAATTATTAAATTTATTACTAATTTAAATTTCCATTTTAAATATTTTAATTATACAATTTGATAAATGCATTTTTAAAGGCGCAGACAAATCTCGGTGGCTGCCTGCAGGAGTTGTCATGGTAACACATGAGAGTGAGAGAGTCGGAAAATTCAACGTACATGTTTCTTCTCTCTCACTCTTGTGCGTTACTATGACAATCTGCGCGCACGCGCAATAGAGCTGTTACTACGCCACGAATATTCATTTTTTAAAATTGGTTATTCCTTTTAAAATTTTATGAATATTTTCTTTTGGGAGATGGATATTTATTTTTAACTGGGATTGGTCATGGTAATTTTAAATTAATAATATTCGAGAGAAAGAGTCTTAACAAAGTTTTTTTGAGAGTAATTTATCATACTGTCTGCATGATTATTTTCAAAGTGTTCAAATAATGAAAAAGCTCTTCTATTTTTAATGCAATTTTTCGCGTGTGTTTAATCCGAAAGCCTTTGCAATTTCTTTATAAGAAAAAAACAAAAATACTCAATTGAGTTTATTCCAATTTAATGCATTCCAAATTAAGTATTGAAAGAAATCATGAAATCACTATTTTGATATTCTTAAAATACTGAAAAAAAGTGATTATTACCTTTTATAAATTTTGATAGTTTTCTCGTTTTTTATTTTAGAGATTGTAGATTTGTTCTTTTTTTTTTTTTGTTTACAATTCGATTATAATTGTAAAAATATAATTACCTAGAGTGTAATTATTGTATTTGTACAATGAAGTTTCTGGATAGTTTTTTTGAATCGGTTTTTTGTTGAATTGATAATTGAAATTAAATTATTGGAATATCCTGTTGATATAATTGTGACCGCTGCGCCTGCGCGCAGGTTGTCATGGTAACGCATGAGAGTGAGAGAGTCAGAAAATTAAACGTACTTCTTTTTTCTCTCTCACTCTTGTACGTTACCATGACAACCTACGCAGGCGCAGCAGAAGCGCGTCAGAAATGATAAAAAATGATTAAAATGTATCAAATAATCGAATTAAAATATCAGAGGGACACTAGAGATTTAATATTGAGATTCGAATGAAACTTATTTGACACTAAGTTTATAGATCCATGACAATTTACAGTTCCTGTAAATTTAATCATAATTTTAAATGAGAAATCGCGTGTTTTTTGCCCGTGTATGTATGTACGTGAAATATTTTGTTCCAAGAGAAAAAGCATTTATTAATTATTATTTTTTATTATTACATGTTGATAAATGAAACGCAAGCATTTATATTTTTTACAAAAGTATTTTTTCTTTATGGGGGAAAAATAAAAAAATGTCATGCTGTTGGCAATGTTCTCTGTAAAAATTTTCTCTCAGTTCACGCATTTATAGAAATATTTCTAGATAATTCATTCAAATTATCAAATCAATTTTCATTTACAAACATAAATACCTGGAAAACAAATTTTGCAACTAATTTTTTTTCAATTTCAAGAAATTTCTTTAATATGAAATATTAAATGAAAATGAGGAATTAATATAAAAATAGAAATCATTAAAAAAAAAGGAATAATCATATGAAGTTCTAATACTTTTAAAAAAAAATTCACAATCACAAATCGTCCGCTGTAAAATTCCACGCATTTTCTGTTTGTTCTAAGAAAAAAAAAACTGGAAAACGAAAAAAAAAATACTAGACTTCGAGAAACTTATAATTATATTTAATGAAACTCGTATAAATTACTCGTATAAAACACCATAGTTAAAACGAAACCAAAAAAAATAAGAAAAAAAAAATGAATCCACGTGGAAAAAAATAATGAAAACCGTGCTCAGACATAGGATGTGATATAGCGTAGAATATTGCTTAAGGGATTTTGCATGAAAATCCTGGATCGCGAATTTTTCTCTTTTTCTGATAAAAAATAGTCCTTAATAATGGCGTTAATAAATAACAAACAAAAAAAAAAACATGGAAAATAATATTCAAATTGTAATGAGATAAATATATGCAACGAGTGTCACCGCTTTGTAAAAGAAAAAAAAAATGTTTAGCCTTTTTTGATTTTTGCTAAAATGAATCCATTTAGACACACGGCCTTTTTAGAACTTTGCAGAATTATCTATATACTCGTTGCAATAAAATATTTTCTCTAAACTTTCTTATCATATCAATAATAAAAAAGAATTCTATTTTTCTCTCCTCTTTGAAATTTTTGAAAATAGATTTTTTTTTCTACTTGTGATGCTTCTGACAAGAAATTAAAGATAATTCACCTAGAATTGGCAATGGTCCTGGTGGTAAATGTCCTAACTAAAAGTTGACATTTATAAGAAAAGGATAGAGATATGTCCATCCTTTTCCAACTAATGGCAACTTTTTAAGGACATAACCTTAAATTTCTAGGTCCAGTTCGACGCGAAAAAATTATTACCAAAATCTTTATGGATTAAAATACTTAATTTTTCTTTTAAATTAGCAAATTTAGTAATTTTCTTTTTTTATACATAAAGGGATATAAATTTGTTTCTAAATATATATATTTATGTATAAAATGTATAATGAGAAATTTGTAAAGTTTAGAGAGAATAGAAATAGGCTTTGAAGGCAGTTAACACACACACACACCTCGAATTCAAATCAATAGCAGTGTCTAATTATTATTATGTATGTACATAAGAAATAACGTCTATGATGTTCTTGCGCTGCGCAGATTGTGTTGATCGATGCGTGCTCAACGAACGAGTACATTTTGACTGGCAGATTGTATACAATATGGACAAAAAAGTAGGTCGAGGCCGTAATCAAAGTGCGATTAAAAATTTTATTTTTCACTATAGAACTATAAAGAAATTTTTTCAAACATTGTCCCGAACATGAAAGAAAAATGGTCCATTCAAATATTTCCTTTATTATTTGCATATTTTTCTTTTTCTTTAATTACAACAAATAAAACTTGTAAAATTTCTTCAGGCAAAGAAAAGTACCTAAAAAGCAAAAAATTTTAGGGTTATGGAATTTTAGCCATGGAGCTTAAAAAATAGGAAGCGTGAGATAGAAAGAGACAGCTATTGTGCTAACGCACTTTCTCTCTCTAAAGACGCATGCGCATGGACGATGCATCAGCGCGCTTGCGCTAAAAACAAGGACAACAGAGAGGACGTTAAATACACTCGCTGTCTCTTTCCATTTCTCTCAAAGTTATCTTTCTTCGTAGTGAGTCTCACATCTAAAATTTTGTTTTTTAATTTCGAATTGTTTTTCAAATTTTTTTCTAGTTATTTTAATTCTATAATTAATTTTTAGATAAATTTAAAAAAAGGATTTTTTTTATCAAAGTTTTATATTTTATTAAAGTAGTGTTTTTATATCAAAAGTTGACAAAATATTATGAAAATAAGAAAGGTGATAAGTTTAAGTTTTATTTTATAAAATGAAAAAGTATTTTTTTGAAACCATCACAATAGGCTTTTTTTCCTACTCGTCAGTTTGTACTCGTAGCGTCAGTCCTTTTAAAAGAAAAAAAAATAACTTGTAAAAATCGGCAGGCCGAAAAAAATATAAATATATTAATTCTCCTTTGCATATACATATATAAATAACTTACTTTGTACATAATATATATATAAAAAATATATAAAGTCTCAAATTTATTGTAACAATATTTAAAGATAAAAAATTTAAGTTACCAACTTTATAGGACTGACGATCTCATTAATTTTGAAAATATATTTTAAAAAATCTGTTATCCCTTTTTGAATTTAAAAATTGTGTCACGATCGACTTCCGTTGCGTCTGCGCGCTGGTTGTCATGGTAACGCGTGAGAGTGATAGAGTTGGAAAATTCAATCTACTTCTTTTCTCTCTCTCACTCTTGTACGTTACCATGACAACCTGCGCGCAGGCGCAACAGAAGCGCGTCGATCGTAACACAATTATTTTAAAGTCTTAAAAACTAAATTTAATTCCTAAATTTAATTCCTAATACTGATAAATTAAATTATTGCTAAATAATAAATAGTGAAAAAAAATTTTTTTAAAACGATTTATTGTGTTTTATAATACTCAATGAAAAAGCGCGCATCAATCAGTGACAATTTGCAAAGCGTTCGATTTGTAGAAATAAAAAGATTTTTTTTTCGTTTTTGCATATATATGGATAATTGTATAAAAAAAAATATATGCAAAAAATTTATTATTATTATTATATAAAAAAAAGAAATCTGGAAATGTGTAAAAGAGAGTAGAGACGAAAGTTTTGAGCAGATATATGAAAACTTGTATGCAGCCACAAGTGGTATTATTGTGTAAAACATATGTTATTGTACAGTGTAAACGTGTATATCTAGCCATTAAAATTGCACTGTAACGCCCTATAAATAATTTTAACGTAAGAAAAGTTTAAAAAAAAATTAAGAAAATTAAGTATTAAGGAAACTAATTTATATAATAAGTCGATCTAAATCATTCGTAGAAAGTTCGTGTCTCATGTTTTCGTAGGATTGTTTAGCACACATTACTTTCGGTTAAGGTAGCTTCGATTATTGTTAATATTGTTAATGTTATTATTAATATTATTATAGTATTATTACTAATGTTACTAATTTTAATATTAATATTATTAGTATTATTATTATTACTAATATTATTATTAATATTATTAATAATAATTTTGTTATTATTATTATTATTAAAATTACTGTTAGTGTGCGACGCGTTCCGAAGAAAGGCACGTAAGAAGAAAAAAATTTGAAGGTTATGTTTGTATTATTTTTAGCTCAATTTTTTGTTTCTGTTTACTTTTTTTTAAACAAAAATTAGTTTTTATCGAATGTTTTTGATGTAAAGAGAATTTAAAGTCCAATTGTTTGTGTTAATATTAACATCTTTTTGTGTATTTTTATTCCAAAAATTACAAACATAACCTAAAAATTTGTCGCTTAGGCAACTTTTTTCGGAGCTTGTTACATATTATTAAAATATTATAATATTATTATTGAAAAAGTATAATATTATTATTAAAATATTATAATATTATTATAATTATTATTAATATTATTATTATTATTAAACGGGTAATTATCACGAAGGATACATATTATTAAATTAGAAAAATCGTTGTAAAAGTAATTCCTCCATTTTTTTGCGAAAATTTTTTATTATTCCTGAGTTTAATTTAATTCTATCTTTTTTTTTAATTGTAAATTTTAGTAAATATTAATTATTCATTAATAATTATTATTAAAAAAAAAAAAAAAAAAAAAAAAAAAAAAAAAAAAAAAAAAAAATCTGCTTTTTTAATTAATAATATTAATGAAACTAAATTTTATTTTATCATTCCTGTAATTTTAATTTATTATTTCAATTTAATTATTAAAATTGTAGAATTAAATTTTTCCAATTTTTTTTATTGAAGAGAAATTAAATATTAAAAAAGAGCATTGAATTTAAAGAGCGGAAAAAATGGAGGAATAACTTCTGGGGATCTTATTTCTAAAAAGAGCATATCAATTAGGCGGAAATTAGCACACCAATTATGTTCATCCGCTTCAACTTTTAAATGTCCACTGTTTAATAAGAAAATTTAGTACGAAATTTTTTATCCACCAGTGCATTAACATTTAAATGAAGAAAAACATTTTTTAGCTAATTTATTTACAACAACAATAACAAAAAAAAAATAAATATATATATATATTGGAATCATCAATATTTTTCCAATTAAAAAATAATATTTGCAAATTTCTCAACTTTCAAAAAAAGTAAAAAGAAAAAAAAATGCCAAAAAAAAAAGAAAATAAAGTTTCACGAAAAATTTCAAATGAAATAAATACTTGAATGTTTCCTATAGTATAAAATTCGGAAGTAATTTTTAAAATATATTGAATAATTAAAAGAAAAAAAAATTCATTGTAGAAAATTTTTCCTGCAGAAATGTTTTACGGCGGGAAAATATTAAGATTTTTAAAAACTTGAGATGTTTTTTTGTATATAAATATAAATATAATTATAATTATAATAGCCGTATATTCGCAAGTCAATTATAACATTTTCGTAAAAGAATTTTTTATTTTTCAATATTATTTTCACCTGGAAAAAAAAGACTAGATTTTAGAAGAAATTTGTTGAAAATTGTTGTTTGAACATTAGATTTAATTACCTTGCTAATTATGATTTTAATTATTGTTCAAATTAATTTTGAATCAATTAATTTTAAATTGAAATTTAATTTTGAAATTAATTGAGTGACTATAAAGTTGAAGTTGAGAAACACGTAGTCGATGAATTTTAGATTTGTAATATTTTGATGAAATCATCAAAGAAAAACGCTTTTTGAAAAGTGGAAAAAAAAAGTTAAAATGGATTGAACTGTTCTTATTGTAATATTAGAGGGAGAGAAGAAGAGAAAGAGGGAGAGAAAAATAGGAGAATTAAATAAAAGGAACAATTATAAATGAGAGAAAAAAAATAGATTTGCTATTTTTAAAATGAAGCAATTCACAAATAATTAAAAAAAAAAACACTCACACACAGAGCAACATCGAAGAAATTTAAAGGATGGATAATAGTTTTTAAGTACATCACTGGACACATTTGCAGATATGCTTCCATTT
The DNA here is from genome assembly GCF_015476425.1 of Leptopilina heterotoma. Classification (NCBI taxonomy): domain Eukaryota; kingdom Metazoa; phylum Arthropoda; class Insecta; order Hymenoptera; family Figitidae; genus Leptopilina; species Leptopilina heterotoma. Next base: position 4,929,719 of record NW_025111114.1, read on the forward strand.
TAAGCCTTACTTAGAAAAATTCTAGAAATTGTATCTTACTATGCTTTGCGTTGAACTATAAAAAAAAAAATGAAAAACAAAAATTTCGACTGTATATCAATGAGAGTCTACGAGATAAAAATTGTTACCGCACAGTCTCATTTTCATCCTTTGTTTTTTTTTTTTTGCAAATAATGAGCGAAATTAATATTTGTAAATAATTTTTTCCTTTTTGAAAAAAAAGTAGTTGAAAAAAAATTTCAATCGAAATTGGAGAGAAAAAGAAAAAAAGAATCCGATTTTAATTTCTAAATAATAAACCTATATTAATTTTTTCCAAAGATTAAAAATTATTTACAAATAATAAATGAATGAAAGAATAATTTAAAAGCTACTCGTTGGCATCTAAAGTTATAAAATTAGAGTCTAGAAATTTCTCGTTGATATTTTTCGTTAAAAAAATAATCTGTATAGATTTTTTTGTTTTTGAATTTTTGGTCGATAAGTAAATAAATAAAAATATATTATATATAAATATATATATAGACTTCGTAATTCTGTAATTTGTGATGATCAATCGACAAAGTGCAGAATTAAAGTTGAGATTTTCGCATTAAAAAAAAAGAGAGAAAAAAAAGATTATGATGGCAAGAGAGTTCCGAGGATCAAACTTATAATAGACCTTAATATTAATATTATTAAATGAAATTTAAAAAGAAAAAAAAAAAGAAGAAAGGATGTGAAAAAAAATAATATTGAGTATTGCTTTGGCGAGCAATGTGTTTTAATGTGAAAAACGACTTTATGGTCGTGAATGTTTTGTGCGAGTTCTACACACACACGTGCGCACCCATAATGCAAAAAAAAAAAAAATGTTTATTGCAATATAAATGTGTAAATACATTGTAAAAAGAAAGTCGAATTTTGCCGAATTATCGAATTTATTATTATATTTTGGAGGAAAAAAAGAACCAAATGGAAATTTGAGATTTAAAATCGACGAGTATATTTTTTTTTGTATAAGTAATTTATTGAATATACTTTTTTTGATTGCAATTATAAATTTAATTAATAATTGTACTTGTAAGTATAATTAATTAATTATACTTTTAATTAATTGTAAATTAATTAAATATAAATATGATAAAATATATTAAATTAATAAAATATATTCAATAAATTAATTAAATATTTTTGAAAATGAAGTAAATTAACGGAAATTTTTTATTTAAATGAAATATATTTGATAAATTAATGAAAATTTTTATTAGTTGAAATTTTGATAAATTAATAAAAAATTTCAATTAAAATAAAATATATTTGTTAAATTAATGGAAATTTTTATTTTAAACGAAATATTTTTGATAAATTTAATGAAAATTTTATCATTAAAATGAAATATATTTGATAAATTAATGAAAATTTTTATTAGTTGAAATTTTGAGAAATTATTGAAAATTTTTTATTAAAGTGAAATATATTTTATAAATTAATGGAAATTTTGAATTAAACCAAATGTATTTTGTAAATTTAATGGAAATTTTTAATTAAATTAAAACATATTTAACAAATTTAATAAAATTTTTATTAGTTGAAATATTGTTGAAAAATTAATGCAAATTTTTTATTAAAAAATTAAATATATTTGATAAGTGAATGAAAATTTTTAATTAAACTGAAATATATTTGAGCTGCCGGATCAAAAAAATATTCTTCGATCCGGCAGCTCGTTTAATAAATTTAATGGAATTTAAATTTCATTAAATAAATAAATAAAAAAATTTTTTATTAGTTGAAATATATTTGATAAATTAATTAAAAATTATTATTAAGAATAATTAAAATTAAAAATATTGAAAATATTTTTTAAAAAAATATTTTGATTACATAAATAAAAATTTTCAAATTATAAATATTTTATTACAAAACTTTATTAAAAATATTTGATAAATTAATGAAAATTGAAATAAATTCGTCGATTATTGAACAAATTTGGAGAGTTAAGTAAATAATAAGAATTGAACACGACTTTCTTTTTACTGTGTGTGGGAATAAAATGTTATATAGAAGATATTATATCTGAATAAGAATAACGATAAAGTACAATACCATTTTGTTGCTCGAACTTGTTGACACGCATTTCCGCCAAAAATAAAAAAAATTTCATTTTTAATCTCCGTAAATCGATGAAAATTTTCTTCTTTGTCAACAATATTATTGACAAAAATTTTAGTGTTGAATTTAATAAATAATTCATAATCAATAATTAAATGAAATTAAATATAATATCAAAATATTAGTGTTGAAAAAAATATATTTGTCGCGAAATGTGTGCCCGAGTTCTGCTCTTCTTTATTGTTAATTTTGTCTTTTGAAAAAAACCTCAATTTTTATTTTTCGGCGAGCGAAGAATTATTACTTTTTTTTTAGTTTCCTTTATTGTAAATTATATATATGATTTTCTCTTCTCCATAAATAGTTTTAGAGAAACTAAATTTCCATTTAGAGCAAGGAAAATAGTTTTTGAAAATAATTTTTGTAGTTGCGCGCTTGAAATAATATTTTAATGTTCATTTTCCACGTGGAGATAATTTTTGTAAATTATTTGTTTAATTTTTGTTGAAAACTTTTTCATTTCTTTTTTTTTTTTTTTTTTTTGCGAAAATTGAAGAGAATTTTCAGCTTAGGTATTTTTTTGTTGGGGTTATAAAAATAGTTTTTGTTGCTTTTGTTTGTAAAAGAAAATTTTTGCTGTTATACTTTTTCTTGCTTTACTTTGCTTTTATTGTTTTTAATCATTTTCTTTGTTTTTTCATTGTTTTGTGAAAATAATTTCATTTATGGAAATTTTTTGAATATCTGTAATAATTGTAGATAAATTATTAATTTATAAATAAATTATTATATAATTTTTCATGAATGAATTATTATTATATAATTTTTTATAAATAAATTATTAATGTATTTATAATTATCGTATTATTTTTGAAAATGTCGAAAGAAATTTTTACTGAAATTATTTTCACGCTGTTTTTTATTTTCTTTCTTTTTCTCTGTTTTTCATTATGCCTTGAAAATAATTTCATTTGGAAATTTCTGAATATTTATTTATAGTTCTATTTATACACTGACAAAAATTTGATTCAATTATAATTAAAAATTAATGAATTGTTTATTATCAATTAAATATTTATTTGAATCGAATAATTTTTAATCAATCAGATAAATTTGAATCAATTAATTATTTTGAACCAATGATTTCGGTATTTGAAGAAAATTTACAAGAGTAAAAATTATTTGACGTTCAAAATATTTATTTGAAAATAGACTTTGAATCGAGTGAAAAAATATTTAAATTGAAATTTGAAAATATTTGTGAATTAAATTTTTTTTCAGTGTGTTTATTGCATTTTTAATTATTATTGTATTTTCAAAAAAGTTCATAGAAATTTTTTTTTTGAACTGAAATTATTTTCACGCTACATTTATAATAGTAATTGTGGAAAAAAATCAATTTAATTAAAAAAAATGTGAAATGATTAAAATTTTAATGAATGAAGTAAGTTTCTTGTTTGTAATATTGTTATTGATTCATCGTTTCGTGGAATGAATATTTTTTCTATTCATCATCATTTTTCTAATCATTCTTTTGATTTCTACCTTTGAGAGTTGCGACGTTCTTCTCTTTCATAATTTAATAATTATCTTAATCATTTTTCTTTCAGTTCTTCTTATTTATAAAAATGCATGCATTCATATTCGCTGTGTAGTAGAAATTATCACGTTTTTTTTTGCCTTTTTACTTTGTATTTTTCACTATAATAATAATTATTATTTCAGAAAACAATTATCATTAACAGAAAATAATTATTATTAACATAAAAGTTATTGACGGAATAAAATTATAATTGACAGAAATGAATTTTTATTGACAGTAAAAAATTATAATTGACAAAAAAACAATTAAAATTGACGGGAAAAAATTATAATTGACAGAAAAAATTATAATTCGCAGAAGGAAATTGCAATTGAGAGAAAATAATTATAATTGTCATAAAAAAATTGTAATTGACAAAAAACCATCATAATTGACGGAAAAAAAATTATAATTGCCAAAAAGCATATAATTGACAGAAAAAAATTATAAAATTGACAGAAAAAAATTTTAATTGACGGAAAATAATTATAATTGTCATGAAAAAATTTTTATTGACGGAAAAAAATTATAATTGACAGAAATGAAGTTTTATTGACAGAAAAAAATTATAAGCGACAAAAAAACAAACATAATTGACAGAAAAAACTTGTAATTGACAGAAAACAATTACAATTGACAGAAAAGAATTTTCATTGACAGTAAAAAATTATAATTGACAAAAAACAATTATTATAATTGACGAAAAAATATTGTAATTGACAAAAAAGAAATATAATTGACAGAAAAAACTTGTAATTGACATAAAACAATTATAATTGACAGAAGTGAATTTTTATTGACAGAAAAAAATATAATAATTGACAAAAAACAATTATAATTGACGAAAAAATATTGTAATTGACAAAAAAGAAATATAATTGACAGAAAACAATTATAATTGACAGAAAAGAATTTTTATTAACAGAAGAAATTTTTGGTGAAGTCAAAAAAAATGTTGTCTCTTTAAACAAAAATTGGCAATGAGTTTATTAACAAAATTAAAAATATTTTTACAAAATATCAACAACAACAACAAAAAAAACGTGAAAATTTCTAAATATTTTTTATTTACTAATCATTTTTACAGGCTTTTTTAACACACATCAAGCATATTTTCTAATATTAAAATTTATTATTTCTATATATAAATAAACAAATTCTCAAACAAATTCCTTTTTAAAAAAAAAAGAATTTAATCAATTTTTACTTTTCCATACTTCATGAGATATACTCGAGGTTTGTCAGAAAATATTTTTTGCAATTGTCTCACAAACTTTTATTTCATTTGAATTTGCAAATAATTACATTTTAGTTGAAAATTTAATTAATTTATTAATTTTAATTTATAAACTACAAATTAAAATAAAATAGTTTGAATAGAATTTTTTTTCTATTTGTAATTAATAATTTAAATTTTTGCAAATTTGTTTTTATTTTTTTTTTAATTGAGTGTTTTTATTAGAGTCAATAATAATTAAGAGTTAATTTAATTAATTAAATTAAGATTAATTTAGTTTATTTAATTCATTCAATTAGTGTTAATTTAATTCATTTAATTATAATTAATTTAATTAGAGTTCATTTAATTATAATTAATTTAATTAGAGTTCATTATTTTAATTAAAGTTAATTTAATTAGAGTTCATTAAATGAAAGTTAATTTAACTAGAGAGAAGAATTAATTTTTAATAAAGAGAAATATTAAAGAAAAAAGAAAAAGAAAAATATGGAAAGTATTTTAAGTAATGAAATTGAAATGAAAATATTAAAAAAAATAATAAAATTAAAAGTAGATATGAAAAATATTAAAAAATAAAAAGGAAAAAATAATATGGAAAGTATAATATAATTTTAAATAATGAAATTGAGATGAAAATGAAAATATTAAAAGTAGTAAAGAATAATAATTAAAAAGGAAGATGAAAATTTATTTCGAAACTAATTAATTAATTTACAAATAAAATTTATTTTCGCTTTCTAATTTAACAATTAAAAGCATTTTGGTCGTTGAGAATATGAAAATTTATAAATTTGTCTATTTTGTAGGCGTCCTGTACCCACTATTCCTCCCCGAATTCCTGACAGACCGTATTCTGGACGACTTAATTGAGCTAGAAACCTCAATTCCTGTGTGCACCGACTGTACCTGCGACGATAAATTTTTGTCGTGGAAATAAAAAACAAAAAAAAAGAGTTGCCGGATATTCCAGCCAAGGAGGTTTTTTTTCCGAGAGACATCAGCCTCCACACAAGTCCAGGTGAATTTTCTGATGCTTAGAGAAGATGAGATGGAATCGAAGAAGAATGGATGAGAGAAAAAAAAAGGCACGTGATAGAAAATGCGAGATTATAAATGGTAAAAAAAAAAAAGAAAAGGACCGTACAAGTTTTGAAAAACAAAAATTTTTCCTTCCTTGTACTCGACTTTTTTCTCTTTGTTATATAATTTTTTTTTTTTTATTTATAAGACGGTACAATATTTTAACAGCCTCTATAAAAGTATTAGAAAATAAAACTCGTATTTGCCTCACGAGTCGATGATGAGAATCTTTTCATTGAATGAAAAATTAAATAGGAGTGAGTACCGTGGCTGTTGAATCGATTTTCTAAATAAAATTTTACTGTGATTTAAATTGAAATTGAATCGAAATTGAATTTGCTTACAAAGCACATTTTTTTCCGAATCAAAAAAAAAAAAAAAAAAATTTTGAGAATATGAACTTTCTTTCATATAATTTTTCTTACCGTCCAATTTTTTTTTTTTTTTTTTGATAACTTAACGAAAATAAAAAGGTCTTTAGAAAATTTTTCTTTTCCTTTTTTTTTAAATAGACAAGAAACCTTAATCAGTATTTTAATGATTATACAGCCACTCTCGCTCGTTGAAAGTGAGAGAGAAAGATTAATTTTGTAACTGGAAAAACTAAAGCATAGAAGACAACCCAATTACCTCGATGATCATTGAAGAGTTAATAACTTTTCTGAGACATTTTATATAATGTATATTTGTATTTCGAATTATTCGTGATAATGGGCATAAATTGATGATAATTTCACCTCCAAAACCCCCTTTTCCCCCCCCTTTGTGTAAAACTTTCGTCTTCGAAAAATTTCTGTAAATTATCTGTAGAATATTTAATTTTGAAAGCGCGATTTTTCAAAGAAAAAAAAAATTTACAGTAATTTTTCGTAAAGGTTTACTATAATGGTAGAAATAAATAAGAAAACAACGAATTATTCTTAAAAATCCGATTCGCTTGATATTAACTGTATATATATATTCCTGAAAATTACTCGTCTGATCAGATTTTTTTTATTTCCCATAATTCATTGTTGTAATTTTTTTTTGTAATATTTATAATATTGAGGTGAATCGGGTAAGAAAAAATGATTCATTAACGAGCAACAATGCTAATTGTACATAAAAAAATGAAAATAGTATTTTGACATAAAAGGGACTTAAAAACTGTTTTCTATAAAAAAAAAAGAAATTTACCAATTTTTTGCAGAATATTTTTAAGTCTCATAATTCAGAGTGAATGAATTTTAGGTTTAATTTTTTCCTACATTTTTATTTTTGCCAGTATGCAAAAAAAAAAAAAATTCTGTTTTTTTTTTGAGAGACTTGGAATGTAAATAATATATCTTTAAAAAAAAAAAGAAAAACGTAGAGTGAAGAAAATAAATAATTTAATAACAATTATATTAAACCGAAGATATTTATCATTTTTCCTGAAAAATTTATAAACTAAAAAATTAATTAATTTATTGTTTAATAAATTATTGCTGAAATAATAAATTAATAAATTATTTATAAATTAAGAAATTAATGAATGAATTATGAATGAATAAATAATTAATACTTGATAACAATTAAAATATATATTTATTTAAATATAAACAGTATTTTTTTTATCTAAAATCGAGAAGTACAGCAAAAATATTTTTAGTTCAAAAAATTTTTTCTTTAAATGTTTCCAGTGCAAAAGATATGTTTTGTCGATTTTGTGCAATTTTTTTTTCTCACTTATGAGAAAAAGTTATTTATACAATATATTAATTTTTACATTTATTATCTAAAAGTATTACTTTTAGGATGATAAAAATTCGATTATATTTACAAATTGCATGAAGGTGATTGATATGATTCGTATTTTACAGTAAATGATTTTTTTCGTGGATATAAAAATAGATTTTTTTAAAATATTTAAAACAATTATTGCAATTCAATTATCGTGGATATTAGGAAAAAAACTTCTCCATTATTCAATGAGAATAAATTTTCTTTCTGAAAAATCTTCTTTCAACGTAAATTTAGAAATAAATATATATGTTTTTATAATTTTCTATATTATTTTTTTTTTTTTTTCCAGTTCCTAAAGTTCTCGACGTTCAAATGAGCAAAATTCATTAATTTTTCCTACAAATTAAAAATTTTATCACCGTAATTTTGCCGTAATTAATTTTTCGTTAAAAAAATAAAAGATAATTGATTATAAAGCTAATTTAGATTTTTAATTTGTTATGACAATCAGAACAAAATTTATTTATATTTAAATAAATAAATAACAAAAAAGTAACTTATAAAAATGAAATTAAAATATTTTTAATAGACAATATTTTGTTCACGTTTAAAAAAAATTTATAAAGTTAATTTAGTCTTTAGTTCTTATTACAATCAGTAATAAAAATATTTTGTTCGCATTAAAAAAAATTAATTATAAAGCTAATTTAGTTTTTTAATTTTTACTACCATCAGTAATAAACGAAAATATTTCGTTAACGTTTAAAAAAAATGAAATAAAATTAATTTAGATTTTTCATTTTTATTACAATGAAAATATTTATAATAAAACATATTTTTTTCACGTTTAAAAAAATTAATTATAAACTTAATTTAGTTTTTTAATTTTTATTATAATCAAAAATATTTTTAGTAAAAAATATTTCGTTTATTTGAACGTTTAAAACTTATTGAATTATTTCTATTGTATTTTTAAATTTAATGTTGAAATTAAAGTATTTTTTTCGCTATTTTTTTTTAATGACCTCTCATTGAATAAGTTTTTCTTTGACCTACAATAAATAGTTGTGAAAAAATGGACATTAAGAGTTCAATGATATTTGTAAAAAATGTGAGAAGTAGAAAAATTCAGTAGAAGAATTAAGAAAGTGGAAATTATTGGAAGTGGAAATTATTTTGCAGAAAATGGAAAAAATTATTTGCGAAAATAGTTTCTTACGGAAGGAAATTGAAAAAGAATTTATCGTTTTTTTAATTGACCGTTTAAATTGAAAATTTAATTAATAATCTTTTCTTTAAATTCACTAATTTAAATAAAAGTTGGAAAATATTTAATATATAAATTAACAAATTTAAATAAAAGACTGTTAATTAAATTTAACAATAAAATTTAAATTAAATTTTTTTTAACAATAAAATTTTAATTAAATTTATTTTAACAATAAAATTTTAATTAAATTAAATTTGAAAAAATAATTTTAATTAAATTAAATTTGAGAATAAAATTTGTTTAGCTATCTTTGTCACAAGATTATTAAAAATCACAGAATTCTTCATTTTTCTTTAGAAAAAATTGAATTAACTTCTTCTTTTCAAGAAGAAATACTTTCTTTCTGTATTAATTTAAATTTTTTCCGAAAAACATTTTTCTTTCTAAGAAAGAAATTTCGATGTTAAATATTTTTTTTCTAATATGGATAAATACCTTTTTTTTCTTAAATTGGCAGTTTAACATCGATGAATGAGCAGGAATTTAGGCAAAGATCTGCCAATATCACAAAAAATTTCACTTTTTCTTTCAAAAAGAGATTGTGCGAGATAATTATTTTCAAAAATATTTTGATGTTTCTTGGAATTTTTGTGTCTTAAGTTTTCTTTTTCAAAAATTTTTCTTCATTTACTCGACTTTCAAATTTTCAATGTGTTCTGTAATTACTTCCTGTGTCGATTGTTTGAAAGCTGTGTTCATTGTTTCGTACGTTTTTTCTATTAATTGAGGTAGATCGTCTTTTGTGAGATTAGTCGTTGAAATTGCGGGAAGAATCGTAATGTAGCTTTTCCCTGAAAACAAAAATTGAATTTTATACTTTTTTTCAGCAAGTGTTGAAATATTAAACAAAATTAATTTTTCTTTCATTAAAAATTTATCATAATGAGAAAATCAGTTTTTGAAAATGTTTTGAAAATAATTTTTATAAATAGATTCTCTAAATAATTTTTTTAAATAAATTCTATAAATAATTTTTATAAATAAATGCTCTAAATAATTTTTATAAATAAATTCTCTGAAAATTCCTGAAATTCCTGAAAATTATTTTTTAAATTCTCTAAATAATTTTTAATAAATAAATTCTCTAAATAGTTTCATGTTAAATATTTGTTCGTAAAAGGAGAATTTCTCATTAAAAAAAGATAAAAGAAAATAATTTCTATAAACTTGATAAATTCATATTTAATTATTTAGTTGAAAAAAACTTCTCTTCGATTAAAAAAAATAATTATTTGTTCTCTTCGATAAAAAATAGATGAAAGAAAATTATTTTTTTTCAAATAATAAAGAAAATATACCGGAATCGAATTTTTTTGATTTATCGTTTAAATAGTAATATTTCGAAACGACGACTGGTTGTATTGGAACTTGAGAAGCAATTGCAACGTGAAATCCTCCTTTCTTGAATGGAAGCAGAGTCGTTGAGGAATGTCTCTTTCCTTCAGGAAACATGAGAACTTTTGCCTGAAAATAAAAAAAAACCCAGAAAATAACACTTTTCTTTTCAAAAATATTCAAAAATAATAATTAAATTTCTTTTTTCCTAAATTACCCGTCTTGCTTTGATAATTTCAGCAGTTGAATTAAGAGTGGAATGTGATTCAGCGCCTTTAACACGATCAATAAATATTGTGCCCCAAAGCCACGAGGCTAATCCAAATGTTCCCAAATAGAGAACTTGTTTCTTCGAAATCACAGTGCAACGTTCAAGAACGGGCCAAAGTTCAGCCAATACTGTAAATATTTTTTTTCTCAAAAAAAACTTTACGAATTTTATTTTCTTTCACAATTATTACTTATTTATGTAAAAATATGATAATTTTCAAATATTTATAGGTTCGAAAAAAAGAAATGAACTCACCGCAAAGATCCAAGGAACTTTGATGATTGACAAAAACAATGCATCCTGAATCACGAACAATATTTTCTTTCCCACGAATATGAAAATCCATTCCCAGCAATTTTGCTACTTGTCTACATCCCCATGCTGGTATTCTGCAAATAAATATATTTTTGTATTTTTATTTAATTAAAAATATAAATTAAGTACAGACTCTCGATAAATTGAATCTCAAGGGACGAAGAAAAAGTTTTAATTGACGATTTTATTTATCGAATGTTTTTCCAAATTTCCAACCAGAAAACAATTTATTAAGAAAATCAATTACATAATCGAAAATTTAATTTTTAAGGGACAAAGAAAATAATTTTTAATTATCGACGATTTTATTTATCAAATGTTTTTCAAAATTTCCGACTAGAAAACAATTTATTAAAAAAATTCAATTAATCGAAAGTTTAATTATTATTGAGAGTTGAATGAAAAACAGAGTTCGAAAAAAAAATTTAATAATAAAATAATGATTTTATTAGAATAGAATTAATTATATTATTATTTTGTTATTTTAATTAATTTTAATATTATAATATTTTAATTAATTACTTTATTAATTTATTTTTACATAAGAATTGTAAATTTTAATTTATTTCGAAAATTTAATTTAATGTTAGAAAAATTCTGTTATTTGTTGAATAGGTATAAGAATTAATTTTCGAATAAAATTTATTATTCACTCACAATGCGTTTCTCCAGTCGCCTATTTTAATGAACATGAATGGAATACACCATGTCGATGAAATTGCGCTCAATATTATAAAGATGATAAATTTTGCCCGATATCTGGCACCTTCGCTCACTGTGCAAATAATTACCAGAAGAAGAAGCAAAGCGACAATAGCACCACTGCCAGAAACTCCGAGCATCCTGGAAAAAATTTTTCAATAATGGAATAAACTACAATTCATCAGTTAAGTATAATAATAAATTAAATATTTAAGTTACATACATTTTTATTTAAATGATTATTTTACTGGCAAATGTATCAATTATTATTATAAATAATAAAATTCTTCGTAGAAATTCAATTATTTGAAAAAATTTTTAATAAATTTCTCCGACTGAATTTAATTATTTTCCAAAAAAGGTTGATAAAAAATTATTTACAATAATTGAGTTATTATTAATGCCTAGAATTTCAAGAAAATAAATTCTTAGCAAGATTTCAATTGTTTTTAATATTCGATAAAATTTTTTACAATAATTGAATTATTTTCAGTACAATTGCAATAAAATCCCTAGAAAGATTTCAATTATTTTAAAAGAATTTTTGAAATTAAAAAGAATATTATCAGAATTGTTGAAAATAATTGAATTTTTATTAAAACTCTTGAAAATAATTGAATTTAAATAATATTTTTAAAAAATAATTAAAATCTTTCAAGAAATTTAATTGAAATTGTATGGAAAATAATTCAATTAAATTTTGAAAAGTGATTTAAAAAAAACAATTGAATTGTTCAGAAGAATTTTTCGAAATTATTTAATAAAATTTTTCACAAATTAACTAATTTTTTAAAAAATTTATTAAAATTCTTTATAATTAAATTATTTTCTAAAATAATAAAATTCTACGCAGTAATTCAATTATTTTTTAGTAATTTTTAATGAAATTCGCCCCAAGAATTCAATTATTTACAAAATTTTTGAATAAATTCTTTAAAAGAATTGAATTATTTTTAATACAATTTCAATTAAATTTCTGGAAAGATTTTAAGTATTTTTAATAATTAAAATAAACTGTATTATTGTTTTAAAAGTAATTTTAAAAAGTAATTGAATTTTTTCAAAAAAATCCAATTATTCAATTAATTTTTAAAAAATTTGATAAAATTATTTATGATTCAATTATTTTTAAAAACAATTTAATAAAATTATTTACAATTCAATTATATAAAAAAAAATTTGATAAAATTTTTTTAAAATTCAATTAATTTCTAATAAATTTGATAAAATTCTTTAAAATTCAATTATTTTCTATAATAATAAAATTCTACTCAGTAATTCAATTATTTTTAATTGTTTTTAATGAAATTCGCCCCAAGAATTCAATTTATTATTTTCAAAATTTTGTATTAAATTCTTTAAAAGAATTGAATTAATTTGAATACAATTTCAATTAAATTTCTGTAAAGATTCTAAGTACCTATTCTTAATAATTAAAATAAATTTTATTATTGTTTTTAAAAGTAATTTTAAAAAATAATTGAATTGTTTCGAAAAAATCCAATTATTCAATTAATTTTTACAAAATTTGATAAAATTATTTACAATTCAATTAATTTTTTAAAAATATTTTATAATTCAATTAATTTTTAAAAAATTTGATATAATTATTTATAATTCAATTATTTAAAAAAAAAAATTGATAAAATTCTTTATGATTCAATTATTGTCACAAATAATAAAAAAAAAAAAAATTTCAATGTATTTCTAAAAATTTTAATAAATTGTTATTTACATTTTTAAAAATAATCAAAAAGAAACGTTGAGTGTTTCCAAAAAGTTCTTCAAAAAATTCTATTATTTTCAATAATTATTTTCATAATTCGTTACTTTTCAAAATTTTTCATAAAATTTTTCTTCGTAAGAAAATTGAATGTAAAGAAAAAAAAATTATCAAAAAAAATTTTGAAATCAAAAAATCGCAAAAAGAAAAACTAATTTCGAATTACGAACAGACATTTGGAATACAAAAATTACTAATTATAGATTTTTATTTCATTTTTATAAACAAAATTAATTAAAATTTATAATTAACGTTTTTCTACATTTTATAACCATGTTCATTTATCATTAATCAATTTTCGATAACAATATTAAATTACTCCAGAAATAGATTAAAGTTTTTGTTTTAATTTTCCGGAAGAAAAATTTAGAAAAAAAAACTAATCCAGGGACACTTGGATGATGAAATTCCATTACTATATTTATTTAGCTAAATGGAAATTTAATCTTTTTCAATTTCCGAATCATTAAAAATTAAGAAATTTTTGTCTGAATGAGTTTTTCTCGATAACTAGTAATATTTTTCCAAACAAAAAAAAAAGAAGCCAAATTTACTAATGAGCAAGAAAATTTGAAATTCATATAGTTTTAACAGCTAATAAGTCATTACATTTTTTTTAAGAATATTTAATATGTAATTTTCTAAAATTACAATACGCCAATTATGGAAAGACGAAAAAAAAGTTGTAGCACAAAAAAATGTGAAAAATATAAAAATTATAAATTTAAATAAATTAAAGCAATCAGGAGATAATGTTTACATTGAAATAATAATTTTTTTCTGAATAATAAATGAATAATAAATAAATAATAAATATTTTCATGAAATCTTAAATGCTCCGTTAAATGAATTTACAAGGGAAGCAAATTTCCAATTTATTTTTATTTTAAACAAAAAAAAAGAAATGCACAGAAATATGATTGAATGATTAAATAATTTATATAGATAACAATAATATATCAACAATACAAGGTCCAGGCAATCAGTGAGAAATCGTTTTTATTAAAATAGATTCATGGAAATTTTTATTTAGATGACATTTAAAAAAAAAATTGGACAAAGAAATATTTGCAAAAAGAATCTACTACAACTATTTTTTCTTTCTTATTTTTATTTATTTACTTTTGCAATTTTAATAATAGAAATCAAGTAAAGAATAAAATAAACAAGAAAGTTAAAAATTCTCAAGTTTCGTTAAATCAATTATTCATTAGAGAAAAAAAAGTCCAGATTCCAATTATCTATTTTCTCGATTTTTTTATAAAGAAAAATTAAATCTTCAGAAAAAAGCAATTTTTACCAGAATATAAATCTTTTATTAAATTGAATTTCATTTTCGAATTTCTAATTATCTTGAATGATGTAATTATAAAATGATTTCATTGACATAATTAAAATCAAGACTGCCGGCAATAAATAAAAAAAAATAGGAAAATAAAATATATTTGCTTATCAAGAAATAACGTCATATTCGCATTCTCGATAATTTTATATTTAGGATGATTAATAATTCAGGAAAATACTAAAAGATACTCACATTATTAAATAAAAAAAAAATTAACAACAACACCTACGTGTGTATCACTTGAGATTAAAATAAAAATCCAACTGACAATTGCTGTTTAGTCCAGTGATTATAATTTTTCACTGACAAGTGTGTAATGCACGTGTGTATTTATCGAGCGCTTTTGATGGTCGTCTATTTTCGATGAGCATCGTTTATCTCCGTAATTCTGACGTGTTTGAATTTCAAATCTTTTGTAATACATATACTTTTTCTTTCTATTCCTCTCCTCGCAAGTTTTTCTCTTTTTCTTTCTGCAAAAATAGAACAAATTATTATTTCTTTTCATTTTTAATTAGTGAAGAGTAAATAAATTGTGAAATTAAATTTTTTTTTATAGAAAATAAAAAACAAATTTAATAGAAAATAAAAAAAAACAAATTTTATATGAAGATGTTTTGAATGCAAAAATGATCAAAATCGCAGGCCTTGGATCGACTTTCGAGCCAAAAAAATCGCTTTAGTCGATTTAAAACAGAAAAAAAGTTGAAAAAGTCGTTTATTTAATTCAGTGTTGTCACAAAAAATTTTATTTTTTATTTTCCTGATTTCATGCTAAATAAATATTTAAATACTTCTTATTTCTTTTTTCATGGGAAATAAAATTTAAAAATTATATACAATTAAAATATGACCAAAGAATTGAAATTCGGTAAAATCTAAAAAATAATTGAAATTTGGTAAAATCTTTAAAAAATAATTGAAATTTGATAAAATCATTTCAAAATAATTGAGATTTTTAAAAAATGTAATTTTTCGAAAATAATTGATTTTCTAAAACGAATTTTTGTATAATTTAAAAAAAAGTAATTAATTTTTGGAAGAATTTTAATTTACAATTGTGAATATGATTATTTTCTCCAAAATGTTGAAAATGATTCTAAAAAATATTAGTGTTATTTTTTTGTAGGGGAATGTAGTCAAGGTTGGCCTACTGTCTAGGTAGGCCACTCGCGTTTTTTTGTCAAGTTCACTAGCGCCACCTACGCGCATTTTTGTCGAAGCTTGTCTTAGTGAAACCTAACTTTTTGTTCAATTACATTTTCGGAAAATCGAAAATTGTGTTTTCTGTGACGTCGGTACAAAAAAAGCTCAAAAAAAGTTTTGTGCATAATGTGAAAAACCATTAATAAAAGATAAAAAACAAATTGAATCGTCAAGGCAAGTATGCAGAAAATTTGTGGGACTCATGGTTGAAAGGAAAACAAAGTAAAAAATCGAATCCCGAAACGTATTTCTTTATGGTTACAACAATTCGGTAATGTTACTTACTGTCAAGGTCGGCCACTATGTGTTTAAAATGCGCAAAGTTGAGGACGAGCTACTTCATTTGCAAAAACTGCAATTCTGTATAACTCATAATATAATTGATCATCTTATTAATATTTTTATTTAATTTTATTAATATTTTAGTGCAAAACTTTTTTTTATTTATATTTATTTTTTTATATTGTTTATTTTTATTATTTTGTTATTTCATTAAGTTACAAACTGTAAACAATAAAGAATCAATTTTCCGTAACTCCAAACATGTTATTTTATTTTTTAACGATTAATGCCCTTTGAATTTTAAACATGGCCGACCTTGACTGTAATGGCCAACCTGGACTACAAATTTTTTTTTTTTTAAATCTTTATAACTTTTTCATTTTTAAACCTGTCAATTTACTTTGTACAGAAAAAATGTTCCTATTAAACAGGACTTTCCAACCATATACTTCAATTGTCCAAATTCATTTTTAAAAAAAAGTTATAAACAAAAGTCAAAAAGGTGGCCGACCTAGACTATGTTCCCCTATGTATTTGAATTTTCGGAAATATGAAGTCGAAAATATTGAAAATAATAATTGAATTTTAAAAAATTAGAATGACAAAATTCTGAGAATTAGTTTTTTTTCAAAAATATTTTAATATTATTTTTACAACCTAATTTTCATTAATTTTCATTTTTATTAAATTTACACTTGAAGATTTTTCATTACAATTTTTGAGAATTCAATTATTTCCAAAATTTTCAATTAAATTTCTTTTTAAAAATTAATTTTCAAAAATTGTAATAAAATACTTGAAAAAAATGATTTATTTTCAATTAAATTTTACAAAATTTCAATTTTTTCAAAATCTTTTTAATTGTATATTCTGCAACGAAATTTAATTATTTCAAAAATTTTGTTAAAATTCTTTACCATAATATTGATTTATTTTCAATACAATTTCAATAAAATTCCTCGAAAGATAATTATTAATTATTTTAAAAATTGTTAATAAAGTTTTATTTAGATTTTGAAAAGGTATTTAAAAAAACAATTGAATTGTTTCGAAGAATTTTTCGAAACAATTCAATTATTTTCAAAAAAAATTTGATAAAATTTTTTGTAAATCAATTAATTTAAAAAAAAACTTGATAATAATCTTTATATTTCAATTATTTCTTCAAAGAATTCAATTATTTCAAAATTTTTTTTTTAAATTCTTTACAAGAATTGAATAAATTTGAATAAAATTTGTCAAGATTATAAGTATTTTTAATAATGAAAATAAATTTTATTCAAGTTTTTAAAAGTATTTTTAAAAAATAATTGAACAGTTTCGAAAGATTTTTCGAAACAACTCAATTATTCAATTAATTTTTTTAAAATTTGATAAAATTATTTATAATTTAATTTTTTTCTAAATTTTGATAAAATTATTTACAATTCAATTCTTTTTTAAAATGTAATAAAATTCCACGCAGTAATTTAATTATTTTTAATAATTTTTAATGAAAGTCTCTCCAAGAATTCAATTATTTCAAAAATTTTTGATTAAATTCTTTAAAATAATCGAATTATTTTTAATAAAATTTCATTTAAATTTCTGGAAAGATTTAAATTTTTTTTAATAATTAAAACAAATTTTATTAGAATTTCTAAAAATATTTTATTTTATCAAATAATTGAATTGATTTGAAAATTTTTTCGAAACAATTCAATTATTCAATTAACTTTTTAGAAATTTTGATAAAATTATTTATAATTCAATTATTTTCAAACCAATTTCATCAAAATTTTCAATTAAATTTCTTTAAAAGTTAATTTTCAAAAATTTTAATAAAATACTTGAAAAAATGATTTATTTTCAATTAAATTTTACAAAATTTTTAATTTTTCAAAATCTTTTTAATTGTATATTTCAAAAATTTAATTAGAAAAATTATTCAAAAATAACTTTTCAAAGATTTGTCTGTAGTTTTACTTTTTACACTATAAAAATTGATATAAGTTGCATTTTATACTAAAAATAGATAAAAGTCGCATTATTCGAAAATAGTCGAAAAAAGTAAAAAATGTCATAATATCCGAGGTCTGAATTTTTTTTTATAGAAAATAGAAGAAATTAAATTAAATGAAGAATTGAATGTAAAAATTATCAAAATCGAAAAATTGTTTTAATATCGATTGCAATTATAAAATAAATTAAATATTAGTGCTTACAATATTCATTTTTTGTGCAACGAGAATTTATCAGCTTTTGAAGGTCATTTCTTTTCCCAGATTATTCAATTTACTCCTTTTATTTGTCTATTGTATCCTTTTTTTATAGTGAAAAATTCCTTTTTTTATTTTTATTATTCAATTCTAATTAATTTATCTAAAGTTTGATTGGAATTAAATATTTTTTTCCATTTTAATTGTATTTGTTTTGTTTCTAAAATTAAGTTTAAATTAAAATATGTTTCTTTCATAAAAAAGTTAGTCTTAAAGACTTGTTTTCAAATTAAAATTTAATTTCAATGAAAAAAATTTGTAATTTTTAATTTGAAATTTAAATTTGTAATTTTGTATAATAGAATTTAAATTTATTAGAAAATTGTCTAAAGAAATAAAGAAAAATTAAATTTAAAAAAATTTTTTATGAATAAAATCAATTAAAATAAAGGCACATGAACTAAAAATTTTCCTCGTCTGCTTTTCTTTTCTTCGCCTCGACTCTTTGTTTAATTAAACTCAAAAAATCTGAGGAATTTTCTCTTTTTCTGATAATGGGAGACAATTTTTGGAAATTAATTTTATCTCTATTTTTCATTTCAAGTGCTTTTGAAGAATCTCTTAATTTTCCCCCATCGTGATTAATTTCAATTAATTTCTTTCCATTGAGAGAATTATTTTCAATTGATGGTAATTTTTCTATTCCATTGAGACTTTTAATTTCCTTGATGACAAATTCATTACTAACAGAAGAAATGTCGTCGTCAGAATTTTCTGAATTTAACGCCACTTTGTTGACAACTTTCCCACCATTTGAAAATAAAGATTTTTTTCCCCTCCACATTTTTGATGTTTCATTTTTTTCCGTGAAATAAAATTCCTTGCCATTGACATCGTGAATTTCACCTTTTAGAAAGGATAAATATTTTTTCAGTGATAAATAAAATTTTAATTTATCAATCATTCGGGGAAAATTTGAACATCTTGCACTGCTTGATGGAACGACCCAAATTGCAGTATCGTCAATTCTTTCGGGTTGAAGGCCAAAGTAGAAATCGGATTTTCCTGTCTTTGAGGCGAAAACATCGTAAATGCAACGTCCGTTAAATACGGCGATTTTTGGTTTGAATTGTTGTAATTTTTTTCTGATAATTATTGAACCTTGTTTAATTTCAGTTCGAGTTAAATCGGCTGATGATCGCGTGGCTCGATCGACGATATTTGTGAGGCCAATTCCATAATTTAAAAGTTGTTCGTCTTCCTCGAAATTTATAAAGTTTGACACAAGTCCAGATTCGTGGAGGAGTTTGTAAAAATGATTGCCCGGACCAGCGTAATAACGTCCTCGATAAGCGGCAGTGAGACTTGGATTTATTCCAACGAAAACAATGTCCAGGTCCATTTTTAAATAGTCGGGAAGTGGAGGACTATTTTTTTGCACTTCCTCTTCCGTGAGGCCATTGAATCTATTCATTTTTGCCTTTGGCTTTGAGTTAATTTCCGGCAGTGTCCTTTTTTTCAATTTACTCAAAGACAGTGGACGAGCCATTTTTATTTCAACTGAAAGTCAAACATAAGTAATGTCATTAATGAATTTTCTTTTAGAATTGAATTTTTAATAAAATAAATTTTCTTTTAGAATATAATTATTTTCAGAAATCTTAAATTTAAATATTTGTAAAAAATACTCTGTAATAATTCAATTATTGTTATAAATAATAAAATTCTTCGTAAAAAATTCAATTATTTAAAAAAATTGTAATGAATTTCTTCGACTGAATTTAATTATTTAAAAAAAAAAATGTTGATAAAATTATTTTTAATAGAATTTCAATAAAATCCCTAGAAAGATTTCAATTATTTTAAAAGAATTTTTAGTGAAATTCTGCGACAAAATTCAATTATTTCCAAAATATTCGATAAAATTTCTGTACAGATTTGAAGTATTTTTAATAATTCAAAATAAATTTTATTAATGTTTTTAAAAGTGTCTAAGTTTTAAAAATAATTGAATTATTTCGAAAAAATTCAATTAAGTTCAATAAATTTTTTTAAAAATTTGATAAAATTATTTATAATACAATTATTAAAAAAAAATTGATAAAATCATTTACAATTCAATTATTTAAAAAAAATTTGATCAAATTTTTTCATAACTCAATTAATTTCTAAAAAATATGATAAAATTTTCTAAAATTCAATTATTTTCTATAACAATAAAATTCTACGCAGCAATTCAATTATTTTTAATAGTTTTTAATGAAATTCGCCACAAGAATTCAATATTATTTCAAAAATTTGATATTAAATTTTTTAAAAGAATTGAATTAATTTGAATACAATTTCAATTAAATTTCTGTAAAGATTTTAAATATTTTTAATAATTAAAGTAAATTTTATTATTGTTTTTAAAGTCTAATTTTAAATAATAATTGAATTATTTCGAAAAAAATCCAATAATTCAATTAATTTTTAAAAAATTTTGATAAAATTATTTACAATTCAATTATTTTTAAAAAAAATTGATAAAACTATTTATAATTGAATTACTTTTTTTTAACAATTTGATAAAATTCTCTATAATTCAATTATTTTCTAAAATAAAAAAATTCTACGCAGTAACTCAATTATTTTTAACAATTTTTAATAAAATTCTCCCTCAAGAATTCAATTATTTCCAAAATTTTTGATTAAATTCTTTAAAATAATTGAATTTTTTTAATACAAGTTGAATTAAATTTCTGCAAGGATTTTAATTTTTTTTTTTCTTTTAGAATATAAATATAATAAAATAAATTTTCTCTTAGAATAGAATTTATAATAAAATAAATTTTCTCTTAGAATAGAATTTGTAATAAAATAAATTATTTTCTCTCAGTCAAATGCGATGATTATTTCCAATTTAATATCTAAATTGAATTAAAGTTAAAAAATTTATTTAAAATGTCAAATATCTAATTTCAGAAAAATTATTTATTGTTTATAATTATTTGTATTAATTTTGCAAAACGAAAAACGTTCTTTATTGTTTATTAATTATATTTAACAGTAAATTACCTTTTAACTATTAATTAAATTATTTAAATGGCAGTTATTATACCGGTCTCTGATTTTATTTGGTAGTCGGAATCAATATATTGTTTAAATTTAATTTTTACGATTTATACTTTACCTGATTATTTCGATAATTTTCAGTTGTTTTTTTGTCAATAATAATAATGATAATTCTGTGGAAGAAAGGCATAACAGCATAACTGACATTTTTATCAAATTTGAGATAACATCAGATTTGTATATATTTAATATTGCTCTTCAAAGTTCAATAGCTGAAAAATCATTAAAATGGTTATTAATGTAGAAAATAATGGAAAACATAATCGCATAATTGCGTTTTTGACAAAAGGAGACCAGCATAATAACATAACTGCATTCAGCTTAAAAAACAATTGACATAATTAAAAATGAAAATAACCTTTATGAATAAAAACAATAAGAATTTTGTAATAAAATGTTTTCAGTAAAATACATTTTTCGTACTTTAAAATAAATATATTTATTTTAATAAAACTGGAACAAATTTTTTATAGCATAAATTGTGCATTTAATTATGTACTAATTTTTAAGGGTATTTCTATTCTAAAAAATTTTGGAAAGTATTTAAAAAAATAAATTGAAAAATTCTTCAAGTTGAACAGTAAAGTAAATTTTTTCTTCGTTTCAATAAATTAAAAACATTTTATAAAAAATAAATTTTATAACTAAATAAACTCTTATAATTTTTTCTAACGAATTAATAGTTTAATTTGTCTTTGTATGAACAATTTTTTATTATGAAAAATCAAACCAAAATAAATTGTGACATTAAAAGTGTCTGAAGTTGGACTCATATACAATCTGAACTTGCATAACCGCATAAGTGCAATAAAACTCATGATTTCGATGAAAAATTATCAAAATTTATATCAAATCGTGTGTTTTATTAAATGTTATAAAAGAATTTTGAAAATATATTAAATAATAATACTAAATGCAAAAGACCGAACAAATCTGTTAATTTTCTGAATTGACAGAAGTGAGAGAACATTAAAATTAATTTATCTCGAAATCATGACAAATGCAGTTATGCTGTTATGCCTTTCTTCCACAGAATTATGAATATAATTAATCTATTTGTTCGTATTTCGTTCGTTTGTCTCTGACAGCTATTGACATATTTAGAGGTTAGAATCAGAAATGGTTTTTATATTTTATTTATTATTTATATACATTATAAGCATTTAGTATTTACGTTTACGAATAATTAATATTTAAACCTATTATTATTATTTTATTATTATTACCTATTATCTTTCAATATAAAAACAAATTTAAAACTTTATAACCTGCCACCTCTTATTTCGATAATATTTACATATGATTCTAATAAGTTTGCGCGATTCACAGCTCATTTTCATTCAAAATTTGAAAGATTCGTAACAGGAACATAGAATGATGTAAGAAGTGGCACAACTGTCGACCAATCAGAACTCTTCTTTAGATTTATAGTGGAATACGTAAAGTATATAGCCCGCGAAAATTTAAAATATCTTAAGGCAGCACTCTGATTGGTTGATAGACGTGCCACCTCTGTTTGTTTATACTGCTCCTAATACTTACCCCTAGAGTCGAAGGCTAGTTCTAAAGGAGCGTTCTGATTGGTTGACACTATGCCACTTCTCACATCATTCTATATTCCTGTTACGAATATTTCAAATTTTGAATGAAAATGCGCCAGTTATTTCTACAACGTATTAGGAGCTTAAAATAAGAAGTGGCTTGAAAAGTAAATAGTTTATAGGTTAGGAAATCTGTCAAAACAATAATCTGTCAATAATTATGAATGTGTTATGAATAATTAACATATAATTATCATAATTTTTCAAATAGCAAATAAAATGAGAAATAAATATTATATCTTATTTATGAGAAAAAGTGTTTTATTGATGAGAATAACTGTCATTAAATAACTATTACATTAAATTTATGTAATAATTCTTTTAGAAAATTAGAAAAAATGTCGCGACTTTTATTGAAAATAAACTCAAAAATATATAATATTATTTAATAAATTTTTAAAAACAATTGATTAATTACGATTAATTAATATTTGTTTATTGTTTTGCAAAATTCGAGTAAGTAAATGCAGAGTCGCAACTTTAAGATATAACCTCAAAAATGCAAAATTTAATAAATTCTTCTAAAGTAATTAATATTTAATAGGTATTTAATTTATTTATTTGCTAGTAATTAACATTTGTTTATCGTTTTACAAAATTCGGATAAATCTATTTAATTTATTTCAAAAATACACATTTTCACACATCGAAAATATATGTAATTTAATTTAAAATTATTTTTGAAAAAACTAAGAGCAGAGAAAGGAAAAAAGAAAAGAAACAATATTTATTTAATTTTTCTTTAATTTGTTTAATATTTATTAGCAATTTTTTTCTTTTATATAAAGATATTAAAAAATATTTTCAGTCCATTAGAAATTACCACACGGTACATTATATATCACATAAATAAATGAAGTAAATGAAAAATTTTCACTTACAATATTTTTTTCTGGCACCAGAAAATAATTTTCATTTTATAAAATATCTAAATTATTAAATGCATTTTTGTACTAAAAATAGTACAAAGATTATCACACTATTCTTCTCATAACAATTATTCATTTTCCAAATTTTTTTCAATTCTTTGTAAAAGAATTTTCGCAATATCCACTTTCTTTCCCTTTGCGTCATAATCTGAAAATAAAAATTCAAATTTGTAATTTTATGAATTTTCGCATAAAAAAAACAATTTTTGTACAAGAAAAGAATTTTCGCACAATCAAAAATTTTTTTACAAGAAAAGAATTTTCGTACAACAAACAATCTTTGTACAAAAAAAGAATTTTCGTACAAAAAAACAATTGTTTGTATTAGAGTATATGTAAAGTAAAAATATTTTTGAATGTATATATTATCTTGATTAGAAAAGCAACTTTTGAGATTAAATTTATTTACAAGGGAAAAAAACTCTTACCCTCGTAGTAAACTAATTCACATAAATCGCGACAATCTGGATTGTCATTTAGAAGATTTTGTAAAGTTGTACAAAAGGATTTTCTAATTTCATTTTGAAATTCTCTGTACGTGCCTGAAATTAAGAAAAAAAATTAAAAATCAGAAAAATTAATAAAAAATTAAGTATAAACATTAATGAAATAAAATACTCGAGTATCTGTGAGATTGTTGTTTAACTTCAAAGAAGGTCAACATTGGAGTAGCTCCTTCAGTAACAATGTGAATGGTATTTTTCTGTCCACTTCCTAATCCTCCTGGAATTATTTTATAAATTGTATTTTTATAATGACGCTTATAAACGCCTGCTCTATTTTGCTGCAATACGTCATAATCAAGACCCTGTAACAAAAAATAAATAAATATAAAAGTCTATACATATATCATTGCATTCATGCAAAGTATTTATCAAAAAATTTGAAAACAATTGAATTCCTTCGAAGAATTTTATTATTTATGAAAATAATTTATTGAATTCTTTCGAGAAAATGTTATTAAAATTGTATTGAAAATAATTTAATTCCTGGCAAGATTTTTATTAAAATTCTTTAAAATAAATGAATTGTTTTGAAGAATTTATTTCCATTTTCTTGAAAATAATGGAGTTGTTTTAAATAATTTTTACAGAAAATTTTAAAAGTAATTGAATTTTATCAAGAATTCAATTATTTTTGATAATTGTAATAAAATTCTTTGCAAAAAGTCAATTTATAAATAATAAAAATCTTCGTGAAAAATTCAATTATTTTTAAATAAATAATAAAAATCTTCGTGAAAAATTCAATTATTTTTAAATAAATAATAAAAATCTTCGTGAAAAATTCAATTATTTTTAAATAAATAATAAAAATCTTCGTGAAAAATTCAATTATTTTTAAATAAATAATAAAATTCTTATCAGGATTTCAATTATTTTCAATACAATTTGAATTGATTCCTTCTTAAATTTCAATTATTTTTAAAAATCTTGTAAAAGTTCTCCGAGAAAATTCAATTATTTAAAAAACTTTAAATAAAATTCAATTCAAGAATTCAAATATTTTTAAATATAATGAAATTGTCGCTGGAATTCAATTATTTTAAATACAATTTAATTTTTATTTTTGTATTTCTTATTTGTTATTTTAAAATACAATTCCATAGGGAAAATTAAATAATTTTGATACAATTTTTTAAATTCCTGGAAAGAATTCAATAATATCAATAAATAGTACATATTTCACAGGAATTCAATTATTATAAATACCATTTTAATTAAATTAAAAAAATTAAATAAAAATTTACATATTTTTTCAAATTTCGCAAAAATTCAATTATTTTCAAAAATAATTAAATTGTCGATGTATTAAAAATCATTGAATTTTTGTAAAGTTATCAAAAAATGTGAAAATAAATGAATAATTGAAAAAAATTATAATTTAATTTTTAGCAAGATTTTTATTAAAATTCTTTAAAATAATTGAATTTTATTGTTTTGAAGAATTTCCTTCAATTTTCTTGAAAATAATGGAATTTTTCAAAAATAATTTTTACTGAAAATTATAAAAGTAATTGAATTTTATGAATTAATTTTAAGTTTTTAAAATAATCGTGTTTATCATTAATATTAATTAATAATTTTCCTATTAAATTATATTAAAATTATTCATAGAAAATTTAATTCTTTTAAATAATTTTATTTGAGTATTTGTAAATAATTACATTCTTTTTAAGAATTTTATTAAATTTCGTAAAAATAATGTAATTTTTAAAAATAATTTTAATAAAAAATTTGGAAAATAATTGAAATTTACAAAGAATTTTAAAATGTTATTACAATTTTCAAAAATAATTGAACGTTTTAGAGAAACTTTTTAAAATTATCTTGAACATAATTGAATTTAAATAATATTTTTAAAAATAATAAATTGTATTCTTTCGAAAAATTTTATTAAAATTGTATTAAAAATAATTAAATTTCTCAGAAGAATTTTATTATTTACAAAAATAATTGAATTCTTGACAAGAATTTTACAATTTATAAAAATAATTGAATTGTTTCAAAGAATATTATCAGAATTGTTGAAAATAATTGAATTTTTATTAAAACACTTGAAAATAATTGTATTCTTTCGTGAAATTTTATTAAAATTGTTTAGAAAATAATTGAATTCCTCCGAAACATTTTATTATTTATCAAAATAATTGAATTTCTTTGTAGAATTTTATTATTAAAATTTATGGAAATATTTTAATCTTGCGAAGAATTTTCTTATTTATTAAAATAATTGAATTCTTGCCAAGAATTTTACAATTTAGAAAAATAATTGAATTCTTTCGTAGAATTTTATCTGAATTTTTGAAAATAATTGAATTTCTTGAAGGAATTTTATTAAAAATTTTTTTTAAAAAATGAATTTTTTAAAAGAATTTTATAACATTTTATTTTTACTCACTTTGGGTATGACTTCAAGTTCATTGTTTGACAATTCGCCCAAATCTGTAGGTATGTAAAATGAATCCGGAATAAGAATAAATAATTTTTTCACAGGTACAGAAACATTATGTTTGTCTTCAAAATTTTGAATTCTCCCTTTAAGACCTTGAAAAAAAATAGAATAAAATTTATAGTAATTCAATACAATTCTATATCTTATTTAATTTAATTTAATTATATTAAAAGGGATAAAAAAATTTCAATAAATGCGAATACCTGTATGTTCTTTTCCATCTGGTGGAAGAATAATTTTTAAATAACCATAAAAATAGCTGCAAGCCATAGAACTTCCATAATCTAAACCTCCTAAATTATAAAAATCGTTTAGCTTTTGTGCTCTGCATTCGTTCTGTATCGAAATGTGAAAGAAATATTTTAAACTTATTTTTCAGAATATTAAAATTCAAATTAAATTTTTGAATTTAAAATTTTTATTTAAAATTGAAACTAATAATTAAAAGAACAATACTCACAATTTTTATTAAGTCCATTAATAAATACGAAAAACAAAGTGCAGAAAAAAAGGCGATTGCAGGGAAAGTGTATTTTTCTTTACACTCCAAAAACGAAAATGATGTTGAACCATTATGAAGATTTATAATCAGTGTCTAAAAAGATATACAAATTTTAATAATCATTATTCTATCAAAAAATTATTTATTATCTTAATTTTTATTTAATTATATATTTATGATTTTATTTTATATTTTTTATAGTAATTTAATTTATACTTTAATATAATAATAATTTATTAATCATTATATATTTATCATATTTTTAATATTTTTATTTTAAGAATTAATTTCCTATTTAAAGAAAAATAAATTAATTCAATGAAAAATTTCTACTCACCAGAAAAGCAGCAATAACTAAAAAGATGATTGTAGTCGAAAGATTATTAAATGAAAAAGATGTTTCAATAATTTTCATCAAATTTCCTTCAGGTTCAGAATTAATTTTTACTAAATCATCAAAAAAATATGAAAATCTCTTCACAAATTCAAGTATTATTAGAATTGTTGTTGATATGATTAGAAAGTAACCTGAAAAATAAACAATTTTTCAAATTATATAAAAGATAATCAGTAAATTCATATAAATGAATAATTGAATGGAACTATTATAAAACAATAGAAAAGAAACTAATTAAAAAATAATTATATTTTTATAAAAATAAAATATAAATTAAATTGATTATGAAACAATGATATAAGAGAAATTATTTATAAACAAAATAATATAAAAGAAACTAATAAAATAATAATTATAAATTCATAAAAAAAAATATAAATGAAATTGTAAAATAGTAATAAAAGAGAAATTAATTTTAAAACAATGAATCTAAAGGAAAAGAAATTCAATAAAAATAATTAATAACAATTTTTTAACTTACAAGTTTCTAAAAATACCTTTCGTAAATTGGCCTTGTATAAACAATAAAAAGACACTGTTAACAAAAAAAAAGAAATTAAATTATTATTAACGATAAATTGCAATTTCAAAATAATAAATTTGAAAATAATTATTAAAATTACCATTTATAGAAATAAACATGAAAATCAAGGGGAATTTATTTTGCTCCGGCTCGACCACCATTGAATCTGTTTTAACGGAATTATTTGCCATTTTTGTTCTTTGATGATAAAAACTGAAATATTTCAACATTTTAAATCGCTTTATTATAATTTCTTATAATCTTTTTTTTAAATTCTATAATTTTTTTCAAAATTGATTATAAATAAAATAAAAACAAAACTAATTAAATTTTACTTTTCTATAAAGTTTTTTTTAAATAAAATAATAAATAAAAAATTTTTTGCCATTACCTTCATAATTATCACGCTAAATTTCTATGTACGTAGTTTTTTCTTAACTACAGTAAAATCCGGCGATACTATCCAGTTGGAAACTACTGGTATACAATACGAAACTA
Organism: Leptopilina heterotoma; assembly: GCF_015476425.1. Lineage (NCBI taxonomy): Eukaryota > Metazoa > Arthropoda > Insecta > Hymenoptera > Figitidae > Leptopilina > Leptopilina heterotoma. The sequence goes on from NW_025111114.1 coordinate 4,958,645, forward strand.
TACATCTCGACTTCTTTTCAGACCACATTATATTCTTCATAGCATGAATTTGCAGAGGTCGATTCCCCCTTTAGGTTCCACAGTGTCTAAAAATAAAATAAGGCATTAGTAAAAATATACCAGAAAGAAAAAACAAAATTCTTTCTGAAAAATAAATTTTGAGACTTATAGATAAAAAATTAAAATAATTATTTTAATTAGTTAAATAATCTTTAACGTACGAGATCCTTTATAAATAAAGGCAAATAAAACGAAAACATTCGGACAATGAGAATAAAATATTTATTTACTCCAACGTTTTGAAATCTAAATAATTTCCTCTTCAGGGAGTCTATCCAAAAAATATATAATTTGTTACTAATTTTTAATAGTTGAGTATAAACTTTAGTAATTTTTTAGTATTTTTCAAAATTTTTCAATTTTCAAATTAAAAATAATTAAAAAATATTAAAAATCTTTGAGAATAAAATATTTTTTAGTATTTTTCAAAATTGAAAATTGAAAATAATTGAAAAATACTAAAAAAAATCTTTGAGAATGAAAAAAATCATTTTTATTCATATTTATTATAAATATTAACTAATTTTAATAGTTGAGTATAAATTTTAGTAATTTTTTAGTATTTTTCAAAATTTTTTAATTTTTAAATTAAAAATAATTGAAAAATACTAAAAATCTTTGAGAATAAAATATTTTTTAGTATTTTTTAAAATTGAAAATTGAAAATAATTGAAAAATACTAAAAAATCTTTGATAATAAAATAATTTTAATTAATTCTGATCATAATTATTAATTAATTTTAATAGTTGAATTTAAATTTAAAAAGTAGTTTTATTCAGTAATTTGTTTGTATTTTGCAAAATTAAAAATTGAAAATAATTTAAAAATAGGAAAAAAATCATTGAGAATAAAATAATTTTAATTATTTTTAATAGATGGATATTAATTTTAGTAGTAATTTTGTTCAGTAATTTTTTAGTATTTTTCACAATATTTCTCAAAAAAGAAAATTGAAAATAATTGAAAAATACTAAAAAATCTTTGAGAATAAAATAGTTTGTACTATTTCACAAAATTGAAAATTGAAAATAATTGAAAAATACTAAAAAATCTTTGAGAATAAAATATTTTTTAGTATTTTTTTAAATTGAAAATTGAAAAATACGAAAAATCTTTGAATAAAATAATTTTAATTAATTTTTTTAATTAATAATTAACGGTAATTTAGAAAAAAAACGTATTTATAAAACAAAGAAGACATTGAATTTTTGCTTTTATCGATTAACCGTCATCATCATGCAACTTAAAATGTGTCAAGTTTATTTCCAGAAATCCCACTCGCTTTATACCATGTGTAAATATTTTCGTTCCCTTGAAAATGAAAATAATTTTTAATTCAAGAAAAATCGATTTGAAAATTTTTCGATACACTTGTTTTGAAATTTTTCTAATAAATTCCAAATGCGGTAAAATATTTTCTATATTATTATAACAAAAGATTTGTACTCGGATTTGTATTTATAATTTAGTGATTCAAATGCACAATATAGAAATAATTTACGTCATCAAAAATATTGAGTCATATTTCTGATTACATTGTTATATTCTCGAAATAAAAAAAAGTTTCTCTTTGAAAAATAAAATATATGACTAATACTTTCGTAAAAGAAAAAGCCGTTTTTCAAATAAGAGAGGAAGGAAGGTCGAGAATTAAAATTTCAATAGTAAACCAGTTCAGGTATATATTCTCTATAGGTAGTAAAAGGGACAAGGCAAAATTTGTCCGTTGCTTCGACAAAAACGTACTTTTAACGTACGAGCTACGGATTCTCACACAAAATATTCTATAAAGAAAACAGCGTTGCCAGATAAATTTTCTCGCCTTTCAAACGACTTTTATTTTGCAATTTGCTTTCCATGCAATGCATTTATTTTATCTTTTAAAACTTTCTAATTCTCATGAAAAAATAATTACCTTTTTAACTGAAAGAAAAACGTTCTATTTCTTTTTCTTTCGACGTCTCATATTTTTATTATATTATTTATTTTTAATTCTTCTTTTGTTATTTATTTTCTTCCTTTTATTTACCGCTCCTTAATTAAAAAATCTTTTTGTTTCGTTTCTCTTCAAAAGCCACTGTGGAAAAACCGAGGAAAAACTCAACAAATGCATGGAAAACGATCGAAAAAAAACAATGCGTTTGCAGGTCGAAACAAGTTTCGTTTTTACTTTTATGTTACAAATTTTTTGTTCAAATTTTCCAATCGTTAAAAACCCTTTTCAATTTACATTTATACTAGAATTGTCAATTTTTACAAGTTATTGATAAAAACGATAAAAACCTTTCTATTTTTCAAATAAATTTTTTCTCAAGAAAACAATCACGAATTCATGATCACTGGAAAATTTGCATTAAAAATAGAAAAAATTAGCTAAATTGGAAAACATTGGAAAGAAATGTTTAATTTAATTATTAAAGATAAACGACAGGAGATTGCAAATATAACAAATGAAAAACAAAACCAACAAAACGAACAAACGTTGTCGAACGTTATGGAAACATAACCTCAAAATTTAATTCTAAGAGCGATAAAGTTAAAATCTTATTCTGACCATTGTTTTTCGATTCATTTTCATTGTTTTAAGAACTTGTTATTAATATTTAAAGAATTCATTGTTATTTAGAAAGCAAACTTGACAACACTGTATTTTAGCAGATGACGTTGAGCAGCTGATGAAAGCGTCACTTTAAAAAGAGAAGATGGAAGGGGGGCGGCCGTAGAACAACTTCCTATACAAAAACTATTGTTTCGAAAAAGTATTGATTTTCTACTAATTTTGTCATTTTTTCACAATTTTAATAAATAAATCACTATTTCAATTGTTTGGTACTAATTCTGAATTATTCCCTCAATGCAAAATGGGGTGATTTTCTTGATAAATCCAAATAAATGTTGATGATCACAGGGACTATTTTCTGCGCTAAGGCGTAATAACACCACGAATAAGGAAAGCGTCACCTATAAATACCCCCACTTTCAAGACTCGTCAGGGCATTCCAGGCCAGTCTGCAGACGACGTAGGTTGTATCTCGCTTGTTCTAGTTTTTTTTAAATCTCTTTTTAAAAAAAAATTAGTCAGTTTTTTTTAAATAATTTGCGTTGTTGGAGAGCCTCCGGGTCCTTCACGCCGAGAAACACAAGCTAGATACAGGTTGGTGTAATTATTTTCTACTTAATCGCAAGTGTATTTTATATTTTCAAGTTTAAAAAAACGAATTCGGTTTTAAAAAAAAGAGTTAATTTGTTGTGAACAATAAAAACTAATTTTTTGCGGAAAAAGTAATTTTTCGGGAGTGAAAAAAAAAATCGATAGAGACGCGATTCGTTTTGCCACGTCATCATCATCATGGGCGCGACGTATTCTCCATCTGAGCAACCAAGTAAAACGGAACAATTGGCAAATTGGATAAGTCGTGTGCGTTCGAAGAAAATAATGCGTCGTCGCAATCGAAGACGTGATTTACGTGTGGAAGCTGTATTAACATCGGCATTATTCAAGGCCGAATTTGAATTGCGCACAAAGCAACGCTTACGCAATATAAAATGGCAGGAGCTGAAAAAGGAATTGATGCTCGATTACAAGCAGTGCAGTGACTACACAAATTATTTACAATGTCAAGAAATAAATCCATGGAAGGAGCCAGTCTGCGAGGAATTGACAAGTTTCAATGAATTTATGTCGCAATTGGGCGAAATAAAAGTTCCTGTTGCACGATGAAGAATTTTTTAAAGGATCTCTCAAAATCCAAAAGAGAGGATTTCTCCTGAATGGCTTGAAAAGCCTTTGAAGCCGGAAGTACCCGGACCGGAAGAAGCAGTTCAACGGGCGGAAAAAAAGAAGATTGGACGACGATCGCGTGTGAATTTTTTCGAGAGAAAAAAAGAGTGCTGCGCCGCCTATGAAAAGCGGGGGCAATAAGTGACGTCACTTGAGTGTTGATTGCGTATTTTTTAATTGCAGTCTCGCCGTTTGCGATGGCAATGGAAAGGAGGGCGGGAGTCGCTGTTTCCGTTTCCGAGGAAGCCTGGGGGATGCCTGGAAACCGAGACCACGCACCGCTGCTCCCGAGTGTCGTGTTTGGTTTGTAAAATCGTATCGAAAACCAAAGTATATTTTTCTTTTTCTAAAATTTTTTTTTTGGTAAATTCATTCAAATCTGAAAAAAAATATAAACTTTTTCAACTTGAAGATTTCATTTTTCTAACTACGAATTCTATATTCTTTATATAAAAACCAAGTGAATGAAAAATTTGAATTTTGTGAAGAACATTTTTTCTCAATTTAAAACGGAGTATTATTTTTTGAGACTATAGTAAAAGAAAAAAAAAAGTGGTTACCGATGTATTTTCATGTTTTATAGAGAAGGAGTTACGAGCAGTTTTTTTGGAATAAAAATGATTTTTCTACTTAAAAGAAACTTAATTCTTCAATGTCTATTAATGTCATCCCTCGTTTTCAGTTACTTGTTGTGGAAGAGCGTTGAAAATATCGTCAAAGATCGGAAGAAAGAAAGAGAGAGAGAGAGAAAGAGAGTTTATTTTGAGAGAGAGGGAGGGGAGAAATTCTATTTCTAGAAGCTCGAGAAGGACCCGATTTATTCACACGATTGCAATTTAAAAAACCCATCTTCGCACTTTATTTATCACGTCCTTGAGGAAAAGCGTGTTTATCGTCCCTGAACCGAAATTCCCCAAATACAAATTTGCTTCATCATCTGGGGAAGAAAGAGCTTTTGCTTGGCGAACAACAACGAGGTACTAAAAAAAAATTTGCATGAGTTTTTTTTCGTCGAAAATTTTTTTTTTTCCGATTTTTGGGAATATTTCTCGGGAAGGAGGATTATCGCCTTGAAAGGCGAGGAGAGATTTAACACTATTTTCACAGATACGGCAAAAAGTTTGTGAGGTGTGAGCGCTTGCGGCCAAAGGTTTAGGACCTAAACTCTCATGGTTATCATCTGTAAGTCATTTCCTTCATCTGGCTTTTATTTTTTTTTCCCATAGAGCATTTTCGGTTTGTTCAAAAGGTAAAACCGATATTTTTTAAATTAGTACAGAATTTTATGAATATTTCAAGAAAAAGATGTATTTTACCTCTTGGAAATTTTTTTTTTCCAAGAATTAAATTTGTTCTCTTTTTCTTGAGATCCTTTTTTTGAAACTTGTCGATTAAGTGTTTCAGTCTTGAAAAAAAAAAGATTTGGAAAGTATCGGTTCGATAATTTCAAAAGTGTTCAAGAAGTTCATTGGACGAGAAACGAAAGAAAGGTTTTTTATCGTCGGAAGAAAATTTGCAACAGGAAAAATCGCCGGTATGCCGAATCGAGAAGGAACCGTAAGCCGAGTTGTTAATTTTTTTGTAAAAAAAAATTTTGTCTTTGGGGAAATTTTTTTAGCAGGGGGGGAAATCGTTAAGAATGTTTTTTTGTGTCTTAGGACAAAGATTTTGAAAAAGTAGCCACGAAACAGAGAGGCAGGAAAATTTCGAGAAAAAGCGGAAAAATCGAGAGCCGAAAAAAAGCAGAATGGAGGTTTATAATTTCTTAATTCGTCGGGGTTAAAGGGGAACGGGGGTTACTAAGGTATTTGTGTTTAAGATTTTACGAGTCTACACGAGAAGAATTCGAGGGTCACACGAAGAGAAACCGGAGTTTTCCCTGTGTTTATATTATAGCTCTTGACGAAAAGAAGGTATTTTTCTTTTAAAAAATTTTATTTGAACCTGGGGGGGGGGGAGAAAATTGTTTTTTTTTGAGTCGTAGGAGAAACGAGTTTCACTGACGAGGAAAAATCAAATTGAAGTCTTTAAAAACAGTGTATAATGAAAGAAATCCGGAGAAAGGTATCAAAAAAATGGAAAAGATTCGGGGGGGGGGTTATTAACGTTTTTTCCCCGCAGAAAACCAGACCTGGAGGAAGACGGTCGTCGAAGCTCGCTCGTTCGCTTCTTCCCCTCGAAAGCATGTGCACAATTTTTTACCGATTCTCGCTAATAAACACACACTCACAACCTCGCCGAAAGGTAAACATCAAATTTTTTTCTCAACCCTCGGAACCCGGGACAAGGCAAGAATTTTTATTAAAGGATGAAAATGTACCTCGAGATAAATTTTTCAATAAGTAAATTCAACCGGGCAGCAGTTCAAAAATGGAAATTGGCTGAAGGTAATTTTTTTGCACTTTTTTCCATAAAAGAAATTTCTTTTTCCTGCACAGGTATCGGTTTTTTCCGTAATGAAATTGTTTTTCTAATTTAATATTTAAAGAAATAATTGTAGAGCATGTCTGATGCAATGTTGCCTTTTAGGTTTTTTTCTGGCAGAGGAATTTTATAATGTTGCTTGTGAATAAGAACAACTCGGATAATTTAGAAACACACGTAGATTATTTTGCTTTAAAAGAGAAACTAACCAGGACAATTTCTTCTTCATATGAAAAAAAGAAAATCATTTTTAATAATCCAGCACCTGATGTCATTTTTTTGCCTGAGAGATGTTGCTGAAAACTTATCGATTTGCACCCAAGCTTCTTTATCATAAACACAACTCTTCTATATAAGTATTTGTGCAGTGAGAAGATAATTTTTCGTGACAACGTTTTTCATTTTTTTCTTCTTTCTCTAATTGCAAAAAAATTGTTTGTAATTGTTCGACATGCGAAGCTTTTTGAGAGACATGAATATTGTTAATAATAGCGATTGACTAATTTCACACACATTTTTTTATAATGAAAGCAACAATTGAATGTTTTTCTTTTATACCCTGTTAGAAAAATGGTGAGTGGAAAATGCGGAGTTTTTCTTATATTGTTGTGTATATAATAACTAGATTTTAGATTATTAATTTTTATTTTAACTCTTTTTCTGAGTTTATTTTCAAGTCTTGCGTAATATTTGCGTATATAATTGTACGAAATGTTTCGAAATTCTCTAATAAATCACGCTTTATGCATTGGGGTTTGGGGATTGGGGAACACTAATCCATCAAAAAGTTTCAAAGAATTTTCAGGATTTAGGAAAGGATCTCTGTTTTCCAATTAGAAAAATATTGCCAATTTCTATCGACGTGGATCAAAATTTCTGTGACCGAAGATTTTTTTAAACTAGGAGAGTGTCGTCATCAAGTTTTATTTTTTTGAGAAGAGTGTGAAAGTTTTGTTTCGTCAAAAAAAAGTTTCATCACATATTTCCAAATTTGAGTTTCGAAGAGTTAAAAAAGAAAGTTTCTTGGTGAATTTTGTCGAGTGCCATTTTAGTGAGCGAATTGATTAGCAGACGGATGATTTTTTATTAATATTTGCACAACATGAAGAGAGGATGATTTTTTGGGATTTCTGAAGATTGCAAAAAAAAATTAGCAGGACGGAGAATTTTCAACTCAATTTCGTGGCGAATTTTGAAAATGAAGCGAGACGAAAACCTTAATGCGAGACTGTAAGTCTTTCCAAGTATTCGAATTTATAATCTCTTCTCTTTTTAGAATTTTTCAAAGGTTCTATTCATGAAATGAATAACGAAAAAATATTTTTTTATAACATTGGAGAATATTTTGAATTTCAACAAATATTTATAAAAAAAAAATTTAAATTGCGTTTTTTAAATATAGAAGATAATGAAGATATGAAAGAAAATATGAAGCTACGTAGATTTTTTATGAAAATTGCAATTTCTTATTTTTGCTCGGAAAATATTTTGTTTAAAAAAAATTAATTTAGCGATTTTGAAATGATGGAAGATAATGAAACTACAACAAAAAAATATGCAGCTATGTAGATTTTTATAACTTGCATTTTCAATTGCAAATTTTATTTCTAATTTTGACACGAGAAAAAAGAAAATAGGAATTATACTGAAGACAGAAGATGTGCATAGTAAATGAAAAATGAAGATGCAAATTTGCCTCACGTGGAAAAGATTATTTTATATTATCAGAAAAAATCTAGTAAGTTTTCGAATATTTTGTCGTAAATTTGGAATTTCTTAATCAATTCTTTTTAGAGTATTTCGAAGATCATCAGTTTTAATATTTTGAAAACAAAAGTTATTTGGTCGATTTTTACTATTTGAAATAAGGAAGATTATGAAGATATTTTGCAAGAAAAATGAAAGGAATTTTTATAAGCAAGAAATGAATTTGAAAGTATAGAAACGAATATTTTTTTGAGTTACAAACAGAAAGTATTTTGAAAAAGTTACGCAAGTATTTTAGAAAGTTATCCAAAGTATTTCAGGAAGAATATTGTGATATACAGCTAGAAAGGAAGAATTTTAAGTAAGAATTTAAAGGAAGATTAAAGAAAAAAAATATTAGGAAGATCGTAAGTTTTGAAAATTTCACAATTTTACAAATTTTTAATTTTTTGCAGAAAAATTTAAATGTTTTTTAGATGATTTTTTTAAAAAAAAATTTAGTTTCTTTTTGTCGAAGTAGAATAAAACTGAAGATGATGCGGATATAAATCGACATTTACCTTCTTTTTTTAATTTTCTCTTTAATATTTAATTTTGAAAAATTATTATTGATTTTGAAAAATTGATGATACAAAAACGTGATTTTAATATTCAGAAGAAAGAAGAATCGTCAAGTTTCAAATGAATTTTTATTCTTTATTTTTCGCTTTTTTTTCTTTTTTCTCTTGTAACCCGATTGTTTCAGGATCGATTTTAATAGCGGAAAATGGAAAATTTTATGCAGTTTTTTGGAACAAAAATTATAAGCGAAAATCAATCGAAAAAAAAAATTTTTTTAATCGAAAGGCAAAACTGGATCGAAGATAAAAATAACGGAAGATTTTACAACAGGATTTTTCTCGAATTTCAACTTTTTAGTCATGAAGAATAGTTTCAAGGACTTTATATTTCTATAGATAATTTTTTACGAAAGGAATTTTGCTAACAAAAGGAAATTTGTGTCGAAAAATATTTTATATTTCTAAAGGATCTTTTTTGAAGTTCACGGAATTTTTGAAGGATATTTTCAATATACTAAAAGGATATTTTCAATATACTAAAAGGATATTTTCAATACATTTAAAGGATATTTTACAAGTGGATATTTGCAAGTTTAATAAATTGCCGAAGAATATTATTCAAGTCCTAAATTTTCTGAAATAGTTTGAAGGACGTTTCGAAATAGGAATAGATAAATGGTATACTATTTTTCTCTTTGTCTTTAATCGAATGTTTCAGCAAAAAAAATATTTAAGAGGAATTCTATAGAAGAATGGATTTTTATTATCATTATGAAAAAATATTTTTAATTATATTTACGATATATTCGTTAATGAAGATATGGAAGATTTTAAATACGAAACAAGTTTATAAAGAAAAGCAGTTTTTAAACAAAGGAAGTGAAAATTTCTAAAGAAAATCGAAGGAACGTGAGTTATCTTTAAAGTTAATTTTCCAGGCAGTTGTCTTTTCTTCCGTTTGGTTAAAATATTTTTTAAAGAAAAATACGACAGGTGAAGAATTAATTACATTTTTCGAAATTCGATATTTATACAAATATTTACAATATGAAGAGGAATGAAATTGCAATTTTTTTCGTCCCACTCCCCTTTTGCCCCCCTAATGAAAATGTTTCTAGAGAGAAAAAGAAAAAAGTGATTTTGGAGTCTTGCCTGTAAATTCATCATCATCGTCATCATGTATCATCTTCTGGTTCGACAATATTTTTCCCTCTGTCTTCGTCTCAAATGGAATGAATGGAATCAACTTTGAAAGGAACTTCTCGTCCGGATTCTTGGGCAGAGCTGCAAAGTTGTCCGCCTTCCAACAGTCGATCTTCGTGATCCTGGGGGGAGAATGGACTTCGCGGATATGCTCCAGGGATTTGTACAACGCAAGATTCTCTGAAGGCTGATCCATTTCCAGAATTCGTCGTTAAGCAATTTTCCTGCCTTGGGATGATTTCATTTTTTTCTTCGTCGTTGGAATTTATAGGATTCTCGATATTTTTCCCCTTCAAGTCCATGGAGAGAGTGAGAGCAGAGTTCCAGCCAAAATGCGTTCGTTCCCATTCTTTTAAAGTGAGTAACATTTTTTTTCTACTTTATTTCTATTAAAAAATAATTTTTCCAATCAAATTCAAAAATAGTAATAAATTAAATTAATAATATTTGTATTTATTAATTGAATTGATTAATAATATTACTATTTATTAATTGAATTAATAATACTAATAATATTTATTAATTGAATTAATAATATTAATATTTACTAATTTAATCAATAATTATTATAGTGTTTAAAATTATCTGTAGAGTTTATTTTTGAAAATAAAAACAAAAATTGATATTTGAGGCAAAAAATAAAAAAAAATTGCTTGTTTTCTGTTGCAGATAATTTTTTTTACCTCCCGGTGCGACGTTAGGATTCTACGCGATGCGGATTAGGGGAAATTTGGGTCTTTCGGTGCGATTCCCGGTGCACATCATTAGGTCGACCTCCACGGGTACTTCGGGCGAACTTCCTTCGGACAACGTTCTTCTAGGGCGCGATTCCTCAAGGCGGCACTTAGAGACACTTTTAGTTTTAAGTTATCGAATTTAGAAGCAAAAAAAAAAAAAAAAGATTTAAAAAAATTAAAATAGAAAAAAAAGTTTAAAAAAAAAGAAAAAAAAAAATAAAATAGAAAAAAAAAGATTATAAAAAAAAATTCAAAAAAAAAATTAAAATAAAGAAAGATTAAAAAAAAAGAAAAAAATTAAAAAACAGGAAAAAGATTAAAAGAAAAAAGAAAAAAAAATTCAAAAATAGGAAAAAAGATTTACAAAAAAATAGGAAAAAACGAATAGAAAAAAAGTGAAAAAAAGGAAAAAAAAAGTGGGATTTTTTTGGGGGGTTTTCAGGCGTCGCAGAAGAGGACCGCCGGACTGGATGAAGAGAGAAGATTCTTCAAGGACATCGAGGGATTTTTTTCCACTTTCTCGGGACATCGTGGGAGGCGTGTTAAAATTTCAGCGAGGGACATCGTGGGATTCATACTTTTTCATTTTTTTGAACAAAATTTTGAAAATTCAATTCAATTCTCCGACTGTAGCAGAATTTGGATCGATCGACAAAATTTCCGATCGGATTAGACAAAAAAAGAAAAGAAATCATCTCCGGAAATTTCAAGTAATGAACTTTTAATTTTTTTAATTACAAAAAAAAGAAAAAGAAAAGTATTTTCTGTCAAGAAATTTTTGCTGACAAATTTTTTTGGGTAAATTCTGTGGTATTTGAAATCCAAGTTAATAATTTTCGAGTGAAATCAATGGGAAGAAGAAGGTGTTGAAGACAATTTTTATATAATTGAATATTGGAGAAATTTATCATATTTCTTCGAATTGTTTATTTAAAAAGAAGTTTCTCTTCGAATTGTTTATTTAAAAGAAGTTTTTCTTCAAATTCTTTATTTAAAAGAAGATTTTCTGCCGAATTATTTACATAAAAAGAAGTTTGTCTTCGAATTTATTACTCAAAAGAAGTTTTTCTTCAAATTCTTTATTTAAAAGAAGTTTTTCTGCCGAATTATTTACTAAAAAGAAGTTTCTCTTCGAATTTATTACTCAAAAGAAGTTTCTCTTCGAATTATTTAATCAAAAAAAATATCTCTTCGAATTCTTTATTTAAAAGAAGTTTTTCTTCAAATTCTTTATTTAAAAGAAGATTTTCTGCCGAATTATTTACATAAAAAGAAGTTTGTCTTCGAATTTATTACTCAAAAGAAGTTTTTCTTCAAATTCTTTATTTAAAAGAAGTTTTTCTGCCGAATTATTTACTAAAAAGAAGTTTCTCTTCGAATTTATTACTCAAAAGAAGTTTTTCTTCAAATTCTTTATTTAAAAGAAGTTTTTCTGCCGAATTATTTACTAAAAAGAAGTTTCTCTTCGAATTATTTACTAAAAAGAAGTTTCTCTTCGAATTATTTAATCAAAAAAAATATCTCTTCGAATTCTTTATTTAAAAGAAGTTTTTCTTTGAATTCTTTATTCAAAAAGAAGTTTTCAAATTAAAATAAAATTTAAAAAAAAGTTCTCAAATGAAAGTAAATACAATGTTAACTCATGAGGAAAGAAAATAATTTTTCACTATAAAAAATTGTATTTAAAATACATGACGAAATTTTTTACAAAAAATTTTTTTTTTTGAACGCACGAAAGAAAATTTAAATATTTATGATAAAACAATTAAAATTTTAATGCATTTTTAGTACTTTTCTTGTGAAATTTAAAATTATTTATTTGCAAAATCGTCAAGTAAATATAAATTCAAATTACCTGAAGAAATAAAAACGTAAAATTTACATAAAAATGAAAATTCTCGAAAAAATATTTTTGCCAAGTCAAAGAAAAGAGACATTTTTACATAATAAAACTATTAAAATAATTGTAAACAAATTTCCGGAGAAATATTGAAGAATTTATGTTAAATCTGTTAAATTTTCATCCCGTAAATGATTTGATAATTTCAATTGTGAATTTTGAAAAAATTTGTGATTAATTTTAATTGCAAGGACAATAATTGCACAATTTACTGAATTTATTATTTGAAAAAATTAATTAATATGATATATGAACTTTTAATGGGATTAATTTTTCTGCTTTTTATAAAACACTATTCTTGAGAGTGTATTTTCTTGCAACACGGAAGATTTATTTTTTTATTACGTCGAGGGACTCCGAGGGATTCTGGAATTTTTATACTGCATCGAGGGACTCTGAGGATTTTTTGATTGCGTCGTGGGACAACGTGGGACTCTGGATTATTTTTATTACGTCGTGGGACATTTGGACAACGTGGGACTCTGGATTATTTTTATTACATCGTGGGACATTTGGACAACGTGGGACTCTGGATTATTTTTATTACATCGTGGGACATTTGGATCATTTTTATTGCATCGAGGGACAACGTCGGACATTTGGATCATTTTTATTGCGTCGAGGGACAACGTGGGACTTTTGATTATTTCTATTACGTCGTGGGACTTTTGGATCTTTTTTATTACGTCGTGGGACAACGTGGGACTTTGGATTATTTTTATTTCTTCGTGGGACATTTGGATCATTTTCATTGCGTCGTGGGACTTTGGATTATTTTTATTGCGTCGAGGGACAACGTGGGACTTTGGTTTATTTTATTACGACGAGGGACATTTATATTATTTTATTTCATCGAGGGACACCGTGGGACATTTGGATTATTTTGGAGCATCGAGGGACACATGATTTTTTGTTAAAAAGAAGAGGAATTTTTATTTCGACGAGGGACATCGCGGGACAATGGATTCTTTTTATGGCGACGAGGGACTCTGGAAACTTTTTTCTGCTGCGAGGGACACCGAGGGATTTTTTATTTGAACGAGCGAAATTATAATCTTGGGACTTCGAGAAACACTGAGGATTTTTATTTCGGCGAGGGACATCGAGGGACGTTTTGGACTTTTTACTGCAGCGAGGGACATCGAGGGACACTTTGGACTTTTTACCGCAGCGAGGGACTTCGAGGGACATTGGGATTTTTTTACTGCAGCGAGGGATACCGATTGTTTTATTGCAGCGTGGGATTCAGATTTTTCATTGCAGCGAGGAACTTCGAGGGACATTGGGATTTTTTTACTGCAGCGAGGGATACCGATTGTTTTATTGCAGCGTGGGATTCAGATTTTTCATTGCAGCGAGGGACGAAAATTATTTTTTTAATGCAGCGAGGGAAATTGAAATTATTTTACAGCAGCGAGGGACGAAAATTATTTTTTTAATGCAGCGAGGGAAATTGAAATTATTTTACAGCAGCGAGGGACGCAAATTATTTTTCTAATGCAGCGAGGGATATCGAAATCATTTTCTAGCAGCGAGGGACACTTGGACATCACGGAAGATTTTTTTTCCTTTACAAAAAGAGAATCAATTTTTTTCAAATTCTTTACTTTCATTCAATTTCAATTAATGATAATAATTAATATAAAGGAGAATTTAAATTTACTTTTTCAAATTTTCAATACATACCAAAAGAATTTCATTCTAGTCAATTTTTATACTAATTTTTAATTAAAGAAAAGTTAAACTATTATATATATTATATTTATAACTTGAAACAAACTCAAGAGCAGATTATATTTTTGATAAGAAAATGATAGTAAAAATAAATAGTAATTATTTAATATAACGATGAATTGAAGATTTTTAACACATTAGTCATTTTTAATTGAAGAAGAGAACAAATTAAAAAAAATATTATTTAATTTCTAAAGCAGGTACAATTTACTCAACACGGAAGAATTTAAATTTTTAAAAAGAAAAGAAGAGGAAGAAATCAAGTTTATAAACGTCAAAATAATTTATTTGTAATTTCAGGTCTTTGTTTGTAAATAAAAAAGAAAAATAAATGTGAGAATTATTGTAAACTATTTTGTTATTTTTGGTGGTTTTTTAAATAAATAACCTAAAACTAATTTCTTGTTTTTAACTTTTTTTTCCTGTCTCTCAATCTCTTAATTAAAATTTTTAAAAATTAAAAACGTTTTCAAAACAAATGGAATTTTTAAATTACTTAATTTTTCAAGAACAATCATAAAATTATGTCTTATAAATTATTTAATGAATATAATTTTTACAATTTTCATAAATAATAGATTGATAGAAGAATTTTAGTTAAAAATACTTTTAAAAAATTTAATTTTGGATAAGTTACAAATGATTCCAGAAATTCAATTATTTTCAAAAGTTATAAAAATTCTTCGCAGAATTTCAATTATGTTCAACAATTTTTTTAAAAATTCTCGTCAAAATTTCAATTATCTTTAAAAATAATAAAATTAATTAATAAAAAAAAAATTAATTAATTAAAATTAATAAAATTCTTCCAAAGAATTCAATTCTTTTCAAAAAATAAATATTTTCACAGGAATTCAATTATTTTAAATTTTTCAATGAAATTTCTCGATGGAATTTAATTATTTTCATAAGTAATAAAATTTTGAGAGGAATTTAATTACATAAATAAAATGTTTCGAAAAATATCAATTATTTAAAAAGATTTTTATAAAATTCGTCGCAAGAATTCAATTATTTAAAAAAAATTAAACAAGGTTCTTTTCAAGAATTCAATTATTTTTATAAATAATAAAATTCTTCACCGAAATTCAATTGTTTTTATAAACTTGAATAAAATTCGTTGCAAGAATTTAATTATTTATATAAATAATAAAATTCTTCACAAAAATTCAGTTATTTTTATAAACTTGAATAAAATTCGTTGAAGGAATTAAATTATTTTCAAAAAAGTAATAATATTACTTTATTAAATAAATATAATATTAAATTAAATATTATTAAATAAATAAATAAATAAAATTCTTTGCAGAAATTCAATTATGTTCACAAATTAAAAAAAAAATCTTGTAAAAATTTCAAGTAACTTTATAAATAGTAAAATTCTTCTCCGAAATTCAATTATTTTAGAAAAATTGTAATAAAATTCTTGGGAACATTTTAATTATTTTTGATACAATATTTTAATCAAATTCCTCGAAAAATGTAAATATTCTTAAAAATTTTATTAGAATTTGTCAAAAGAATTCAATTATTTAAAAATTTGTTGATAAAATTCTTTATGAAAATTCAATTTTAAAAAAAATATTAAATTATTCAATAATTTATTTCTTTTTTAATTTAAATAATTGAATTCTTCTGGAATTTTTAAATAAAAATTGATTTAAAAATTAATTACTGAATAAATGATTTATTATTTATGAAAATAATTGAATTTTTTTGAGAAATTTTATGGTAATTTAAATTATTACAAAACATGAAGAAGGTGATCACTCCGAGTCGAAGACTCGGAGTGATCGCCTTCTTTATGTTTTGTAATAATATTCTTATAAGTTGTTGAATTTCAAGAAGGTTTGAATTTTGAATACTTTAATTCCTACAGAAAAATAATAATGATTAAATATTTATTTAAAAAAGAAGTTATTGATGTTTTCGAATAATTTTACTTTCAGAGAAATTTGCAAATAAAAGTATAAGAACATTTTTTGAGTATCTAATAATTTTTAGAATGAATCAGAATATTCTTTAGTGTCAGGGAAAAAGTGAAAATTTTGTCTGGAAATCAGGGGAAAATAAAATTAAATATTTGTGGCAACCCTTTATAGAAACTAGAAATTTTTTGAATAAAATAAACAGACTTTAAATTAAAAGCGAAATTGAAATTAAAAGAAAAGATTAAAGTAAAATGAAATGAAATTTTTAATTGTATTTTTCCCCAAATAAATAAAAAATTAATTCCTTAGGTAATTATGTCATTAATTAACTATCACGTTTTGTAGCATCTATTTACACTTATATATTTTTTTTACAAACAACTTTAAAAATGTTTTTTGATAATTTATTCTACATTTTATTACCACATTTATCCAGTTCTCAATAATTTGGCTTCTCTTAATTCTTGCAATTTCTGCTGCTCCTCGGCTACAATTTTTGCTCGTTCTTTCAAGAATTCTTCATATTCTTTTGCATCTAATTCACGAACAATTTGAATACCAATACTTTTTGCGATTCCCACCATCATTTGACAAATTTGCTCTAAACTCATCAATGCAAGCGGAGGATCTTGAGATTTAATTTTTGCTATTTCATACAAATGTTTTAGCGTTATTTTACCAGAAACATGTTCCTCTGAAATTCAAAATATTTCTATTCAAATTACTGACAAAAATAATATAGGTAAATAAAAATAATTCGAAAACAAGAAATACATACTGTGTTTGCCTGTTCCTTTTTGAATTCCAGCGGCTTGTTTTAGAAAATATATCACAGGTGGCTGATGAATTACCAATTCATAAGTACGATCTGAATTTACTTTTACTCTACAGGGCAAGGGAATTCCTTCCTTTATATCTTTTGTTTTTTCATTGAAATCTTTACAAAAAGCCGCAATGTTTATGTTTCTCTAGAACAAAAGTTCTTAAATTCAATTATTTATCTCTAAAATCCTAAAGAAGTAATTTAGATTTACTTCTATTCTCTTAAAATTTACGTAATTGAACATTTTTAATTTTTTACACTAACAGTTCTAACTTTCAATTAATATCATTAATATAAATAAAATATTTGGAAAAAAACCTAACCTCACTAACATAGTAAAATTGTAAAGCTTGACCGCTTGACAAGCTTGATTTGCAAATTATATTTAATCTTCATATTTCGATTTTAAGTGAATAAATTACAATCTTAACAGAATATATTTTAAGTATATTATTTTCTATATTCTTTAAAATAAAAACACATGATTTCTAACCTGTCCAAGTTGAGGGCCAAGAGGAGGACTCGGCGAAGCAAGTCCAGCTAATATGTTTGTTTTTAATTTTGAGCTATGATCTATTTTTTCAACTATAGCTTTCATCATTTTCATTTTCCCCGCTTTAGACATTTTAATTGTTTATTCGATACACAACTTAAATTAAAGTAAAACTTTGTCAACAATGTTAATTTCTTGAAGCATGGAAATCGAATGTCGCATGTTGACAGAAATTAAAAAAAGACAAATAATATCTACTTTATCGACAAAACTAGCAAGCCAATGAGAGCGACTCGTACCTTAAGGTTTTACTCTCATTGGTTTGCTGAGTAGCGCGCAAATTTAAATGTTAAATTTAATAATTTTATTATTTTAGAAAATAATTGAATTCTTTCGTGAAATTTTATTAAAATTTTTGAAAAAATTAAATTCTTTTGAAGAATTCCTTTGAATTTTCTTTAAACTAATCGAGTTTCTTGAATAATTTTAATTGAAAATTTGGAAAGTAATTTAATTTTTTAAAGAAGAATTTTATTATTGTATTGAAAATAATTGAATTCTTGCGAAGAATTTTATTATTTATAAAAATAATTAAATTGTTCCGAAGAATTCATTAAAATTTTAAAAAATAAATGCATTTTATGTTAATATTTGAAAATTTAAATTCTTTTGAGAAATTCTATTAAAATTGTTTTGAAAATAATTTAATTTTTGTTTCGAAGAATTTATTAAAATTTTAGAAAATAATGGAATTCTTTCGTGAAATTTTATTAAAATTTTTGAAAATATGAACAGTAGTAATTAAATTGTACTTAAAAAGTGAATTTAAAAAATTTTGATTATGAAACTATTTAAAAAATTTACATTTGAAAATAAAAAATTTTGTAATTTGCATAACAATAATAAATCATAATAATAATGATCAAAATTTGTTTTTCACACATTTATATTACAAAAAAACATGTACAAGTAATAAATGAACATATTCTCTTTTTTATTATAGTTAATAAAAAAATACCTAAATTTCATCCGGATATCTTGATTTTATTTCATTCATTATGAATGGAATTTTATCCTTATTACTCATACTCGTCCATTCTTTTAAATTTAATGGTATAACAGAATATCCTAATGCCTCTATGCTCTTCATGTATAAAACAAATTGTGTTTTTAGCTTATTTATGTTTCTCAAATAATTGTCAGTATCAAAATAGAGAATTGCAATTCTGAAAAGAAAAACATTAACAAAACATTAAAATTTTTTAAAATATGTAATGAAATGTTTAAAAAAAGATTTTCGATTACTCACATTTTACTATCTGAGGGGACAATTATATCATCAATGTATGTAACAGTTTTTTTATTATCACTGTGATTGATTGCCATGGGAAATCCACCTTTTCTCATAACCACAATGTGATCTAAAAGTGGACAAAATATTCAAATTAATTTTGAATAATTTCAAATTCAAACTTTAAAAACAATTCAATTATTAACTAATTTACTAATTAATTATTCTTGTTAATTAATTTCGAAAATTTTAATAAAATTCTTCGCAATAATTCAATTATCTTCATAAATAATATAACATTCTTCGTAAGAATTCAATTAATTTTAAACGAAATTTTGATAAAATTTCTCGAACGAATAAAATTATCTTGTAGTATTTTAAAAAATCCTTCGAAACAATTTAATTTTTTTTTTAAATAGCAAAATCATGGCATAAAATAAAATTATTTTCAAAAAAATTTTTAAGAAAGAATACAATTTTTTTCATAAGTCCGTTATATAAAGTCTTTGCAAAAATTCAATTATTTACAAACAAAATTTCAGGAAAGAATTCCATTTATTTTAATTTTTAATAAAATTTCACGAACGAATACAATTATTTTCTGAAATTATAATAAATCCTTCGAAACAATTCAATTATTTTTTTAAATAGTAAAATTATTTGCAAAAAAATTCAAATATTTTTAATACAATTTTAATAACATTACATAAAAGAATTCAATTTTTAATAAAATTTTAATAATATTTCTCGAAAAAATTCAATTAATTCGTAAAATTTTAATAAATCCTTGAAAAAAAATTAATTATATTTATAAATAGTAAAATTTATTGCAAAAAGATTCAATTGCTTTTAATACAATTTAAATAACATTTCATGAAAGAAATCAATTTTATTTTTAATAATATTTTTCGAAAAAATTCAATTATATTCTAAACATTTCACGAGATAATTCAATTTTTTTCTTAATTCGTTATAAAAAATTTCAAAACAATTCAATTATTTTCGAAAATTTTAATAAACTTTCCGAAAAAATTCAATTACATTTGTAAATAGTAAAATTCTTTGCAAAAATTCAATTATTTTCTAAATTTGTAATAAATCTTTAGAAAAAATTTAATTATATTTTTAAATAGTAAAATTCTTTGCAAAAATTCAATTATTTTCAAAAGAAATTTCACGAAAGAATTCAATTTTTTTCTTAATTCTTTATAAAATTTTTCAAAACAATTCAATTATTTTCTATAACTTAAAAAAAATTCAATAATTAAATATTTAATTTCAATTATTAACAAACACGATTATTTTAAAAACTTGAAAGAAATTGTTCATAAAATTCAATTATTTTCAAAATTTGTAATTAAAATTATTAGAGAAAATCCATTATTTTAAAAAAATACATAGAAATTCGTCAAAAGGAATTTAATTAGAATTTTCAAAAATTTTAACAAAATTCTTCGTGAGGACACGAAGACTTACAGGACAAGAAATCCAATCTAAAAAATCCAAGAAAAAAAGTCCAAAGTCAAAAAATCCAAAATAAATAATGAAACATGTGAAAAAGCCACGTTTTTCCTTTGTACGCTATAAAATCGAAATTTAAAATATGTTAATGTTAAAATCGCGGAATTTTAATTATTTACATAAATAATAAAATTCTTCAGAAAAATTCAATTATTTTCAACAATTTTGATAAAATTATTTACAAAAATTCAATTATTTTTTTCAATATAATTCCAAATAAATTACTCGATTAATTTAATTATTTTCAAAAATTTAAAACGTTGAGATTACCTACTTTCGATTCGCAATCATCGAAATGAGCAACTCAAAAAAAGGACAATTTCAATCAAGGCAACCATTTAAATTTTTACATCTCCATTTTTTCATTGAATTTTTAATTTCTTTGGACTTTTTCACCAGGACAAAAAATCCAAAAAATAAGTCCAAAGTGAAACTATTTTTTTTTTTTTTACTTTTTTGGATTTCATTTACTTTGGACTTCTTGTCCGGATATCTAAAATTCTTCGAAACAATTCTAATATTTTCAAATTTTTTGATAAAATTCTTTGCAACAATTCAATAATTTGCAATACATTAATTTTAAAATTGAAAATAAATTATTAAAAAAGTTACGAAACAAAGAAGCAAACAACAACTAACTTCAAACTGCGAAATGATTATCGGAATTATTAATATAGAATAATTAATTACTAGCATAAGATACGCGCGCAAGCGCGCGTGCATGTTCTAAATGCATTGTTGAATAATACACTTTTTTAATTATTTATATTTTTAACAATAAATGAACTTTACAGATTTAAAATTGAATTTTTTTTGAATAATTTAATTTTTGAAAAGCTATAAGGAACCGCAGAACTGCGATACACCATCTGGTGACAAAATATTTAACTAACGCAACGGGGTCGAATTTGACATTTTATATGGAATAATAGCAAAAAAGGACGCGCGCGAGCGCGCGTGCATTTTTATTTCAACGTTTTATTTAAAATAATTAAAATTTTATTTTTTTAAATGAATTTTAATTATTATGACATCATAATGTTTCAAATACATTTAAATAGTAATTTATTCAATTAAATGTAAACTCTTAATTATTTATTAACTGAATTGACGAAAATCAAAGTCAATTTTTGTTAAGGCATTAATAAGGAAGAATTACAAATTTTAGTTTGATTTTTTAATTTATTTTTATGCAAATGCGAGAAAAAAAAAAACTGAAACAGTAAAACTTTGATTTTTAATCGTTTTTGCATTAAAAGATAACATAAAAATAAATTAAAAAATCTAACAAAAATATGTAATTCTTCCTTATTAATGCCCTATCAAAAATTGACTTTGATTTTTGATTTTCGTCAATTTAATTAATAAATAATTAAGTGTTTACATTTACCCCGAGAATTCGAAAACTCGAATTCTTATTCAGAAAAATAAAAAAAACTTTTTACCAAGTTGAATGAAAATCTATTAAAATTTGTTTAAGTTATTCAAGTTTTTACATTACTAATTTCGTAATGGTTGATTGTTTTTTATAAGATACATTATCAGTCAACTGGTTGATTTACTATACGTCTACGAATAATTTGTTTTCAGTTTTTCCATCCCTTAAGACAGTAGTACACTGTAAAAAATTTCGGAAATTTTTCCAAACTTTTGCATGGGAATTTTCCTAAAACGTGTTTAGAAAAAATTTTTTCCCAAAAAAATGGTAATTTTTCTGAGTGTTTGGAAATTTTTCGATACGAATTGAAATTTTTCTAAATTCTGTTGGGAAAGGGATTTTTCTAAACGTTTTAAGGAATATTTACAAATTTTTAGGAATTTTCCTAAATCTTTAAAGGAATTTTTCCAAATTGTGGGAAATTTT
This sequence comes from Leptopilina heterotoma, assembly GCF_015476425.1. Lineage (NCBI taxonomy): Eukaryota > Metazoa > Arthropoda > Insecta > Hymenoptera > Figitidae > Leptopilina > Leptopilina heterotoma. The sequence continues at coordinate 4,980,675 of NW_025111114.1, forward strand.
TATACTTTTTATGTGAATTTGCTTCCTCAATTTTTTTGGGAAAATTTCCAAAATTTTTTTTACAGTGTATGCTTGAAATAACTTGTTTCTTAAACCTCGCTTAACTACAGAGGTGTTTACATTTGCCCCGAATTTTAGGAAAATTTCAACATCTCGGGGTAAATGTAAACATTCAGTTTTAGGCGATTCAGGTGCATCAATATTTTTTTGTACCTCATAAAATTTTTCTAGGGAAGTAAAGTAACAAGTTCATGCAAAAGAAATCCGTCCGTTTTACCTTTTAACAAAAAAAAACTAACGTTTTTTGTGAAAAATAGATATTCCGTTTACATTATTACCCCAAATGACCCTATTCCTTTAAAGAATTTTATTAATATTTGAAAATAATTAAATTTACGTAAATAATTTTATTGATTTTCAAAGTTTATTGAATTCCTGGAAAGAATTTTATTAATATTTGAAAATAATTGAATTCCTGTGAAGAATTTTATTAATTTTAGAAAATAATTGTATTTTTGTGAGGAATTTTATTAATTGTTGAAAATAATTGAATTCTTTCCAGGAAATTTATTATATTTGTGAAAATGTAATTGAATTCTTGAATAAAAAAAATTAGTAAAATCTTCACAGAAATTCAATTAATTGTAAAAATAAAAAAATGAATAAATAAATAATTATAGAAATTTTTTCGAAATATTTCAATTATTTTCTAAAATTAGTAAAATTATTCGTAAGAATTAAATTATTTGCTCAAAATTCAATTATTTTTCTAAAATCTGTAAAATTATTCTAAAATATTTGCAAGAATTCAATGATTTTGAATACATTAATTTTAAAATTATAAAAATATTGAAAAAGAAAAATGAATTGTTTTATGTTTTCATACAATTTTTCGAAATAATCAAATTTTTTTCTAAAATTTTAAAGTAATTTTTTTTTGCAAAAGTTCGCAATATTTTTTAATAAAATTTTAATATAATTTCATGAATGAATTCAATTTTTTTAAAAACTTTTATAATATTTCTCGAAAGAAATAGAATTATTTTTTACAATTTCAATAAATCCTTCAAAACAATTCAATTTTTTAAAATTTTTAATAAAATTCATTCAAATAACTCAATTACTTTCGAAAATTAATAAAATTCTTCTCAGGAATTCAGTTATTTTCAAAATACAGTTTTAGTAAACTTGTGAATGATCAAATATTTAATTATAATTATTACCTGACACAATAATTTTAAAAAGTTGAAAAAAATTGTTTCTTTAATTCATTTATTTTGAAAATTTTCATTTAAAATTATTTTAGAAAAATTACATTTTTTTTATAAAAGATTTTATAGAGATTCTCCAAAAAAATGTAATTATTTAGAAAAATTCTAATAAAATTATATAAAAGAATTTAATTTTCAATGAATAATTTTAATAAAAGTTTAATTGTAAATTGATTATACTCAATAAATAAAGGAATTTTTTGTTAGAATTCAATTACTTTAATTGTTTTCCAATTATTTTAATGAAATTCCTTGAAAGAAATTGTTAATAAATTTTAATCACTTTAAAAAATTCCAATTAAAATTATTAAAGAAATTCAATTATTCAAAAAAAAAAAAAAAAAAAAAAAAAATTGAAAATAATTCTTCAAAGAAATTTAATTAGGGTTTTAAACATTTTTTTAATTTTAATTTAATAATTCTTTGCGAGAATTTAATTACTGAATAATAAAATTTTTTGAAGGAATTGAATTATTCTGAAATTTTTTGCAAGAATTCAATGATTTTCAATACATTAATTTTAATGGAAATAATAAAAAATATTGAAAAAGAAAATAATTAAAAAAGTTGGGAAACAAAAAAGTAACTAACAACCAACTTCATACTGCGAACAGAACGAATGAAAAACCACAGAGATTAATATAGTTAATTATTAATGTAGAAGAAGATAATTAAAATGATAATAATAATCAAAACAATAATAATAAATAATAAAAATGATAATAATAAAATCAATAATAATAATAAATATAATAATAAAAATATAAATAAATAAATAATAGAATATAAAAGTACTAACTGATAAAATGGCGATATGTGGTTAGCAAAGTAGATTGTACATATTCAGAACCTCCAAGAGCTTTTTCAAGTGTACATAAAACATCCTCATTAATTTGCGCATGAGTTATAATACTTTTTTGTTGAAGAATTGCTTTTAAAACAGTTCTCGATGGCCAAGGTCCATTATAATCTTTATCCAATGTTTTTATCACCTGATAGACAAAGAGTGCCTGATTTCTCGTGTATTCGTATAAATTGTAATATTTCGATTCCGTTATTTTTAATGCCTCCGAAATTAATTGCTGAGGACGAAAGTTTAAAACTGTCAAATTATAAGCAAGTGGAATAGTGATATCTTTACATATTTTATTCTTGAGAATAATATTTTTTATTAAATCCCATAATGGCGGTGTCTCAACACAAATACTCAAGACTCCCGTAAATTTTAATAAATCAACTCTCGATAAATTCATAATTAAAAATTGATCCTCCAAACATTTTACTATTAAATCATCCAAAAGATTTGTATTCAAATGTCCAATTTGTTGGAGATAACTGAGAATTTCAATTTCATTTTCAAATGATAGTTTTCGTGTTAATTGTGCAGAAATTAATGAATCGATTAATTCTGGATTATAAGGATCATGTAATTTTTTCTGTGCACTGGAAACAGAAAAAAAAGTTTGTTAATATTTCGATTTACAAATAGAAAAAAAAAATAAAAATCTTACCTTAATTTTGCTATTGTTAACAATATTTTGCAAACGTGTCCATAAGTCACTTGCTTTGAATTCGTAATAATAACGTTTTCAATTTTTCGAAAATCTATATTTTCATTTGTTAATATTTCGGGAAATTTCAAGCAACTATTATAAATACTAATAGCACTGAAAATTGGAATTTCTCCACGATAATTGGAAATTGATTGCATTATTGAAATCAAAAGTTCCTTATTTACATGCATTGAATTTGCAGCACGATATAAATTTGAACACATTGAATAAATACTTTGTTCTTTATTAAAACTTTTTTGGGTAATTTTCAAATCGTTCATTATCGATATCACTAAAGTTGATTTTCTCATTTTTTTCAATAATATCCACAATTCTTCGACATTAATAAAATTCAGGTCCGTTAAAGAACCAATTTCTCTTTGAATTTTTTTCAACAACGATTGACAAAAAATACTATTTGTCGGTATTTTCAAATCACACATCAATCTAAGTACTTCAATTGATTCTGATAAATTCATATTTTCAATTTGTCTATTTATTTTGTCGCAAATAATTAAAAGATATTTCTTTTCATTTGACGTACTTGTTGAAAAATTTATCGTCGAATGTGTTGAGAGTTTTTTTAATATTTCTATACAATTCTGCGATGTTAATTCATCATTTTTTACAACTGTTTCAAATATTTTTTCCGTATCATTCTCTAATTTTCTATTTGTAATTATTGATTCTGAAAAGAAGAAAATAAAATTATATTGAAATTTTTTGCTAGGCCTGTGGGGTTTAAACATTTTTTTAAACTCTCGTCAAAAATTTCAATTATCTTTATAAATAATAAAATTTCTTCTCTGAAATTCAATTATTTTCAAAAAATTTAATAAAATTCTTGGCAAAACTTCAATTATTTTCAAAAGTTTTCCTCATTTCCATTATTTTTAATATCTACTATTTTAATAAAATTTTACAAAAGAATTCCGTTATTTAAACAAAATTTTAATAAAATTTCACAGGAATTCAAATACATACCAATTTTTTATATATTTCTCCGCACCAATTAAATAATTTTTAATTTTTTAATGAAGTTTCACCAAAGAATTTAGAGAATTGAAAAAATAGTTCTAAAAAAATCAATTATTTCGAAAAATTTAAATAAAACTCTTTTAAAAATTCTATAATTTAAAAAAATTTTGACAAAATTTTTTACAAGATTCAGTTAATAAACTTGCAGTTTTAATAAAATTTTCCCATACAATTCAATTATTTTCAATAAAATTCTTCGCTAGAATTCAATTATTTTCACAAATAATACATTTTTTTATAAGAATTCAATTATTTAAAAAAAATTTGAATAAAATTCTTCACTAGAAATCAATTATTTTTATAAATAATAAAATTTTTCTTAAGAATTCAATTATTTAAAAAAAATTTTGATAAAATGCTTTATAAATTTGAAAAATTATAATAAAATGGGTCGTAGAATAAAATTATTTTCGTAAAATAAAAAATCTTTCCTAGGAATACAATTATTGTCAAAAATTTTTTGTAAGAATCTTCGAAAGAATTATTCAATTATTTTCGTAAATAACAAAATTTTTCAATTAGCAATTCAATTATTTAAGAAATTTTAATAAAATTCTTCCCAAAAATTCAATTCTTTTTAAAAATCAACATTTTCACAGAAATTAAATTATTTAAAAAATAACTTTTTGCCAAATTTCAATTATTTTCAATTTTTTAATGAAATTTCTCGATTAAATTTAATTATTTTCAAAAAGTTTTAAAAATTCTGAGAAATTCAATTATTTAAAAAAATTTGAATGAAATTCTTCACAAGAAATTAATTATTTTCATGATTAATAATATTTTTCTCCGGAATTCAATTATTTTCACAAACAAAATTCTTCATAGAAATTAAATTCTTTAACAATTTTTTAATAAAATATGTTGCAAGAATTCAATTTTCAATTGCATTTATTGTGAAAATTTTTATTAAAATTCACCGAAAGAATTCAATTATTTTTAAAAATTTTGATAAAATTCTTCATATAAATTTTTGAACATGCAATTCTAAATTAATTGAATTTCTGTGGAAATTTTATTATTCATGAAATTAATCGAATTTTTGATGAATTTTACCAATTTTTATTTTTTTCTTAAATATGTAATTGAATTCTTTTGCGAAATTTTATATAAAATACCAGATATTAAAAATAATTGAATTTCTAATATTTTTTTAAAATAATTGAATTTTAAAACCGAAAACCGTTTTTTTTTAAACCGGTTATGGATTTTCAATACCGCACAGGCCTAATTTTTGCATAATTACAATTTTAGGGATAATTACCTTCATTTAAACAATATTTGACGGAAGTTTGATATTTGCGAATTGTGCATCTTCGTAGGCATAATGTTAAATTTCGTAAAGAAAATAACATTTTGAATTAATTAATTAATTAATCGAGTTCTCTTCTCTGTAAGAAAAATAAAAATTTTAGGTTATATAAAAAAACTTATTTCTGTTTTTAATATTTGTTATAGAAAATACGATCATAAATATTATTAAATAGTTTTCTAAAATACTTTCTCTGCTAAATTTAAAATAGACAACTTAAAATTCACTAAAAATAGCGATTTATGTTAATTTACCTCTATTTAGTACACTTTATTTTAACGAACGTTCCTTTGTCAAATTTATAAAATTCTTCTGTAACAATCGTTCAGTAATGCACATTTTAATGTAGTAATAATTTTTTCAAACTGTATATATGGTATATATCATGTATATATTTTAAAACGTTTGAAACAAATAACTATTTTATAAGAAATAAAATTAAGCAAAAAGAATTGTATTTTAAGGTTATGTTTACTATCGGCATGTGATTTTCACTTTTGAGCCTTTTGAGAAATGAGAACCACTGACGTGAATGTGGATTACGGTTAAAGTTGGGTAACAATAAATGGCATTGATTGGCTGGATTTCATATTTTCCCGGGAATAAACGACCAATGAGAGTGTTATAAAACTGTAAGACGTTTGTTTTTCTCAGGTGAATGCTACTTTAAAAAAAATTGTCAATAAGAAAACAAGAAATAAATAAATTTGTACATTATGACAAGTATAGGACACTAAAGTCTTATAATTATTAATTAATTTTTAAAAGCGGATGAGCGGAGTTGAACTTTTTTCGAATAGAAATTACTTTTAATCCTTTTGATTGTATTGGATTTTTTGGTTTAATTCTATTTGGGTTGGCAACATTGTTGTTCATATGATGGCTGCCTGTTAAGTCTTCTTCGTTCTTTGTGTCTCATTATCTTTTCTCAACATCGAAAAAAGTGAGTATTTTCCACTATTATTTGTCATTGTAAACTAACAAGAATTGATGTTGACATATTATTCTCTGCTATTAAATTTCCCACCTAATAAAAGTGTCGAATTCGATAGTTTCACCTCTCACTCTGACCTTATTTGTCTCGCCATTAAAAACTACCTCCCGCACCATCCCCTGGGTCCTTCGGTGAAAATCGTGAAAATTACCAGTTTATGAATCTTATATTCTCTATTTTACTTCTTAATTTTTTTATTATCTCTATGTAAACAATTTTTTCATCTATTTTGAAAAACTATCAAAAATTGGTCATGTCCATGTTTAGATCGATTTGTTTTTCTGTCATTTAATTTTTGACTATTTTTTTTTTTGGTTTCAACTCTTGTCCAGATCGAAATGACTGCAAAAAAGCCCACCGAAGACTCGAGGGAACCTCCTGAGACGAGGATGTTGAGATACTTGTATATTGGAAAAGAATATATGGAATACCAACCAGGCAACTGGTTTGTGCATAATTATTTTAACATTCAACGGGTACCATCAATTGAAGAGATGGCTTCGGATTCGGAAACGGAATTAAAACCAATTGAAATCATCAATTCGGTGAGTTGTTTTTTTAACAAATACAGCTCTTTATTTCTTGTTTTACTGGATTTTAATAATTTATTTTTAATTTTAATTCTCGCAGGTATTCGAAAAAGATAAGAATCTTGTTCAAAATTACGAAACAATTGTGTTTGCATTAGCTGTATGTGCAAGACAAACAAAAAGTGAAAAATTGCGATTTCAAGCGTACTCGAATGTGAAGAAAATTTGCGCTGCACCCGAACATTTTTTATTGTTTACAAAATTTGTTAATAATATAACGAAGAGCAGCAGTAAGAAAATTGGTTGCGGCCATGGATGGAAACGAGCTGTGGACGATTGGTATAAATCGAAAAGTTACATGGAACTCGCTGAATGTGTCACGCGATGTAACAGCAGGTATGGATGGAAGCATAAAGATATTTTAAAATTGGCACATTTACCTGTGGGATGCTTAAAGGCAAGTGACAAAACAATGCTTCCAGATATTCCCGATAACATACTGGGTAAGTTTATTTGTTTATTAAAACAATATTCTTTTTTCAAAATCTTTTTCAGGGTGTCCACATGTCAGTAAAGTCAGGGAAACAAATTTTTTGTCGGTAAAGTCAGGGAAATAAAATTTTTGTCAGTAAAACTAGGGAAATGTCAGGAAAAAAATTTTTTGTCAGGGAAATTAAGAAAATTAAGACTTTAAAAATTGCGGCTTTTTCGACTTTTCTTCCAAACATTGCAACAAAATACCACAATTTTTAGTAAAAAAAAGTGCAACTTATTTCGATTTTTATAGTGCGAAAAACAACTATAAACAAATCTTTCAAAAATTGTTCTTAAATCACTTTTTAACATAATTAAATTTTTCAAATATATCTATAATAAACATCTTTTTTAATAGTTGAAATTTTGTAAAATTTAATTGAAATTAATTAATTTATTTCAAGTATTTTGTTACAATTTTGGAAAATCAACTTTTGAAGAATTTTAATTGCAAATTTTGAAAATAATTGGATTCTCAAAAATTTTAATGAAAAATCTTTAAAGGTAAATTTAAAAATGAAAATTAATGAAAATTATCTTCTAATTTTTTAAAATTCAATATTTTCAGTATTTTTAATTGCATATTTCCAAAAATAAAGTATATTCATCATTGAATTGTTGCAAAGAATTTTATTAAAAAATTTGATAATAATTGAATTCCTTCAAAGAATTTTATTATTTAGGAAAATAACTGAATTTTCGCAAAGAATTTTATTAAAATTTTTAAAAATCCTAATTAAAATCTTTTAAAGAATTTCTTTGAATTTTTTTAAACTAATAGATTTTCTTTAATAATTTTAATTGAAAATTTTGACAGCAATTGAATTCTATGAAGAAGAATTTTATTAATATTGAATTGAAACAATTTTACTATTTATAAAAAATAATTGAAATGATTCGAAGATTTTATTAAAATTTCAAGAAATAATGAAATTTTCATGAAGAATTTTATAGAAATATTTAAAAATAATGAAATTTTTTCGAGAAATTCAATTAAAGTTGTTTCGAAAATAATTGAATTTCTTTAAAGAATTTTATTAAAATTAAATAATTCAAAATAATTGAATTCATCACATGATTTTTATTATTTTTTGAAAATAATTAAATACTTTCAATTTTTTTTTACGAATATATTTAAAAATTGCATTGAAAGTAATTTAATTTTTAAATAGAATTGTTTAAAAATATTTTCAGAATAATTGAATTATTCTTAGAGAATTTTAAATTCTTGTTAAAATTGAATTTTATGGAAATTTTTGAAAATAATTAAATTCTTTCGTGTAATTTTATTTAAATTTGATTAAAAATAATTTAATTTCTGTAAAGAATTTTAGTAATTATAAAAATAGTTGAATTGTTTCGAAGGATTTATTAAAATTTTAGAAAATAATTTAATTCTTTCGTGAAATTTTATTTCAATTTTTGAAAATATGAACAGTACTAATTAATTTTGTACTCACTAAGTAAATTTTTAAATTTTGATTATGAAATTATTTATAAAATTTATATTTGAAAATAAAAAATTTTGCAATTTGCATAACAATAATAAATTGAATATCACGTTCCGCGCGTAACATTTGCTAGTTTTTAATTAAAATTCATCAAAAAAATAATTAGTCTTTTTAAATTATAGAAAAATTCTTTTAAGAAATTCAATTATTTTTGAAAAATTACATTAAAATATTTTAAAAACTAATTCTTAGAATTGTTTTATCCTAATTTTTTAAGATTCAATTATCTTGGAACAAAGTAAATAAAACTTTATGAAAATTTACTTTTTAGACTTATTAAAATTTTTGAGAATTCATGGTCCTGTTTATAATTAAAATGCTTCAAAAATTTGATCATTTTTATTTATATTTTTAAAAAATTCAATTATTTTAAAAAGATTTTACCAAATTTTTCAAAATTGAATAAACTATTATCTTTCAAAAATTGTTTTAAGATATTTTAAAAAAATTAATTGTAAGAATTTCTTTATAATTTTTTGAATAGGTATATTATAAATATTATAAATATAAAATAAAACTTGTGACCACCCTGTTTTGATAAGTCTTTCTGTTTTTGAATCTCTTTCTTATTTTTTAAAATTAATTTACTTTTTCACAGTTCAAAATATCACATTTTGCTACATAACTCACGGCCTCAAGGAGGTGAAGAAAATATTTGGCGATTCAAATAGTCCACATTTACAAGAGCGTCCAAATTCTCTCCAAGTGATGAAATATTTAGAGAAGATAATGGAGTTCAAGCACTGTGAGGACGAAGTTAGCGCTGCGAGTCTATTGGAAGTGAATAATTTCACATTGGAACATGTACCGGGACACTTTTTAAAATCCGAAGAGGTAAGAATTATTTAAAGAAATATTATTTTTTCCCTGCTTTGCAATTTTTTTGTAATCTAATTTTTATTATTGCTCAGGGATGATACAGGTCAGGAAAATCATAGGGAAAAGTCAGAGAAAGTAGAATTGGTCAGGGAAATCAGGGAAATAATTTTTAAATAATTTCAAAAAAGTTACAGTAACCCTGTTGCTACAACAATAATAATAAAAATTAGATTGCAAAAACATAAGTGGTTTAAATACTTTTTTTTATTATTGGAAATTTTAATTCAAATTCCAGATGTGGAATGCATTGATGACGTCAATGAATTATACCACACTCCTTGAGAATATTCAAAAATTGCACAATCTCGGTTTCCTGAAGCCAAATTCGACAATTGTGTCGAAAATTGTCGATATCTTGTTAGATCAAGAAAAATTGGATCAAGAGAAAATTCACCCGGCTCATATTTTAATAACAATTCGAAATTATGAAAATTCGGGAAAGTAAGTTGTTTACAATTTTTTACAATTTTAGTTAATTTTATTCTTTTTCTATTTTCAATTACTATTTCGATTTATTTTTTCTTCTTTTTCTTATTTTCTTTTTACTTTCCAGACCCTTGAGTTATGAAAAGCGAAAAGTGAGGGAAGAAGCGAAAAAACAACATCCACCGCCACCGGAACCAAACAAAAAGATTGTCAAAACTCTGTATACTGCTCTTAATTTGTCTTTTTCGGTAAGTAAACAACTTTCAGGCCTCAGGTATTATTTTTCGACTATTTTTCAAAAATGCGATTTTGTCGACTTTTCTTTCAAATATTGCAACAAAATACAACTTTAAATTTATTTTTATCAAGTTTATTACAATTTTTAAAAAAATTTAAAAATTATTGGATTCACAAAAATTTTAATAAAAAAAACTTACAGTTTAAATTTATAAAAATGAAAGTTAATGTAAATGTAAAAATATATTTAAATATTTTTGGAAAAAAGTAATTATTTGAATTTTAATTACAATTCGACAAAAAATTACTTTTTTTAAAATTGTAGGTACTTTCTTCCAAAAAATTCAATTAATTTCGAAAAATTACATTACATTATCCAGTTTTAAAAAACTAAATTAAAAATTATTTTATAATAAATTTTTAAGATTCAATTTTTTTGGAACAAAGTAAATTAAAATTTTTTAAAAATTAATTTTTTAGGCAATTATTAAAATTTTGGAGAAATCATGTTCATATTTATAATTAAAATAAAAATTTCATCATTATTTTCATATTTTTCAAAAATTCTATTATTTTAAACAAATTTTATCAAATTCAAATTATTTTTAAAAGATTTTACCAAATTTAAATATTGTTTGGAAAATTTTCATTTATATATAATTGAAAAACTATTATCTTTCAAAAATCCTTTGAAATATTAAAAAAAAATTAATAATAAGAAATTCTTTATTATCATTTTTTTTGAAAATATATCTGTAATTAGCAAATTTTTGAATAATTGAAATTTTAAAAAATTTAATTAAAAATAATGGATTTTTTCAAGTTATTTTATTACAATTTTTCAAACAATTGAAGAATTTTAAATGCAAATATTTGAAAATAATTGAATTCTCAAAAATTTTTAATGAAAAATCTTCAAGCATAAATTTAGAAAAATGAAAATTGGATTCTAAAAATGATATTAAAATATTTTTGAAAAAAAGTAAATTCATAGAATATTTTCATTCTAAATTTTTAAAATTCAATGATGTATTTTCAATATTTTCAATTAAATAATTGTCCAATTAAATTTAATTCTGGAAATAATTGATTTCTTTCAAGTAGTTTATTAAAATTAATAAAAATCAACTTTTGAAGAATTTAAATTGCAAATTTTTAAAATAATGGAATTCTAAAAAAAATTAATGATAAAGAACATGAATATTTATGAAAATTAGCTTCTAAAAATTATAGTAAAAAAATCATTATCACTTACAGTTGCAATTATTCTAAAAAATTGAATTTTTGTCTTTAAATAATTCAATTCTTGAAAGAACTTTTGGAAAAATCATTAAAAATAATTTGTTTTTGAGGTGAGTTTAATTAAAAATCGTAGAAAATAATTGAATTTTGGAGAGTTGTAGTTTTTAGAAATAATCAAATTTCAGATGTTTGTAAACTAAAATTTTTTTAAATTTTATTTCTTGTAGAAAGAAAATAATTAGTATTTAAAAAAGATTGTTTAACAAATTTAGTCAAGTTTTGAATAACTGAATTTAGAAATCAGAGCAAAAGGGAAAAATATAATAAAAAAAAGTTAATTCTCTAAAAATAGAATTCGAATACAATTTGTTTAAAATTCTTATGCAGTGAAATATATTTAATTTTTAAATTTAATTTTAGTATCGATCAACTTTATGAAAACGAGATTTTTAATAGATTTTAATAGATTTTAATAGATATTTATAGATTTTAATCGTTTTTTTAATATATTTTTAACGAAAAAAAAATTGTTTTCTTTCAGTATTTGGAGACAACTGGAATGAGATATTTGATAACAATTGACATGAGTAAAACAATGCAGGAATCACGTGTTTGGCATTGCGGTAATATGGTTCCAGCGGAAGTTGGTTGCTTGCTGGCACTTTCGCTTTTACGCAGTGAGAAAAACGTGACAATTGCCACTTACAAAAATGTCGGAATTCATGTCACTAATTTTGACAAGAACCATTCATTCGCTCAAGCGTACACAAAATTGTCACATCAGCCCACAGGCATTGTTAATCTAAGTAAACCCATGGCATGGGCTACGTTTCAAAAAAAAAAGTACGATGTGTTTATTAATGTCGTTGACATGATTTCCATGAATAATGATACATCAGCAGAAGGCATTAAAACTTATCGAACAGAAATGAATCTACCCGACGCAAAGTACGTTCATTTTTTTCCATTTTTACTAGAAATTAAAAAAAATTCTTTAATTTAGAATTATTATTAAAATATAAGTAAATTAATTAATTAATTAATTGAATTTTTAAATTGTTTCCCTTTGTTTAGGTTAATAAACTGCGTTATGTGCGATTCTTCATACCGTAAGGAGACGGTAGATAAAAATATTTTAACAATTTGTGGATTTGATCAGAAAGTACCGAAAATCATTGAGGCATTTTCAAAATCATCCTTTTAAAAATCTATTGGCCGGTTACAATGGGTACGTAAAAATTAAAAAAAAAATTTCGTTTAACCATTCTCGATATTAATTTAACAAAATTTATTTATTCAATTACTTTTTGAAATTTGGTTTTCTTTATAAACCAATTATATTCAGTTTTGCAAAATTGTTTTCATTTTTTAATAATATATGATTAGTGATTATCACTTTATTCTTTATAGAAATATAAACACGAAATTAGAGAAGGAAAAATAGTACAATAATTATAGGTTTCTTTTGGAAACTAATATTTTCCTTTTTCGAAAAGAAAAATTCACCTTTTATTTTTCATTGTTATCTAATCAAATTGAAAACATGAAAACGATTTTTATGATTGTGACAAATTTGTCTTTTAAATATTTTGTTAACTACCTCTTTTTTCAAAACGAAAAAAAATATTTAGTCATTTTATTTTTCTACTAGACTTACTTATTAACAATTTTTTTTTAAATTTATATAAAATTTTTTTAAATAATTTATTTACTGTTTAGTATTCAAGTTTTGTGTGTGATTCAATTGTTTCTTAAAATTGAAGAATAAATTCAAAAGAATAAATTTAAAAGTTTTCAATTTGTGCCAAATTTTGTTTCTCGTCATCGATGAAAAAATATCAAAAACTTCCCGAACTTTTTAAATGCCTTTGATTTGAAAAAAGCAAAAAAAGAAAAAGGAGACTGTATCTCTTAATCAGTTTATTGTACATTTCTTTGAATTCTTCTAATTGAAAATAAAGAAGAAGAAAAAGAAACTGCATTGGAGAAAAATAGCATTAAGACTGCATTAATAGCTGCCTAGAAAAAACAAAAAAAAAATTATAAAAGTAATCTTATGGTGCATTTGTTGATTCATATAGTGAAAAAAAAGAACATGAAAATTTGTCCTATTAATTACTCGCTTATTTCACGATTCTCGCTCGATGAAAAAAAAAACTAGACAAATATTGTGACATTACTAAACTTATGATGATAAATATAAATTTTTAAGAACTGTGGGCGCGCCTCTCCCATAAAAAAGAAAAATAATGATTTCTTTTCTTTTTAAAAAAATAAAAGAGAATGTTGAAATTATGTCACTGTGATATGCATTTAGCCCCAAAGAGTATAGACTACATTAGTATAATTTTACTGATATATTTCATATTTGCCATATCCAAAGTGAAAGAGAAAAAAAAACAACAAATGAATAAATAATACTGACAAATACTGTGATATGAAATACGATGTTACTGTTCGAAATAGTAAACAAAAAAAAAAGGATATTGTAAAAAGTTAAAAAGAAAATATTGGAGGCGCGTCACAATTCTTGCTAAATGCGTTGATTATAGTGGTGATATATTAACTCGTAAATTTTGTTAAGGCAACGTTTAAGTATCGAAAAAATGATACTTTAAAAAATATTACCGTCAATCCATTTCGATTAATACCGTTTGCGGCCTTTTTTCACTAGTAACAATATTGTTGATATTCTTTAAAAAAAAAAACGATTTAAAAATTTATTTTCTGAATTACAGAAAAATAATCGCGATTTCATTTTTTCCCCCTCATCAAAAAAATCGAATTCGCATTTCGCAATCGTGCTTTTTATCAAAATGTTGATTGACTCTCTCTCTCTCTCTCTTTCTCTCTATTTCTCTAACTCTATCACTTGCTCTCACTTTTTCTTCTCGATCCGCTGATTAACCCCTCTCTGTTTAGAAAAATCCTCAGTTTGTAAAAATCTCAAAGATTTCTACTTTCTACTGGAAAAAAAAATTGCCAAATTTCTAGAGAAGAAAACAATTTTCTAGACTTTAGGGAATTTCTAAGCTTTAAGGAACAAAAAAAAAGAATTAATAGCGTGAATCACTCTCAGGTACGAAAGACACTTATTAAAATAAATAAAACTTTTAATTCACGTTAAAAATATGGGTAATTAGCGGAAAGAGTTGTGTTCGTAAATAAATAGTAGTTGTATCACACTAGAAAATAAAAATTAAAAACAAATACATTATTCACATTTACGAAATAATAAAATAAATATCGATTCGCGGATCAAGTCTGTTCGTTTTTTGCGCGCAATAAAAACAATTGATAGGACTTTGGTAAATCATAGGTTGTTATTGAAAGTAATCATATTTTTTTAGAGAAAATTTTTCCTAAAACAAAAAAAAATAAATAAAAATAAAAAAGGAATCTGTACTGAAAAATGCGCTTAGAGTATCTGTAATTATTTATACACACAGAATTACTAGACCAAATCTCGTTATTGGGAATCATTTTCTATTAATAATGGAAAATATATTATATAATTATACACATAAATATATTTAAAAAGAAAGAAAAAAAAATGCGTTTCTAGTTGCTACTTATTACAAAAAGGAAAAAAAAAATAAAAAATCAGTAAAAAAAATATGCTATATCAATATTCGTAGCGTAATTATAAACTATAAATATTTGCGTATTTACAAGTATTTAGACGTAAATAAAATTGTATGTATGTACACATGGCTGTCGAAAAGGAACTTGATAATCCGTCTTCTGCGCACTTAACGAAAACTATTTCACGTCGACTACTCGAATATTATTGCTTTTTTTCTATTTTAATAAAATAAACAAGTGTACCTTTTCGATGCTTTGTCTTTTAGGGAAAGTTCTCATCTACCGATTTCTTTTTCTATTTTTAAAATTAAAAACTAAAAAAAAAATCGAATTAGTTAAAAAAAAAGTGACTTTCGAAAAAAATTAATAGATTGAGAACGATCCTGCTCTTAATAATAAATGTATATTCACTAATTGTATAAGAGTACGTCCCACGAAAATAAAAAATTGCGGCACGGAACTGATATTCCAAATGGTATAGGAATAAAGCGCATTTTTGCCGGAAAAAAAGAAAAAAAAACAAAGAAACTTCTGTAATTGCAACTCTGTCATTTGACGATTTCAAAAGAGCCAATTTTGTGATTTATCGAAAACAATATATTGAATGTGTTCAATACTAGAAAAAAAAACTGTTTTCTTTTTGTGAAGAAAAAAAAAACATTATACGAATATCAATCGTTGCCTAGCAAGGTAAATTCCGATCTTAATCAGGAAGCACAAGTTACTAGCTCATAAATGTGTATTCATTCTCATAGTGTTCTTATAAACAAAACAAAAACATATTAACTCTAATATTAGACGAAATGCTAGCACCTATGTTCCTTAGAGTTATTATATATAAAAAAAGAAAAAGAATGAAAATTAAAAACCTTTGTTATATTTAATTCTTGCAATCGTATTTTTCTTTTTATGTTCTGTAGAAAAAAAAACAAAGCTCAAGGTTTATTAATTTATTTTTTCTATAAGGTCTTCTATAAGAAGTAAATTTGTGCATAAAATGATTTTTGTGAGTGACAATTTATAAACTACAATCGCAAGAATTAAATATCGGAATATTGTGTTCGAATTTTTCAATTCACCGCGAAAGTCAGGATATATTTCGACATATAAAAAAAATGCCTATCTTTCGGCCTTAAATTTTTATACAAAAAAAAAAAAAAGAAAGAGAAGAAACGAAACATTGCAAAAGTTTCGTTTTTGTTCTTGCATTCCTCTGCGAGTATGTTTACATACTATAAAAACTGTTATCAATTTCTACAAAACTGTCTTTTTCTTGTTTTTTTCTAATCTTTAATTATTCATAATTTTTCTTGAAAAAAAATATTAAATAGAAAAAAATGATGAAAAAAAGCAAAAAAAAAGTGAAAAAAATAGGAAAATGAAAAAAAAACCGTTTTGATTGATTTTTACAAATTGTGATATTTTTTTTGAAAAGAAAACAAAATGACATCTTTAGAATTAGGAACTATTTTAACGGAATAGAGAAAGAAATTTTCTTTTTTATGCAAAATTTTCGAAAAATTCGAAAGATGTCTTTTTTTTTGTAAATCATTCTCACTAATTATTGTTATAGTATTTTGATATCACAAAAAAAAAAATACGGAGTTTAATAGGAAGAAAATTCGTTACAGATTTTACTGTTTTCTGTTACAAATTTAAAAAATAGGTATGCGAATTACTCCCTGAATAAATTCAAAATTGAGTTAAAATTCTGTTGTTTTTATTAACCCATCATGAACAGAAATTCGTCTTTAGGAATTTTTGTTAAAAATCTATATTAATAATGTGTTGTATTCCGGATATCTGTTCGCAATTTGAAGTTATTTGTTATTTGCTATTTTGTTTCGTAATTTTTTTAATTATTTTGTGGTTTTTAAATATTTTTAATTTTAAAATTAATGTATTGAAAATGATCGAATTGTTGCAAAGAATTTTATCAAAAAATTTGATAATAATAGCATTCCTTCCAAGAATTTTATTTATTTAGTAAAATAATTGAATTCTCGTGAAGAATTTTGTTAAAATTTTTAAAAATTCTAATTAAATTCTTTTTGAAGAATTTCTTTGAATTTTTTTTAAATAATGGAGTTTTTTAAAATTTTAATTAAAATTTTTTTAAATAATTGAATTTTATAAACAATTTCTTTCATGTTTTTAAAATAATCGTGTTTGTTAAAAATTGAAATTAAACATTTAATTATTGAATTTTATTAAAATTTTAGAAAATAATTTAATTCTTTTAAAATTTTTTATGTAATAAATTAAGAAAAAAATTTTATTCTTTCGTGAAATTTTTTTTGAAAATAATTGAATATTTGCAAAAATTTTACTTTTTCAAAAAATAATTGAATTGTTTCGAAGGATTTATATAAAGTTTAGAAAATTATTGAATTTTTGCAAAGAATTTTATACTATTTACAAATATAATTCGAAGAATTTATTAAAATTTTAGAGAATAATTGAATTTTTTCGTGAAATTTGTTTGAAAATAATTGAATTATTTTCTAAAATATTTTAATAAATCAAAGATTTTATAACGAATTAAAAAAAAAAATTGAATTCTTTCGAAAGATTCATTATTATTAGAAAATAATTTAATTTTTTTGATATATTTTATAACGAATTAAGAAAAAAATTGAATTCTTTCGTGAAATTTTGTTTGTAAAAAATTGAATCCTTGCAAAGATTTTATAAGAAAAAAAATTGAATTCTTTTGTTACATTTTTTTGAAAATAATTGAATTTTTGACAAGATTTTATTACTTTAAAAAATAATTGAATTCTTTTGAAATTTTTTGAAATTTTTTATATCGAATTAAGAAAAGAATCGAATTCTTTCGACATAATTTTTTTAAAAATAATTAAATTTTTGCAAAGATTTTATAACGAATTAAGGAAAAAATTGAATTCATTCGTGAAATGTTTTTTTGGAAATAATTGAATGTTTGCAAAGAATTTACTATTTAAAAAAATAATTGAATTGCTTCGAAGGATTTATTAAAATTTTAGAAGATAATTAAATTTTTTTCGAAAAATTTAAAATATTTTTTAATAATTGAATTCTTTTATGAAATTTTTTAAAAATTGTATTAAAAAGTAATTGAATTTTTGCAAAATAATGTACTATTTATAAATATAATTGATTTGTTTTGAAAAATTTCGAAAATTTAAAAAAATAATTGATTTTTTCGAAAAATATTATTAAAATTTTAAAAAAAATTTAATTCTTTCATGAAATGTTATTGAAATTTTATTGATATTAATTTAATTTTTGCAAAGAATTTTACTATTTAGAAATATAATTGAATTTTTTTGAGAAATGTATTAAAATTTTAGAATTATAACGAATTATAAGAAAAAAATTTAATTCTTTCGTGAAGTTTTTTTTGAAAATAATTGAATTTTGGAAAAAACTTTTACTATATTTATAAAATTAATAATTGAATTCTTACGAAGAATGTTGTTATTTATGAAAATAATTGAATTCTGGCGAAGAATTTTATTAAAATTTTTGAAAATAATAAACAAAAATAATTAATTAGTATGTAAATTAGTTAATAATTGAATTTTTTTAAAGTTTGAATTTGAAATTATTCAAAATTAATTTAAATATTTTGTCCACTTTTAGATCACATTTCAAATAAATACAATAATTTTTGAGTCACTTTTAAATTTTTACTTCTTTTAAAAAGATAATTTTACATAAATAGTTTGTAAATTATTTACAATTAGATAAAATAACGTTCTTTTTTTTTTTAATTATTTCAACAATTTTGCAAATTTTTAACTTACGATGTAATACCGAGAGTCTTTCTGACTAGTTTCTGGGCAATTCTTTCGAATTCGGCGCGATCTTCTCGCCACATTTTTGCTGCATCAACATTTGCACCACTCTCGTCGTTTGGCTCGGCCAACATGCTTACGACACTGAGGAGAATTTTCTCAACACTCTGAACGGGACTCCATCGTTCAGCACTGCTTTCATAGCCCATTGGATCGTCACCGGGTGCATGCAAAATACTAATACAAACTCTACCGTCAGCATAAATATTTGGATGAAACATTTCGCAGGTAAATTGCATTTTAGGCGGACTCAATGGATAATCAGGTGGGAATATTAATTTCGCCGGAAATACACCGCCCTCGAAGCATGTTCCCTCGGGACCGGTTATCAATGCTTCCCATTCGAAAAAATTCTCCTCATTTATCGGTCCCGCTATTATTCCTTCGGGTGGATTTAGGGTTAGTTGTTTATATTCTGCCATTAGACGTCTCAATGCTGAACCTGCCATTTTCCTTTCTTTTTGGAGTTAAAGAAGACAAATTCAACTGTATCTTTCTTCTAGGCCCCTTTTTAATCTATAATCTGTAAGAACGATAAATATTAGTCTATTTGGCCCGTATAAATTTTTTTTAAATATTTCATAATTAATTCAATTTTAAAAAAATTGCATTTACAATTTTCATAAACAGATCAACTTCAAAAGGTTGTAATATTTGAAAATTCGTAAAATTTCAATTTTCAATGAATTTAATTAGAAAAAATCTTTTTGAAAAGATTAAGAATTCAAATTCTTCTGAAATTAGTTAAATTTTATAATATTTAATTGATTATTAAAAATAATGGATTTACAGAAGAATTTTACTTAAAAACACTAAAAGAAATTGAATTTTAAAGCAATTACAAATTATTGTAGAAATTCAATTATTTTCAAAAGCAGTAAAATTTGTCTCAGAAATTCGATTATTTTCAAACATTTTAATAAAATTTAATAGAATCTTGGCAAAATTTCAATTATTTTTCAAAAACTTTCTTCAATTCAATGATTTTTAATATCTACTACATTAATAAAATTTCACAAAAGAATTCAATTATTTAAAATAAAATTCTACGCAAACATTTAATTACTTTCTTAAATAATAAAAATTTCACAAGAATTCAATTATTTACAAACTATTTTCATAAATAATAAAATTCTTTTTTGAAATTCAATTATTTTTGTAAATAAAAAAATATAAAACTCATCGCAAACTTTTACTTACTTTTAATATAATTTTTATTTAATTCCACGAAAAATGTAATTATTCTTAAAAATTTCTTTAAATTCATCAAAGAAATTCAATTCTTTAAAAAAATTTTGCTACAATTTATTTATTAGAATTTTGGTATTATTTTCAAAACATTTTTAATTAAATTTCTTCAAAGAATTAAATTATTTTTAAGGTCATGTTATTCAGTGTGAATTTTTTCCATAGTAAAGTATATGGGGCACGTGACCACTGAATAACATGACCTTAAAAATTTTAATAAAATTAACTACTTTAATAAAATTTTACAAAAGAATTCAATTATTTAAAAAAAATTTAATAAAACTCTACGCAAACATTTAATTATGTTCATAAATAATAAAAATTTCCCAGGAATTCAATTATTTACAAATTATTATTCAATTATTTTCATAGATAATAAAATTCTTTTTTGTAATTCGATTATTTTTACAATAAAACAAATTAAATTTTTTTAAACATAATTTTAATAAAATTCTTCGTAAGAATTTAATTCATTTCAAAAATTTGTCAAATCTCAATTATTTTCAATATCTACTGTTTCAATAAAATTTCACAAAAGAATTAAATTATTTAAAAATAAATTTTAATAAAATTCGTCTCAAGAATTCAATTATTTTCAAAAGTAATATAATTCTTCGCAGAAATTCAATTATGTTCAAAAATTTACAAAATTTCTAGTCAATGTTTCCATTTTTCCAATAAAAAAATTCTTCTCCGAATTCCATTTCTTTCAAAAATTTTAATAAAATTTGTCGCAAGAATTCAATTTTTTTTATAAGATCTAAAATTCATCGAAGGAATTCAATTACTTTTAATAGAATTTTAACAAAATTAAATAGACTTGAACTCTTCTTTTTATAAATGAATTGATTTTCAAAAGTTTTTAATATAATTCTTTGAAACAATTCAATTTTTTCAATAGTTTTAATAAAATTCTTCGCAAGAATTCAATTATTTTATAAATAATAAAAATTCTCAATTACTTTCAAAAATAATAAAATACTTCGCAGAAATTCAATAAATGTCCAAAATTTTTTTTAAATTCTCATCAAAATTTCAATTATTTTCAAAAGTATTCAAATCGAAAAATTGAATATTGTAAAAAATTGGATTTGAAAATTGTCAAAGAACTTTTTTGATAATTATTAAATTTAATCGATTTAAAGTAGAATTTTTGTTAAAAATTCTTGAAAGTAATAATTGAATTGATGATTTTATCACTAAATAATCTATTGTTATTACAGCTAATTTGTTATCTGACGGGCCAAATAAACTACTTTTTTTTATTTTGCCCGTCTTGAAATATTATGGAAGTATGAATTTTTCATTTTTCCCTTTTGCTCGTAAATTTATAATTTTATACTTACATTTTATTGAATGTTTACACAATGTTTTCCATTTTCGAATTAGCAGGAAAGTTAATGATCTTCGTTTATATTATTTTTAATTGTAAACGTTTTTACAACGTAAACCACGTAAACGTTTTTTTATCTGTCGTTTATTGCAATTATTGCAGCGATTGCAACCATATTGTTTACATAACCAATAAATTTCTGACAGGTGCAGAAAACTATTATACTAATTGCGTACAATACTTGTTTATAGGTATTTTCCGTCAATATTTACATTAACTATAACAAAAATAACAAATTAACACTATATTATTCTATAGAATTAAAAACACAATTATTAATTACTTTAATTTCTTTACAAGTGAAAAAAACATTAGTTTCGTGTTTTTCCGCTCAATATAGGTTAGGTATGTCGCATTTGGGTTTTAAAGACTCTCATTGGTCGATCACCCCGCGCAAATTTGAAAATAGCCAATGAGATCTACGTCTTGTATTGAGCGGACAAATCCGGAACTAACGCTTTTTCCCTTTAAATTCCATTATAATTAATGCAAGAATTAAAGTGTAATTATTTATTGTAATTATTTATTATTTATTGTGTATCGTTTAGTTATTTATCAGACGAGTTTATTAATATAATGAGTATTATTTTATTTATTAGTTAATTTACTTTTTCCAAGTCCGTAGTCCGTGGAAGTGTGACACCTGTCACTTTATGCAAGTGTCACGAAATGTCATTGTTGTTATTTTAAAGTAACAAGATTTTTTTGCTTCGAAGGTAGTATTTAGTGAATGTTATTAACAATTAGTTAAAAATTAAAATATTTGCAATCTGAATACGAAATAATTCCAAAGATTGTAAAACGAAGTAATGGAGGTTAAAATTGATTTTTATTTTCTTTTAATAGTTTATTTACTTTTTTTATACTCATTTTCTTTTTATAATAAATGTATTTAATAGATATAAAGTTGCAAACAAGAAATGTATTTGTAATTAATAAAAAAAATGTGTAATTAAAATTATAATAAGAAGAGGATGGTGACACCATACATAACCTCAAAACTAAAATATCGAAATTGTTTTTACAACAATAAAAAATACAATGAAAATTAAATTTATCACAACTTGAAAGATTTAGTTATAAAATATTAAGAAAACATTTATTTTGAGTTAAAATATTTTCACAAATAATGATTTTTTAACATTATTTTTTCTTTCAGCTGCAGAGAAAAAAATATAATTTTTATCCAAATTTAACGAAAAAGACAGGAATAATAAAGTGAATAAAGATAAGATAGCAAAGAAATTTTTTAGTCATTTATTTTTTCTTTTCTTTAAAGAAGTTACAAACTCCTATGACAATTATGTACACGCGGCCTTAAATCACTACTTAAATTCCTGCTAATAGGAAGAAATTGAAATCGAAAGCAATATCTGGACATTGAAAAGCTATTCAAAATTATGTTTTCATAGATGGTAAAATGTAAATACGGTAAATACAATTTATAAATATATATATTTTTTAAGCCTCGAGTAAAAGTAAATATTTTCTCCATCGAAATAGCTTTAATCTCATATAATTTCTTGCTTTCGTTTATTTTGCACCTGTTTTTTTTTTTGGATATTATTCTTGTGCGTTTATAAATCGTTTTTAAATTTGCAAAAAAAAGGAATAAACATTCGATCTAATGAAAAAATTTGTTTATTCTCCATGATACTGATACATAACTCATTCATTCATTTATACATAGTACGAAAAAATTCAATTATTAAAAAAAGCGGTTTTCTTTTTCAAAAAATTGAAAAAATATCCGCTTCTCATCACAATTCACATACACACAGGACAGCACACATCTCTCGCATTTATACAAAAAAAAACTGCTTAATATTGAATTACTCGTAAACAAAAAAAATAAATTAACGATATTGGTGGAGTCTTATTTGAAAAGGAGTTTTTCTCGGTGACGTCGCACGTTCCGAAGACAATAATTAAAAAATCGAGGCTCTGGACTTTTTTCTTATATTTTACGAGCAGTGATTTCTTTAAACATTTCCTTTGTAGCAAATACAATACAGAGTAATACACTCGATAGAGATCATCACAGCCGTATAAGTAACGGATCTTTTTATCGAGTTTGGTCGCTCATTCCAAGGTTTTGAAAAAAATTGGCATTCTGGCCGTAGTAAATATTAAATTGAGCGCGAAGGAAATTAAAAAAAAAGGGTATTAGTCTCTAGAGCATTTGCCTATAAAGGGAAGTGGGATTTCAGTCTAGACGTGCGCACGAATCAAAATTCGTTATATGCGTGTGATTATAATTCATCCTTGAGATCGTCTTCCTCGCCACCGGTTGGTGGTGGTGCACCGCCTGCTCCTTGATATAATTTTGCAATAATTGGCTGTGCAACATCGGTGAGCTCCTTCTTTTGTTGTTTATATTCTTCTGGATCTGTGTCTTGATTTTCCTCGAGCCATTTTATTTTCTCGTCAATTATTTCCTCTAATTTTGTCTTGTCAGTGTCACTTATTTTCGAACCGAGTTTCTCCTTGTCGGCAATTTGATTTTTCAATGAGTACGCATATGATTCGAGATCGTTACGTGCCTCGACGCGTTCCTTTAATTTTTTGTCCTCCTCGGAGAATTTCACTGCCTCCTTAATCATTCTCTCGATATCGTCGGGTGTCAAACGATTCTGATCGTTGGTGATGACAATTTTCTCACGATTTCCAGTACCCTTGTCCTCGGCCGATACTTGGAGAATACCATTGGCGTCAATTTCGAATGTCACTTCAATTTGGGGAATTCCACGTTGTGCTGGTGGAATGCCGGTGAGATCGAATTTTCCGAGGAGATGATTGTCCTTGGTCATTGGTCGCTCGCCTTCGTAGACTTGAATTGTTACTGTGTGTTGATTGTCGGAGGCTGTTGAGAAGATCTGCGATTTCTTGGTTGGAATCACGGTGTTTCTGTAAGGGGAAAATTTTGGAAATTAATTCATACAGTCGAATTTAAAAATTTATTGAATAAAAAAATTTCATAAATTTAGAAATTGTTTATCGTTGACAACAAAATTCAGGGTTGCCACGCTTTTCCTCATTTCAAATTCACAAACTTTTCCACACGGAGAAAAATATAAAGTAACTTTTACTACTTTTATATAGTAAAAAATTTCCGGTAAAGCATTTCTAGTAATTTTTACTACTTTTGGAGTAAATTTTCCTACATTCGAAGTACATATTTGTAAAAATTAGTAAAATTTACTTCAAAAGTAATAAAAATTACCAGAAATGCTTTAACGGAAATTTTTTACTATAAAAGTAGTAAAAGCTACTTTATATTGTTCTCCGTGCAGATACAGAAAAAAAAATGTCGAGTAGCGACATCGAAGGATAAATATTTAATAATTATTATTTTTCCATAGGAATTAAAATTCTTCAAAAGATTCGAATTCAATAACTTTTAAGAATATTTATTTTTTATTATAAAGCATGAAGATATCGATGACTCCGAGTCTACGACTCGGAGCAATCGATATCTTCATGTTTTATAAAAATTTAAATTTCCATAAAATTTAAAAAAAAAATTAAATTATTTACTTAAATTATAATAAATAATAATTATAATTCGTTCCAAGAATTCAATTATTTTCATAAATAATAAAATTCTTCACAAGGTTTCAATTATTTTTAATACAATTTGTAAATAAATTTCTCGAATAATAAAATTATCTTCAAAAATTTTTTGCGAGAATTAAATTACATTTCACGAATCTAATGAAATTCTTCGTTGACATTCAAATATTTTCAAAATCTACTATTTTTAATATACAATTTTAAGTAAATTCTTCGAAAATTTATTTTCAAAAATTTTATTAAAATTCTTCGAAAGAATTCAATTATCAATTATTTTAAAAAATTCATGCTATAATGCTTTTAATATTCAATTATTATCTACAATTTTAACTCATACTGATTTTTAAATCAATTTTTATTGGAAAATTCTACGAGAATTCAATTACTTAAATACAAAAATAAATAATTTATTGAATAAATGAATGTTTCTCGAAATTGAATTATAATAGAGAATTTTATCAACAAAATTGAATTTTTTCGAGGAATTTAAATAAAATTTTCAAGAATAATAAAATTTTTCGAGGAATTCAATTAAAATTGTATTAAAAATAATTCAAATTCTATTATGAGTTTTATTATTCATGAAAATAATTGAATTTTTGTAAAAAATGTTATAATTTATGAAAATAACTGAATTATTGTGAAGAAATTTATAAAAAAAATTTGCAAATAGTTAAATTCCTGTAAAATTTTTATTATTTATGAAAATAATTTAATGTTTGCTTAGAATTTTATCAACCATTTTTTTTTTAATAACTGAATTCTTTTATAAAATTTTATTAAAATAGTAGATATTGAAAATCATTGAATTGAGGAAAATTTTTTGAAAAAAATTGAATTCAATTCAATTGAAAATATTTTAAAACTCAGAGAAGAATTTTAATAAAATTATTTTGAAAAAAATTGAATTTGTTTTGTTATAAAAATAATTGAACTCCAAAAAAGAATTTTATTATTTATGAAAATAATTGAATAATAATTTATGAAAATAATTTGTGAATAATTGAATGTCTGTAAAGTTTTTATTATTTATGAAAACAATTAAATGTTTGCGTAGAGTTTTATAAAATTTTTTTTTAAATAATTGAATTCTTTTGTGAAATTTTATTAATTTAGAAGAAATAAAAAATCATTGAATTGAGGAAAGTTTTTGAAAATAATTGAAAGTTTGCCAAGAATTTTATTATAAATTTTTGAAAATAACTTAATTCTTTGAAGAAATCAATTAAAAATGTTTTGAAAATAATACTAAAATTCTATTAACAAAATTATAGCAAAAATTTTTAAAATAATTGAATTTCTTTGATGAATTTTAATAAAATTTTTAAGAAAAATTACATTTTTCGAGGAATTTCATTAAAATTGAATTAAAAATAATTGAAAGTCTACGATGAATTTTATTATTTATGAAAATAATTGAATCCCAAAAAAGAATTTCACTATTTACGAAAATAATTGAATCCTTGTAAAAAATGTTACTATTTATGAAAATAATTTGTAAATAATTGAAATCCTGTGAAATTTTTATTATTTTATGAAAACAATTAAATGTTTGCGTAGAATTTTATTAAACTTTTTTTTAAATAATTGAATTCTTTTGGAAAATTTTATTAAAATAGTAGAATGTCAGAGAAGAATAATTTTACTACTTTTTGAATTCAGGTTGCGCGGCAACCCTGAAAATAAATTCAAACTAAATTGAAATTTTTGAAGAGGAAAAGAATAATTACCTGGGGATGAGTTTGGTCATGACTCCGCCTACAGTTTCGATACCCATGGTGAGAGGATTGACGTCGAGGAGAACAATGGCGTCCGTGTCTTGTTCACCGGAGAGAACACCAGCTTGAACGGCGGCTCCATAGGCAACGGCTTCATCGGGATTGATACCTCGGGATGGTTCTTTTCCGCCGAAGAATTCTTTGACGAGTTGTTGAACCTTTGGAATTCGAGTCGATCCACCGACGAGGACAATTTCATGAACGTCCTTCTTACTCATATCGGCGTCTTCCAAAACTTTTTGCACTGGCTTCATTGTACTTCTGAACAAATCCATATTCAATTCCTCGAATTTCGCTCTGGTCAATGTCTCTGAGAAGTCTTCGCCCTCGAAGAAGGATTCAATTTCGATCCTCACCTAAAAAAGAAAATGATTTATTATTAGAAAGATAAAGAAAAGGAAATTTCTATTCATAATAGATTTAAAAAATTAGAAAATCTAAAAATCTAGAAATCTAGAAATCTAGAAAAAAAGAGAAAAATTACCTGATGACTGGCGCTGAGTGCTCTCTTCGCTTTTTCGACTTCACGACGCAATTTCTGCACAGCACGAACGTCCTTACGGATGTCCTTGCCCTTCTTCTTTTTGTACAACTTGATAAAGTGGTCCATGACTCTTTGATCGAAATCTTCGCCTCCCAAGTGAGTGTCACCATTGGTGGCGACGACCTCAAAGACTCCGTTGTCAATCGTCAAGAGACTCACGTCGAAAGTACCGCCGCCCAAATCGAAGACCAAAACATTTTTCTCACCGTCCTTCTTGTCTAATCCATAGGCAATTGCAGCGGCAGTTGGTTCGTTAATAATTCTCATCACATTCAAGCCCGAAATAGTTCCAGCGTCTTTCGTCGCCTGAAAATTGAAACATTGTAGTTAATTTCCTTTTTTACAGTTATTTTTTTAAATTTCATTCTTTACAGTATTTTTTTTTAAATTTCCTTTTTTACAATATATTTCTTTTTAATTTGCTTTTATTTACTAAATAGTATTTAATAAAATACAATCAGAGCTCGAACTAGGTCCGTAAATCCCGGAAAAGTCCGTAACTTTGCTTGAAGTTCGTAAAAGTCCGTTTTTTGAAAAAAAAGTCCGTAAAGTCCGTAATTTGATTCAAAAAGTATGCAAAGTTCGTAAATTCTACGATATAATTTGGATAATTTTAGAGAAATTACAAATGATGTCAGAAATTTAATTATTTTCAAAAGCAATAAAATTCTTCGCAGAAATTCAATTGTGTTCAAAAAATTTTTTTAAATTCTCGTCAAAATTTCAATTATCTTTAGAAATAATTAAATTCTTTTACGAAATTCAATTATCTTTAGAAATAATTAAATTCTTTTCCGAAATTCAATTATTTTCAAAAATTTTCCTTAATTCAATGATTTTCAATATCTACTATTTTAATAAAATCTTCCAAAAGAATTCAATCATTTAATAATATTCTACGCAAACCTTTAATTACTTTCATAAAATAATAAATATTTCACAGGAATTCAATTATTTAACAAATTTTATATAAATTTCTTCGCAATCATTCAATTATTTTCATAAATAATGAAATCTTTACAGGGATTCAATTATTTTCGAAAATAATAAAATTCTTTTTAGGAATTCAATTATTTTCAAAAATAATAAAAATCATCACAGCATTTCAATTATTTTTAATACAATTTCAATCGAATTTCTCGAAAAATGTAATTATTCTTAAAAAATTTATTAAAATTCATTGATAGAATTCAATTATTTGAAAATTTGTTGATAACGATTCTTTATTATGGGAATTGAATTTTAAGAAACATTCAATAAATAAATTGTTTTTTTTAATAATTGAATTCTATTAAAATTGGCTAGTAAAAATTTATTTAAAAATTAATATCAGTTAAAATTTTAGATAATAATTGAATATTAACAGCAATATAGCGTGAATTTTTAAAAAATAATTGAATTTTGAAATTAATTTTTTTGAAAAAGTTTAATTGCATTTTTTTAATATTATTTGAAGTTTTTATTTTCTAATATTTATTTAATTGAAGAATTTACGAATAGTTGGAATTTCGTAAAATTTAATTCAAAATAATTAATTTATTTCAAGTATTTATTTACCTACAATTTTTCAAAATCAATTTTTGACGAATTTTAATTGTAAATTTTGAAATAATTGAATTCTCAAAAATTTTAATTAAAAATCTTTAAAGGTAAATTTAAAAATTAAAATTAATGAAAATTATCTTCTAATTTTTTAAAATTCAATATTTTCAGTATTTTCAATTACATATTTCCAAAAATTCAAATACATACAAAAATAATAACATTTTAAAATTATTTTTAATATTTTGGAGAAAACAATTATGTATGTTCAAAATTTTTAATTAAAATTCATCAAAAAATTAATTAGTTTTTTTTTAATTATACAAAAATTTTTTTAAGAAATTCAATTATTTTCGAAAAATTCCATTAAAATATTTTTAAAAACTAATTATTAGAATTGTTTTATATTTTTTAAGATTTAATTATCTTCAAATAATGTAAATAACAATTCATGAAAATTTACTTTTTGGACTTATTAAAATTTTTGAGAAATTAAGGTTCTGTTTATAATTAAAATTCTTCAACAATTTGATCCATTTTTATTTATATTTTTCAAAAATTCAATTATTTTTAAAAGATTTTACCACATTTTAATTGTTTGGATATTCTTCAAAATTGAAAAACTATTATCTTTCATTAATTATTTTAAAACAACTTAAGAAAAAACTATGGAGAGTTACAATTATTATAAAAAATTGAGTTTTTGTATTTAAATAACTGAATTTTAGAAGAACTTTTGGAAAATTATTTAAATTAATTGATTCAGAAATGAATTTTAGTTGAAAATTGTAGAAAATAATTGAATTCAGAAAGGGTTATAATTGTAATTTTTATAAATTATTAAACTTCATAAAGTTTACTCATTTTCCGTAAACATTCATAGTTTCCTGTAAAAAGAATTTTGTCAGGGAAAATAATTTTAATGTCAGTAAATTGTCAGCGAAATTGAGAAATTGAAAGTTGTAATCACCCTGAATCACCCTGAGTGATCGATTTCTTCATGTTTTATAGTTATGAAAAATTGAATTTCTAGTTTTAAGTAAAATGTTCTCTTATTTGATTCGGCCTGATTCTATTTTTGTCAGTTGGTCCGTAAATTGTCCGTAATTTTTAATTTTTGTTCCGTAAAGTCCGTATTTTTAAAATACTTTCACTGCTTCGAGCCCTGTAAAATTAATTCATTAAATGATTAATTAATTGAATTCTAAAATACCTGTCTTTGTGCATCATTGAAGTAAGCGGGAACAGTAACGACAGCGTGGGTGACTTTCTTGCCCAAATAGGCCTCGGCGGTTTCCTTCATTTTACCAAGAACCATGGCGGAAATTTCCTCCGGAGCAAAGACTTTGTCGCCTTGTTGCGTGGCGACTTGAATGTGAGGTTTGTTGTTCTTATTGACGACCTTGAAGGGGAATAATTTCATGTCTTGAACAACAGTCTGGTCCGACCATTCACGACCAATGAGTCGTTTGGCATCGAAGACGGTGTTCTCCGGATTTGTCGTCAATTGATTTTTCGCAGCATCGCCAATGAGACGTTCGCCGTCTGTCGTGAATGCCACGTACGATGGTGTAATTCGATTTCCCTGATCGTTCGCGATAATTTCAACTCGTCCATTTTTGTAAACACCAACACTGAAAATAAAAATATTTATTTTATTTATAAATTTACCTAAAATTTATATTAATAAAATAAAAACTAAAATAAAAATATATTTATTTAAATTTACCTAAAATTGTATTAATAAAATAAAAACTAAAATAAAAGCATATTTACTTAAAATTATATTATTAAAATAAAAACAATCACTTAAATTTACTTAAAAGTACATTATTATTTAAATAATATGTATAGATAAGAAAAATTAAATTCTACAAACATAAATTGATTTTATCAACTACCTTTACGAATTATTCACGATTACGATAAAAATAAAGCAAAAATTTCAATTTTCAAAGTGAAAGAAAATAATTACCAAGAATAAGTTGTTCCCAAGTCAATTCCAATAACGGTTCCAATGTCTTCCTTTTCTTTTTTCTCCTCTTTGGATGCTGCTAACGCCAGCAGTCCAAATAATGCCAGGACTACTAATCCCTTCATTTTATTTCCTGTATAGACTTAACCTGAAATTGAAAAAATAAATTCAGTACAAATATTTAAAAAACTTTTTCTAAACTAAATAAAATAAATAAAAAACTAAACAAAATAAACTAAGTAATAAAACTAAACAACTATAATAAAATAAGTAATATTTATGTCTTAAACTAAAATTATTTCTCGAAAGATGTTATCGATTACTTCACATATGTTCAATACTTCTGAATTTTAATCTGTCAATTTTTAACAATTGAGGAAAATTCTCAAAAAAAAATAGAAAATTAGAATAATTAAGAACATAAATTATCAGGAAAATATGTACTTTTCTCGAACAATCGGTTTTACAGTTATGTATGTCAAACAAAAATCACAGAAATGACACGTCAACACAATAATCGGTTATTAAAAATTATTCCCAAAGTCGAATATCAAAATTTTCATACATTTTTTTCACAATTTCTTAAAAAATATAAGCACTCTGGAAATTCTACTCCAAAATGAAAGAATACAAGAAAAATAGTCAAGAAAGAAAATTCGAGTCAGGAAACAAAAAAAAATAACCTTTCACCCAACATTGTACCTTCTGTTTAATTTACAATGTAAACTTAATTAAAAGAACCTGATTTACTAATTAGAAACTATCAGATAAGAAATACGGGAAAAATTACGAACAACCGGAATGTTGAGAATTAAAAAAATGTGCCGGTAAAAAAAAAGAAAAATAAGAAAAAAAAGAATACTTATGAAGAGATAATATAAATGAACTCACCAAATGATAAATAATTATGAAAAATCTTGTATCCAACAATGAATATTCTCCTTTTAACTATCGAATGTTCTTAAAACAACTCTTCACTGATGACTGACTGCTGACTGAATGAAGCACCGGGATATTAACGGGAAATTTTCGTCGTGGCTTGCGTTTATTGGTGGAAATCAAATTCTGTCACATCAAATGTTCCCTACGATTGGTGAACGTGTCTACAGTTGGCCTCACGTTATTGGCACACGTCACGAACGTCATCAAAATTTCCAAAGAATATTCGAGTACACAAGCGATTGGTCGACACGTGTAAAGGAGCGTAATCAGCAGAAATTTAATTTGGGGGTATTTTTTCCCCTTGTTTTTCTCGCAACCAAAAAAGAAAAATACATCTTGGCAAGATAACAATTTTTGATAAGGTTACAAAGTTCGAATTTTTTTCCCTTTTTAAATCAAGTATCCGAATAAATGTTAAGATATTTAAAAATTGTAAAATGTAAAATTATCCTTTTTATCAAAGAAACAAATGTTTTTATCATAACAAATGTTTGTAAACAGAATATTACGGGAAAAATTAAAAAAAATTGAATACTAAATTAAAAAAAAGTCCATTATTCAAAATGTATCAAAAACGGATAAAAATTAATTGAAAAAAAGCCGAAAGGTTCTTCCTAAAAAAAAAGATATATTTTTTTTTCATAATTCCAAGGAAATGAAAAATGTCTAAAATCACGGCCCTGAAAATTGTCTGTCACACACACGTGTTTCTTGTACTGTTTAAACTAACGGGACAAGGAGAGAGGTATTTAACATTCATTCCTTTCAATACTGGAATTAAAATTATACTTTTCTCGTCCTCTAGAAAAATATTACGTGGCACAAACGAAACCACCTACGAAAATTATTTTATTCCGAGAAAAAGGAAATATCAAAATAGAAAAAGATAGTTTTCAAACCAGTATTTAAAAATACTTTAGGGACCAAAATTAAAAAATTACGGACCAATTACTGACAAAAATATAAGCAGTCCGAGTTTTTTTTTTAACTAAAATTCTCCTGTAAATCGATTATTTTTAATATAGTTTTCGAAAAAGTTCTTTGACAATTTTCAAATCCAATTTTCTTTACAATATTCAATTTTACGAATTTCAATTATTCGTAAATTCTTCAATTAAATAAATATTAGAAAATAAAAACTAAATAATTTCAAAAAAAAAAAAATCCGCAA
This sequence comes from Leptopilina heterotoma, assembly GCF_015476425.1. Classification (NCBI taxonomy): domain Eukaryota; kingdom Metazoa; phylum Arthropoda; class Insecta; order Hymenoptera; family Figitidae; genus Leptopilina; species Leptopilina heterotoma. Next base: position 5,013,795 of record NW_025111114.1, read on the forward strand.
TTAAACATTTTCAAAAAATTTAATTTCAAAATTCAATTATTTCTAAAAATTCATATTGCTTTTAATTTACTCAATTATTATTTTTATTTTTAACTGAAATTTATTTTTAAATCAATTTTTATTAGAAAATTTTACAACAAATTCAATTATTTAAATACAAAAATAAATAATTTATTGAATAGTTGAATGTTTCTTAAAATTCAATTTCCACAAAGAATTTTATCAACAAATTTTTAAATAATTGAATTCTTTCGACGAATTTTAATAAAATTTTTAAGAATAATTATATTTTCGAGAAATTTGATTAAAATTGTATTAAAATAAAAAAATATAATTTTCAAATTCATTTGTATACAATTCAATTTTACAAAATTTCAATTATTCGTAAATTCTTCAATTAAATTTATATTAGAAAATAAAAACTTGAAATAATTCAAAAAAAAAAATCCGCAATTATTAAACTTTCTCAAAAAAATTAATTCGTTAGAATTAATTAATTTTAAATTAAAATTTAAATTAAATCTTACATGAATTCAATTATTTAAAAATTTCTCCGCAATCATTCAATTATTTTCATAAATAATAAAATTTTTTACACGGATTCAAAATTTTGAAATTTTGAATTAAAAATTAAAGTTTTATAAATAAAAATTTTGAATTCTTTTGACGAATTAAAAATAATTGAAATTCTGCAATGAATTTTTTTTATTTATGAAAATAATTGAATTCCTAAAAAGAATTTTATTATTTACGAAAATAATTGAATCAGTGTAAAAATTATTATTATTTATGAAAATAATTGAATGATTGCGGAAAAATTTGCAAATAATTGAATTCCTGTAAAATTTTTATTATTTCATGAAAATAATTAAAGTTTGGCGTAGATTTTATTAAAATTTTTTAATAATTTAATTCTTTTGGAAAATTTTATTAAAAGATATATTAAAAATCATTGAATTGAGGAAATTTTTTGAAAATAATTGAATTTCGGAAAAGAATTTAATTATTTCCAAAGATAATTGAAATTTTGACGAGAATTTAAAAAAACTTTTTAACATAATTGAATGTCTGGGAAGAATTTTTTTACATTTTAAAATAATTGAATTTCTTCAATCATTTGTAATTTCTCAAAAATTCTCCAAATTATATCGTAGAATTTACAAACTTTTCGTCTTTTCTCAATCAAATTATGGACTTTACGGACCTTTTTTTGAAAAAAACGGACTTTTACGGACTTCAAGCAAATTTACGGACTTTTACGGTATTTACAAACCTAGTTCGAGCCCTGAAAATAAGAAAATTGTAAAGAAAAGTATTTACACACGATAACTTTATTCTAAAAAATATTTTTAAATTCTTCGAATTTTTTTCTATTCTTTTCCTTTTTAGACACACACTTTACACTTTTAATTTCTTCTCGAAAATAAAAAATTTCTGAGCGAATTCAATTAAAATATATTTTTTATTTGCTTGTATTTAAAAATTCATATTTAAAAATATATAAAAAATAAAAGTAATTAAATTAATATTTACTTTTCGGCTGTAATAAATCTAGAAGCATTGGTGTAAAATAAGTGATAATACAATCAGCTCCAGCTCTTCTCATTGAGAGTAATATTTCTAAGAGTACAGATTCCAAATTTATCGCTCCATTATTTGCCCCATGCAATAACATTGCGTATTCTCCAGAAACTTGATAAATAAACAATGGATATTCCGGATGATTGTCCTTCACCTGTTTCACAATATCCAAATATGCCAAACCAGGTTTCACCATAAGGAAGTCTGCGCCCTCCTCGACATCCCTGGCCTTTTGAAAAAAAACCATTTAATAAATAAATTAAATAAATAAAAAATTATTATTGTTTATATCTTCAAAAATTTTAATTTCTTTGCAAGAATTCAATTATTTTCATAAATAATAACATTCTTCGGAAAAATTCCATCATTTTTTTAAATAGTAAAAAATTTTTGCAAAAAATTCAATTATTTTCAATAAAATTTTAATAAATTTTCTCGAGAGAATTCAATTATTTCTTTATATAGTTAAATCTTTGCAAAGATTCATTATTTTCAGTAAAATTTCAAGAAAGAATACAACTTTTTTCTCAATTCGTTTTAAAATTTTCCAAAAAAAGTAAATTATTTTCTAAACTTATAATAAATCCGTCGAAACAATTCAATTATTTTTATAAACAGTAAATTTTTTTTGTACACATTCAATTATTTTCAACAAAATTTTGATAAAATTTCACGAAAGAATTCAATTATTTTCTAAAATTTTTATAAATCCTTCAAAACAATTCAATTATTTTCAATAAAATTTCACGAAAGAATTCAATTTTTTTACTTTATTCGCTATAAAAATTTCCAAATAAATTCAATTATTTTCTAAAATATGAATAAATCATTTGAAACAATTCAATTATATTTATAAATAGTAAAATTCTTTGCAGAAATTCAATTATTTTCTAAAATTTTTATAAATCATTCAAAATAATTAAATTATTTTTATAAATAGTAAAATCAATATTTTCAACAAAATTTTAATACTGAAGTTATTAATTACAATTATTAACAAAATCGATTATATTCAATAAATTAAAGAAATTTTTTTGAAAGAATTTAATTATTTTCTATATTTTAATAAAATTCCTGGAATAAAAATAAATTATTTTAGAAAATTTTAATAAAATTTAATAATTAAATCTTTAATTTTAATTGTTAAGAAACACGATTATTTTAACAAACGTGAAATAAATTGTTCATTATTATCATTATTTTAACGAAAATTTAAAGAAACTCTTCAAAAGAATTTAATTAGGATTTTTAAAAATTTTAATAAAATCCTTCGCGAGAATTAAATTATTTTCATATGTAAATAATAAAATTCTTTGAAGGAATTCAATTATTCTCAAATTTTTCGATAAAATTCATTACAAGAATTCAATGATTTCCAATACATTAATTTTAAAATTGAAAATATTTAAAAAGAAAAGTTATTAAAAAAGTTTGAAAACAAAAACTTCAAATTGTGAACAGATTACCGGAATTCTTTTTTTCAACTTACAGCAGCTCTTGAAGCCAAACCCCTACTTCCCGATGGTAATTGATAACATTTTCGATCGCCAAATTGAGGAGCGGAATTCGCAGCGTCTCTGAATGGACCATAAAAACCAGAGGAGAACTTGACTGCATAGGAAAGAACTGAGACTTTATTGGATAAATTCGCAGCTATTAGATTTCTTTTAATTGCTCCTATTCTTCCGTCCATCATATCCGAGGGAGCGACAATGTGAGCACCTTAAATTAGATAAACAAGTCAATTAAAATATTGAGAGAAAAAGAAAATTATTTTAATAAAATTGTTTAAGAATATTGATAATAATATTTAGAGGCCTTTTACGGTTTTAAAGATGTTCGTTTATTACAAATAAATTGCTATAAATTGCTACAAGTTTCGACTTAATTAAGTCCTCATCAGGCAAATTTTAAATCTTAAAACGAACATAAGCAAATGAAAAACACATCTTGTGTTCAATCACATTAATAATCATATAACAAAAGGTTAAAATTTAAAAATTTCCCAAAAACCATGATGGTAAAAAAGTCCATGGTAAAAACATTCATGGTAAAAGCCATTATATTAAAAATCATGGTGAACGTTACAATGATCACCATGTGAGAAAAAAAAAGAAAAAAAAAAATTAAAAAAAAAATTATTTTATTAAAATATTATTAAGAAAATTAAAAATAAAACAAATAAAATAAATAATTAAAAATAAAACAAAAATAAATTGTCAAATTAATATTCTATTGCTCTTCATCTTTATCAGTGTAAATAAAATAAATTATTGATCTGTTGGAGCCAATTTGTGTAGGTTTTTTTATTTTTGTTGTTTTGAGGCAAAAAAAGAAACGAAAAAAAACACTAAACACATAAATTTTAACGTTTTTTAAATTACTATTCAATTTTGTTGACAGGATGGTCATGAGTTTCAGTTTATCAATTTTCCTGACATTTCCCTGACAATTTACTGACATTAAAATTACTTTTCCTGATAAAATTCTTTTTACAGGAAAATATGAATGCTTACAGAAAATGAGTAAAATTTATGAATTTTAATAATTTCTAAAAATTACAATTATAACCCTTCCTGAATTTAATTATTATCTACAATTTTTAACTAAACTTTATCTCTGAATCAATTAATTTAAATAATTTTCCAAAAGTTCTTCTAGAATTAAATTATTTAAATACAAAAACTCAATTTTTTTATAATGATTGTAACTCTTCATAGTTTTCTCTTAAGTTAATAAGGTATAATATATTCAAAAAATTATAAAGAAATTCTTACAATTATTTTTTTTTTAAATATTTTAAAATAATTTTTGAAAGATAATAGTTTTTCAATTTTGAAAAATTTCCAAACAATTAAAATTTGGTAAAATCAAATTTTTACAGAATTTTAATTATAAACAGGACTATGATTTCTCAAAAATTTTAATAAGTAAGTCCAAAAAGTAAATTTTCATAAACTTTTATTTACTTTGTTCCAAGATAATTGAATCTTAAAAAATTCGGATAAAACAATTCTAAGAATTAGTTTTTAAAATGTTTTAATGTAATTTTTCGAAAATAATTGAATTTCTTAAAAGAATTTTTCTATAATTTAAAAAGACTAATTATTTATTTGATGAATTTTAATTAAAAATTTTGAATACATGATTGTTTTATCCGAAATGTTAATTATAATTATAAAACGTTATTATTTTTGTATGTATTTGAATTCTTGGAAATATGTAATTAAAAATACTGCAAATATTGAATTTTAAAAAATTAGAAGATAATTTTCATTAAATTTTCATTTTTAAATTTACCTATAAAAATATATTTGAAAAATTTAATTATGTTAAAAAGTGATTCAAGTACAATTTTTGAAAGCTTTGTTTATAGTTATTTTTCTAATTATAAAAATCAAAATAAGTTACACTTTTTTTACTAAAAATTGTGGTATTTTTTTATGCAATGTTTGGAAAAAAAGTCAAAAAAGTCGTAATTTTTGAAAATAAGTCGAAAAAAGTTTCAATTTTCTTAATTTCCCTGAAAAAAAAAAATTTTTTCCTAATATTTCCCTAACTTTACTGATAAAAATTTTATTTCCCTGACATTTCCCTGACTTTACTGTTATATGGCCACCTTGGTTGACCTCTTCAGGTTGAAAATAAATAATTAAATTAAATAATTAATAAGAAATTAATTTCTAACCAGATTTTGCGTAGGACAGTGCAATCTCGGCAATTCTTTGGATACTTGCGTCATTATTTATGACACCGTTTTCATTTAGAATACCACAATGTCCGTGTGTTGTGTAGGGGCATAAACAAACATCACAAGCAATTATTAATTCGGGAAACCATTTTCTCAATAATGGCAATGCTTGCATCACTGGATTTTGATCGCTGTCCGCATTTCCACCCTTCTCGTCCTGCAATAATTATATGAAACTATAATGAAAAATCTTTCTTTAAAATTTGAGTAAAATAAAATTTAGTTTTCTTTTTGAAAATTTTATTGAAAATTTTCAATAGAAATTTATTTATATTACAATGATAAATAAATTATAATTATAAAATAATTTAATTTGAAATTACTAAAAAAAGTCAATTGACCTTTGTTAATTTGTTCGATACGCCAAACAATAAAATTGATCGTAAACCCTTTGACACTAAGGGTTGTAATGTCGATTTCAAGTGATTGATACCATAACGATAAACACCGGGCATACTATTAACTGAGTCCTTAGCATCAGGATCGTCTCTGTAATTTCAGTAAATACATTTATTATTGTTTGCTTTTTATTATCTTCCATATTATTGTATTCTGAAAATCTGTTTGCAATTTGAATTTAGTCGTTGATTGCTTATTTGTTTCCCAACTTTTTTAAAAAATTTTCTTTTTAAATATTTTCAATTTTAAAATTGATTTATTGAAAATCATTGAATTCTTGAATTTTATGAAGAAGAATTTTATTAAAATTGTATTGAAAATAATTAAATTCCTGAGAAGAATTTTATTATTTATAAAAATAATTTAATTCTTGCGTAGAATTTTACTGTTTATAAAAATTATTTTTATAACATTTTAAATTCTTGTTGAAATTGAATTTTATGGAAATATTTGAAAATAATTAAATTCTTTTGTGCAATTTTTATTTAAATTGGATTAAAAATGATTTAATTTCTGCAAAGAATTTTATTATTTACAAAAATAATTGAATTCTTGCGAAGAATGTTACTATTTATAAAAATAATTGAATTGTTTCGAAGACTTTATTAAGATTTTAGAATATAATTGAATTTATTCGAAATATATTAAAATTTTTTAAAAAATTCAATTCTTCCGAGGAATTCAATTAAAATTGTTTTGAACATAATTGAATTCCTGCAAAGAATTTTATTATTTATAAAAATAATTGAATTCTTGCGAAGAATTTTACTATTTATATAAATAATTGAATTGTTTTGAAGACTTTATTAAGATTTTAGAATATAATTGAATTTATTAGAAATATATTAAATTTTTTTTTAAAAATTGAATTCATCCGAGGAATTCAATTAAAATTTGTAGGTATTTGAAAATAAAAAATTTTGTAATTTGCATAACAATAGAAAAAAGAAAATTACGTTCCCCATGCTAGCGCGCGTATCATTTGCTAGTTTTTATTGTAATTATTCATATTTCTATATTTATTATTCTTGTTATTATAATAATTATTGTAATTATTATTACTTGTTACTTAATTAAAACGAAAATATGGTTTCGGGAGAAACTTAATACTTTTTGAGGTTATGTACTCACAGGAGAAAAATAGGATACATTAAATTATCCACCGTTATTTCTGTATTCGGTGATTGCCAACTTCGTAATAGAGAATGAGAATAACCACTGTGAAGAATGTGTTTCTCTTTCATTTTGTGCATATTTTTTTTAATTATTTAAAAATTTTGTCACTTTTTAAAAAATATTATCAATCAACTTGTCATCAAAAACCGCAATCAAAACAAATTATGTAATTGGAGCTACAACGGAATTTGAAGAAATATGATTGGTCGAATTATTTTCTTTACTGATTTTCCAAATTATGGCGCGAATATTTTTAAATTCTGTTTACCTGTAATCAAATAATTATATGTATGCACCAAATAATAATAATGAGAATTAATGAAAATAGAAAGAAAGAAAGAAAGAAAGGAAAGAAGAAGAAGAGAAAGAATTTTTTTTTTATATAATACATAATAAAATATGTAAAATATTTTTTTTTATTTCATATCAATAAAATTTGAGAATAAATATGTAAATTTTTCGTTAAAAAAGATATAGTTGATTGTAAATTTGTCTCTCACTTTTTTGATGTTTTAAAACTTGTTCTAAAATATGTATAATTGGTGTTCAATTTATAAAATTCACTGGGAGTCGATAGTTTTAATTTCAGACTTTTCCTCTCTCTTTCTCTCTCAACCAATTTCTTCATTATGAACATGAACTTCGACATCAGCTTGGGATGCAGTCGCCAATTCCTCGTCGACTGTTGTCGACGATTCTTGCCTTCCTGCAGCAATTAGTTCACCTTGAAAAGAAAAATTTTTTACTTTCTGTTGTTATTTAATTATTAATTAATAATTAATTTATTTTAATAATTAATTAATGATTAATTTCATTTAATAATTAATTAATGATTAATTTCATTTAATAATCAATTAATGATTAATTTAACAACTAATTAATGATTAATTTAATTTAATAATTAATTAATAATTAATTATTTTGTATTAATAAAAATAGAAACAAAAAAAAATTGAGAAAAAAGATAAAAATTTATACTGAAAAAAAAAACGATTGGTTGAATTATTTTCAAAGTGAAAAATAAAATCATATACGAAATTCAAAATTACCTGCACAATGCGCAGAGCAATTAATTGAACGACTTTTGGCTTGAAATTGAGAAAAATTCAATTCAATGAGAGATGGAGCAAATATCCAATATCCAAAGCAACTTCCAAGCGCGAGGGCAATGGTAAAGTATCCATTGTACGTCATCACCGCCAACATTAAAATATAACCAAATAAAGTGTGTAGCGACCAGTGAAAAACCTCCAAGAACCATTTACTCCAACTTATGCTATTAAAAATGAGAGAAAATATTAGAAATTTGATGAATAAATAAATAAAAAATAAATATAAATAACAAAATAGATATAAAAACAACTCTTTCAAGTTTTTTAAATAATCGTGTTTGTTAAAAATTGAAAATAAAAATTATTGAATTTTATTAAAATTTTAGAATAATTGTATTCGTTAGTGGAATTTTATTAAAAATTAAAAAAAAATTGAATTCTTTCATGAAATTTTATTAAAATTATATTAAAATTAATTCAATTTTTGCAAAGAATTTTACTAGATATAAAAATACACGTAATTGAATTTTTTCGGAGAATTTATTAAAATTTTATAAAATAATTGCATTTTTTGGAAAAATTTTATTACCTAAAAATTTTTTAAAAATAAATTGAATTCTTTTGTGAAATTGTTTTAAATATAATTGAATTTTTGATAAGAAATTTACTATTTATAAATATAATTGAATTATTCGAACGATGTAGGTACTGACATTTTAGAAACAAATTGAATTTTTTCTCGAAAAAAATTATTAAAATTTTTGTAAAAATTGAATTATTTCGTGTAATGTTATTAAAATTCTATTTAAAAAAATCGAATTTATGCAAAGATTTTACTATTTTAAAAAATAATTGAATTGTTTCGAGTGATTTATTAAAATCTTAGAAAATAATTGTATTCGTTCGTGAAATTTTATTAAAATTAAAAAAAATGGAATTCTTTCATGAAATTTTATTAAAATTAATTCAATTTTTGCAAAGAATTTTACTATTTATAAAAATACACGTAATTGAATTTTTTCGAAGAATTTATTAAAATGTTATAAAATAATTGCATTTTTCGAAAAATATTACCTAAAAATTTTTTAAAAAATGAATTTTTTCGTGAAATTGTTTCAAATATAATTGAATTTTTGATAAGAAATTTACTATTTATAAATAAAATTGAATTATTCGAAGGATTTACTAAAATTTTAAAAAAAAGTAACTGCATTTCTTCTTGAAAAAAAATATTATTAAAAAACTTTTAAATAATTGAATTTTTTCATGTAATGTTATTAAAATTGTATAAAAATTAATGAAATTTTTGCAAAGAATTTTACTATTTATAAATAAAATTGAATTGTCTCCAAGGATTTATTACAATTTTAGAAAATAATTGAATTTTTTTGAAATATTTTATAACGAATTAAGAAAAAAATTGCCTTCTTTCATGAAATTGTTTTGAATATAATTGAATTTTCGATAAGAATTTTACTTTTAATAAATATAATGTAATTATTCGAAGGATGTATTAAAATTCTAGAAAATAACTAAATTTTTTCTCGAAAAAAGAATATTAAGAAATTTTTAAAAAATTGAATTCTTTGAATTCAATTTGAATTGAATTTTATTAAAATTGTATTAAAATTAATTGAATTTTTGCCAAAAAATTTACTATTTATAAATAAAACTGAATAGTTTCCAAGGATACCTAATCGATTTCTAAGGATTTTATTATTTTAAATATGTGTTTATTTCAATTTTTTCTTGAAAAATGGATTTATGAACTTTTAAAAAATTGCTCCTCAATTCTATTAAAATTTTTGAATTTAATATACAAGAATAATTAATTAGCAAATAAGTTAATAATAATTGATATTTGCTCGTTTGATGAATAAATGAAAAACCAAATTAATAAATAAATAAAAATCAAAAATTAATAGATAATAAATAAATATAAATTGTGAATAAATTTTTCTTCATATTTTCTCACCAGTGACATTCAGATAAGGGTTGAAAAGAATTAGGATATATTCTCGAAAGTAATGAAGAATTTTCCGAACTTCCGGACAAACGCTCAGGAAGTGAGGACATTGTAAATAATCGTAATTTCACTTGAACTATTTTCATTGCCTCGTAAAAAATTGCCATAGCCGCTAGAGCAAAACAAGTTGCCACTAGACCTCCAGTTGTCGTTATATTGTATCCAGGAAATAAAAACGACGCCAGGTCGTTTCCGAACCAGTACCACATGTGCATTTCTGTATTTTCAAAACACTTTTATCAATTTATTTATAATTATAACTATTATTTATTTAATAATAAACTAAATAAACAAATATAATAATAATAATAATATTTCGTACAAAATTATAGGTTATACATACTTGATCGTCACAGCTCTTATCTATACACTTTGTACAAAAAACAAAAACAACCAGCAATGGAATATTCGATAAAAATTAATCACATCCTGAAACAATAAAATTTTCCTCACTCATTAAATTTTTTACGAAAAGTTTATAATTTCTTACTATAAAACATTAATTACAAACTCAATTCTCTAACTTTTCTATATATTTAATAGTTTCTATTCTATATCTAACTTTTAACTAATATTAATTTACAAAACAATTTTTAAATTTAATTAAAGTATACAAACTGCAATTACTCACTTTTCTATTTCATTTTCGAAACAATTAGAAGAAAATTATTTCCTGACATATGGAATTGTTTTTTAAAATAATATTACCAAAGCCAAAGGTTATAATTTATGGCGAAACGAAACTAGAACAAATATACAAAAACAAGAGATCCTAACCTTAAAATAGAACATTTCAGGAGGAAAAAGTGAATTGTTGACGCATTTCGACAAAATTGGAAGCGATGTTTAGTTTAACAGTAATAATAATAATTGAAACTAGAGTAAAAACACTCATTTTCACGTATTGTGTTGATTCACGTTTGTTTTTTGATAAAACAATTATTGATATCTGGCATTTTTGTATAAACCTGGGTGTAAACAATTTTTCGTTTCCATGGAAATACTACTCACGTCATGTGACGACTGACGGAAACCGGGAATTTAAAAGTAAACTTTTTCTTTAACTTTTTTCTCTTTTTTCCATAAGACTCTAAACTTTTTCTAATGAAAAGAATGGAACGTAAACGATGTACAAAAATATTTATCTTAAAATTACTAAATTACTTGTTTATCTTATTTCTATATCTAAAGAAAATGTAATCGAACCGGAAATAAAATAAAATCAATTTAGTGTTCAAAGGTTGGTGAAACTGAACACTAGTCAAATGAATGAAATTAATTTCTTTTTCTATATGTAAAATTAAAAATTAGTAAATACGGAATATTTATTATAGAAGAATTTGGATAAATTGATAATAGTTTAGAATAGAGGAATTGAAGTAAAGTAAAATTGATCATTTCTTTCAAATTTTCTTTTTTTCAAACTGATTGAAGAGAATATGTTTTTGAAAATTATCAGAAGGTGGCGTATTATTCGAAAACGATGACAGTGACATCTAACCCCTTTGGGCGAGCAAGCGTGGCTAATCAAGGCACCAAAAGGTAAGCCGTAAGGGCTGTTTATTTTTGGGATTTTAATGGGCCGCATGGTCCTTTAATCGTTTTTTTTATCGAGTAGTGCGTACCGTGATCACGTTCGTCTTTCCATTTTGTTTAATAATCATTTAATGAACAAATAGTGAAGGTTTGTGAGACGCCTAAAAAATTCGGCCCGTGGACAGGAGGCTATAAGAACGGGCATCTTGCCCGCAACTAAAAAGCCACAACAATTTTTCTTTCCTTTTTCAAAAACAAAAAAAAAGTTTTTCCCACCCCTCATCAATTAATTTATATGGGTTTTTCAATAGAAAATCGGTGAAAAACTCGTTAATTCTTGCACGTGTGAACACACACACGGGGGCAAAAAAAAAGGCGCTTTACACAGTGTTCACATTGTACCACGCTGTACCATTGCGCAGCTTCACCTGCAGTAACTTCCCCGCGGAATTTCTAATCTCAGGATTTTCTAATCTCTTGTGCCCCTACAGAAAGATGAGCAGTTCGGAGGAGGTGTCATGGATTTCCTGGTTTTGTGGACTCAGGGGCAATGAATTCTTCTGTGAGGTACGTCATTTCATTCACTATTCCAGTTGTCTTGGTAGTTGGTCAGTCACTCTTTCCGGTACAGTCAAGTTTTTCCCTTTTTTTTTTTTTGTTATTTTTTCTACTGAATAAAATGATATTTGGAAAATTAGAAAGATAAAAATTTTAATGCTTTGAGTTTTGAAAATGAAATATTGTTTACTGAATTGTAATCGAATTCCTAGAACAACTGTGTGTATTGTTTTACTGTGTCTCGAGTAACACGATATTTTGTTTTGTATATATAATTTCTCAAAGATAACACCTTAAATCAAAATGGTTTTAAATTCCAAGTGTACTTTTTTTCTATTTTAAATTTTTCGTTCTTTTCATTCGTTTCTTCTTTTTCTTTAATAAATTCGATTTTCCTTTTAGGTTGACGAGGACTACATTCAGGATAAATTTAACCTGACAGGACTGAATGAACAAGTGCCACATTATCGTCAGGCTCTCGATATGATTCTCGATTTAGAGCCAGGTGAGTAAATTAGTAATAAAATAATAATAAATAACTAACAGTCGCAAGTATTTTCGTTTTAATAGTTCTGTAGCCATTTTAGTGACGTGAATTTAGACAAATTTTTATTTTAGAATAAAAATATTAATATTTCACACAAATGGGAGAAATAAAATTTTTCTAAACTCACGTTCCCATTGTGGCTTTTTTTAATATTTTCATTTTTTTATTTTACAAGCTTCGCACTCATTTACTAAAATCTACTATTTATTACTTTTTTTACGATTATCTACTATTTACTACTTTTTTTTACGATTAGCTACTATTTGGATACTTATTTTAAAATCTGTGACACTAAAAGCTACTTTTTCCTATTTTGAGAATTTTCACGTGTTTAAATTATTTTCGTAAATAATAAAATTCTTCAGAGGCATTCAATTATTTTCAATACAATTTTAATTCAATTCTTTGAAATCTTTTCATTATTTTCGAAAATTTGCACACAAATTTTTCAAACTAATTTACTTATTTTCAAAAATTTAATAAAATTCAAAGCGAAAATTCAAATAATACCATGAATATAATAAAATTTTTCAAAGTAATTCAATTGTGTGAAATACAATTTCAAAAATAAAAAAAAAAATTTCGAAATAAATTATTTCAATCAATTATTTAAATATTTTTATAAAATTCTTTGCAAAAAACTAATTATAATGTTAATTTTTGACAACATTTGTTTATAATAGTTAAATTATTATTTTCATAAATAATAAAATTCATCGTAAAAATTCAGTTACTTTTTAATTCAAATAATAAATTTAATAAATTTTTATAAAATTGTATATATAGGTACGAATTGAATTATTTTCAATGAAGTTTTAAATTAATTCGTCGAAAAAATTTGCAAGAATTCATTTTTTTTAATTTTAATAAATTCTTCGTAAAAATTCAATTGTTTTTATAAATAATATACAATTCTTTAGATGAAATTAATTATTTTCATAAATAATAAAAAAAAATGTTTCGGAGTAATTCAATTATTTTCAATACAATTTTAATTCAATTCTTTGGAATCTTTTCATTATATTCGAAAATTTCCACAAAATTTTTCAATTTAATTTAATTATTTTCGAAAATTTAATAAAATTTAAGTAATATCATGAATATAATAAAATTTTCAAAGTAATTCAATTCTATGAAATACAATTTTCAAGAAAAATTTTTTCGAAAGAAATCAATATTATTTAAATATTTTAATAAAATTGTTTGTAAAAAATTAATGATATATTCTAAATCTTTGACAACATTTGTTTATAATTTAGTTAAATTTATTATTTTCATAAATAATGAAATTCACTTGAAAAATTCAATTAAATTTGAAATGAAATTCATTTCAATTTTTATACTGCAAAAAATAACTACATACAAAAAAAAATCTTTCAAAAATTATTTTTGAATCATTTTTCTATTTAAATTTTCGAAAAATACAATTAAAAGATTTTGATAAATAAAATTTTATAAGATATAGGTAATTGAAAATAATTATTATTTTTAAAGTATTTTGTTAGAATTTTTAAAAATCAACTTTTGAAGAATTTTAATTGCAAATTTTCAAAATAATTGAGTTATCAAAAATTTTAATGAAAAATCTTTAAACATAAATTTAAAAATGAAAATTTAGCTTCTAATTTTTTAAAATTTAGTTTTTTCAGTTCTTTAAATGACATATTTCCGAAAATTCAAATACATACAAAATATAAAATTTTAGATTTATTTTTAACTTTTTGGAGAAAAAAATCATGTATTTCCAAAATATTGAATTAAAATTCATCAAAAAATTAATTAGTTATTTTAAATATTACAAAAACTCTTTTAAGAAATTCAATTGTTTTCGAAAAATTTCATTAAAATATTTTTAAAAAATACTTAATTCTTAGAATTTTTTTAACATAATTTTTAAAAATTTAATTATCTTCGAAATAAAGCAAATTGTAATTTTATATTTATAATTGTAATTTTTAGAAATTATTAACTTTCATAAATTTTACTCATTTTCCGTAAACTTTCATATTTTCCTGTGAAAACAATTTTGTCAGGGAAAATAATTTTAATGTCAGTAAATTGTCAGGGAAATTGATAAACTGAAACTTGTGACCACCCTGTTTTTAATCCAATTTGAATTAACATATTCGAAATATTTGAATTCTTCTATAAAATTTTTATAAAATTGAAAAAGGTTTTAATTATTTTTACAAATTATAAAATTTTCCCCAGGAATTCAATTATTTATTTAATTATTTAATCATGAACGTGCTTACAATTTAAAAATTCCCTTTTGTGCATTAGCACTAATTTATAAATTAACAATACTAATAATAATCAAAAGAATAAATAGAAAGTTTTAAATATTTAAAAAAAATTTTATAAAATTCGTTACAAGAATTCAATTATTTTCATAAATTAATAAAATTCGTTGCAGGAATTCAATTATTTTTATAAATAAATAAAAATACTACTTTTTTATTACTTTTTTCCAGTCTTAAAGGTGCGTTTTGCTTTTTTTAAACAAATTATTGAGTGCGAAGCCTGATTTTATTAACTTTACATTTTTTTTGCGTATTCTGTTCTACAAATTAATCTTCTCTTCAAGTAAGTAGATAAATAATAAAAATTGAAGCTTTGAGATAATCGATGTTTTACTTCAATTTTTATTATAGTTTCACAGTTAAAAAAATTTGAGAAATTTGAAAATGGACAAATTTTGAAATTATTGATTTGTTTGAATATTTATTTGTTTCTTAAATTTGTTTTTGAAGTTTTTAAATTGGTTTTTAAAAATTGTTTTGCTACTATGTCTATTGAGATAATAACATACTCTATATATTATTATTATCATTAGGAAAATGAGATAAATGTCGAGAAATATTTTTCAATTAGATGATGATTTAGATGACAACCCAAACCAGTCGGATTTAATTGATCAGGCAGCGGAGATGCTTTATGGGTTAATACACGCTCGTTATATCCTGACAAATCGGGGAATAGCCCAGATGATTGAAAAATACCAGGCCGGCGATTTTGGTCATTGTCCGCGTGTCTATTGTGAATCACAGCCAATGCTGCCATTGGGCTTAAGTGACGTTCCCGGTGAGGCAATGGTCAAGAGTTATTGTCCAAAATGCATGGATGTATATACGCCAAAAAGTTCACGACATCATCATACAGACGGTGCTTATTTTGGAACGGGATTTCCACACATGCTGTTTATGGTACATCCGGAATATCGACCAAAGCGGGCAACAAATCAATTCATACCGAGGTCAGAAGCTAAAAAAAATTTCTTTATGAAAAATTTAATTTCAAATCTCTTGATTTTCAATTTTGAAAAAAAGAATTGTTTGAAAAAAATATGAAAATTTGTGTTTTAATTCGATAATTTTTATTTTACAGATTATACGGTTTCAAAATTCATCCAATAGCTTATCAGGCTCAACAGCAGTCAGCATCGACGTTTAAGGCTCCATTACGAGCACTGAATTACAACAATGGAAAGCGCTAAGGAACCTCTGAAAAAAAAATAGTTTAGAAATCATCTTTACACGACTTTTAAATGCAAATCTTAATTTCGTCCCGTAAGTCTTAAATAAAATATTATTTTTTATATGTCTATCGTCTTTTAGAGACACAGAAAAAAAAAACAAACAAAGCCACCCATAATTTTTAAATTATTTTATTTTTTCGAGGGACTCTTTTTCTTTTTCATCACTCTCTCTCCATTTACTGTCTTCTTTCCGTTTATATATCAAATCAAATTTTTAAAAAAGCAAGAAAAAGAAAATGGAGAGTAGCGAATATGAAATTCATAGTCGTTAAGTGCCCTACTGATTGTAAACATTGGTATTAGAGACAAAATCCTTCTTTAAATCGAAGGGGAAATTTGTTTAATACGCACGACAATGAATCATTGTCTTAAAAAAAAAGAAACAAACAAAAAAATGGTAAAATACATAGAATAATAATGACGAGATGTGAAGATATAAATCTAGAATGATATCTATACGGAGTCCCAACGCGTTATTATTATTGATTGCTGCCAAGTAGTTCCTAAAGCTCAAGAGCACTTTCTTAACGAAAGAATTTAAAAAAAAAAAAATGGGAATAGTGGAGCGTAGGTAGCACGAAGTCCAGATTAATTTCCCAGGTCGAAAGGCGGTGTATAAAAAAAAAAGAAAAATGTTAAGCATAATTTAATTTAATCAATTAAATAATGAATGTGAATTGCGACAGAAGCGAATTGTTGTGTAGTTTCATAGATTTCAAAGACCGAATTTCACGCAAAGGGAAAAAGAAGAGAAAAAAACATCTATTATAAATTGAATTACTTAGAGGTAAATTTTTTTATTTTATCGCCACGCGTACTCTACTACTTTATTATTATTAATTGTTTTTTTTTATTTTTGTTTCTGTATAATAATTTTTTTAATTCCAATTGTTCAAAAAAAAAAAAAAATACCCTGATTATATAAGTTGTGATCTTATTGTAAGATGAGGCGAAAAACAAAAGTAAAAAAAAAAGAAGTTACAATCACTTTTTTTTGTAGAGAAAAATATCACATGATTATAATATAGAATTTCTGATACAAAGTGAAAAGAAACTCCTTTTTTAAAAATGGGCTTTATTATAAATACAAAAATTGTTTTTTTTTACCAAACGTCTTTTTTTTATTAATGATTCGAATTATTTAATTCGACTATGTATTATACATTCATACGATCTAATAATTAAAAACATATGACTTATTTAAATATTGTTTAATTATTGAAAAATTCCTAGTCAATTTTCTTTTTAAATGTTTTAATTAATAAATAATTAATAATCAATTAATAAATAATTGAATTTAAATAATAATTTTTAAAAATAATTGTATTCTTTCGAGATATTTTATTAAAATTATATTAAAAATAATTGAATTCCTCCGAAAAATTTTATTATTTATGAAAATAATTGAATTTTTTTGTAGAATTTCATTGCGACGAATTTTCTTATTTAATATGAAAATAATTGAATTCTTCAGGAGGATTTTACAATTCATAAAAATAATTGAATTGTTTCGACGACTTTTATCTGAATTTTTAAAAATAATTGAATTTTTTCAAGGAATTTTTATTAAAAATTTTGAAAATAATTTTTTAAAATGAAATTTCATCAGAATTGTTGAAAATAATTGAATTTTTATTAAAACTCTTGAAAATAATTGAATTTAAATAATAATTTTTAAAAATAATTGTATTCTTTCGAGAAATTTTATTAAAATTGTATTAAAAATAATTGAATTCCACCGAAACATTTTTTTATTATTTATGAAAATAATTGAATTTTTTTGTAGAATTTTATTGCGACGAATTTTCTTATTTATGAAAATAATTTAATTCTTGAGGAAGATTTTACAATTCATAAAAATATTGAATTGTTTGTAAGATTTTTTAAGGAATTTTATTAAAAATTTTGTAAATAATGATTTTTTAAAATTAATTTTCATCAAAATTGTTGAAAATAATTGAATTTATATTAAAATTCTTGAAAATAATCGAATTTAATTAATATTTTTAAAAATAATTGTATTCTTTCGAGAAATTTTATTAAAATTGTAGTGAAAATAATTGAATTGCTCTAAAGAATTTTATTATTTATGAGAATAATGAAATTCTTGTGACAAATTTTTAAAAAAATTTTTGAATAATAATAGACAAGATAGAATATTTAATATTATGTACTTAATAAGTGGATTCTTTAAATTTTAAGTCCGTAATCATTCAAAATAGTTATTTATGATACAAGTGCGTAAAATCGTTGATTATACGAGTGTGACGTTTGCAGCTCGAGCCGAAGGCGAGTGCTGCAAGTCACACAAGTATAATCTGATTTACGCACGAGTGCCATACGAAATTTTTTGCAACACTACAACAACTAAACTTGCAGCAATATTGCCAATATTACTGTAACTTTAGGTGTAGTGGGGGAACTGTTAAATGAAGTTTTCTAGAAGCTAAAATAAAAATGTGATTGTAAATTGTTAATTAAAAGCATTATTTCATTGTTTCTCATCAAACAGTCACAAGAATGCGTAAAGTAACCTTTTTACGCACTGAAAATCACTTTACACACTGGAATTCACTTTACACACTGCTAGCGGTGTGTAAAGTAACACTTTACACACCGCTATAAAAAGAAGTACTTTACACACAGTTTTCTGTGTGTAAAATTCAATTTTACAGGTTAGTGTTGCAAAAATTTATTTTTTATTTATTATTTATTTATTTTTGAAAATATAAAATTTTTTGCTAGTTATTAATAATTCTCGACTTTAGTGTTTCGAAGTTTCGCGGTTGAATTTTGCGACATCTGTTGGTGTTATTTTGTAAAGGTCAAGTTTCCAATGGAATGAGAACGATTTTGATTGGCTGTTGAGAACTTGTCCCAGATGTTATTCGCTCAGCCAATCGGGTACTACTTTCTAAGTTCGAATTCTTTACAAAAGACGAGGAAGAACCGGTGTGACAGTTGATTAGCAACAAAAGAAATATCTCAGTGCTCGTGATCCTATTCTTTCATTTTATTTTATAAACAACTTCTAAAGTTTTAATGTCTTAGAATCGTGTTAAGTTTTAATAAATAGGTATGTAAAAAGTAAATTTACTTATCTCTTGTTTTCCGCTACACACTCAAAAACGGCATTTTATTCTTTGTTTTTGTTTACCTTAAAATTTATTCTTATAATTGATACCTGTTTTTTTAGATTTACGGACATTTTCTTTGAAAAAATCAAAAGCAATGTATTGTTGATCAAGTTGCTGAATTATAACAAAAAAAAATAAAGAAAAAAATGGAAGAACGCTCCAGTAGTGATAAAAACAGTCTCTCTGTTGATTTGGCACAAATGGGCCTTAATTTGGGTAATAAACCCAAAATCAAACCACTCCGTATTAAAGAACTTTTGGAATTGAGCAGCGATGATGAGAGTGAAGACAGAGAACGTGATTCTGATAAATCAGATGAAGAATTTTACGGTGTCGACGATTTGGAATGTGACAGAATAAAGGATTCGGAAACTGTAGAAAATACCTTAAAAGGTCCCAAAGATACATGTGGACAATTGGCCGTGAATTTGGCACAAATGTCAATTGATAAAGAAACAATAAAACAAGAATCTCATTCTTTACAGCAGCAGCAGCAGCAATTGCCAAAAACGCAATTGTCAATTGAAAAACCAACTCTTAGTTCGTCATTGAATTTATCTCATTATTTAAGTGAAACTCCAATTAAACATGCACAAATTACGGGGAGTACACGACCAACCCCTTGTTTTTCTCATAAATCATTATTCATTACACCGCAGAATAAAATGAATATCGAGTGTGAAAAAAATTGTGCGCCAACTCCTTCGTCATTATTTGGACAATTACCGCAAAGTAGTTTACAAACTCCTTCACATAATCAAATTCCACGTTTAATGGAAGGTATGAGCACCGATAAATCGAATAGTGTACAATCGAGTTCAACAAAAACGGAAAATTCCAGGTTTGTTCAATTTTTTTTACTATTTTTTCAATATGACTTTTTTATTTTACACACTTTACAGGCTTCGCTAAATCTACTACTAAACCTACTACTAAATATCTACTAAAACTTACTATTTACTACTTTTTTAACGTTATGCTCATATTTGGGTACTTCTTTTAGATTTCAGCCACTAAAAGCTACTGTTTCTGTTTTTTATAGAATTTCCACTACTTTAAATTCGCTAATACTAGAAATCAAAAAACTATTCTCAAAAATTATAATCAAATTCTTTAAAACGATTCAATTATTTTCAATATCTAGTATTTTCATAAAATTTAGCAAAAGAATTCAATTATTTAAAAAAACAAATGATAAAATTCATTCAAAATTCAATTATTTTCATAAATAATAAAAGTCATTGAAGAATTTCAATTATTTTTAACACTATTTCTATATATTTTCTATAAATTCAATTATTTTCAATACAATTTTAATCAAATTTTCTAGGAAAAAATGCAATTATATTCAAGATAATTTTAATAAAATTTCACAAAGAGGTTCAATTATTTTCAAAAATTCAGATAAAAGTCTTTGAAACGATTTAATTATTTTTATGAATTGTAAAATCCTCCTTAAGGATTCAATTATTTTCATAAATAAGAAAATTCGTCGCCATAAAATTCTACAAAGGAATTCAATTATTTTCATAAGTAATAAAAAAATGTTTCGATGGAATTCAATTATTTTCAATACAATTTTAATAAAACTACTCAAAAGAATAATACAATTATTTTTAAAAATTATTATTTAAATTCAATTATTTTCAACAGTTTTAATAAAAATTCAATTATTTTCAACAATTCTGATAAAAAATTATTCGAAACAATTTCATTATTTTTATAAATTTGTAAAATTCCTGGCAAGAATTCAACTACTTTTGTAAATAATAAAATTTTTCTGAGAAATTAAATTATTTTTACTTTAATTAAATTTTTGGGGAAAAATTCAATTATATTCAAGATTTAATTAAATTTCTTTCACAGGTTCAATTAAGTACATTCAAAAATTGTAATAAAATTTTTCTAAACAATTCAATTCTTCTCAAAAGTTTTTAATAAAATTCTATGTAAATTTCAGTTATTTTCAAAAATTAATTAATTAATTAATTATTTTTAAAATTACTTTAAAAAATTACATTTTTTTCATGAAATTTAATGAAATTCTTTATAAAAAAAAGGAATTATTTACAAAAACTCTAATAAAATTGTTTAAAAGACTTTAATTTCCTATGAATAATTTAAATATAATTTAATTGGAAAATCGTTAATTAAAATTAATAATAATCACGATTATATTAAAAACTTAAAAAAAATCCTTAAAATTCAATTATTTTCAAAATTTTTCATTAAAAATTATTTTAAAAAGATTCCTTTGTTTCCAAGAAAATTGAAATAAATTCAATTATTTTAAAGAATTTTAATTAAAATCTTGGCAAGAATTAAATTATTTTCAATACAATTTTAATTACATTTTCTCGAAAGAATCCAATTATATTGAAAAAAATGTTGATAAAATTCTTGAAATGAATTCAAATAATTCAATTATTTTCGAATTTTTTTATAAATACTTTACAAGAATTCAATATGATTTTCAATAAATCGACAATTATTTAAGAAAATGTTTTTTTTAATTCTTTGGAAAAATTCAATTGTTTTCAAATATTTTAATAAAATTATTCGAAAGAAATGAATTATTTAAAAATTTCTATAAAATTCGTCGCAAGAATTAAATTATTTTTATAAATATTTAAATTCTTTCATGAATAATAAAATTCGTTGCAGGAATTCAATTTATTAGCAGGATAAGAAGGAAGTAAATATTTTTTGATGAAAATTAGGAAAAAGTCAGGAAAATAAAATATATAATGGAATTTTTGTCAGTCTTGTTAAGTGTCTAAAATCAGTTTTCTTGGTCGTCAAGTTTAATTTTTCTATCGCTACTTTTTTTTAGTTTAAATGCCACTTTTTGATACTTTTTTAAAATTAATTATCGAAGGAGAAATCTGACTTTATTTTCCATTTTTCAGATTTTACAATCTTGAGAATAAAAAAGTGAGGAGACCATTGGCCGAGACAATGATGCCAGTTTCTTTAAAGAAAGATTCAATGCAATCTTTTTCCTTTGAATCACGACACAGCGCCATTGCAAATAATATTGCACCGAAAATTGAAGCAATCTACCGACCCACACCTATTGAAACTAATATTGAATTAAAGGAGAACAATAATCCCAATGTGAATGAAAAATTAAATTCTGAAACGGCATCGAAACGAAATTCAATATCAAATAAGGATTCAATCATTGCAAGAGTATCGTCATCAAATTATTCCTCCGATCAAACTAAAGCCGAAACTAATGACAATCCCAATGAGGCGCCACAATTATTATCCACAATAATTAAAAATAAACCACCTCAATTATTATCGACGTCAGTGAAAGTTGAAGTTCCACAATTATTATCCACGTCAATTAAAACTGAAGCTTCACAATTATTCTCCACGACAGTGAAGAAAGAATCTCCACAATTATACCCCACGTCAGTGAAGAAAGAATCTCCACAATTATTATCCACGACAGTGAAAAAAGAAGTTCCACAATTATTATCCACGGCAGTTAAAGCTGAAGTTCCACAATTATTATCCACGACGGTTAAAGCTGAAGTTCCGTCATTATTTCCCACAAAAACACAAAAAATCGAATCACCGCAAGTATTTCCGACAATTATTGACAATAAACCAAATACGATTGTTCAACAAGTTCCACTGACTTTTGATTCGCAAATTAGTCAACCGAAAATAAATAGAAACGATGAGTATATTGTTGTGAAAAAAGTAACATATCGAAATTTGGGATTAATTGGAAAAGGAATGAGTGGACAGGTGTTTAGAGTGCAGAATTTGGCAAATAATCAAATACAAGCGGTCAAGTTCTTTAATTTCAATCAATTGGATAAGGAGGGAATTCAAGGATGTTTAGATGAAATTAAAATGTTACATAAATTACAGGCTCCGTGTGTCATCAAAATGTTTGATTAGTAAGTATTAATTAAATATTAAAATAGAAAAAAAAATTTATTATTAAATGTATACTTTTTTTCTTTTTTGCAGTGAAGTTAAAAATACACACGCCTATGTTGTCATGGAATTGGGTGATACAGATCTTAGCGGTTTGATTAAAACAAATGCCGTTGAGACTGATATTTATTTCACATTATATTACTGGAGACAAATGTTGATTGCTGTTAATCATATACACAAAAATGGTAATTTAATTTTACTATTATTAATATGCCACAGATTAGGGAAATCAGGGAGTTGAGGGAAAGGTCAGGGAAAGTAGAATTGATAAGGGAAATCAGGGAAAAGTCAGGGATTTTTATTAAAAGTACCAAAAAATTAAATGTTTACAATTTATAAGAAAATTCTGAATTTTTGTGTCTTTTTGGTTTGGTTCATAAACTATGAAATTGACACGAATTCTAAAAAAAAACCTTCAATTTTTTCCATTTTTGACAATACTTTATTTTAAATAACTTAATTCCATTGGAGAACTGCCATAAAGTTATTACTTATAAATCATTTGATTAAGCATTTTTTTTTAAATTTTATTTTAAATTCTGTTAAAATTAGTTTCAATTTTAATAATTTTAAAGCGATTCTTTGAAAGAATTCAAGTATCTTAATAAATATTAAAATTCTTACAGAAATTCAAATATTTTCAAAAATTATTTAAAAAATTCTCGGTAACATTTTAATTATCTTTATAAATAGCAAAATTCTTTGTTGAAATTCAATTATTATCTGGAATTTTAATAAAATTCATTGTAAAATTCAATTATTTTTTCATAAATAAGAATATTCATAAGAAGAATTCAATTATTTTCAAAATTAATAAAATTCTTCGTTGAAATTCAATTATTTTCAGGAATTTTAATAAAATTCATTGTAAAATTCAATTATTTCTTAATAAATAAGAATATTCATAAGAAGAATTAAATTATTTTCAAAATTAATAAAATTCTTCGTTGAAATTAAATTATTTTCAGGAATTTTAATAAAATTCATTGTAAAATTCAATTATTTCTTAATAAATAAGAATATTCATAAGAAGAATTAAATTATTTTCAAAATTAATAAAATTCTTCGTTGAAATTAAATTATTTTCAGGAATTTTAATAAAATTTATTGTAAGATTCAATTATTTTCATAAATAAGAATATTCATCAGAAGAATTCAATTATTTTCAAAATTAATAAAATTCTTCGTTGAAATTCAATTATTTTCAGGAATTTTAATATAATTCATTGTAAAATTCAATTATTTTCATAAATAAGAATATGCATCAGAAGAATTCAATTATTTAAAAAAAAAAAATTATCAACATTTCAATTAAAACAAAATCCAATTATTTTCAGGAATTTTAATAAAATTCATTGCAAAGTTCAATTATTTTCATAAATAATAGCAATTTCATCACAAGAATTCAATTAGTTTTCAAAGTAATAAAAATCAATGAATTTCAAAAATTTAAATAAAATTCATGTCAAAATTTCAATTATTTTCAAAAATTTTTCTTAACTGAATGATATTTAATATACTACTATTTTAATAAAATTACCCAAAAGAATTCAATTATTAAACAAAAATTTCGATAATCTACACGAACATTCAATTATTTTCCCCAAAAAAAATAAAAATTTCATAGGAATTCAATTATTTAAAATAATAGAATTTGCATAAATTTTTTCGAGAAAACCAAATGTTTTAAAATTTGGCACTAAATTCTTCGCAGTATTTCAATTACCTATTTCCATAAATTTTAAATTTCTTTTCAGGGATTTAATTATTTTTATAAATAATAAATAAAATTATTCCGAGGAAGTCAATTATTTTTATTTTATTCATCACAAGAATTTAATTATTTTCAAAAGTAATAAAATTAATGAAATTCAATTATTTTCAAAAATTCTTAATAAAATTCACTGCAAAATTTCAATTATTTTCAAAAATTTTTCTTAAATTCAATTATTTTACGGGAATTTATGTGTTAAAAATCGAATTTGCATAAATATTTTTGAAAAAAATCAATTGTTTAAAGCTTTTTTTTATAAAATTCTTCGCAATAATTAAATTATTTTCAAAAATTTAAATAAATTTCATGTCAAAATTTCAATTGTTTTCAATAATGTTTCTTAATCCAATGATTTTCAATATTCTATTTTAATAAAATTTCCCAAAAGAATTCAATTATTAAACAAAAATTTAGATAATATTCTACACAAACATTCAATTATTTTGCAAAAAAAATAAAAATTTCACAGCAATTGTATTATTTAAAATATAATTTGCAGAAAGTTTTTCGAAAAAATCAAATGATTTTAAATTTGGCATTAAATTCTGCGCAGCATTTCAGTTATTTTCATAAATTTTAACATTCCTTTCAGGAATTTAATTATTTTCATAAATAATAAAATCATTCGGAGGAAGTCAATTATTTTCAAAAGTAATATCAAAATACAAAATACATCAAAATACAACATTTTCAAAATTTTTTAAAAAAATTAATTGTAAAATTTTAATTATTTTCATCAATTTCTCTTAAGAATGCAATTTTTTATTTAGAAAAAAATTTGATACAGTTCTATACGAATATTCAATTATTTTCTATAAAATAATGAACATTTCACAGGAATTCAATTATTAAAAATAGAATTTGCATAAATGTTTTCGAAAAAAATCAATTGTTTGAAACTTTTTTATAAAATTCTTCGCAATAATTCAATTATTTTTTTATTAATAATAAAACTCAATGCAGAATTTCAATTTTTTTTAATACAATTTTAATCGAATTCCTCGAAAAATGTAATTATTCTTAAAAATTGTATTATAATTCGTCGAAAGAATTCAATTATTTAAAAATTTGTTGATAAAATTCTTTATGAAAATTCAAATTTAAGAAATATTTAATCATTTGATTCTTTTTTTTAGTATTTAAATAATTGAATTTTCGTTAAATTTTCTAATAGAAATTGTTTTAAATGTAATTGAATTTTGAAATGATTTCAAATTAAAATCTTTAAAAATTTTAATTTTTCATACTTTTAAAGAAAAATTTTGTGAAATTAATTTTTTTGAAAAAGTTTAATTGAATTTTTTTTTAAATGATTTCAAGTTTTTATTTTCTAATTTATACTTAATTGAAGAATTTCCGAATAATTGAAATTTAACGTAAAATTGAATTTTAAACAAATGAATTTAAAAATTCTCAAAGAAGAACTTTTTCAAAAATTATTAAAAATAATTGATTTTAAGAAGAATTTTATTTAAAAATTCTAGAAAATAATAATTGAATTGAAATGATGAAAATAATTTTGAAGAAGTTACAGTAACAATATTCTTATAATATAAAATAATGATTTTATCTCTCGGTGAACTTTAATTATTATTATATTCAATAACTTTCTAATTCAAATCTTTTGAAATTCAATAATTTTAAAAGATTTAAATTAGAAAGTTTGAAAATCTTTATTCCTATTGGATAAATAATAATGATTAATTATTTATCTGAAAATGAAGTTATTGATGTTTTTGAATAATTTTACAATATTAAGAAAATTCGTAAATAAATGTAATAGACTTTTTTTTGAGTATCTTATCATTTTTAGAGTGAATCGCAGAAAATTTTTTAGGGTCAGGGAAAAAGTCAAAATTTTGTTTGGAAATCAGGGAAATAATTAAATTTTTGTGGCAATCCTGTATTAATTTCGCCATTTGGTTCTTAAAAAGACGCAACATTAACAAAATTCTATTTTTCAGGTGTAATTCATTCAGATTTAAAACCAGGAAACTTCGTTTTAGTTCGGGGAAAATTGAAAATTATTGATTTTGGCATTGCGTCGAGTATAAATGCCGATATGACATCAGTAGTGAAAAATTCAACTACTGGAACATTAAATTACATTAGTCCAGAAGCATTAATTGATATTGAGGAAACTACGAGTAACGTCAAACACAAAGTAATATTTCAATATTTTCCGTTTTAATTTTAGATTTAAATTTTTCAAATTAAATTCTTTTCTTTTCTTTTGCTTTTTGTTTGACAAAAAAAAACAGCAAACTGATAATAAATTTTCTAATAATGTTTATTTTTTCAGATAAATTGCAAATCAGATGTTTGGGCGTTGGGCTGTATTCTTTATAGTCTCGTTTATGGTCACACACCATTTCACGATATTCGTAATTATTGTAAAAAAATAAATGCAATACAAAGTTCAAGTCATAAAATTGCCTTTCCACAAAGAAGTGGTCATCAAATGAAATTTGTGCCACCAATATTAATTGATGTTATGAAAAAATGTTTAAATCGTGATGCTAAAGCACGACCAACAGTCGAAGAATTATTAGAGGTCTCGTACATTTCCACCAATAATCCAGAACCAGTACCTGATATTCCCCCTTCATTGTTATTTAAAATATTACAAAAAAAGCACACCGAGGAGGAAGGAAAACTACTTCTAAAGGTAAACAAAAAATAAATTTTACTTTATAAACTAAATTCAATTTATTTAAATTCATTTAATTTATTTAATTCATTTAATTAAATTTAGTTACATTTCAATTTACTTATAATTATAATTGACAATACTAAAATAACCAAAATATATATTTACAAATAATGTTAAAATTTTCTTTCTACAGTTATTGGAGGAAAGAAGACAACAGTGACATTGAATAGTTTAAATAAGATGCATTAATAAAAAAAAAAGTATATAAAGTCGATGAAACTATTTATACATTTAATTATTTTTATAATCATTTTAAATAAAAAACTAATGTACTAAATAATTATAAATTACTTAACTTAATATTTTGCTTCCTTACAATTTTTATTACAAGATATGTATTATATTTTTAAATGAAATAAATTTTTATTTAACAGAGAACAGTTGTATCGAAAATTAAAAATAATTTTAACGACAAGTGGATTTTTGAAATCTGTTGCATATTATTTTTCATAAAAGCTGAAACATACGGTAAGAAAAATAATTTTAAAATTATCTAAAAAATTGAAACTACAATTATTTCTTAAATAGATTTTTATTAGAAAATTCTACGAGAATTCAATTATTTAAATATAGGAATAAATAATTTATTGAATAATTAAATGTTTCTTGACATTGAATTCTTATAAAGAATTTTATCAACAAAATGTTTAAATAATTGAATTCTTTTGACAACATTGTATTAAAAATAAGAGAATTCATATCATTTTTAGCAAAATTTTTCAAAAAAATTTGAATTTCTACGAAGAATTTTATTATTTGGGAAAAGAATTTAAAATTATTCAAAGTATTTCATTAAATTTTTTCTTATAAAGAATTTTATTAAAAATTTTTAAAATAATATTAATTTTTGCGAAAATTTTATTCAAATTATTTTAAACAATTAAATTCATGCAAAAAAGTTCATTAATTAGAAAAATAATTCAATTCTCACAAATAATATTAACAAATTTTTCAAACTAAATGGAATTCTGCGACGAAATTTATTAAAATTCTTTTAAATAATTAAAATCCTGTGAAAAATTTTAAAAATTATGTGAATTTAAATTAATTAATTAAAATTTTATTGAAAATATTTCAATTTTCATAAAAAATTTAATGAAAATTAAATGAAATTATTTAAAAACAAAAATAAATAATTTATTGAATAATTGAATGTTTCTTGAAATTGAATTCTCATAAAAAATTTTATCAACAAATTTTTAAATAATTGAATTCCTTTGATGAATTTTGATAAAATTTTGAATAATTTAATTAAATATTTCGAGCAATTCTTGTAAAATTGTATTAAAAATAATTGAAATTCTACAAACTTTTTTTATTTTAAAATTTAAGAAAATAATTGATTTTTTGTCGAAAAAGTTTACAAAAAATTTGTACATAATTGAATTCCTGTAAAATATTTTATTATTCATGAAAATAATTGAATTATTGCGAAGAAATTTATAAAAAATTTTGCCAAAAATTTTTCAAAAAAAATTGCATTTCTTCGAAGAATTTTATTAAGTTTAGGAAAAGAATTAAATTTTTTTCTTCCAAAGAATTTTACTGAAATTTTTAAAATAATAAAATTTTTGCGATGAATTTTATTAAAATTATTTTAAATAATTAAATTTCTAGAAAGAATTTTATAAATTAAAAAAATAATTCAAATCTCATAAATAATGTTAACAAATTTTTCAAAATAATAAAAATTTATGCGAAGAATTTTTATTAAAATTCTTTAAAATAATTGAATTTAAATACAAAAATAAAAAATTCATTGAATAATTGAATGTTTCGTAGAATTAAATCAACAAATTTTTAAATAATTGAATTCTTTGATGAATTTTGATAGAATTTTTAAGAATAATAATAATTTTCGAGGAATTCGATTAAAATTGTATTAAAAATAATTGAAATGCTGTGATAATTTTTATTATTTATGAAAATAATAATTGAATTCCTAAAAAGAATCACTGTTAAAAATTTTATTATTTATGAAAATAATTTAATTATTGTGAAGAAATTTATAAAAAATTTGTAAATAATTGAATTCTTGTGAAATTTTTATTATTTTTGAAAATAAATAAATGTTTGCAGAGAATTTTATTAAAATTTTTTTTTAAATAATTGAATTCATTTGGAAAATTCTATTAAAATTGTAGATATTAAAAAATCATTGAATTGAAGAAAATTTTTGAAAATAATTTATATTTTTGCCAAGAATTTTATTGAAATTTTTCAAAAATAATTTAATTTCGGAGAAGAATTTTATTATTTATAAAGATAATAAAAATAAAGTTTTGACAAGAATTTCTTTAAATTTTTGAACATAATTGAATTGAAAATTTAACTAATTTCAGAAGAATTTGAATTTAAAATTTCTTTGCAAAAATCGAAGTTCTCTCTAATTAAATTAATTAAAAATTGAAATTTTCTAAAATTTTAAATTAAAACTCATGTTAGTGAAAGAATGAATACGACAATTATTTATATAGATAATAATTTATTCTTTTCTTTAAACGACAAAAAAAATTAAAGCTACTTAACAATTTTTTTTACGAAATTATATCCTTTACGTTTTTATAAATGATAATGACCAAACCAGTTGTTGTTTTCACTACCAAAGAACAATTAGTTCAAAAATGAATATTTCAAAATGACAAATAAAACTGGCCTTGTCATTATAATCTTCAAAAATACAAAATTATCTCTTATTTATCATTTATATATCTAAACAGATTCGATCTGTTTTCGCACATTTTTCAAACACAAACAAAACAAAAAAAAAATAATTGGAAAATTAATTAAAATATTAAAAGAAATGTACAAAACAAAATTCTCTGAAAAGTATTCCTCGTATTTCTTGAAAAATATCACAAATATCCTTAAAAAAAAACGAATTCATAAATAAAATCAATTTTTAAAAATTTACGCGCTCCTAAGAAGGGGAAAAAAATTAAAGGTTGTGTTCAATTTTTTTATATTGTAAAAGTAGAGAAAGAGAATTAATTATACTAATTAGAGATTATATCAATTGTTACATAAAAAAAAGACTGTTTTTAAGTTTAGATAATTAAAAACAAAGTTTTAATCAAGAGAAATATGGCAAATATAATCTATAAATTGTTTGCTTCTCAGGTACCTTTCTTTGGGAGCGCGTGAAAAATAATAATTTTAACAAAAAAAAAGGGTATTTTTTTGAAAAAAGAATAAATTTAATAAATTCTAATCGCAATTAACGTTGATCATTTTTCTTTTTTGCCTAATGTACAAATTTCGACAAAAAAAAGTTGATTATCCTTTTGAAAAACATTATTGCACCGCGATTGTGTTTTTCTTACCAAATTTTTTTTTGTTGATCATCGGATCAATGCATTGTTGTGAGATGCCAGAATTGCAGTAAACGTTCATTTTTCGGTAATGCCAATGAATTTGGTCTTTCAAATGCCAACATAATATCCTTCACTTTATTTTTAATTTCACGATCAAATATATGTCCCCCAGTACGTTCAAGTGCTGATGCTATGTCATATTCAACAGATGGTATTGGTTCGCGAATAAATCTTGCCGCTGTTGCGATATTCGGTAGCATATGGCACTGTAATGCTTTAATTTCCCAGAGACTACTTATAATTGCATTACTTAATATTGGTTCGCGCTCGTCCATGAGAAATGGATCACAAAGACCAGCTCTCACTTCCGTGAACTCCTCGCCTTTTGGCAGATAATCAATTAATCTCTTAAGGCCCGGATGTCGCACCAAAAGATTTCCAATGAAGGGGAGAATTATAAGAATATCCTCTGGTGGTGCCACGAGTGTTAAACGAGACAATCTTTTTGCGAACCCTGCGACCAGCGCTTCCGGTAAATGTCTAGAAGGGAAAAAAAAAGAATATTTTCAAATTAAAATAACCAAAAAGACAAAATAAAATCTTGACGTGAAGAAAAATCTACTTACGTGGAACTGAGAAATAGATCAGAGAGATAAAACAATCGTGCTTTATATTTTGTGTGAAAAATCTCCGGCTCGAACATTGAATACAATTTGGTAAATATATTCGGATATTCAAGATTATGTTTTGTAACAAGTATAAAGACTCCCTGTAGAGCAAGAAGGCCAATAGGACCATCGGCATCTAGTGAGTCCATCAGAAAATCGGTTAATAATACTGGTTTTTCTAAATGTGCCATAACTCTTTCTAGTAGAACAATTAATAATTGTTTGTGCAATGCGGGCGTCAATTCCCAGTGCATAACACACGCCCAAACTTTATTTAAAGCTCGTCTAACACTAGTGTAATCCCACGTGAAATTCAAACCTGAAAATATTCATTTTTAATCTCAACATTAAAATAAACAAGGCTCGAACAAATGACAGGCTTCACAGTGCCCCTAAAAAGTATTTTGGGGGAAATAGGAGACTAAAAATTAAAAAATAGGGGACTTTTAGAGGACCATAAAAATTGGTTAAATAAAGATAAAAATATAATTTATTTATACAGTGTTGACATAAAAATTTAACTTTATTTTTCCCTGATTTCCAAACACAACTTTCACTTTTTCCCTGACCCTAAACAATATTCTGATTCACTCTCAAAATTATTAGATACTCAAAAAAATGTTTTATTAAATTTATTTACAAATTTCTTCAAAAGTTTTCTTCGAAAACATCAATAGTTTTATTTTAAATAAATATTTAATCATTTTTTTGCATTGGAATTAAGATGTTAAAAAATTTTAAATTCAAACCTTTTCAAATTGAACAACTCATAAGAATATTATTATAAAACATAAAGAAATCGATCACTCCAAGTCGAAGTTTTATAATAATTAAAGATGACCGACTGACAAAATCATTAGTTTATTATTATAAGAATATTGTTACTGTAATTTCTTCAAAATTATTTTTATCATTTCAATTCAATTAACATTTTCTAGAATTTTTAACTAAAATTCTACTTTAAATCTATAACATCAATTATTATTAAATTAAACTTTTTCAAATAATTAATTCTACATAATTGTTAGTTAAAAGTATGAAAAACAATTGTAATTTAATTCTACGAGAAATCAATTATTTAAAAACAAAAATAAATAATATTTAATGTTTCTTAAAATTTAATTTTTACGAAGAATTGTATTAACAACTTTTGAAAATATTTAATTTCTTTTAAGGAATTTAATTAAAATTTTAATGAAATTTAATCTATTAAAGAATTTCAGAACAATTTTTGAAAATAATTGAAAACTTTTATTAAATTTTTTAAAAATAATTGAATTCCTGAGAAGAATTTAAATAATATTTTTTAAAAACAATTGAATTCATGAGAAGAATTTTTAAAAAATTTTTGAAAATAATTGACTTTTTGAGAAAAATTGAAAAAAAATTTTTGACAATAAATTAATTCTTGAGAAGAATTTCCCTATCTATTTATAAAGATAATTTAATTCTTGACAAGAATTTTAAAAAAATTTTGAAAATAATTTAATTTCTGCAAAGTATTTTATTACCTACTTTTCAAAAGAATTGAATTCTTGTGATGAATATTGATATTTATCAAAATAATTGAATTTTGGAAAAGAATTTTATTAAAATTCCTTAGAATAATTGATTATATGGGAAGAATTTATGCGATTTTGTTGTTTATCAAGCTAATTGAATTCTTTTGCAAAATTACTTAAAAAGTTTTTTAAATAATTGATTTTATGCGACGAATTAAATGTTATTTATGAAAATATTTGAATTATTGCAACGAAATTTATAGTTTTATTGAATAATTAAATGTTTCTTAAAATTGAATTCTTTCCTCAAGTTTTAATAAAATTTTTATTAATAATTGCATTTTTCAAGGAATTTATTTAAAATTCTATTAAAAATAATTGAAATTCTGCGATAAAAATAATTGAATTCGTAAATGAAATTTTATTATTTATGAAAATAATTGAATCTTTTCGTAGAATTGTTTCAACAAGTTTTTTCTATAATTAAATCTGTTGATAAATTTTATAAAAATAGTACCTAAATATTTAAAAACATTGAATTGCGAAAAACTTTTAAAAATAATTGAAATATTGCAAAGAATTTTATTTAAATTTTTGGCGAAAAATTTTTAAATTTATAAAAATAATTGAATTCTTGACGAGATATTCATTAAAATTTATAAAAATAATTGAATTCGTGCAAAGTAGGTATTTTATTAAATTTTGTTTAAATAATTAAAATTTTGCCAAGAATTTAATTAAAATTTTTGACAATAATTGAATTCTTGAGAAGAATTTTGACCGAGTGATAAAATCATTATTTTATATTATCAGAATATTGTTACTCGAACTTCTTCAAAATTATTTTCATCATTTCAATTCAATTATTATTTTCCAGAATTTATAAATAAAATTCTTCTTTAAGTCAATTATTTTTAAAAACTTCTGAAAAATTTCTTTGAGAATATTTAAATTCCATTTGTTTGCAATTTAAATTTAAGAAATTTCATCCATTATTTTGAAATTCTTCAATTGGATAATATTAGAAAATAAAAACTTGAAATAATTCCAAAAAAAATTCAATTAAACGTTTTCGAAAAAAATTAATTCTACAGAATTTTCAGTCTTCGACTCGAAGTGATAAATTTTTTCATGTTTTATGTTAAATATTTATATAAGTTGTTGAATTTCAAAAAGGTTTGAATTCGATTAAATATTTATTGAAAAAAGAAGTTACTGATGTTTTAGAATAATTTTACTTTCAGAGAAATTCGCAAATAAAAATATAGAACACTTTTTTAAGTATCTAATCATTTTTAGAGTAAATCAGAATATTCTTTAGGGTCCGGAAAAAAGAAAAAAATTTGATCACGAAATTAGGGAAAAACCAAATTAAATTTTTGTGGCAACCTTGTTTTAGTAAATTTTAGCAAAAATTGTTACCATTTTGAGGTCCACATAAAAGTTGCTTACTCTTCGATGTCTCTCCTTCTGCAAAAAAATATAAATCTTTAGCATAATTGCACACAGAGAATAAAATAATAATTTATTAGAATAAAATAATTTATTTAGAATAAAATAATTATTAGAATAAAATAATAAATTTACCTTCAATGTCTTTTTGTAGAGGCAACTTGTGTATAAGTTCTAATAAATTCTTAATATAAATTTCTCGAGGCTGTCTCTTTGGTGTAAGTGACGGAAGGCATTTATAAATATAATACAGTGCGTCGGGATAGTTTGATATTTCTTCGAATCTTGCAATTAAATTCGCATTATCCTTCTCAGGTGATAAAAGTGACATTAATAATGGTTTCAATCGATGGAGGGGAAAATTGTAACTTAATTCCCTAGTGACTTCAAGTGGATATCTTCCTTCCTCGGCCATTAATTTAAGGCCCGTCGAGAGTGCCTGAAGTTGAATTGTAGGTCGACAACTTTCTATAGATGTCAATAGTTTTTCCCAAATTTCCTCATAACAATTGCACAACCAAGTAATATATCTCACTTCAGGACTTGGTTCTAGATAAAAAAAAAGTCCAATTCAACCAATTTCTTTAACATCCAATAGGTTTTTTTTAATAGTAATCAGAAGAAAAAGAATTGAGAACGAAACGTCCGTATGGAACACATTTTTCTTTATACCCAAAATAATCAAAAATTCACTCACCGGATATTGTGAGTGTAATAGACTTCTCCTGATACATGTCCCCACGTCTTAGAATCTCGAGAAAGATCGTTTCCACGGTGAAAATGCAGGCAGTACCAGATTCCTGAAAAATTTTTTTGCGAGAAAAATGGAAAGTGAAACATAACCTCAAAAAAATTATTCTTTACTGTTTTTTTCATGGGTGGATGTAATTTTTACTTACGTCCCATTGTCCAATTATGTCTACTAAATTATTAGCATGTTTCCTAGAGTTCAAAAAGTCCTGGCCCTTTTGTTGTAGCACTCTAGTCGACATTTTTTGCGACTTGCCGGGATTTATTACACCCGTCATGACAAAAATCACAACAAGAAGGGCTGGGGGGATGTGAACGGTGCTTAACATTGTGCCATTTTCACAGTTTCGAAATATTCCAAATTTCCAAGCTTAAAACCCCTGTTATTTCTACTTTTACTTTGTCGAGAAGCGCCAATAGTCGAGAACGGACATTTTTGGAAACAATATTTATTTCACAAAAAGTTTCCCCCTCTAGTTGAAGTTTATAAGATTTGAAATTTCTGACAAATAACGGAAAAACCGGAAAGTAAAATCTTTTTATTTAAGGAAAAAAAAAAATTTTTATTTAAGGATAAAATATTTGCAATATCGCAATATTTAAGTTTTATTGCCGTTTCGCAGGTTAGTTGATTTTGCATTACAAATCATTTATTTAAAAACTTTCAATGCATCAAATTTTTTTGACAAAAATAACATCTTTTTTTGGTAACTCTTTTGAGAATCTTGCGAATTGATTTTAACGGATTTTAAATTATTTCTCCCTAAGTTTAAACTCTTGCATTAATTATATATACAATAAAATATGATTTATTTAATGAAATTTATGAAATTAATGAAATAATTTAGTGAAAATAATATTTTATCAGGTAATTTTAACGACCTTGAGAAAAAACTTTTTCTTTCTTGAAATTGCATTTCGGCATTTAAAATTGCGAATAAAAATGCCACGAAGAACAATAGTGAATCGCATTAATGCTTCCTACAGCGATAGTGACGACGAAATGTCAATTTCCTATCGTTCGCAAACTCAAACGCAATCGCGAAAGAAGAGAAGAGACGATGGTGATAATACAAGTCGCATGTCACAAAGTCAAAGATCACAAGGAAGAAGAAAATCGGGCAAATCTCAAAGTCAAATGATGTCACAATTCATTGATAACGACGATGATGATTATGCCAATGATGATGTTTCAATTAGAACACAAACAATTATTCCTGACGATGAAGTTAATCGTTTAATGGGACATGTTATTAGATATATTCTCGTTGCCGATCGTTCTCGACTTCCAATTCTAAGACAAAATATTCAAAAGAATATTTTAAATAATTCCAAGCATTATCGGACTGTTATGGATAGTGTGAGACTGACTTTTCATAAGGTATTTCTTTATTTTCTTAATTATTAATTAAGAATTAATCATAATTTTCCTGGGTGTCCAGGTACCTTGAAAACTTTAAAAACCTTGAAAAGTGCTTGAATTTTTTTTTGCTCCTTGAAAACCTTGGAAACACCTTAAATTTTATGACAAAAAACCTTAAAAAATTAAAATTCTTAAAAATAAGATTTAATAATAAAATTCATTGGAAAATTCAATTATTTTCGTAAATAATAGTATTTCATCACAAGAATTCAAATATTTTCAAAAATTTTAATAAAAATCAAGGCAAAATTTCAATTATTTTCAAAAAAATTTTCTTACTTCGATGGTTTTTCAATATACTACTATTTAAATAAAATTTCCCGAATGAATTTAATTATTAAACAAAAGTTTTTTAAAAATTCTATACACAAACTTTCAATTATTTAAATAAAAAATGTACATTTATTAAATTATTTAAAATAAGAAGTTGCATAATTTTTTTTGCAAAAATCAATTATTTTAAAAAGTAATAAAATTCAATTATTTTCAAAAATTTTAATAAAATTCATTGCAAAATTTCAATTATTTTCAAAAATTTTTCTTAATTCAATAATTTGTATATCAATTATTTTAATAGAAATTCTCAAAAGAATTCAATTATTTAAAAAAAATTTTTATCAATAAATTGTATTTAAAGTTATTTATGAATAACTGTTGTATGTAGAATTTTTAAAATTGTTTATAAGTACTCTCAAAATTTGAATTAGTAAAAATGTTTACTAATTTGAATTAGCGACTGACTTTTTGCTTTTTAATTAGTAAATTTCACTAAAAAAAAAAATAGTAGAAATGATTATTTATTAGTAAAATTTACTAATTCAAAAGCAAAAAGTCAGTCACTAAATAAAATTAGTAATCATTTTTACTAATTCAAATTTAGACAGTAAGTAAAAATTGACTTGAAATACACTATTATACTCGATTATAAATAATAAATATTTTGAAAATTAGTATCCTAAAAATGGACTTTAAAAAAAATTATTTTGGACCTTGAAAACCTTGAAAAGTCCTTAAATTTTTTTTAAAGAATCGCTGGACACCCTGTTATCTTAATCTTGATTTTAATCTTAATTTTAAACTCAATTTTAAGAATCTTAATCTTAATTTATAAAGATGGGAAAATAATTTTAAATTTTTCTAAATAACTTTTTGAAAATTCTCTTTTAACAGGTGTTTGGATACAAATTAGTGGAAATCGATGCTGGAAAATATATTTTAGTGAATGAAATTCCAAACAATGATTATCATGTGACATTTCCGTCGGAAAAAAATAAAATGGTTCTTTTGTTCATATGTTTGTCACACATTTTTATGAACGACTTGGTTTCTAGCGAAGGTATGTTTTTGAATTTTTAAAGAATTTATTATTATTATTTTTTTTATTATTATTACTAGGTATTATTATTATTATGCAAATTAAAAAAAAATTTTAATTTTAAAATATGAATTTTAATTTTGGAATAATTTTAGATTTAAAATTCTTTAAAATTCAATTATTAACTACTTAACTAATTAATAATAATAATTTAAAAGTTTTCGAAAAGTTTAATAAAATTCTTTGCAGGAATTCAATTATTTTTTATTATTTTTTTTATTATTTTTTAATTAATATAATTCTTCACAGGAATTTGATTATTATAAATAATTTTAATAAAGTTCTTC
Source organism: Leptopilina heterotoma (assembly GCF_015476425.1). Classification (NCBI taxonomy): domain Eukaryota; kingdom Metazoa; phylum Arthropoda; class Insecta; order Hymenoptera; family Figitidae; genus Leptopilina; species Leptopilina heterotoma. Next base: position 5,052,314 of record NW_025111114.1, read on the forward strand.
GCAAAAATTTTATTTTGAAAAATTTCAATAAAATTCTTTGTAAGAATTCAATTGTTTTGAAAAATGTTGATTAAATTCTTTATAAGAATTGAAATATTTTTAATAAAATTGTAATTAAATTCCTCGAAAAAGTTTAATTACATTTTAAAATTTTAATAAAATTTTTATCAAGATTTCAATTATTTTACAATTTATAAAATTTTTTGCAAGAATTTAATCATTTTAAAAAATTTGGTTAAATTTCGTTTTAAGAATTTAATTATTTCAGATTTAAAATTAAGTATAAAAGAAATATTTTTAATTGCAAATAATTAGGTTTAAAAAAATGTGGTTTAAATTTTGGTATTTTTTAATCTTGATAGCATTAAATTCAAATTTCATTAATTTTAAAATTCAAAACATAAAAAAGAAAAATTGTTTTTGTTTTTTTATTGTTATTTTGTTTTTTATTATTAATTTAGTATTATTTTGTTTTTAATTATTATTTTATTAACTATTAAAAATTAATTGCACAGAAAAGTAAATATTAGGAACTAATGGAAATATTTAAAAATTGCAGATAATCTGTTCAATTTTCTACGCAAATTGGCAATTGTGAATGGTGATAATTTTAGTCACGAATATTTCGGTGATGTTCATCAATTGATAACAGGAGTAAGAATTATTTATTCGCATTAAATTTGTATATATCCTTTTTGCGACAAAAATGTCAATTTATTTTTAAATTTCCAGGATTTTATCAAACAAAGATATTTGCTTCGTTCAAAAGTGGAAAATACTGAACCTGAAAAATTCCAGTATCAATGGGGATCGCGAGCTGAGCATGAATTGGATAAATTGGAAGTTCTTCAATTCGTGTCGAGGGTGAGAATTTTTTTTTTCATTATTCATTTTAAGATCTACTGATAGTGATAATTTAATAAATTATTAGAAATTAAAATTAACCATTGGTTTAAATTTTTGAAACAGATTTACAGAAATAAACCCGTAGAAGAGTGGACTTCTCAACTTAAAAATATTGGAAATCCAGATAATCACGATATGAACTAAAAAATTCTTTTTTTTTGAGTTCAATTTTTTGTTTGTTTGGTGATATTTTGACAGTATTATTTTTTCTTCCAAAGAAATTTCATTTATTTCGATAGAGGCCTAAAGAAGAAATATGATTATATTAAGAGAGCCAATTAGCGGAAGAATAAGTGCGTTTTGAAATTGTTGAAATTGTCCCTGAATGCAGCCATAAAACTGTAAAGCAAAAGATTAGGACCGAATGTGGTCTCCAAAGTTCACTAAGGGGTCAGGGATTTCATAGTAAAAACGGTTTTTCTTTTTCTTTTAAAACGGATTCAGAAGTTATTTTATTTTTTTCTTATTCTTATATAATAATACTCGTACTATTTGATAATAAGTGCCTTCACTTTGACAAAGTGAAGTAAATGTTTCAAGTTTCTTGTTGAAATAAAAAAAATTAATATAGAAAAAAAGAAATTTATTAATTAAAAATAAAAATCTTGAATTAAAAAGAGGTGTAATTATTTCCGTTTTTTTTTAATTTATTGATATGAAAAAAGAAAACAAATTGATGACTCTTAATTAGTTATTTAAAAACAAAAAGAATTTATCGATTAACAGACGGTGAGCGACAGTTTATTCACGCTCATTACTCAATGAATTATTCACGCGCTAAATAATGACGAGTAAATATCAGGAAATAAAAGTCAATTTTTTATTTTCAATTTCATTCAAATTTGAACATTTCGATCAAATGAATATTTATCTATTCATTTAATTAAAATGATTCCTTTTTATTCTTTTAATTAAAATTCATGATTTTTCAAAGTTTTTTTTTCATTTTTCTGATTATCGTAAATTTTAATAATTTAATAATTATTCGTAAAAATCAGTGATGGGAAAAAAATGTTCTGAAATTAGTTGAATTTTTTAATATATTTAATAATTATTTAAAATAATGAATTTATAGAAGAATTTTAGTTAAAAATACTAAATAAATTGAATTTTGGAGAAATTAGAAATATTTGCAGACATTCAATTATTTTTAAAAATTGTAATAAAATTCTTCGCAGAAATTAAATTATTTTCAAAAGTATAATAAAATTCTTCGCAGAAATTCAATGATGTTCAAAATTTTTAAATATTCTCAATAACATTTCAATTATCTTTATCTTTATAAATAATAAAATTCTTCTCTGAAATTCAATTATTTTTCATAAATTTTAATAAAATTGTTGGCAAAATTTCAATTATTTTCTAAAACTTTCCACAAGTCGATGATTTTGTAATATCTACTATTTTAATAAAATCTTCCAAATGAATTCAATTATTTAAGAATTTTTTTTATAAAATTCTACGAAAATATTTAAAATTATTTTCATAAATATTACAAATTTAACAGAAATTCAATTATTTACAAATTATTTAAGTATACATTTCTTCGTAATAATTCAATTATTTTCATGAATAATAATTTTTTTACAGGGATTTAATCATTTTCATAAAAAATAAAATTCATCTCGGAATTTCAATTATTTTTAATACAATTTTAATAGAATTCCTCGAAAAATGTAATTAATCTTAAAAATGTTATCAAAATTCGACAAAAGAATTTAATTATTTAAAAATTTGTTGATAAAATTCTTTATGAAAATTCAATTTTAAGAAACATTTAAAAATGCAATAAATTATTTATTTTTGTATTTAAATCATTTCAATTAATTTTGATTACATTTTTTATGACAATTGAAATATTTTCAATTTTGATTAAGTTCCAAGAACAAATTTAATTATTATCGAAAATTTTAATAAAAATTCTTAGTAAGATTTCAATTATTTTCATAATTTATAAAATTTTTGGCAGGAGTTTAATTATTTTAAAGAAATTTAATAAAATTCTTCTCAGAAATTTAATTATTTGAAAAATTGAATACAATTATTTATGAGAATTGAATTATTTTTTTAGAAAGAAAATTCTTTGCAGAAATTTAATTATTTTGAAAAAAAAGAATTTTAATAAAATTCTTCGCAAAAATTTTATTAGATTAAAAAATTTCAATAAAATCTTTTATAATGAAATAATTTAATTAAATACATTAAATTAAATATCTACTTTAAAAAAATTTTATTTCTTTTTCTAAATAATAAAATTCTTCGCAGAAATTCAATTTTATTGAAAAATTTTGGTAAAACTTTTAATAAGAAAAAAAAATAGTTTATTTATTCAATAAATTATTTACTTTTGTATTTAAATCATTTCAATTAATTTTGATTACATTTTTAATGAGAATTGAAATACTTTCAATAAAATTTTAATTAAATTCTTTGAAAAAATTAAATTATTTTCGAAAATTTTGATAAAAATTCTTAACAAGATTTCAATAATTTTCATAATTTATAAAATTTTTTGCAGGAGTTTAATTATTTTAAAAAAATTCAATAAAATTCTTTATAAGAAAATAATTTAATTCTTTTCTTAAATAATAAAATTCTTCATAGAAATTCAATTTTGGTGAAAAATTTCTGTAAAATTATTTATAATTTAAGAATTCACTTATTTTTAATACAATGTTGTCAGAAGAATTTAATTATTTAAAAATTTGTTGATAAAATTCTTTATAAGAATTCAGTTTTAAGAAATATTCAATTATTGAATAAATTATTTATTTTTGTATTTAGATACCTAATAATTGAATTCTCGTAGAACTTTCTAAATAAAAATTGCTTTAAAAATGAATTTTATTTAAAAATTTAAATAATACCTGAATATTAGAAGCATTTTAGAATGAATTAAAATTTTCTGCAAAAATTCAATTATTTTCATAAATAATAAAATTCTTTTTTTAGGAATTCAATTATATTAATAAATAATACAACTCATCGCAGAGTTGAATTCTCGTAGAATTTTTTAATAAAAATTGATTTTTAAAAATGAATTTCAGTTAAAATTTTATATAATAATTGAATATTAAAAGCATGAATTTTTAAAAAAATAATTGAAATATTTTGAAAAGGTTTCAAAGTAGAATCTTTGAAAATTAGAATTTTCCATACTTTTAACTAACAAGTTTGTAAAAATATTTTGTAAGAAAAAAGAAGTTTTTTAAAATATTATATGACTTTATTACTTGGTTGTTTTAAATATTTAATAAAACATTGAATTTAACGATCATTCCGAGTTAGTAAAATTTTTCTGACTCGAAATAATCGTTAAATTTAATGTTTTATTAAACTTTTCTAAAAATTATCAAAAATAATTGATTTAGAGAAGAATTTTAGTGTAAAAATTTTAGAAAATAATAATTGAAAAATAATAATGATTAAAATTTGGCTCAAAATCAGGGAAATGTTAGCAAAAAAAGAGAATTAATTTTTTGTGTCAAATTTGGAAATGAGTAAAAAAAAGTTTTTCTTTTTGAAAAAAAATCAATTTTTTATTGGAAATAATTTTTTTGAATTCATTGAATTGGAAAATGTGAGAATGATATTTCGATGACCCCGTCTGCACGCAATTGACTCAACTCCCTTCAGACGGGACACGTTTTATTATGTAGTGTGTGCAGTTTAATAGAAAAACTTTTCTACGTATATATACATATATACATAAAATTGTGGGTGAGTTGGGTGTCCCGGTCACGGCGCAGCCACGAAACCACTATACCTGCGTTCGCGAATCTGTGTCACGCCGGGTATTGGGGGTGCAAACCCCCAACGCATTCCGGCGACCAGTGCACTTCCACCCTCATGAGGGTTCACCGCCTGCAAAATTGTTCGCATAGTCAGAATTGTTTTTTTTCCTTTTTATTTTTCATTTTGCAAATATTCTCCGCTTATCACCGCCAAATATTCTGAGACCAAAATAATGCATCTGCATTTATACTCAATGAGACAATAAATACGGATATTCACTCATTTAATATTGAGGTAATAATTAATTTTTATTCACTACTTTTAATTTAATTTTTCTTTTTTTTTAATTAAAAATTAAAATTTTTTAATTAAAATTTAATTCGCTTTCTATTTTGTAGTAAAAAAAAAAATAAATAAATTTTAATAATTTCTAAAATAAAAAAAAAAATTATTCGAAACTAATTAAAAATTGTGTTTTTGCAGATTTAAAAATTTTCGGGACCAAGAAAAAACTCCATCCAATAACGGATTTTAAAAATACAGAGAAAATATATATATAGAGAATAATGTTCAATTTATATCAGAATTTTAGTAAAAATAAAGATGACTATGAATATCATAGGGAAACAGAGGTGACGGGTCACGATAGATTTTGCCAGGAGAGACCGGGAACGAGAAAAAAAAGAAAAAATGTTGGTCGACGAACACAAAGTGCTATTGAATTGGATTCGGGTGCAATGTTAACTGCCAGAGGTGTTCTTCAACGTGGACGAAGTGCAAGCATCGAGGAGGATGATAGCGATGATGAAAAAAATTATCCACTCACCAATAAAATTGATAGTCTAGCGAAAATTCTATTTAATCGTGTTTCATCTGCACGTGGCTGTCGTGAAAATGAAGTCAGGTATTTAGAAAGGATTTTTTTATTAATTTTATTCAGAAAAAAATTTTTTTTTCATCTTTCTTACTGAAAAGACAATTTAATTGTTTCGAAATTATTAATTAGTTAGGAATAAATGTGCTTTCGATTTTATTAATATTATGCGAATTAGAAAATTTCCTACTTTCTAATATTATTATTATATATAATAATCGTCGTGATTCCAGATTTCCGGATCTCTGTCCACACTTGAAGTTAGTTATAGTTATTCTTTTGTTTTTTATACGTTTTGATAGAAAATAGAAATATACATATACATATACATACATTAAAATAATCGTAAGTTTCCTTTCCGTTAGCAAATTATCTGCATTCATTTGTTTGTTTTGAAAATTTAATTTTGTGGGTTAAGTATTGGCATTTTTTATATATTTTTTAATGTCAAACTTTTTAATGTGGAAAATACTTTACTTATTAAATTGTCTCGACTCTTTGGTAAAAAATCTAAAATTATCAAAAATTATCAAAAATTCAAAAATCCGAATTTCTTAAAATTTAACATTCTTTCCTCTCTTTTATGGGAATTAGCTTCATTATTTTTGTGCTTTTAGAAAATACTTTACTTATTAAATTGTCTCGACTCTTTAGTAAAAAATCTAAAATTATCAAAAATTCGAAAAATTTCAAAAATCCGTTTTTCTTAAAATTCAACATTTTTTCTTCTTTTTTATGGGATTTAGCTTCATTATTTTTGTGCTTTTGAAAAATACTTTACTTATTAAATTGTCTCGACTCTTTGGTAAAAAATCTAAAAATATCAAAAATTCGAAAAAATTTAAAAATCCGATTTTCTTAAAATTCAACATTTTTTCCTCTCTTTTATGGGAATTAGCTTCATTATTTTTGTGCTTTTGGAAAATACTTTACTTATTTAATAGTCTCGACTCTTTGGTAAAAAATCTAAAATTATCGAAAATTATCAAAAATTCAAAAATCCGAATTTCTTAAAATTCAACATTTTTTTCTCTCTTTTATAGAATTTAGCTTCATTATTTTTGTGCTTTTGGAAATACTTTACTTACTAAATTGTCTCGACTCTTTGGTAAAAAATGTGAAATTATCGAAAATTATCAAAAATTCAAAAATCCGAATTTCTTAAAATTCAACATTTTTTCCTCTCTTTTATAGAATTTAGCTTCATTATTTTTGTGCTTTTGGAAAATACTTTACTTATTAAATTGTCTCGACTCTTTAGTAAAAAATCTAAAATTATCAAAATTCGAAAAAATTCAAAAATCCGATTTTCTTAAAATTCAACATTTTTTCCTCTCTTTTATGGGATTTAGCTTCATTATTTTTGTGCTTTTGGAAAATACTTTACTTGTTAAATTGTCTCGACTCTTTGGAAAAAAAATAAAAAATTATTAAAAATTATCAAAAATCTGAAAAATTGAATTTCTTAAAATTCAACATTTTTTTTCTCTTTTATACCATTTAGCTTTATTATTATTTGAATTTTTATTCAAAAGAAAAAATGGAAAACTGAAAAAATTTAGAATTTTTTAAAAATTACAGGCCTTTTCCATGATTTCCTTGATTTCCAGAAGCCTTTTAAAAATTCCATACCATTTCCATGATTTCCATGATTTCCAGATTCTGTAGTAACCCTGCTTTTGTCTGACTTTCTTCTAAATTATCGAATTCAGTGATTTCTGGGGTGAATTTGGTTAATTTGTAAAATGATTAATTTCTATTTGAATTCGTTTTTTTTGAATGTAGAAAATCTGATGTTAATTTAATTCTTTTTTCGTTATGCACGGCAAAAAATATTTAGCTGGATGAACTACAGATTTCACTTTAGTAGCGAAATTTTTCAGTGCTTCAATTAATACTTTCGTTATTCTAGAGAAACTTATCGCTATTTCAAGTAAAACTTTTTTCAGTGTGTAATAATTATTATTTCTTTAAAAAGTATTTAATTTAAAATGGCTTTATAAAATAAGCAATGCAAAAGATGAACCAGATACTAATTGTAATTGTTCTAGCCATAGTTTAAGTCTAGTAATGTAAATTCTATTTAAATTGAGACCATTGAGTGAAATTATTTGAATTTTAGTTAGTTAAATCTCTTTGTTAGGTTATAATAATTATTTCTTTAAAATTTTTTAAATTGTTTAAAATAAGCAGCCCCATACAACATTCCCGCGCGCTTGCGCGCGGATAGTTTGGCTAGTTAACTTTAATTTTTGAATATTTTCAGATTCGAAATTTAAAAAAATTCATTTATTAACTAATTAATTATTACTTTTTAATTTCAAAAAATTTAATAAAATTCTTCGGAATAATTCAATGATTTTCAAAAATTTAATTAAATTCTTCGTGGAATTAAATTGTTTTCAATAAAATTTCTCGAAAGAATTCAATTATTTTTGAGTATTTTAATAAAATTATTTGCTAAAATTCAAAATTTTCAAAATTTTTATACATATTTTTTCGAAAGAATTCAATTATTTTTAATACAATTTTGAAAGACAAAATTTTCGAAAGAATTCAATTACTTTTGAAATTTTTTTAGAATATTTGTTTATTGAGAATTCAATTATTATTTTCAATACTAATTAAAACAAAAAAGTCGCTTTAGTCGATTAAAAATAGAAGAATATTCAAACAAGTCGTTTATTCAATTTAGTTGTCACAAAAAATTTTATTTTGTATCTCCCTGATTCTTCATTGATTTCTAAATTCAATCATTCAAAACTCGAATAATTTCATGCTGAATAAATATTTAAATACTTCTTATTTCACGGGAAATAAAATTTTAATAAAGAAATTCTTAAAATTAATTTTTTAAAAATATTTCTAAATTGTTTATGAAAGACAATATTTTTACAATTATATACAATTAAAATATGTCCGAAAAAATTGAAATTTGGTAAAATTTTTTAAAAAATAATTAAAATAATTGAATTCTAGCGAAAATTTTATTATTTATGAAAATAATTAAATTCTAAAATTGAATTTTATTAAAAGCTTTTTTTAAATAATAGAACTCTTGTGAAAAATTCAATTACTTTTTTCAAAATAATTGAATTCTCTTGGAGAAATTTTACAAGATTTTTCAAATTAATTGAAATTTTCGAAGAAATCAATTAAAATTGTATTGAAAATAAGTGAAATCCTGATAAGAATAAATTTTATTATTTATATAAAAATAATTTAATTTTTTGCGAAGATTTTTATTATAATTATAAATTGACTTTTAGCTAAGAATTTTATTACAATTATTGAAAATAATTGAATTCTTGATAAAATTCAATTACTTTTCAAATTTTCAGTAAAAATTTGGTAAAATCTTTTAAAGAATAATTGAAATTTGGTAAAATCTTTGAAAAATAATTGAAATTTGATAAAATCTTTTCAAAATCTTTGAGTTTTTAAAAAATATAAAGAAATAATCAAATTTTTGAAGAATTTTAATTATTAATGATTTCTTCAAAATTTGAATTTTGTCTAATGTAGTGAATTTAAAAAAATTTTAATTTACTTCGTTCGAAGGTAATTGATTCTTAAAAAAATTATGATAAAACAATTCGAAGAATTATTTTTTTTTTTAAATTGTAGTGTAATTTTTCGAAAACAATTGAATTTCTAAAAAGAATTTTTGTATAATTTAAAAAAAACTAATTAATTTTTTGAAGAATTTTATTTAAAAATTTTGAATATTATTATTTTCTCCAAAATGTTAATGTTATTTTTTGTATATGTATTTAAATTTTCGGAATTCAAATGAACAAAATTTATTTATTTCTTCTTCAAATTAAATTTTTATTGCAATAATTTTACGTTCCTATAAAAAAAAAAATTAATGGTGAAGTTTCTAAATGTAAAATAATTTTTTTTATTTTCGTTGCAATCAGTAATTAATGAAAATATTTTTGATAAAAAATGTTTTGTTCATTTGAACGTTAAAAACTTACGAATCATTAAAAAATGATAAATAGAAAATAAACATAAATTAAAAATAAGAAACCATTTTTAGTATTCTAGAGACTCTCTCAGTAGAAACTTAAATTAAAAACTGAATAAAATTAACCTCGGGCTAGAAAATATTTTTCATATATGAAAAAGAATCTCGGAAATAGAGAGAAGGCAGTGTATTTTTTTTTTCATTATTTGTTCAACGAGAAAAAGCTTGCGTGAGATAATGTGAGTTCTCTACACATATTCTCATTGTCTCTCCAAGTATTGCATTGTCTTTTATCCTCATTGTTTTTTCTTAAGTGGCTGTCGTGTTAACCTGGACCTTTAAAATTTCTATTATACATTCTCAATAATATCGATTATTTGAAAAAAAAACTAAACTTGATTTTTTTCTAAATTTTCTAATTTTTAATTTCTAATTTCTAATATTCGAATGTATTTTATTAAATTTCAAAATCGGAAACCGAAAAATATTCCAATTTTAATCGAATTTACATAAATTCAAATTTTCCTTTACTTTATTTTTATAATTCTTATTTTAAAAAAATTGAATCGGAATTTCTCTTTTATAAAGAACAATTTTCGAATTAAAAAAATATTTAATTAAATTTAATAATTTCTAAATTTAAAAAATAATTTTTCAAAAATCTAAATAAGAAAAAATTTGAAATTACATACTTTATTCTCAATTTTAATAAAAAAAAATTGTTCATTTTGAAGTCGGAGATGAATTTGAATTATGAAAAAGAAAAGAAAAAGAAAAAATTCGCTGAAGAACTCAAGAAATTCTTCCACCGTGAACTTAATCCGCTTTGCGGGTCGAGGACCGATTTAACACTCTCGAGAGAAAAGAATTCTCCGCCTCAAGTTAGTTAATAGTAATGTGCTTTTTAAATTGAGAAAATTTTTCTACACTCAAGCAAATAAAATGACATTTTTTTAAAAAGACGAAATTTACTGTAAATTTATTTTTTTATCATTTATTTATTATATTTATTTTATTATTTTCATTATTTATTTTTTATTATCTTGAAGTAATGAAAAGCAATTGAATCAATTGCTTCAATTAACTCTAATTGTTTTAGTTGAATTAATTGCTTCAATTGAATGTAATAATTAATTTGAATTTAATAATTAAATTGATTGTGGTAAATAATTGAGTTTAAATTGCAGCAAATAATTGAATTGAATTTGAATTAAAGAGAGAAATTTGTGTGGGTAAATTGAATTAAATTAAAATATTTATTTTTCAATTAGAAACGGAAAGCATCAATACACTGCCTTGGGAAATGGATCTTCCGGTTGTGACGATGTTGGAGAATATGTGGAAATGGAAAAGCGATCGAGAGATCGTGCCCTATCGATTTGCACCACTTACATTCATGGAACTTCTCGCTACAATTTACTAAAACAGCTCAACAATATTGGTATTATATAAAATCAATTTTATTGAATTTTTTCTGTTATCTATAAATGTAATAAGACATTGTCCTCGATTTACTTTTCTCGAGAAGTAAAAATAATCCTCTCTAAATAATGGATTTTCACTCTTTCAAATATAGATAAAAAAAATTTACATTCTTGTGGAAAATTTAAAAAACTATATTTTAAAAAGAAGTGTTCAATAATAGAAGAAAAATTTGGTATTTGAGTGAAATGATATAAAGAGATAAATTAATAATTATTAACAATTATTAATAACCACCTAGAAAATGTTACACCGTATTTAATTTATTTATTACTATGCGCAAATGAACAAAAATTTTGTTTTATTAATTTTAATTATTTTCTAATTCGGAAAATATTAATTTTAAATTTTTGTAATTTTTAAATTAAAAATACTTGAAAAGAAAAAATATGTAAAAAATTTAGGAAACTTAGATAATGAATTTTACATTTTCAGGCTCTCGAATGGATAAACATTGGTTTATTGTCAGAGACACTTCATTGAAAACAGATAGAATTTTGACTTTAACTCCACTCACGAAAAACTGTCCAGTAGAAATTACACCGACAACGAAAGAAATACTGAATCATCTTTTTCTTGTTCTTCAACATCCCTACATTTCACCAGTGCTAAATATTGAATTCATCGAATACGAGGGAATGAATTACTCGATTCTTCTTCAGCCAATAAATCAAGGAAGTCTCAAGGATTTAATTTACGGGGTAAGATCTCGAAATTAATAATTAGTTTATAATCAGGGTTTAGAGGAAAAAAACAGTTGCTACAGGTCAGGGAATTCAGGGAAAAGTTAGGAATTTTTATTAAAAGTACTGGAGAAAATTAAATTTTTAAAATTTTAGAATTTTTAGAATTCAATTATTTTTAAAAGTAATAAAATTCTTCGAAGAAATTCAATTATTAAAAAAAAAAAGGTCAATATTTCAATTATAGCAAAATTCAAGTATTTTCAGGAATATTAATAAAATTCATTGCAAAATTCAATTATTTTTATAAATAATAGCAACTATTCTTTATTTTCTTTTTATTTTTCAATAACTTAATTCTTGAAGAACTATCATAAAATTATTAGGTTAGAAATTATTTAATGAATAATAAATTTTATCTAAATGTTTCAAAATTAATTGAATTTTAAAAGAAAATTTAATTAAAAATTTTAAAGAACTTAGATTTTTGAAAAATTTTAATAATTCAAATTCTTACTGAAATCAGTCAAATTTTTTAATATTAATTCGGTAATTATTAAAAATAATAATAGATTTATAGAAGAAAAAACACTAAAAAAAAAAATTGAATTTTGGAGAAGTTACAAATGATTGCAGAAATTCAATTATTTTCAAAAGTAATAAAATTCTTGGCAAAAATTCAATTATGTTGAAAAATTTTTTTAAATTCTCGTTAAAATTGCAATTATCTGTATAAATAATAAAATTCTTTTCCGAAATTCAATTATTTTCAAGAAATTTTAATAAAATTCTTGTCAAAATTTCAATTATTATCAAAAATTTTAATAAAATTCTTGGCAAAATTTCAATTATTTTCAAAATTGTTCCAGATTTCAATGATTTTCATTATCTCGTATTTTAATAAAAATTTCCAAAAGCATTCAATTATTTAAACAACAAATTTTAATAAAATTCCACGCAAATATTTAATTATTTTCATAAATAATAAGAATTTCTCAGGAATTCAATTATTTACAAATTTTTTTATGTCTTTTTTCGTCATAATTCAATTATTTTTATAAATAATAAACTTTTAAAATAGGAATTAAAATAATTTCCTTAATATTAAAACTCATCGAAGAATTTCAATTATTTTTAAGAATTTTATTAAATTTCCTCAAAATAATTCAATTATTTAAAAGTTTGTTGATAAAATTCTTTATGATAAATAAAATATTTTCAATAAAATTTTAATTAAATTTCTCCGAAAAGTTTAATTATTTTCGAAAAAGTTAATCAAAATTTTCTAACAAAAATTCAATTATTTTCATAATTTATAAAATCTTTCTCGGGAATTCAACTACATATTATAAAGAATTTTAATAAAATTCTTCGCAGAAATTTCATTATTTTAAATAATTTTAATAAAAACCTTAGCAAAAACTTTATTATTTTAAATATTTTAATAAAATTCTTTATAAGAAAAAAATTTAATTAAATACTTTGAAAAAATTTAATTCTTTTCCTAAATAATAAAATTCTTCGTAGAAATGCAATTTTGGTGAAAAATTTCGTTAAATTTATTTAAAATTGAAGAATTCACTTATTTTTAATACAAAGTTGTCAAAAGAATTCAATTATTTAAAAATTTGTTGATAAAATTCTTTATAAGAATTCAGTTTCAAGAAACATTCAATTATTGAATAAATTATTAATTTTTATATTTAGATAATTGAATTCTCGTAGAACTTTCTAAATAAAAATTACTTTAAAAATGAATTTTAGTTAAAAATTTAAATAATAATTGAATATTAGAAACATTTTAGAATGAATTAAAATTTTCTGCAAGGATTCAATTATTTTTATAAATAATAAAATTCTTTTTTTAAGAATTCAATTGTATTAATAAATAATACAACTCATTTTGTTTACATTTTTTATGAGAATTGAAATATTTTCAATAAAATTTTAATTAAATTCCTCAAAAAAATTTAATTATTTTCAAATATTATAAAGTCTTCATAAGATTTCAATTATTTTCATAATTAACAACATTTTTCGCAGGAATTTAATTATTGTAAAGAATTTAAATAAAATTCTTCGCAAAAATTAAATTATTTGAAAAATTTGATAATATTATTTATGATAATTGATTTATTTTTTTTAATTAATAAAATTCTTTACAGGAATTTCATTATTATTTAAAAAAATTTCAATAAAATTTGTTACAACAAAATAATTTAATTAAATACTTTAAAAAAACTAAATTATTTATTTATTTTCTCGTAAAATTTTTTAATAAAAATTTATTTAAAAATGAATTTTAGTTAAAATTTTATATAATAATTGAATATTAAAAGCATGAATTTTTAGAAATAAATTGAATTTTGAAAAGGTTTCAATGTAGAATCTTTGAAAATTAGAATTTTTTATACTTTTAAATAACAAGTTTGTAAAATTAATTTTTTTGAAAAAGTTTTTGTTGAAATTATTTGAAGTTTTTATTTTCAAATATATATATATTATATCTAATTGAAGAATTTCCGAATAATCGAAATTTTTGATGAAATTGAATTACAAACAAATGGATTTAAAAATTCTCAAAGTACTTCTTCGAAAATTATTAAAAATAACTGATTTAAAGAAGAATTTTAGTTAAAAATTCTAGAAAATTGTAGGATTGAATGAATAAATAAAATAATAATTAAAAAATAATCATAAAATTTGACGTTTAAAGAAATTTGCAAAGAAAAGTATTAGAACATTTTTTTGAGTATCTAATAATTTTTAGAGTGAATCAGAATATTTTTTAGAGTCAGGGAAAAAGTTAAAATTTTGTCTGAAAATCAAGGAAAAGTTAGGAAAAAACAAAATTAAATTTTTGTGGGGTAACCCTGATAATTTTACAATTTTTTGAAACTAAAAACAAAGAATCATTGGTAAATTAATTGTGAAATAACCTTTAATAATTTTCGAGAAATAAATGTTAAAGAATTTTTTTTTTTTGCGAAAATAGAAATAAAGTAGAAATAAAATGGAAATTTAGAAGTTATTTTTAAAATAAATGTTGAATAATGGAGATAAAAAAGAGTGTCTTTTGTTGAAGATTGAGAGAAACTGTTGGAATGAGGATTGGGGTCAAAAATATTCAGCTCGAGGCAAGGGTCTTCCTTTACCCCAAATCCAGCAAATGGGTCGGCAAATCCTTGAGGCACTTGTCTTCTTGAAAGAACGTGGATTTCCAACAGTCACTCATTTACATTCTGGCAATGTTGTTGTTCAAAATGGAGTTGCTCGTCTCGCGGGCCTAGAAAATACACTTCTCGGCTTCACAAGTCGAACTCACACGATAATCACTTCGAGATTAGTGCATCACAATTCTATGGACACTATTTGTTTTGGTACTGAAAAACGGAAAAAAAGAATTTTAACATTTTTATTCAATTTTTCTTTTTTTAACTAAAATTTTTCCTTTTTTCAGGTCACATGCTTTTTGAAATGTGCACTGGATACGAATTATGTTCCTTTAAACCCTCTTCAGTTCACTTCACGGATCTTCAGAAATATCCTAAAGTATTTTTCTTCTTATCGATGATTTTTTGCTATTAAAACTAATTTTGTCATATAACTTGTTTTTTTTTATTTATTTATTATTCTAATAAATATTCAATAAATATTGTAAATACTAATTTATTATTTATTTTGGGGAAATAAAAATTTGCTATTTAATTTTCAGGTGAGTAGATTTTTGAAATATTTATTCGAGGGACCTCAATATCCGAGTGTCGAGGAACTTATCGTTCACGATCTTTTCAGAAATATCGACCTTCGTGAAATGCGAAGTGCTCCAGTTACAGTAAGAATAATTTCCTCACAATTTTTCTCCTTCTTTCATAATTATAATATTATTACTACAACAATTTTATTTCTTTAGATATTTCGTCCAACTCTGACACCATCAATTGTAAATTTACTCGATGGCATCAAGAGATCAAATTCAAGCACGCGGTAAATTTTTATAAATTATACAAAAAAATAATCGTAAATAGTTTAAAGAAACAATTATTCAAAATTTTTTACTCTAATAATTTACTTATTTTTTAATTTTAATTTTCGGACAAACAAAGAAACCTTTTTTTGTTCGTTTAAAAAAAAATTTTTATTTTGCATGCTTAGCAGACATAGGCATAGGTCACGATCACCAAACCAAGTTTTATTAATGCGCAGATATTGGTAAATTATCATTTAAAAAAAAAGAAATAAATTCATTTTGAAAGAAAAATTTACCATTTGTCTCTTTTTCAGAATTTCATCACTCGACAGTGACGATATGATTTCTCTAAAAAGTCCAGAGACGGAATTCAATAAAGATTCGTTGCTTGCTCATATTTACAACGAGCTTTCAAACACAACTATTTAAAGAAGATTACAAAAAAAAAAAAATAAGAAACGGGAACAATTTTCTTCTGCTTCTACTTCTTTACCTCTACTTAACTAAGTGCCAAAATTAAAACAAAAGCGAACGACATTTGTAAAAGAAAAAAGACTCGAAACTGCGATTCTAATCACTTTAAAGTTTAAACTATAGGAAAAATTATTTAACTACTGATGAATCTTAACTTGAAAGGAAAAAAAAAAAATATATATATATATATATTAAAAATTATAAAATAAAATATCTATTCGTAAATTTATAAACGTCCTGATATTATACGTCAATCAATAAATCTACACTGTCTTTAATTTTCATTTTGCCTTTTTTCTTTCTCGAATTCTCGTCTCTAAGGCGCAAAAAAAATCGATTAAAAATACGACAAAATTCTTTTTACAGGAAAATATGAATGTTTACGGATAATGAGTACAATTTATGAATTTTAATAATTTCTAAAAATTACAATTATAACCCTTTCTGAATTCAATTATTTTCTACAATTTTCAACTAAAATTCATCTCTGAATCAATTAATTTAAATAATTTTCTAAAAGTTCTTCTAGAATTCAATAATTTAAATACAAAAACTCAATTTTTATAATAATTGTAACTCTCCATAGTTTTTTCTTAAGTTATTTTAAAATAATTTATGAAAGATAATAGTTTTTCAATTTTGAAAAATTTCCAAACAATTAAAATTTAGTAAAATCTTTAAAAAATAATTGAATTTTTGAAAAATATAAATAAAAATGACCAAATTTTTGAAGAATTTTAATTATAAACGGGACCGTGATTTCTCAAAAATTTTAATAAGTCGAAAAAGTAAATTTTCATTAAATTTTATTTACATTGTTCCAAGATAGTAATTGAATCTTAAAAAATTATTATAAAACACTTCTAATAATTAGTTTTTAAAAATATTTTAATAGAACTTTTCGAAAATAATTGAATTTCTTAGAAGAATTTTTGTATAATGTAAAAAAACTAATTAATTTTTTGATGAATTTTAATTAAAAATTTTGAACATAATTGTTTTCTCCAAAATGTTAAAAATAATTTTAAAATGTTATTATTTTTGTATGTATTTGAATTTTTGGAAATATGTAATTGAAAATACTGAAAATATTGAATTTTAAAAAATTAGAAACTAATTTTCATTAATTTTCATTTTTAAATTTACCTTTAAAAATTTTTCATGAAAATTTTTGATATTTCAATTCTTTTCAAAATTTACAATTAAAATTCTTCAAAAAATTTATTTTGAAAAATTGCAAATAAATACTTGAAAGAAATTAATTATTTTCAATTAAATTTTACAAAATTTCAACAATTTATTTATTGAATGTTTCTTAAAATTCAATTTTTAATTTAATCGTTATCAACAAATTTTTAAATAATTGAATTCTATCAACGAATTTTAATAAAATTTTTAAGAATAATTACATTTTTCGAGAAATTTGATTAAAATTGTATTAAAAATAATTGAAATTATGCGATGAGTTTTATTATTTGTAAAAGTAATTGAATCCCTAAGAAGAATTTCATTACTTTTGAACAATATTTAATTTTTGCGAAGAATATTTTTACACTTGAAAATAATTGAATTTCTGTAATAATTTGTAACTTTTCCAAAATTGAAATTTTTTTTTTGTGTTTTTAACTAAACATCTTCTACAAATCGATTATTTTTAATAATTTTTGAAAAAGTTCTTTCATAATTTTCAAATTCATTTGTTTACAATTCAATTTTAC
Organism: Leptopilina heterotoma; assembly: GCF_015476425.1. Lineage (NCBI taxonomy): Eukaryota > Metazoa > Arthropoda > Insecta > Hymenoptera > Figitidae > Leptopilina > Leptopilina heterotoma. Next base: position 5,070,129 of record NW_025111114.1, read on the forward strand.
AAAATTTCAATATTAATAAATTTTTCAATTAAATATTATAGGATTAGAAAATAAAAACTTTAAATAATTTCAAAAAAGTCAGCAATTAAAGTTTCTCAAAAAAAATAAATTCCACAGAATTTTTAGTTAAAAGTATGATAAATTAAAATTATCAAAGATTTTAATTTGAACCTTTTCAAAATTTAATTATTTCTAAAAATTTACACGTTCGAATGCTTTTAATATTCAATTATAATCTAAAATTTTAACTGAAATCCATTTTTAAATCAATGTTTATGAGAAAATTCTACTAGAATTCAATTATTTAAATAAAAAAAAACATTTATTTATTGCATTTTTCTTAAAATTGAATTCTTATAAAGAATTTTATCAATAAATTTTTAACTTATTGAATTCTTTTGACGAATTTTAATAAAATTTTTAAGCATTTTTTCGAGGAATTCGATTAAAATTGTAATTAAAAATAATTGTAATTCTGCAATGAGTTTTATTATTTACGAAAATAATGGAATCCTCGTAAAAAATTCATTATTTATGAAAATAATTGAATGATTGCGAAGAAATTTATAAAAAAAAATTTGTAAATAATGAAATTCCTGTGAAATTTTTATTATTTTTTGAATTTTTTTTAAATAATTGAATTCATTTGGAAAATTTTATTAAGATCTAGATATTAAAAAATCATTGAACTGGGGAAAATTTTTGAAAATAATTGAATTTCGGAGAAGAATTTAATTATTTTTAAAGTTAATTGAAATTTTATTAAAAATTTTGAAAATAATTGAATTTCGAAGAAGAATTTAATTATACCTAAAGCTAATTGAAATTTTATTAAAAATTTGAAAAATAATTGAATTTCGGAGAAGAATTTTATTATTTCTATAAAATAATTGAAATTTTGACAAGAATTTAAAAAAAATTTTGAAAATAATTGAATTTCTGCGAAGAATTTTATTACTTTTGAAAATAATTGAATTTCTCCAATCATTTGTAAATTCTTTAAAATTCTCCAAATTACATCGTATAATTTATGAACTTTTCATATTTTTTGAATCAAATTACGGATTTTTTAAAAAAAAAAAAGGACTTTTACGGACTTTATGCAAATTTTCAGACTTTTACGGGATTTACGGACCTAGTTCAAGCCCTGCAAATAGTTACTAGTAGTAAAAATAGTAATCACTAAAATATAAAGTTAAAAATGAAAACTTCAATTATGGAAAAAATGTTTTATTCGGACGATGTCGAAAATAAGAAAAATTTTACAAATTTTATATAATTATTCGATACCAAGCTTACATCTACGTAGAAAATTGAAAACATTAAAAAGTAACACATTTATTTTTACTCGACAATCACAATTTTTATTGGATGTAGATTTAAAAAAAAGAAACTAGGCAAAAAATATATTATGACTATTATTTTTACCTAAAATGAAGAATTGAAAAAATAGTTTTTTTTTTAATTTAGAGGCCATCGTATTTTTTTTTCGTAAATAATTTATCAAGACGGCACATAATAAAATTTCGAATTATTTTATGTGCCGAGACGTCAAAAAAAAGGGGGGAGAAAAAAATAAGCTCTCAACACATTTTTATAAATTAAAAATTAATTCGAAAAAAATTATTTTTAAAACAAAGAAAAAAGTAATAATTTTGATGGCAACAATAATTGCTTTTCAATAAATTGGAATTCATTAGCTAGAGAAAATTTACAAAAAAAAGTGAGTTTTTTTTTTGAAAAAAGGGGGTACTCACGATTTTTTTTTTTTCTTTTAAATATTGAGGAAATGAATTTTTTTTCTCGAAGACTATCAAGCACCGGGCTCAAGTTCACTGGCTGGCGTGTCTGGCTCCTCGTCGTTATAAATATTTTCAGCCATCTGCCAGACTTGCATTATGTTATCCTCAGAGACGGAGCAAATGACCCATGGCTCGTTTGGATTCCAGGAGAAGTCGCTAATCTTCGCTGTATGTCCGCCATGAATAAACTGCAAATAAAATTTCAAGAAGAATTATTTTCAATTTAAGTTATTAAACCTTTTTTCTTAATTCAGGGTCACCACAAAAAATTAATGTTGTTTTTTCCTTGATTTCGAGATCAAAATTTTTACTTTTTCCCTGACATCAAATAATATTCTGATTCACTCTTATAATTATTGGATAATAAAAAAAATGTTCTATACTTTTATTTGCGAATTCCTCTAAAAGTAAAATTATTCGAAAGCATCAGAAACATCATTTTTAAATAAATATTTAATCATTATTATTTTTTATTATTTTCCATAGAAATTAAAATTCTTTGAAAGATTCAAATTTAAACTTTTTTGAACTTCAACAACTTATAAGAATATTTAACATAAAACATAAAGAAATTTATAACTTCGAGTCGAAGACTCAAAGTGATCAACTTCTTCATATTTTATAATAATTAAAGTTTACCGAGTGATAAAATCATTATTTTATATTATAAGAATATTATTACAGTAATTTCTGAAAAATTATTTTTACCATTTCAATTGAATTAATCAATTTTCTACCATTTTTAACTAAAATTCTTCTTTAAATCAATTATTTTTAATAATTTTTGCAAAAGTTCGTTGAGAATTTTTCAATCCCTTTGTTTGCAATTCAATTTTATGAAATTTCATCGATTATTCAAAAATTCTTCAATTGTATATTAAAAAATGAAAACTTGAAATAATTCAAAACAAAAATTAAATCTACAGAATTTTTAGTTAAAAGTATAAAAAATTCAAATTTTAAAAGATTTTAAATTGATTGATTAAATTGATTTTAAATAAAAAAGTAAATAATATATTGAATAATTGAATATTTCTTGAAATTGAAGTCTCATAAATCAAATTTTTAAATAATTGAATTCTTTTGACAACATTGTATTAAAAATATGTGAATTCTTATAAAGAATTTTACCAAAATTTTTAAAATAATAAACTTTTTGCGAAGAATTTTATAAAAAGTATTTAAAATAATTAAATTCTTATGAAGAATTTTATTTATAAAAAAAATAATTCAATTCTCATATAAAAAATTTTAGTAAATTTCTGAAATTGAATTTCTGAGAAGAATTTTTTTAAAATTCTTTAAAATAATTAAATTCTTGAGAAAAATTTTATAAATTATGAAAATAATTGAAATCTCGCTAAGAATTTTTATTAAAATCTTTTCGAGGAATTTCATTAAAATATTTAAAATAATTAAATTCCTGCGAAAAATTTTATTTATAAAAAAATAATCCAATTCTCATAAATAATATTATCAAATTTTTCAAATAATTGAATTTCTGCGAAAAATGTTGTTAATTATGAAAATAATTGAAATCTTGCAAAGACTTTTTATTATTTGAAAATAATTCAATTTTTTTGAGGAATTTAATTAAAATTTTATTGAAAATATTTCAATTCTCATAAAAAATGTAATCAAAATTAATTGAAATGATTTACCACAAAAATAACAAAATTATTGAATAATTGAATGTTTCTTGAAATCGAATTCTCATTAATATGAAAATAATTAAATTTCTACAAAGAATTTTATTAAATTTCTTTAAAATAATTAAATACCTGCAAAAAACTTTATAAATTATGAAATTAAAATCTTGCTGAGAATTTTTATTGAAATTATTGATAATACATATAATTAAATTTCTTTGAGGAATTTAATTAAAAATTTATTTAAAATATTTCAGTTCCTCATAAAAAATGTAATAAAAATTAATTGAAATGATTTAAATACAAAAAATAGATAAATTATTGAATAATTTAATGCTTTTTGAATTTCAATTCTCATAAAGAATTTCATCAACAAATTTTCAAATAATTGAATTCTTTTCACAGATTTTAATAAAATTTTTAAGAATAATTACATTTTTCGAGGAATTCGATTAAAATTGTATCTAATAAAAATAATTGAAATTTTGCAATGAATTTTATTATTTATGAAAATAATTTAATTCCTAAATAGAATTTTATTTATGAAAATAATTTGAATTCCTGTAAAAAATCTTATTATATTTATTTATAATTGAATCATTGCGAAGAAATTTATGAAAAATTGTAAATATAATTGAATTCCTATGAAATTTTTATTATTTATGAGAATAATTAAATATTTGCGTAGAATTTTATAAACATTTTTTTTAAATAACTGAATTCTTTTGTAAAATTTTATTCAAATAGTAGATATTGCAAGTCATTGAATTGAGGTCAATTTTTGAAATTAATTGAAATTTTGCCAAGAATTTTAATAAAATAATTAAATTTCGGAGAAGAAAATAATGTATTATTTCTAACGATAATTTAAATTTTGACGAGAATTTTTAAAAATTCTTGAATATAATTGAATTTCTGTGAAGTATTTTAGTACGTTTGAAAATAATTGAATTTCTGCAATCAATTATACTTTCTTCAAAATTAAATTTTTTTTTTAGTATTTGTAACTAAAATTATTCATTAAATAATTTCCAGGTAATAATTTTATGATAGTTTTTGAAGAATTAAGTTATTTAAAAAGAAATTATTGTCCAAAATAGAAAAATTTAAGGTTTTGTAATATAATTGGTGGTAATTTCATAGTTTATGAGGCAAACAAAAAAGTCACCAAAATTTGGAATTTTCTTTTTAATTCTAAAAATTTAATTTTTTTCAGTACTTTCAATAAAAATCTCTGACTTTTCCCTGAATTCCCTAACTTCTCTGACCTGTGGTAGCTCTGTAATTTTAATTACAATTTTAATGCAAATTATAATTTTTAATTTGAAAGCAAATTGTAATATTTACAATATTTGTAAATTTGCAATATCTGTAGTAATATTCGTAAAACACTCACGAGTAATTCAGGTGGACCGTCTTCAGCATCTTCGCTAGATTGTTCTTCGCCAATCTTGCTAAGATCCCAGACATGCAAACGTCTATCGGTGCCACTGCTCGCCAAAATGGTTTCATTATGCGGTGACCATTGAACTTGGAAAATTTCGTCCTTATGCGACTCGAATGAATGTAATTTTAATTTTAAATTTCTCAAATCCCACAGAGCCACTGTTTTGTCAGCGCTTCCAGTTGCCAAGATAAATTCCGAATATGGATTAAAACTCAAGCAATTAACCTCCGCGGTGTGTGCGTCAACTGTGTGGCTCGGTTTACTAACGTTGTTGCATCTATTGAAAAAAACAAATTATTATCATTAAAATTAACTATTTTTTGAAATACATACTTTTCAAAAAAAATTATTAATTCATTACTAACAACATAATAATCTTTTTCCACCTTTGATATTAAAAGAATTTATTTTAAAAAATAATGAAAAAATGAATATTAACCTGGTGTCCCAAATCATCAGCTTTTGATCATCAGCAACCGATCCAAAGAGAGATTCGTGCAAAAGATGCCAGGCGACATCCTCAACGACTGCGGTGTGTCCGGTAAAAATAGTTTTAGCATCAATAACTCGATTCTCTTTTGGAGTTGCGTTAATGTCCCATAAGCAAATGGTGTGGTCGTCAGATGCACTCAACAAATAACCATTAAGATTCGGATTCCAAGAAAGTCCATAACCCTCTTTTTGATGTCCCCGCAACCTATTTGAAAATAAAATAGAATTCAGTGTTCATTTCCGAAAAGGACAATTCAAATATTCATATTTTTGTTTCCTAATTCTTTTTTTTTTGATAATTTTTCCTATTAATGTTTTGGATTTAAAAATTAATGAAATTCTAATTTAATGGTTGGAAGATTAAAAAATAGCAAAAATTAATTAAACAAAAACGGTTTTAAATTAAAAATATTTCTTTTACAATTTTTAAACTTTAATCTTATGAAAAGTTTTATCAAAATAAAAAAAAATTTCTGCAAAGAATGTTCTTATAATAAACATTCTTTTTTTGATAATAATTGAATTCTTTAGAGAAATTTTATTACAATTTTTTAAAAATAATTGAATTCTTTCGAAAAATGTTATTAATCGAAAAAATCGAATTATTTTCAGGAATTTAATTACAATTGTATTCAAAATATTTCAATTCTCATTAAAAATATAATCAAAAATTTTCAAAATAATAAAATTTTTGCGCAGAATTTTATTATTTAAAAAAAAGAAGTACATTTTTCCAAAGTATTTAATTAATTTTTTTTTTAACGAATTTTATTAGAATTTTTCTAAATAATAAAATTTTTACGAAGAATTTTATTAATTATGAAAACAATTCAATTCTCATAAATATTTTTATTAAAATTTTTCCAAGTAATTGAATTTCTGCGAATAATTTCATTAAAATTCATAAAATAATTAAACTCCTGCGAAAAATTTTGTAAATTATGAAAATAATTGAAATCTTGCTATGAATGTAATTGAAATTTTCGAAATTAATTGAATTTTTTCCAGGAATTTAATTAAAATTGTATAGAAATTATTACAATTCTGATAAAGAATTTAATCAAAATTTTTCAAAATAATCGAATTTTTGGGAAGAATTTTATTATTTAGAAAAAGAATTAAATTTTTACAAAGTATTTCATTAAATTTTTTTATCAAGAATTTTATTAAAATTCTTTAAAATAATCAAATTTTTCAAACTAATTAAATTCCTGCGAAGAATTTTATTAATTATAAAAATAATTCAATTCTTATAAATAATTTTATTAAAATTTTTCTAATTAAATTTTTTCTTCTAAATTTTATTATTTAGAAAAGTTATTAAAGTTTTTCAAAGTATTTAATAATTTAAATTGTATTTTATAAAGAATTTTATTGAAATTTTTCAAAATAATAAAGTTTTTTCGAAGAATTTTATTAAAATTCTTTAAAAATTATGAAAATAATTCAATTCTCATAAATAATTTTATTAAAATTTTTCTAAGTAATTGAATTTCTGCAAAGAATTTTATTAAAATAATTGAATTCTTGCGGAAAATTTTGTAAATTATGAAAATAATCGAAAATTTTGCTAAGAATTTTTATTAAAATTTTCGAAAATAATTTAAATTTTCTCAGGAATTAAAATTGTACTGAAAATATTTTAATTCTCTCGTAAAGAATTTAATCGAAATTTTAATAATAATTGAATTCTTGTGAAGAATTTTATCAAATTTTTAATAAGAATTTTATTGAAGTTTTTGAAAACAATAAATAATAAGAATAATATTTAATTAGTAAATTAGTTATTTTAAACAAATTTTCTTGAATTATTTAGTAAACAAATAGAAATAATAAATAAATAACTGAAAGTAATTCAAATATTTCCGATTACAAAATAACTGTACTATTTATTTATATATTTATACTAGTATTTATCTATTTCAAATTTTCGAATTCTATTTTCCTTTATTTTCATTGTAGTGACGAAATCTGAAATACTCGATAATTTGATATAAACATTCGTCAAAGACAAATACAATAGAAAGAAAAAAGCGAATGTAAATAATGTGAATTGAATTTTAGTAAATAATAAATAGACTCGATTTTATAAGCGAAGCGTATCGTTTTTAATTTATACTTCAAATAAATTCAAAATTAATTTATAATTATCATCATTATAATTATTTTCATTTAAATAAAAATTTTAATTTCATTCAATTTTTATGTAAATCAAAATTTTACTTTAATTAAATTTTCATGTTAATCAAAATTTTACTTTAATTTAATTTTCATGTAAATCAAAATTTTACTTTAATGCAATTTTCATGTAAATCATGATTTTACTTTAATTCAATTTTCATTTAAATCCAAATTTTAATTTAATTACAAATTTCAATACATATACCCAAGAAACGAATAATTAAAGAGAAAATTGATAATTTTTTATAGAAATTATTTCCCTTACCTAAGATCCGGATGACATTCGCCATTGGGATCAGGTTTGCTGGGATGTTTCGTATAATCGAAGACGAGAACATCACTTGATGGAGTTTTAGTTGCGATGACGCAAGGATTTTGTGGCATGTATCGCGCCCTATTCACTTCGCCCTCATGATTAATCTTGATTTCAATTTCAATTTTCCCACTAACCGATCCAAAGCCACCGAATTCACCTTTTTCATTGTCATAATGCGAGGCATCAAATTGAGCGTCCTCATTTGGTAATTGAACACTCGCAATTAAAAGATGATTCTGTTCGTCCGATGTATGAGTACCAAGAATTAGTCGATGCACCGAATAATCTTTACCTTCAGGCCTTGTAACATCAGGTAACCATTGAGCAGTCAACGATGGCCATTCCAATGCATGGGTCATCACCAAATCGTACAAAAACGGTGTATTCTTTTTCCATATTTTATATTCTTCGTTAATAACACGTTCCTCAACAGCGTCGTCAAATGTTTCTACAAATACGAAAGAATAATTTTTTTATCATTATAACAAAATTGGTCGATTATCATTTCAGTAATTAATTCATTAATTAAGAAAATTCATTTTTAATCGACTTTTTTTATTCGATTTTAATCAGAGTTGCCACAAAAATTTACTTTTATTTTTCTCTGACTTTTCCCTGATTTCCAGAAAAAATTTTCACTTTTTCTCTAAAGAATATTCTGCGATTCACTCTAAAAATTATTAGATACTCAAAAAAAATGTTCTATTACATTTATTTACCAATTTCTCTAACTGTAAAATTATTCAAAAATAGTAAATAACTTCTTTTTTAAAAAAATATTTAATCATTATTATTTTTCCATGAGAATTAAGATTTTCAAAACATTTAAATTCAAATCTTTTTTAAATTCAACAATTTATGAGAATATTATTATAAAACATGAAGAAAGTGATGATCATCACTTTCTTCATGTTTTATAATAATTAATGATGACCGAGTCATAATATAATTATTTTCTATATTGAGAAATATTTTTACTGTAAATTCTTTAAAATTATTTTCATTATTTCAATTCAATTATTATTTTCTAGAATTTTTAACTAAAATTCTTCTTTAAATCAATTATTTACAATCATTTTTTTTTAAAAAATAAGAGAATTTTCAAATGTATTTGTTTAGAAATCAATTTTACGAAATTTCATCAATTATTCGGAAATTCTTCCATTAATATATATTTGAAAATAAAAACTTGGAATAATTTCAATTAAACTTTTTGAAAAAAATTAATTCTACAGAATTGTTTAGTTAAAAATATGAAAAATTCAGATTTTCAAAGATTACAATTTCAGACTTTTTCAAAATTCAATTACTTCTAAAAATTCACGCTATGATGCTTTTAATATTCAATTATTATGTAAAATTTTAACTGAAATTTACTTTTAAATCAATTTCTATTAGAAAATTCTACGAGAATTCAATTATTTAAATACAAAAATAAATAATTTATATTGAATAATCGAATGTTTCTTAATATTAAATTCTCATAATGAATGTTATCAACAAATTTTTAAATAGTTAAATTCTTTCGACAAATTTAAATAAAATTCAAAAAAATAATTACATTTTTCGAGGTAATCGATTAAAATTGTAGTAAAAATAATTGAAATTCTGCGATGAGTTTGATTATTTATGAAAATAATGGAATTATTTGCGAAGAAATTTTAAATTAAATTGAAATCTTGCTGAGAATATTTATTAAAATTTTTGAAAATACATAATTAAATTTCTTCGGGGAACTTAATTAAAAATTTATTGAAAATATTTCAATTTTACTTCTCATAAAAAATGTAATCAAAATTAACTGAAATGATTTAAATACAAAAACAGATAAATTATTGAATAATTGAATGTTTCTTGATTTCGAATTCTTATAAAGAATTTTAGCAACAAATTTTCAAATAATTGAATTCTTTTCACAGATTTCAATAAAAATTTTTAAGAATAATTACATTTTTCGAGAAATTTGATTAAAATTGTATCGAAATAAAAGTATTGGAAATTCTGCAATGTGTTTTATTATTTATGAAAATAATTTGAAATCCTGTAAAAAAATCTTATTATATTTATTTATAATTGAATCATTGCGAAATTTATAAAACAAACTTGTAAATAATTGAATTATTGCGAATAAATTTTTTAAAAATTTGTAAATAATAGAATTTTGGTGAAATTATTTTATTATTTATGAAAATATTTAAACGTTTGCGTAGAATTTGAATAAAAATTTTTCTAAATAATTAAATTCTTTTGGAAAAATTTATTAAAATAGATATTGAATATCATTGAATTTCAGAAATTTTTCGCAAATAATTGAAATTTTGCGAAAAATTTTATTAAAATTGAAATTTATATTTGAAAATAATTGAAATTTTGATGAGAATTTCTATAAATTTTTTAATATAATTGAATTTCTGCAAAAAATTAATAATATCTTTATTTTTAATAATTAATTAAATATATATTTTAAAAAATTTAACTAATTTCCAAATAATTTAAATTTTGAAAATTTTTGCAAATATTTAAGTTCTTTAGAATTTCTAATAAAATTCATTCAAAATTGAAATTTTATAAAATTTGAAATTGAAATATTTTTTCATCTATTTATGAAAATTGTAAACGCAACTATTTTAAAATTTAATTAATTTTAAAATGTATAAATAAAATTATTCGATAAATAATTTCTAAGTTATAATTTTATGATAGTTCTTCAAGAATTAAGTTAAAAAAGGAAATTATTGTCAGAAATGGAAAAAATTGAAGGTTTTGTATCAGAATTTTTGTTTTTTCTAGAAAAAACTATTAATAATAATATTTTAATTATTTGAATGTTAATTAATTATTTTTCTAAAGGTCTGCATTCTGTTGAATGAACCACAATATAATTTATAAAATTCTTTACGATATTTATATTATTTAAATCATTAACATAAAAAGACCTGTTTATATTATGTTGTGGTGTTAATAATCTAAATCAAAAATAAAACTCACTGAATTCTATAACATTGAGTCTAAATTTTATAATTACACTTTGAAAAAGATTTCAATAAAAGAAAAACTTGTTTATCTTTGAATAGAAAAAGGTGAAAAAGGGGACAAATCGTCAAAAAAGGTGATAAAATTGAAATAAGGGGACAAAAGGGGAAAAGGAGACCAATTGTGATGCCTGCATAGTTATAAATTCGTTAAATTATTTCATGGATTTTTATATTTTGCTCAATTTTAAAAACTAACGTTAAGAATTAAGAAAATAAATGATTGTTGAAAGAATACTAAATTAATAGCGATAGAGGAAATTATACTATTGTTGGGGAATTTAAATGGAAAACGTGGTTAGAAATGTCGAATAAAAAAAAGTTTATTAAAAAAATAAGAGTTTGAATTAAAATGAAACATTCGAATTACTAAAATTAGTATTTCCTCACTTTGATGGGTGGTCTAATCAATAAAATAAACGACTAATGGATAATTAAAGGACAAAGGAAGCTGCATTGTTTATTATCATGGGCAAAACCGACGCGTGTAATAGAATATTCAAACACGAGTTATTGAGATCTAATATTGAATTACTTATAGTTAAATAATGATATTTACCTCCGTCTTTATCACCCATTTGTCTTTTTCTTGATTACAAGCTTCTAAAGTAGTTAATAATCGGCTGTCGAATAGATTCTGCCCGCCAAAAAGAAATTCTGAAGCCAAGAACCGTCAGACCGGCGTCGCGGCGCATTTACAATGAAATAAAGGCGCATTCACACGATAACGATAGAACTTCTCTTTTCTCAATTTTGTCCACTTTTCAACTAATGGTATCAAACTTGTCCAGATTTAAAAGTTCTTTTTTTAATTTTAAAAAAGTAACTTTCTTTCTAAAATAATTATTAATTATTGTCAACATTTACAAGAATTAGAAAAGAAAAAGCACTTTATTGTCTTGAATGAGAGAAAAGTTTACTTTTTCCCGGTGACCAAAGTTCAAGGACACTTGGATCTTTGGACACCTTGGACCTTGGATCAGATGTTGACCTTCACACATGTGTCATCACTTTCACACAGTTTCACTTGAATGAAAATCAAAATTTTCAACAATGTTACACGAAAAAAAGACGTCAATTTCCATAAATTTGTGAGTGAAAATTGTTATCTTGAATTTATATAAATGTAAAATTACGAAATGTCATTTGATAAAATGGACAAAAACACTTTTCTTATCGTGTTACAGTTGTGAACTCAGGGATTTTATAGGTTAACATTTGTTTATCGTCTCTCGTGAATTTATTATAATTTACAAAAATTATAAGAATATTGAGAAAAAAAACGAGCGAGATATTCGAAAATTGCTAATTGTGTCATCAAATGTTAATTTCTAAAAGAAATTCAAGGAGAAAAATTTTGAGGTTAGTTTCCATGCTCCAATTTTCTGTTTACATTTTGTTGTGATTTTGTTTTTAAGCACATTTTTTATTATTTTTACCAAATTTATAGAATTATTTTAGATTTTTAATTTAATTATTTCAATATTTTTTATTGAAATTAAAAATATTTTAACTCGACAGTAAATGTAAATTTACAGTATAATTAATTCTTGGTGATGCAATATATTTAAGTATAAAGTAATTTTTCTTTATTTTCATTATTGAAAAGAGTTTCAATTATTAACATTTAAATAATATTGGAATTTAAATATTTTTCTGCGAAAAACAAAGTTTTATTTTGACAATAACGAAGATGAATATTAATAAAAGAAAGTTTCTCTTTTAAATTATTCAAATTCCTAATTCAATGTCAATAGAAAATTAGAAATTTCATAATAGTTTTGATGAAATTAAAAACTGGTTTTTTAGGAAGAAAATAGCGATAGTTTCCTTTAATGAAGTAAATAATAGTTTTTTTAAATTTAAATTAAGAGAGAAAAAGTCTATAAATATTATTTAGATTTTAGGATTTCGATAATGTTATTGTCAAGGAGATTGTTTAAAGCCGCTGCTATCGGTACAATTGGTTTAGGAACTTTTGCATCGTTACGAGCGAACGAATATGATATTGGATCAATTGGAATTGTTCGATTGGGACGAGCGGCAGTTACAGTTTTTGTAATTGGCAATTATTATCAAAAACATCTCTATAAAGCAAAAGTTCTTAAAGGAACCGAAGAATATGAGACATTAAAATCGGAGGCTCATAAATTTGGTGCTCAAAAACTTTTGGAACTTTGTTGCGCCAATAAAGGAGTTTACATTAAGGTAAAATAATCTTTATTCTCCATTTTTCTTTTTTGTAAATAAAACTTTCAAATAAGGCAAAGAAATTGAAATAAAATAGAAATAGAAATAAAAATAAAAATAAAAATAGAAATAGAAATAGAAAAAGAAAAATAGAAATAAAAATTAAAATAGAAATAGAAAAATAAAAACCGAAAATATTTAAGGTTGGACAACACATTGGTGCTTTGGATTATCTTCTACCTCAGGAATATGTGACGAAATTGCGAATTTTACACAGTGCCGCGCCTCAATCATCATTTAATGATGTGCTAACGGTAATAAAAGAGGATTTCAAAAAAGATCCATACGAAATATTTGATTCAATTGAAAAAGATCCATTGGGCACAGCAAGTCTTGCACAAGTTCATAAAGCAATTCTCAAAAATGGAACATCCGTGGCAGTTAAAGTGCAACATCGTTCAGTTAAAACAAATGCCTATGTCGATGTTAAAACAATGGCAACATTGGTGAAAATTACGTCGTGGATTTTTCCCGATTTCAAATTCGATTGGCTCGTGGAGGAGACGCAGAAAAATATTCCCCGTGAATTAGATTTCACTCAGGAAGGCAGGAACGCCGAGAAACTCGAAAATCTCTTCAAAGATTATCATTGGCTAAAGGTTTTTGCTTTTTTTTTATAATTTTATATATATGTTAATTAATAATTTCAGGGTTGACTCAGATCAAGGAAAAAGTCAGCAATTTTTTCTAATACAAAACCTTCAATTTTTTCTATTTCTAACAATAATTTCTTTTTAAATAAATTAATTCTTGAAAATCTATCATAAAATTATTACTTAGAAATTATTTAATGAATAATTTTACTTACATATTTCAAAATTAACTGAATTTTAAGAGTTGCGTATACAATTTTCATAAATAGATGAAATGAACTTCAACATACATAAATAAATTAATATCAAAAGTTTTTAATATAAAATTTTATAAAATATTACCTTTTAATGAATTTAATTATAAATTTTAAACATCTTAGATTTTTGAAAAATTTTAATAATTAAAATTCTTCTGAAATTAGTTAAATTTGTTAATTATTAAAAATAATGGATTTATAGAAGAATTTAAGTTAAACCCCCCCCCCCAAAATTGAATTTTGGAGAAAGTACAAATGATTGGAGAAATTCAATTATTTTCAAAAGTAATAAAATTCTTAGCAAAAATTCAATTATGTTGAAATTTTTTTTAAAATTCTCGTCAAAATTTCAATTATCTATATACCTAAATAATAAAATTCTTTTCCGAAATTCAATTATTTTAAAAAACATTTAATAAAATTCTTGGCAAAATTTCAATTATTTTCAAAAATTTTCCCCCGTTCAATGATTTTCAATATCTACTGTTCTAATGAAATTTTCCAAAACAATTCAATTGTTTAAACAAAAATGTTGGAATTCAATTATTTACAAATTTTTTATAAATTTCTTCCCAACAATTTAATTATTTTAAAAAATAATAAAAATTTCATTGGAATTCAATTGTTAACAAGTTTTTTTTCTAAATTTCATCGCAATGATTCAATTATTTTCATTAATAATAAAATTCTTCTCAGGAATTCAATTATTTTTGATAATTTTAATAAAATTCTTAGCAACTATTCAATTTTTTTTCATAAATAACTAAATTCATCGGAGGATTTGAATTATTTTTAATACAATTTTAAAGGAATTGCTCAAAAAATGTAATTATTTTTAAAAATTTAATTTAAATTTCTCGAAAAAATCAATTATTTAAAAAAATGTTTTTTTTAATTTATTTGGAAGAATTCAGTTATTATTTTCAAAAATATTAGAATTTTTTTTACAAGATTTCAATTATTTTAAAATATTTTAATAAAATTGTTCGAAAGAAATCCATTATTTAAAATATAATAATTTTTTTTTGAAATAATTCAAATTTAATGTTAATAGATAAACAAATAAATAATTCGGATAACTTTTTTTATATTTAATAAAATTCTTCCCAAGAATTCAATTATTTACATAAATAATTCTTCCAAAGAATTCAATTATGTCGATAAAAAACAAAATTATTCCGAAAAATTCTATTATTTTGAGGCATTTTAATAAAATTCTTTGCAAAATTTAATTATTTTCATAAATAATAATATTCATCACAAGAATTCAATTATTTTTAAAAGTAATAAATTTCTTTTTGGAAATTCAATTATTTTTAAAAGTTATAAATTTCTTCTTGGAAATTTAATTATTTTAAAAAATTCTAATTAAATCGTTCCCAAGAATTCAAATATTTTCATAAATATTAAAATGTTTTTTAGGTTCTTAAAAATTTTATTAAAATGTGTGAAAATAATTTAATTATTTAAAAATTTGTTGATAGAATTCTTTATGAAAATTTAATTTCAAGAAACATTCAATTCATTTAATAATTTATTTATTTTGTATTTAAATTATTTCAATTAATTTTGGTTAAATTTTTTATGAGGAATTGAAATATTTTCAATAAATTTTTAATTAAATTCCTCGAAGAAATTCAATTAAGTAGTTTTAAAAATTTTAATGAAAATTCTTAGCAAGATTTCAATTATTTTCATAATTTGTAAAATTTTTGGCAAGAATTTAATTGTTTTAAAGAATTTTAATAAAATTCTTTGCAGAAATGCAATTATTTGAAAAATTTGACAATATATATTATTTATGAGAGTTGAATTATTTTTTTAATTAATAAAATTCTTTGTAGGAATTTAATTATTTTAAATAATTTCAATAAAAATCTTCTCCAAAATTTTATTATTTTACAAAATTTTAATAAAATTCTTTATAAGAAAGTAATTTAATTAAGTACTTTGAAAAAATTTAATTCTTTTCTTAAATAATAAAATTCTTCGTAGAAATTCAATTTTTTTGAATAATTTTGGTAAAATGTTTTATAATAATTCACTTATTTTTAATACAA
Source organism: Leptopilina heterotoma (assembly GCF_015476425.1). Taxonomy (NCBI): domain Eukaryota; kingdom Metazoa; phylum Arthropoda; class Insecta; order Hymenoptera; family Figitidae; genus Leptopilina; species Leptopilina heterotoma. The sequence goes on from NW_025111114.1 coordinate 5,086,208, forward strand.
TGTTGTCAAAAGAATTCAATTATTTAAAAATTTGTTTATAAAATTCTTTATGGGAATTGAATTTCAAGAAACACTCAATTATTCAATAAATTAATTACTTTCTTATTTAAATAATTAAATTCTCGTAGAATTTTTATATAAAAATTGATTATTTATAAATGAATTTTAGTTAAAATTTCGGATGACAATTGAATATTAAAAGCATTATAGTGTGAATTTTAAGAAATAATTGAATTTTGAAAAGATTTCAAATTAAAATCTTTAAAAATTAAAATTTTTTATACTTTTAACTCTTTTAACTAAAAATTCTGTAGAATTTATTTTTTTTGAAAATGTTTACTTGAATTTTTATTGGAATTATTTCAAGTTTTTATTTTCTAATTACAATTGAAGAATTTCCAAATTATCGATGAATTTTCGTAAAATTGAATTGTAAACAAATGTTTGAAAATTTTCAAAGATTTTTTTGAAAAATTATGAAAAATAATTGATTTAAAGAAGAATTTTAGTTATAAATTTGAGAAAATAATAATTGAATTGAAATTATGAAAATAATTTTGAAGAAATTACAGTAACAATATTCATATAATATAAAATAATGATTTTATCAATCGGTCATCTTTAATTATTATTAAACATGAAGAAATTGATCACTTCGAGTTGAAGACTCGGAGTGATTAATTTCTTCGTGTTTTATATTAAATATTCTTATAAGTTATTGAATTTCAAAAAAGTTTGCATTCGAATCTTTTGAAGAATTTTAATTCCTATGGAAAAATAATAATTAAATGTTTATTGAAAAAAGAAGTTGTTGATGTTTCCGAATAATTTTACTTGTAGAGAAATTCGCAAATAAAAATATAGAAAATTTGTTTAGTATCCAATCATTTTTAGAGTGAATCAGAATATTATTTGATGCCAGGGAAGAAGTGAAAATCTTTTGTCCGGAAATCAAGGGAAAAACAAAATTAAATTTTCGTAGCAATCCTGAATTTTGAATTTAAAGAAATGAATTTTTCAGATACCGAAAATTTATTGGGACATTTCTTCGTCCCGTGTGCTGACAATGGAATTCATGGAGGGTGGACAAATAAACGATGTCGATTATTTAAAGAAAAATGGAGTGAATTTTTTCGAAGTTACCAATAAATTAGGACGATTGTACAGTCACATGATTTTCATAACCGGCTTCGTTCATTCCGATCCACATCCAGGAAATATTCTCGTTAAAAAAAATGGTAGCGAAGCTGATATTATTCTTCTCGATCATGGATTGTACGCGGATTTAACGAACGAATTTCGTTGGGAATATTCGAAACTCTGGTTGGCAATTCTCGACGGTGACAAGGTGGGTACAATTTTCAAAAAAAAAAAAAAAAGTATTTTGAAAATAAAATCGTTTACTATAAAAAAATTAAAAATAAAATTTTCAATTTAAAGGACGCGATGAAAGAGCATTGCACAAAATTGGGTGTCGGTGATTTTTACGGTCTACTTTCTTGTATGGTTTCGGGCAGAACTTGGGACACAATAATTCACGGTGTACAAAAGAAGAAATATTCAAAGACAGAGAAGGAACTTTTTCAAAAGGAAATACCAAATTTATTACCGCAGATAAGTAATGTTTTGCAAAAAGTCGATAGACAAATGTTATTAATTTTAAAAACAAACGATCTTATTCGCTGTATTGAATATACATTGAATACACAATCGAGAATGAATGCATTCATGGAAATGTCAAAGTGTTGTGTCAAATCTGTTTATGGTGAAAAATTCAAATATTCTCAAACAAATTTGTCACGTTGTAAACTTTCATTTTCTGAACAATGGACACTATTTAAATTATCTCTTTACTATGTTTATCTAGGAGTTTTAAATTTCAATATTTTAAAGTGTGTCGATTCACTTCGAAACAAGGATTTTTATCCTATTTAACGAAAATTGATTTTAGATAATTATTTTGCAAATTAACAAAATTTCTATTAATTGACAATTTTCCTTTTATTAAGGATTTTCTCTTCAAAATCAGTTTTGTAAAAATAATATAATAATTTCTGTAAAAAAATGTAATTGCTCTCTTGGGTCAAATTCCCAAAAAAAGGAAAATATTGTCAAATTTTATAAATCGTAAATTTATTTTTCTGAAAATAATTCTATTTTACAAGGGTGAATGGTATTTTTGTATATTTTTTCCAGTCTATATTAAGTGTTAAATTTTTTCTTTATATTAGACTTGCAGATTTTTTTTTCTTCTTGTAAAAAGTTTGTTTTTGTATGCTGGATGAAAATTTAAATGGTTTAAAAGTTTTTTTTCCGATGAAAAAAAAAAATTAACTTGTACAAAGTATATAATTTTAGTGCAAGTCATTTTTTTGTGCCATGTTAATTTAAATATTATTAATTTTTATAAAATAGAAAATTTTGTCACAAAAATTGTAAATATTCTTCTACAGCGATGTTTTGTATAAAGAAAAATGAGGTGAACGAAAAACTTATTTTTAAGATGAAATAGAAAAGGAGAATAATGTTAAAAATAATGATTAAAATAATAATGTTATTTTTATTAATTGAAAAAAGTTTATTTACATTCTTTTCAAAAATTATATTAAACTAACGATTTCGACATATAGGGTCCATCTAATTCATAGCCTAGTTTCCGGTAATAATTCCTCGTTCCCACACCTGGAATTTCAAGTTTCATTTATAATTTCAAGTTCAATTAAAAATAAAAAAGATTTTTTAATTAAAAACTATACTATTTAATTTTAAATCAATTTTCTAATTTAATAAAACGTACCGGATATAACGGCAATTTTATTAGATCTGTGCTCAACTCTTGCAATTCTCTCCGCTTCTTCCATTAAAAGCATTCCAAATCCTTGATGTTGGAATTTTGTTGGATCACGAGCATTTACTGGTACGACACTTCCGTACACGTGTAATTCCCTTACTATTGAACATTTTTCCTTCAATTCCGGTCTAAGATAGTAAAAAAAATTGTAAACATTTTTCAGGGTTGCCACAAGTCAGAGAAATCAGGGAAAAGTCAGAGATTTTTTTATTAAATTACTGGAAAAAATTGAATTTTGGAGAAGTTACAAATGATTGCAGAAATTCAATTATTTTCAAAAGTAATAAAATTCTTCGCTAAAATTCAATTATTTTCAAAAGTTCAAAAAAAATTCTTGTCAAAATTCCAATTATCTTTAAAGATAATAAAATTCTTCTCCAAAATTCAATTATTTTTATATTAATGAGAATTCAATTTCAAGAAACATTCAATAATTTTTTTATTTTTGGATTTAAATTATTTCAATTAATTTTGATTACATTTTTTATGAGGAATTGAAATATTTTCAATAAAATTTTAATTAAATTCCTCGAAGAAATTTAATGATGTATTTTAAAAAATTTTAATAAAAATTCTCAGCAAGATTTCAATTTCATAATTTATAAAATTTTTGTCAAGAATTTAATTATTTTTAAGAATTTTAATAAAATTCTTTGTAGAAATTTAATTATTTGAAAAATTTGATAATATTATTTATGAGAATTGAATTATTTTTTTAATTAATAAAATTCTACCCAGGAATTTAATTATTTAAAATAATTTCAACAAAAATCTTCGCAAAAATTTTATTACTTTAAAATGTTCCAATAAAATTCTTTACATGAAAATAATTTGATTAAATACGTTGAAAAAATTTAATTCTTTTCGTAAATAATAAAATTCTTCTAATGAAATACAATTTTATTGAAAAATTTTGGTAAAATTCTCTAGAAGAATTCACTTATTTTTAATACAATGTTGTCAAAAGAATTCAATTATTTAAAAATTTGTTTATAAAATTCTTTATGAGAATTCAATTTCAAGAAACATTCAATTATTCAATAAATTAATTACTTTCATTTCGTATTTAGATAATTGAATTCTCGTAGAATTTTTTAATAATAATTGATTTTTAAAAATGAATTTTAGTTAAAATTTTATATAATGATTGAATATTAAAAGCATTAATTTGTAGAAATAATTGAATTTTGAAAAGGTTTTAAATTTAAATCTTTGAAAATTTGAATTTTTCATACTTTTAACTAAAAATTCTGTACAGAATTAGTTTTTTTGATAAAGTTTAATTGGATTTTTTTAAAATATTATTTAAAGTTTTTATTTTCTAAATATTTCATTGAAGAATTTTCGAATAATCGAAATGTCGTAAAGCTGAATTGTAAATGAATAGATTTGAAAATTTTCAAGGAACTTTTGCAAAAATTATTAAAAATAATATTGATAATTAAATTCTTTGGAAGAATTTTGATAAAATTGTATTAAAAAGTAATTGAAATTCTATGAAGAATTTTATTATTTACGAGAATTATTGAATTCTTGCAGCGAATTTTTATTACATTTTTTTTAAATAATTGAAATCTTGTGAAGAATTTTATTATTTATGAAAATAATTGAATTCTTGCGACGAATTTTATTATTTAGTAGAATAATTGAATTCTTGAAACAAATTTTAATACAATTTTTTTAAATAATTGAATTCTTTTGAGAAATTTTATTAAAATAGTAACTATTGAAAATATTTTAATTTCAGAGAAAAATTTCATTATTTGTGAAATGTAATTGAATTCTTGCAAAAATCGAATATTTTTACTTTTAGAGAAATTTGCAAATAAAAGTATTAGAAAAATTTTTTTTAATTAGGTATCTAATAATTTTTAGAGTGAATCAAAATATTCTTTAGGGTCAGGGAAATAGTTAAAATCAGTCAGGAAAAAGTCTGGAAATCAGGGAAAAACAAAATTAATTTTTTATGGCAATTCTGATTTTTTTTAAATTTCTTTTTTAAATGAAAAAAAAAAAATTGAATTAAAATATTTAATGGAATTATTGATAAAGAATTGTAAAGAATTGAATAAAAAGAAAACATACCTAAATGTTTCATTCGAACATTTTCGAAGTCTCAATAAACCAACTAAAATATCCTTTGTCGGATCCTCATAAGAGAGAAATGTCTCCCAACCATTGTTTGCGACATAATCTCTTCTAATTAATTCAACCTCATGGGGTTGAACTTTATTGTGTATTTCCTGAATTCCAACTTCCCTTGTGCGAACATCACGGCAATCGGTTCCAAAATCCTTCATTCTCGCGAGTGCCAATTCTCTCAGATTTCCATGCTCGACGCCAGAGCTGAAATTATTTTTCGAAAAAAAACATTTATTAAGAGAAAACAAATAAATAAACAAATGATTTGATTTAATCTAAATTAATTTAATTTAAATAAATAAATAATTTTCTGTTTGTACCTGACTAAAGGCATTGGTATATCGCGTTGAACACGATAAACACGAGTCCAGGGTGGAATTAATGCGAGAATTCGAGCGATTAAATCAACGAGAACACCTGGAGGATAACTTTTGTATCTTCCCGTTTTCCATAATTCATACAAACCCGTACCACGTATCACTAAAGTCGGATAAATCTTTAGACCATCGGCTCGAAAAGCGGGATTTGCGAAAAATTCCTGTAAATAAATAATTTGTCTTGGATTACAAAAATATTGTAGGGAAGAAATTAATTCCGTGTTAAATTGTAACTTACGACAAATTGTTCAATATCTCTTTCGATATCGACATTCGGTAAATCTGGCATCATGTGTGCAATCACTTTAAATCCAGCGTCTTTAGACAAATGAAAACTTTCACAAACAGCTCGCACAGTGTGACCACGATTTGAATCACGAGCTACGTCTTCATAAACTGATTGCACTCCAATTTCCAAGCGGGTGCAACTATTTTTTAAAAATAAACACAAATTAGTATTTTTTTTTTACTATTTTTAACAATTTTTCAGTACTTTTAGGTATTTTTCAAGATTTTAAACTATTTTCCAGTATTTCCAAGTATTTTTTAGGTCTTTTAAAAAATTTTGAATTGTTTTGAAGCATTTTTAGAAATTTCAGGCATCACAGTACCATTTTTCCTCAAAAAAGGTGAAAAGGGGAATTTTTTTCCTCAAAAAGGGGACAAAAATTTATTTGTTTATACAACTTGTACATATATATAATTTAAATTTTTTATCCCTAGCTTCTATAGATATTTTTAAAAATAATTCGTTTTTAATCAGAGTTGCCACAAAAATTTAATTTCGTTTTTCCCTGACTTTTCCCTGATTTCCAGACAAAGATTTGACTTTTTCCCTAAAGAATATTCTGCGATTCACTCTAAAAATGATTAGATACTCAAAAAAATGTTCTATTACATTTATTTATGAATTTCTTTAACTGTCAAATTATTCGAAAACAACAATAACTTCTTTTTTGAAAAAATATTTAATCATTATTGTTTTTCCATAGGAATTAAGATTTTCAAAACATTCGAATTCAAATCTTTTTGAAATTCAACAATTTACTCGGAGTTATCACTTTCTTCATGTTTTATAATAATTAAAGATGACTGAGTCATAATATAATTATTTTCTATATTGAGAAATGTTTTTACTGTAACTTCTTCAAAATTATTTTCATCATTTCAATTCAATTATTATTTTCTAGAATTTTTCACTAAAATTCTTCTTTAAATCAATTATTTACAATAATTTTTTTAAAAATTCAAAGAATTTTCAAATGTATTTGTTTACAATTCAATTTTACGAAATTTCATCAATTATTCGGAAATTCTTCAATTAATATATATTTGAAAATAAAAACTTCGAATAATTTCAATTAAACTTTTTGAAAAAAATTAATTCTACAGAATTGTTAGTTAAAAATATGAAAAATTCAGATTTTCAAAGATTTCAATTAGAAACTTTTTCAAAATTCATTTACTTCTAAAAATTCACGCTATAATGCTTTTAATATTCAATTATTATGTAAAATTTTAACTAAAATTCATTTCTAAATTATTTTCTAATAGAAAATTCTACGAGAATTCAATTATTCAAATACAAAAAAAAGTATTGAATAATCGAATGTTTCTTAATATTAAATTCTCATAATGAATGTTATCAACAAATTTTTTAATAATTTAATTCTTTCGTCGAATTTAAATAAAATTTTTAAAAATAATTACATTTTTCGAGGTATTCGATTAAAATTGTGGTAAAAATAATTGAACCTCTGCGATGAATTTGATTATTTATGAAAATAATGGAACTATTGCGAAGAAATTTATAAAATTATTTAATTATTCTAATAAATTATTTTATTATTTATGAAAATAATTAAACATTTGCGTAGAATTTTAATAAAATTTTCTTAAATAATTGAATTCTTTTGGAAAAATTTATTGAAGTAGATATTGAATATCATTGAATTTCGGAAAATTTTTGCAAATAATTGAAATTTTCCCAAGAATTTTATTAAAATTGAAATTTATTTTTGAAAATAATTGAATTTCGAAGAATTTTATTATTTATAAAGAGAATTGAAATTTTGTAGAGAATTTCTTTAAATTTTTTAATATAATTGAATTTCTGAGAAAAATTTTATTAATTTTGAAAATAATTGAATTTTTACATTCATTTGAAACTTCTCGAAAATTCAAATTTTTTTTAGTGTTTTTAACTAAAATGCCTCGTTAATTTCTTTATTTTGAATATTTAATTAAATATACATATCTATTTAAAAATTTAACTAATTTCAGAATAATATAATTTTTGAAAATTTTTGCAAAAATTTAATTACTTTAAAATAGATAATAATAAAAAATTCTAATAAAATTAATTAAAAATTGAAATTCTATAAAATTTGAAATTAAAATGTTTTGACGTTCATCTATTTATGAAAATTGTAAACGCAACTATTTTAAAATTCAATTAATTTTGAAATGTATAAATAAAATTATTCATTAAATAATTTCTAAGTTATAATTTTATGATAGTTCTTCAAGAATTAAGTTAAAAAAGGAAATTATTGTCAGAAATGGAAAAAATTGAAGGTTTTGTATTAGAATTTTTGTTTTTTCTAGATTAAACTATTAATAATAATATTTTAATTATTTGAATGTTAATTAATTATTTTTCTAAAGGTCTGCATTCTGTTGAATGAACCACCTTATAATTTATAAAATTCTTTACGATATCTATATTATTTAAATCATTAACATAAAAAGACTTATTTATATTATGTTGTGGTGTTAATAATCTGAATCAAAAATAAAACTCACTGAATTCTATAACATTGAGTCTAAATTTTATAATTACACTTTGAAAAAGATTTCAAAAAAAAAGTAAAACTTGTTTATCTTTGATTATAAAAAGGTGAAAAAGGGGACAAATCGTCAAAAAAAAGGTGATGAAATTGAAATAAGGGAACAAAAGGGGGAAAAGGGGACCAACTGTGATGCCTGACAGCATTTTTAAAAATTTTGAAGTATTTTTAGTTATTTTTAGACATTTTGAATTGTTATGTATAGTAATCGTGAAAAATATTATTACCCATAATTCAACATGTCTGACAAATGTTTTTTGAGACAATAATCGGGTCGTGTTTCAATTGTTATTCCAATGCATTTTGTTCGACTGCGTTCTGAATATTTAACAGCCTCGGCGACATTACTGCTCACGTGTCCTGAGAGAGCATCGTGTAAATTTCTAATGAAGTAATCCCTGTAATCTTCTGGCAAGGACATGAAAGTTCCACCCATTACGATAAACTCAACTTTATCAACACTGTGTCCCAATTGTTTTAACTGAATAACAAAAAAAAATTAAACAATCTTCTATATTAATAATCGCTGTGTTCCGGCAATCTGTTCACAGCAGTTCGCACTTTGAAGTTAGTTATTGTTTGATTATTTGTTTCTTAACTTTTTAAATAATTTTTCATTTTAAATATTTTCAATTTTAAAATTAAAATATATTGAAAATTATCAAATTGTTCGAAAGAATTTTATCAAAAAATTTGATAATAATAGAATTCCTTCGAAGAATTTTATTATTTAGGAAAATAATTGAATTCTCGTGAAGAATTTTGTTCAAATTTTTGAAAATTCCAACTAAATTCTTTTTGAAGAATTTCTTTGAATTTTTTTTTTTAAATAAATCGTGTTTGTTAATAATTGAAATTAAACATTTAATTATTGAATTTTATTAAAATTTTATTAAAATTCGAAATACCTATTTAAGTAAAATTATTCATTAAATAATTTCTAAGTAATAATTTTATGATAGTTCTTTAAGAATTAAGTTATTTAAAAATAAATTATTGTCAGAAATAGAAAAAATTGAAGATTTTATATTAGAATTCGTGGTAATTTCATAGTTCATGAGGCAAATAAAAAATCCCCCACCTGTTCAACTCGATGTCTAGTTTGTAAGAAAGGATTATATCGAGCTCGAATTGCTCGCATTGACGTTGGCTCATATCCAGTATAGGATTGTGTCGAATATTCAAAGTCAGAATCCGGACCACCAGGACAATAAACGCAAATATTTCCCGTCATGTTTATGTGAGGACATCTGTGTGGTTTACACATTACAGCGACAACTGCTATCTAAAAACAAAATTAAACATTTAAACGATTTAAACAAAAATATAAAATCAAAATAACAAAATAGAAATTTAATTTTATAAACTCACACCACTGGCAGTTCGCACTGGTTTTGCTTTTAATTTTGGCAAAAGAATCTTTTTATAATCCGCAGGAACAGCAGCTATAATTTCAACAAGTCTTGGCGATGAGTCTAATCCATATTTCGATGATATTCGAGCTTTTAATTTATTTAAATCCACATCTCGTTGTTGCTCGTGTGCAAGTAATAATTCATGAATTATTTCTCCAATTGTCATCATATGACGTTCTGCCTTGCTCTCGGCAAAGTCTAAACAATAATAATGAATTAACACAATCCAAGGCTTCACATTGCCCCTAAAAAGTATTTTGGGGGAAATAGGGGACTGAAAATTAAAAAATAGGGGACTTTTAGGGGACCATAAAAATTGGTTAAATAAAGATAAAAATATAATTTATTTATACAGGGTTGCCACAAAAATTTAACTTTATTTTTCCCTCACTTTTCCCTGATTTCCAAACACAACTTTCACTTTTTCCCTGACCCTAAAGAATATTCTGATTCACTCTCAAAATTATTAGATACTCAAAAAAATGTTTTATTAAATTTATTTACAAATTTCTTCAAAAGTTTTCTTCGAAAACATCAATAGTTTTATTTTAAATAAATATTTAATCATTTTTTTGCATTGGAATTAAGATGTTAAAAAATTTTTAATTCAAACCTTTTCAAATTGAACAACTCATAAGAATATTATTATAAAACATAAAGAAATAATTAAAGATGACCGACTGACAAAATCATTAGTTTATTATTATAAGAATATTGTTACTGTAATTTCTTCAAAATTATTCCTATCATTTCAATTCAATTAACATTTTCTAGAATTTTTAACTAAAATTCTACTTTAAATCAATAACATAAATTATTATTCAATTAAACTTTTTCAAAAAAATTAATTCTACAGAATTGTTAGTTAAAAGTACGAAAAACAATTGTAATTTAATTCTACGAGAAATCAATTATTTAAAAACAAAAATAAATAATATTGAATGTTTCTTAAAATTTAATTTTTACGAAGAATTGTATTAACAACTTTTGAAAATGTTTAATTTCTTTTAAGGAATTTAATTAAAATTTTAATGGAATTTATTCTATTAAAGAATTTTATAACAATTTTTGAAAATAATTGAAAACTTTTTAAAGAATTTTATTAAATTTTTTAAAACTAATTGAATTCCTGAGAAGAATTTAAATAATAATTGTTGAAAACAATTGAATTCATGAGAAGAATTTTTAAAAAATTTTTGAAAATAATTGACTTCTTGAGAAAAATTTTAAAAAAATTTTTGACAATAATTTAAAGAATTTCCCTATCTATTTATAAATATAATTTACTTCTTGACGAGAATTTTAAAAAAATGTTGAAAATAATTTAATTTCTGCAAAGTATTTTATTACTTTTCAAAAGAATTAAATTCTTGTGATGAATATTGATATTTATCAAAATAATTGAATTTTGGAAAAGAATTTTAATAAAATTCCTTAGAATAATTGATTTTATGGGAAGAATTTATGCGATTTTGTTGTTTATCAAGCTAATTGAATTCTTTCGCAAAAGTACTTAAAAATTTTTGAAAATAATTGATTTTCTGCGACGAATTAAATGTTATTTATGAAAATATTTGAATTATTGCAACGAACTATATAGTTTAATTGAATGTTTCTTAACATTTAATTCTTTCCTCAAGTTTGAATAAAATTTTTAATAATAATTGCATTTTTTAAGGAATTTATTTAAAATTGTATTAAAAATATTTGAAATTCTGCGATGAAAATAATTGAATTCGTAAATGAAATTTTATTATTTGTGAAAATAATTGAAACTTTTAAAATTTGTATCAACAAGTTTTTTTTATAATTAAATCTATTGATAAATTTTATGAAAATAGTAAATATTTAAAAACATTGAATTGCGAAAAACTTTTAAAAATAATTGAAATGTTGCAAAGAATTTTATTTAAATTTTTGAAAATAATTGAATTTTTGGCGAAAAAATTTGCTATTTATAAAAATAATTGAATTCGTACAAAGTATATTATTAAATTTTGTTTAAATAATTGAAATTTTGACAAGAATTTAATTAAAATTTTTGACAATAATTGAATTCTTGAGAAGAATTTTGATATTTATCAAAATAATTGAATTTTGGAAAAGAATTTCATTAAAAATCCTTAAAATAATTGATTTTATGGGGAGAATTTTTTGGTTATCAAGATAATTGAATTTTTTTGCAGAATTACTTAAAAATTATTGAAAATAATTGATTTCCTGCGACGAAAAAAATAGGGTACGTTTATAGGGGCCAAAATTAAAAAAAGGGGACTTTTAGGGAAATAGGGGACAGACCGTGAAGCCTGCAATCCTTTTAAACATAGGTATAGAATTAATATTTTAAATTAATAATAAAAATTAATAAAAAATAATATGTCAAAATAGTTATGAGGTTATGTTGACTTTATGAAATATGCAAAAGATTTTCTTAATTCCAGATAAATTTATTAAATATTAAAAAATATTGTAATATTTATATATAAAAAAACTCTTGTTCTATATAATTCCTATTTTTATAATCTTTAAAATGATTGAAATAAAAAACATTCGAAAAAGAGGTTATGTATTCAATTGAATGTAGAAAGTTGCGGATTATTTCAGTTGATATTAATAAAAAATTACAAGTATAGATAAATTACAATTAAAATTACCTTTTGGTTTTTTCACCATAATGGTAACTTAAAAGCTAGTCGAATAAAATGATAAATAAACAATAATAAACACGTTTACTGTTTATTTGACGACTTCTGTAGTCTACTCGAGTGAATATAGCTGATTACAATTGGACAAAACTTCTAAAGTCTATAGTGCATAAAGGCGCGTTCACACATTGGCTTTGCAGTAGTGATGGGATATCGAAAAAATTTGATATCGATATTACGCTTATCGATATTGCATCTGTAATATCGATATTTAAAAATATATCGTTATCGAAAATAAATATCGATATATCGTAAAAACGATATCGCGCATGCGCAGAACTCTAAGAAATTTTTGAATGTGTATTTGATATTATTAATAATTATTTATTTAATATTATTTTTCAATAAATATAAAGAACGTAAATAAATTAAGTCACTTTCTTTTTAAAGAAAAAAATAAAAAAATTTTAGAATAGGAAAATAAGGTTTTTATATTAATGTATATTTTATAGATATAATATATAAAGAAAACGTTTAATTATTAATTAATGAACATAGAAAATTTAATTTAAGTATATAAAGACTGTTTATTTGTAATAACCGAAATAAATAAAAACAAACTTTATATTTTTATGTAAACAAAATGATGACCTTTAATGCTTTAAAAATGACAGCTTTCAATAAAACTTTCGAACTTGCATATATTCAAAGAACAGGGATAACAATCATAACCTCAAAATTTACATTATTTTTACCACATAAAGGCCAACGCAGAATAGATCTTTAACCGGAACCGTAATCGTAACCGAAAGCATAGAATGGGTTAGAGAAGGATAAACAATATACCTTTCCTTCTTTAACTTATTCTAACCGTTACGCTTACGATTATTAAAGATTTTATTCTGCGTTGGCCTAAAAATCAATGTAAAAAATGGTTTAAAAGTTTTGTTTACGTTATAAATATTTTATAATATAAGAGTTTTATAATTAGGTACTTATATTTAGTACTTCTTAATAGTTACTTAATTTCTTAATTAAAAAAAAACTCAAAACGTGTGACACATCGTGTGGTCGTTACGCGGTTGCGCGCTAGAATTATCGATATTAAAAATTTTATCGATAACGGTAACAATATATCAAAACGTTAATATCGATATTAAAATATCGATTATCGTGACATAGATATCGATATGTTCCGATATTTAATATCGATATCCCATCACTACTTTGCAGAGCACTTTGAAGTACTTTGTTTTGACACTTTCTGATTGGCCTATAATATTTCACCATCCAATGAAAATGCGATACCTGGTGATTGTTATCGATTCTTTGTCCAATCAGATTTAAAAGTAAATGGAAGTCTCCCAACCCTGTCTAATTGCATTTGTTTGTTTACATCGTTTACATTGAATTTTAAGTTTCAAATCTCATTGTTTTTTAATTAAATACTTAAAATCCTTTAAATGTTAGTAAAGAAAATTATTAAAGGAATATTAGGCTAGAAAGTATGCGTAATAATTTTTATAGATAGAAATTGAAAACTATGTTAAAATCATTCAGATCTTTAATATTCTGCGACTTTGTGTTGATTTAGAGGTTATGTTTATCTAACGGAGAAAATTGTGCGTGAATTTTCTCATTAAATTTGAAATATATCTTTTTATTTTCAATCTTTTCAATTATGTCTATTAATTATGGATTTTGTGATCTGTGCATCAATTATGCTAATGACGATAAAAAACGTTTACGTGAGCTGTTATTAAAAGTTTATTCCAGTACGTTATATTTTTATATTCCCAAAATTTATTGAAATATTATTATTATTATATTATTTATATTTATTTTTTATATTAATTAACAAATTGTTGACTAATTTAGAAGATTAATTTTATATAAAAACAATAAATTTAATTGTCTTTCGACAGTGGGCTATGAAACAGTTGCAATAAACAGAAATGTAGACGAAAGTATTTTTGAAACGGAAAAGAAAAAAAAGAAGAAAGGTTTTTCAAACGAACCGACTGTTTGTCCTCTACCAGAACCTTTGGAAATTGAAGATCTTATTGAAGAATTTAGGGGAAAATTGAATATATTATCGAGAATAACATTTTCTTATTCTGATCCTGTCAGAACGCATTCTTTGGTTCGTTTCAATTTATTGTTTCTATTTTTTATTGTTTTAAAATAAACAACTTTTTTAAAATAGAAAACTTTTAGATAAAAGAAAAACTTATTTATAAAATTCTCTTCTTTCAGAATCAATCAGCAATTCTAAAAAAATACAATATATTTGCCGTACTACCAAAGAATAAAAATGCCTTTCAAGTAAATTATAATTTTTCTTATAAATATTTCTTTTTATGAGTAAATTTTTAATAAATAAAAATGAAATTCATCTTTTTTTATAGCACGCATGTTCGCAACTTAATACCGATATAATAACCGTGAATCCAACAAATATAGGATGGAAATTTACCAGAAAATTATATATGCAAGCAATTGAGAGGGGATTACATTTTGAAATTAAATATTCCGAAATAATTCAATCGAAGACTCGTAAATTTGCCATGAATTACTGTTATTTACTGTATACGTTTGGCAAAAGCAAGGTTTGCTTAAAAACTTACTTTTTTCATTATTTTAAAGTCTTAGAATTAAAAAATCTTTTTTTCGTTTTTTTTCCACAGAAAGTAATAATATCCAGTGGAACTGATGATGTGAATTTAATTCGAAATCCTTACGATATAATAGCATTGTATCCTTTAATATTATATTTTTCTATTAATTTATTTTCAAAAACTAAAATCCTCAATAATTTTTACATTATTTTTAAAAAATAAAATCCTTAATAAATAATTAGAGCGGCAGTTTTAGGATTAAACGAAGTAAAAGCAAAGGCTTCAATTTTGTCCCAGAGTCAGCAGGCAATTTTAAAATCTCGTATGTATTTTTCATTCTTTTCAATTTCTTAATTTACTTTCTATTTATTGGAAATCTTAGAGATTATTAATTTTCAGAAGCAAGAATTTATGGAAAATCTATTTTTACAATAAAAGTGGTACAAAACGAAAATTGTAGTGAAGATGAGGATGAAGAAGAAGAAGAAGAAGACGAAGAAGATATGGAAGAGGATATGGAAGAAGATTATGAGGAAAGTGTAATTAAAAAAATGAAATTGTAAATATAGGATTGCCACAAAAAATTAATTTTGTTTTTCCCTGACTTCGACTCGGAGTCATCGATTTCCTCATGTTTTATAATAAATTTAAGATGACAGAGTGATAAAATCATTATTTTATATCATAAGAATATTGTAACAATAAATTCAAATTTTCAAAGATTTTAATTTGAACCCTTTTCAAAATTAAATTATTTCTAAAAATTCACACTAGAATTCTTTTAATTTTCAATTATAATTTAAAATTTTAAGTGATATTCATTTTTTAATCAATTATTATTAGAAAATTTTTCGAGAATTCAATTATTTAAATAAAAAAATAAATAATTTATTCAATAATTGAATATTTCTAAAAATTGAATTTTTATGAAGAATTTTATCAAAATTTTGAAAAATAATTGAATTGTTTCCAAGAATTTATTTGAAGTTTAGAAAATAATTGAATTCTTTTGAAAAATTTTATTAAATAAATTATTTATTAAATAATTGAATTCTTGCGAAGAATTTTACTATATTTATAAAAATAATTGAATTCTTCCGAAAAATGTGTTTAAAATTTTTGAAAATAATTAATTTACTTCTAAAAACTTTATTGAAATTGTAATATAAATAATTGAAATTTTGCGATAAGTTTTGTTTTTTTATAAAAATAATTGAATTCTTGCAACGAATTTTATTAGTGAAAATAATTGAATTCCGGAGAAAAATATGATTATTTATGAAAATAATTAATTACTCGTGAAGAATTTCATTCAATTTTTTTTAATTAATTGAATTTTTCAAAATTTTTTAAAACTTTTGAAAAATAATTAAATTCTATTTAATTTAAGAAATTTCATTAAAAAATTGAAAATAATTGAAATCTGACAATGAATTAATAAAAAAATTTTTTTTTAATAATTGAATTCCTGTGAAAATGTTTATTTTTGAAATGAATTGAATTCTTGGGAAGAATTTTATTAAAATTTCATAAATAATTGAATTGCTTGGAAGAATTTTATTTTCTAAGAAAATAAATGAAATGTTTCGAAGATTTTTACAAACATTTTTGACAATAATTGTATTCCTAGGAGGAATTTTTTATTTTACGAAAATAATTTTATTTTACGACCCATTTTATTACAATTTTCCAAATTTATAAAGCATTTTATTTAAATTTTTTTGAATTAATTGAATTCTCAAGAAAAATTTTATTATTTATGAAAATAATTGATTTTCAGCGAAGAGTTTTATTCAAATTTTTTTAAATAATTAAATTCCTATTAAAAAAATGCATTATTTGTGAAAATAATTGAATTCTTCAGAAGAATTGTATTGAAAATAATTAAATTGTACAGGAAGATTTTATTAAAATTGAAATTTTATTAACTAAATCTTGTAAAGAATTTTGTCAAATTTTTTTTAAATTAGATTTTTTTAAAGATTTTTTTTTAATTTTTTCGAAATAATTGAATTTCTGAGAACCATTTTTTCAATTTTTTTTAATATATTTGAATTCTTTGGAGAAACTTCAGTAAAAAATGAAAAATAATTGAATTGGTGGGAAGAAATTAAAAAAAAATAGTTAAGTAATTGAATTCCTGTAAAATTTTTATTTTTTGTTTAAATAATAGAATTCTGTTCGAAAATTCTATTAAAATAGTAGATATTAAAAATAATTGAAATGAGGAAAATTTTTGGAAAATAATTGATTCTTGTCAATTGCATAGTTTGAGGCAAACAAAAAAGACACAAAAATTCAGAATTTTCTTATAAATTCTAAAAATTTAATTTTTTTCATTACTTTTCAAAATTTCTGACTTTTTCCTGATTTACCTGACAAATTCTAATTTCCCTGAATTCCCTGACTTGTGCCAATCCTGAAATACTTTTTTTGGCACAAAAAAAGTATGAGTAAATAATATTTCCGCAGGGAAATAATTTTATTTAAAAACAGTTTTTTTTTAAATTTCAATTTTTTGAAAAGAAGGTAATTGCTTATTGTAAAAACAACAAATATTAGTCACAAATCTCTTTTTATTGCAAAAGAAAAAAAAATATTCAGACAATGTGGCTCAAAGTTTAACAATTAAATTGAAACTCGTTTCACTCACAAGTAACGCAGAAAATTTTCAATACGATTTTGAAAAACTTTTGTTTCGTGACTTTTTTTTTGTTAGTGAAAGGATTAATATATATCTTTGGTTTTTAAAATTAAGATACAAATTGCAATATCTAATTCGTCAATTCAAAGTACAAAGTCTCGGGTTTACGCATTTATATGAAAAATGGTAACGGTATTTATTTTCTAGCAAACCTAAGCAGTAGATGTCACTCGTATATTTAAATATTACACGTATACAACTACTTTTTTTTTCTTTTTTTTTTTTTATTAATTTCGTTTTCGTATAATTCTTCGCGAATCATTTATTATTTTCTTTTCGATTACAATTTTTATATTTATTTAGTTTTTAGACTTAATATACGATTCAAAAACACTTACTACTTGGTTATATAGATAAAACAAAAATTCAAAGAATAATTTTACATTCATTTTTTTTCTTCTTTTTTTTTTCTTTGAATAATACAGTAATTTAAATTTGACTCCCTATGTGAAGTCAGGAGAGTTACTAATTTTCTGAATCACGACACTCCCTAGCTAATAAATGTAGTTTTTTTTCAATTATTAAAAATCGAAAATTTTTCAGGACTTTGTACTAGACTATGAAATACGAAGTAGATGCTTTTTTCTAACATATAGAGAATATTAAATTGATATTTTACATATTTCCTTTTTTTCTCTCAAGGATTTGTTTTTTTTTCTATTTTTCACTATTATTATATTTTCATGAATAAAGAAAACATTTTTGGAAACTATTTTTCAAAAATTTCTAAAATTTCTAAAGATAGTTTTCAAATTAATTTTTTGAAAATTAGTTCTTTCAAATAAAATATAATAAATAGTGGAAAATATTTAACGCAGAGTCAATAAGTGAAATTGCGTCTATTATCTAAAACACCAAGGGAACTTAGCTCATTTTTTTTCGGAAGAGGTAATTTTTTAATTTAGAGATGTTTAGTATCAAAACATCGGTTTTTTTCAGTCTTAGGAATAGGAAGCATTTTCTCATTATGTTTAAAATTTCTGGTAAGTCCAGAAATTGAGGCGCTAGGAGGCATTCTTTTTTCTTCTTTTCTTTCTTTTTTTTTTAACAAATTTTGCTCAATTTCTATTTATTATTGAAAAGTTTAATAAGCGCTTTTCATTATTAAAAGACACAAATTGTTATTATTATTATTATTTTTATTATTATTAATGAATTAAAATTAATTGTTTCACTTATGGTTCAGCCCAGTCTCTAAAACATTTCTCTTCTTTTTAAATTCGACATTAGAAAAATATTATTCAAAACTTTTTACTATTTTAAAAATCACTAATACAAAAATTTTGAAGAACTTTTGGCAATTATCACATAATTATTAATAAGATTTAAAGAATTTCAATTAAGTTTTTTTGTAAAATATTTTTTTAAAAAATAATTCTCAGATTTAATTTAAATCAATGGAAATTAAATTTAAAAATATTAAAATATATTTTTTGGAAAAAATTATAGTCTGCAATAATTGTAGATTTTTCTTATTTATAATTTTTTTTCGAATAAATTAAACACTTATTAGGTTTTAAAAAAAAACCATCAAAGCTTATTTTAAATAAGGAACTAGATAAAAAAGAATTAAATAGAAAGCAGGTAAAAATTAATAAAAAGATGCACAAATGTTTAAAAAAATTTCTTAAAAAGATAAGAAATATTCATTTATCAGTCTCTGGAAATTAAAATAAATTGTAAATTTATTTATTGACTTTTAATTCTATAAAAAAATTTACATTCGTTTCATTTACAAAATTTTTTTCTAGAGACTAAGAAACGAATTATTTACAATTAGAAATTGAATTTAAATTTTAAAAAATCATTTTTAGGTAAAGTGTGCAAAATTTCTAGAAATATTTTTCTTACATGCTCTCTCTTGATAATATTTACTTTCATCGATGGATTTATATTGATAAATAATTACACAAACACTATCATCTCCGGGGAATATAATTATTTTCTACTCTCTAAAAAATACCAAACTTTGTATCGAGCTAAATTTATTAAATATTTTTGCCATCGTTTACTTTCTTTCTTTCTCTATCATTCACTCTCATTCTCTCCCACATTCTCAATTTGTCATTATTTCCTTTCACTCTCAATACTCTCACAAGAATGTTTATTTTGTATTATCGATTTTTTCATCTATAGAATCGATATTCATAAATAAACAGCTTGTTACAAATTAGCAATTAAAAAAAAATCGTCTATTAAATTTTCAATATAAGTGAAATATAAGAAATCACTTGAAAACTAGACGTACGATTTTATTCACTAAAGGAATTTCTAAAATGTTGACTGTAATTCTATGAAGAGTGTATTATACATTATTATCTAAAAATCAACCAAGAGCCGTGCGATTGATTTTTACAGACAAATTTACAAATTGCGATTATCAAGCAGGAGAATTAAGTCAATCATTTTTAGTCCCTATTAAAAATTGAACATTCGAAAATTTTCAAAAACATTCTTTTTTCGAAAAGTTCTTTTTTTTCTTTAAAAACTGTTGGAAAATAAATTAATTCCTAACTTGCAAATGGAATAAATATCATACAAAAAAAAAAATGTTTCTAATTACAAAAATTTACATAAAAAATATTTTCAATTAAAAATAATGAATGCAATTAAAAATAAATTTCTGTTTATGCTCTGCTGGGACTTTCGAATGATAAAAACTTAAATCTTACACAAAAAAAAAATTTCCAGGCAAATCTCGTTGACCTGAAGGCAAAAAAAAAACAAAAAAAAAACTTCCAATCATACAATTTGTGAGAATTCCTCTTTTTTTATCAATAATCACAAAGAAATATCAATTAAAATCACATGCCAACAAGAAATTACCTTAAGGAAAAAAAGGTAAGACGTTCTTATTTACAAAAATTTATAAATACAGCGTTATCAATGGCATTGAAAACAAAAAAGTTTAGAAATATTATATGGCATTAAACTACTTGTACTTTGGTATTTGCCCGTAAAAACGGGTCACACATTCAATTTTGATCTTTCCCTCATTTTCTTTCAAATTTCAAAAACACCAAGAAATATCTAAAATGACACAAGCCAAACAAAAAGTCTTTTAGAAATTTCACGCCAAATTTTTTTTTTTTGGGAATTAAGGAAAAAATTGAAAGATTCTATTGGTTGTGCAAAAAAAGAAACAAATATCCCAAGATCTTAAAAAAAATGAAACAAAACAAAAAATGTTGATTTAGTTCAGATATCACATTTCTTATCGAAGTTATTAAACAATTATGATTGAATCAATTTTTTTTCTTGTTTTGTTTGGAAAAAAAAAATTCAGGCTCTTCTTTTCTTTTTTCAAAAAATACGTATTCACTTAAATAATATCAGTCCTGTTTGAAAACATTCCATAATTTTCGTTTTTTTTTTCTAGTTTTCAAACTGCTTTCCCTGTTTTTTTTTCTCTCTTTTCCAGATTTCTCGAAATAAAATTTCAGGAAAAATTTAAAAACTTCTATGACAATGACATTAATTTTTTCATTATGACTGATTTCTTTCCTTTTTGTTTGTTTGTTTGTTTTTTTCGTGAAAATCTATACTAATCTAAGCTCTACTAAAAAAAAGAGATTTTTTACAAGCAAAGTACAAAGACCAGAAAGAAAAATCATTCTTAATATAGATTAATTCGCCATTTCATACGTGGCACTGATTGGCAAGTATAGTATGTAATTAATGGCGATTGGAAATTCGTCATTAGATTAGCACAATGATTTTCAAATATTTTCAAACACAGAGAAAAAATGTTCTTGAGGGAATATATTTTTTTTTTTGTCTTCCCCGTCATATCACTCTAAGAACATAACTAAGTTTCTTAATTATTACTTTTTTTTTCTTGGGATTTTGCTCAATATATTCATTTTATATTCACCTAAAATTGCACTGACCACTTTGATTAACCTGAGCGTTTTCTGATATCTTTGTCTGATCATTGGTATCAGACATGGGATCATCGCCATTTGTTAGAACGCGACCTGGCGATGGACTATCTACAGTTTGAAATGAAAAACTCGGCGAATCCGCGCTTGATAATGATTCTGGCGTTCCCACCGAACTTATGGTCCCTGGAAGTGGACTTGCCATTGTTTCTAATCTGTAATAATTGATAAAATTATTAATTAATTGATTTTCGTATTTTTAAATTTAACAAATTTTGACAAAAAATTTCAATATTTTTGTTATTTGAAAATAAGAAATTTTTGACGCAATTCTTCGAAAGAATTCAATTCTTTTTATCTTGATAAGTAACAAAAATATTTTCAGAAATTTTATTAAAATTCTTTGCGAAATTCAATTATTTTCATAAATAACAATACTCATAAAAAAAATCAATTATTTTCACAAATAATAAAATTTTTCACTGGAATTCAATTATTTTTAATACAATTTCAATAAATTTTCTGGAAATAAATTAATTATTTTCAAAAATTTTAATCACATTTTTCGGGAGAATTCAATTATTTTTATAAATAGTAAAATTTTTTATAGGAATTCAATTATTTTCAATACAATTTTAACAAAATTTCATGAAAGAATTCAATTATTTTCTAAAATTTGAATAAATCAATCTGTTTTTTTTAAATATTGTTTTATTTAAAGTTACTTAAAAAATTACTTAATTTTCAAAACCTTTAATAAATTTCTTGAAAAATATTCAATTATCTTTTTTAAAACTTAAGAAATCTCAATTATAATTCCAAAATTCATTTATTTAAAAAATAATTAAATTCTAAAATTGAGTTCATCTCAAAAATTCAATAATTTCTACAATTTTCTGTAAAAATTATTTTAAAAATTCAATTCTTTTCCAAATTTTTTAGAAATTTCTTGTAAAATATTAAATTATATTCCATAAAAATTAGAAAATGAAACAATTTGTTTATAAAAATTTCATTATGTCAATTTTTTAATAAAATTCTTGAAAAATTAAATTTCTTTTTGTAGAATTTAAAAACTAATTTTCCAAAATTTTAAATACAATTTCTTTAAAGAATTCAACTATATTCAAAAATTTTGATTAAATTTTTCGCAAAATATTAATTATTTTCTAAAGAATGTTATCATTCTTTCGAAATTATTATTAAATTAATTTTAATACAATTTTAATAAAATTAGTTGCAAGAATTCAATTATTTTTAAAAATAGTAAAATTTATAGGAATTCAATTATTTTCAATACAATTTTAATAAAACTTCACGAAAGGATTCAATTTTTTTTTAATTTTTAATAAAATTTTCGAAAGAATTCAAATATTTTCTAAACTTTAAATAAATTCTTGGAATCAATTCAATTATTTTTTAAAATATTAATAAAATTTTCGAAAGAATTAAATAATTTTTTAAAATTATAATAAATTCTTTGAAATAATTTAATTATTTTTATGAATATTAAAATTTTTGTCAAGAATTAAATTAATTTTAATACAATTTTAATAAAATTAGTTGCAATAATTCAATTATTTTCATAAATAATGAAACTCTTTGCAGGATTTCAAGTATTTCAAATCTTTTTTATACAATTTTAAATTTTAAATAAAATACACTTCATATGAATTAATAAAATTCAATAATAAAATTCTGAATTATAATTATTAACGAACGCAATTATTTTAAAAAGTTGGAAACAATTCGTTGTTTAATTTCATTGTTTTCAAAATTTTCAATTAAAATTATTTTAAAAACAACTTAAAGAAATTCTTTCAAAAGAATTTAATTGTTGACAGAAAGTACAATAAAATTTGTTTAAAAGAATTTATTTTTCTACGAATAATTTTAATAATATTGAAAAGTATAAAATTATTAATTATAACTATTAGAAAAATCGATTATTATTCAAAAAGTTGAAGAAATTTGTTGAAAGAATTAAATTATTTTAATTATTTTAATACAATTTCTTGAATGAATATTAAATTATTTTAAAAAATTATAATAAAAATTCTGAGAAAAATTAAATTATTTTCACATTTTTTGATAAAATTCTTGGGCAAGAATTCAATGATTTTTAATAAATTACTTTTAAAATTGAAAACATTCAAAAAGAAAAATTATTCTCTAATGTGAATTCAATTATTTCTTACCTGGATGAATTAGACATGACTAAAGAAGAGGTTCGTTTGGCCGGAGGTTGTAAATGTTGGTCTGAAATATTGTCATCCAGTTCAAATTTTCTCTTGACTGGACCAAGGCAACTTGGACGAATTGCTATTGGACTCAAACTGCGTCTAAAAAGAAAAAATATTTATAACTATAATAATTTTTATACTTTTGTGTAAACTAATTAAAAATTGTCTCTACTTTTTAAAATACAATTTCGAGTTTAAATAATTAAAAAATAACTTCTTCTTTAAAAAAATATTTAAAATCATTATTATTTTTCCATAGGAATTAAGATTTTCAAAATATTCAAATTCAAATCTTTTTGCAATTCAACAATTTATGAGAATATTATTATTGAGTCTAAATATAAATTTTATGATTACACTTATTGAAAAAGATTTCAAAAAAAGAAAAACTTGTTTATCTTTGATTAGAAAAAAGTGAAAAAGGGGACAAATCAGCAAAAAAGGGGGAAAAAGGTAACAAATCGTCAAAAAAGTGAATAAGGTGATAAAATTGAAATAAGGGGACAAAAGGGGAAAAGGGGATCAATTATGATGCCTGATAATACCCAAAAATTCGTTTTTATCAAAAGAAGATCAATATTTCATTAAATTTCAAAATAAACGATTTCAATATTACATTGTATTTCAGAAAAATATTTCAATATTTCAAAAAATTATGGAAAAAAGTGAAAAAAAAGAAAAGAAAAGCGTGAGAAAAAATGGAAATGAATGGAAAAAGAAAATTACCTCGTGGCAAAAGCCTTTCTTGTTGGACTAGGTGATAAGCTGTTTTTCCAGTTAACCATGTGAATGCCTGGTGAATAACACTGACGTTGACCGAGGCCCGACCTCGTTGGCGATGGCGATGAGCACAATGGTGGCCCGCCACTCGTTAAATTCAAATTTAGCGGATCGAATACCCTTTTTGTTGTCAATTGTTTATCCGCTTTATTTAATTGTTGCGTTGGAGATTCGGATTCCTTAAAAGTCAGACCTTCTGCCTCTAAGGTCAGATCTTCCCAGGATTGCGATATTTGCATTGCACTGTGAATTTCTTTCTCGTGCGCCGCCTCTCGGCCAGCAACATCCACACATTCTTCCTGTCTCAACTGACTAACACGAGGAGTTAACCTAGGAATACTGCCGGGACTCTGAAAATGCCAATTTTACTCCTTTAAAAATTAAATTCAAATGCAAAATAAATAAAATTAAAAGTAAATAAAATTAAATTAAATTAAAAATAAATAAAATTAAATGAAATAAAATTAAATGAAATAAAATTAAATGAAATAAAATTAAATTAAAAATAAATAAATTGAAATGAAATAAAATTACACTTACACTTGTACTAAAACGTCGTGTACGAGGAGTGCTGGAGAAAACATTAAATGTTGATACAGCATCCCTGAAAAGCACACGAAATTTATTAAATTTAGGTCAAACTTTAATGAAAAACAGATTGACACCTAATGACAATTTCGATAATTCTCGACTGTAAATGTATTCTATTGGAACAAAAACAATTAGATTACTTTTCCCATTTAATGACGCAAGGCAAAATTATTCCAGTCGACTTAAATTCATTAAAATACTCAGTTAATCTAAAACCTTAATTTGAAACCGCAGGCTGTTGATAGCATTCCAACGTTAAAGGAAATATTGAAAATTATCGTTGAATTTTGTCCTCTTTTTTCTCAATAATCACAAATAAAATCTATATCAATCTATATTAATAATCGTTCTATTCCGGTTATCTGTTCACAGTTTCAAGTTAGTTGCTGTTTGCTTTTCTGTTTCCTAACTTTTTAAAATAATAGTTTTTCTTTTTAAATGTTTACAATTTTTAAATTAATGTAAAAATTAATTTAAAATAAATTTTTAATTATAATTTAAAATATTCTTGTAAAATATTTATAAAATTTTTTTTAAATAATTGAATTAATTTCAAGAATTTTATCAACACTTTTTTCAATAATTGAATTCTTTCGAGAAAATGTAATTTTAAAAATTGTATTGAAAATAATTTAATTCTTGGCAAGATTTTTATTAAAATTCTTTAAATTGAATTGCTTTTAAGAATTTTATTCAATAATCTTGAAAATAATGAAGTTTTTTTAAAATAATTTTTACTGAAAATTTTAAAAGTAATTGAATTTTATCAAAAATTCAATTATTTTCAATAATTGTTATAAAATTCTTTGCAAAAAGTCAATTTATAAATAATAAAAATCTTCGTAAAAATTTCAATTATTTTGATATAAATAATAAAATTCTTATCAGGATTTCATTTATTTTCAAAGAATTTTAATAAAATTTCTTCGAAAATTTAAATTATTTTTAAAAATCTTGTAAAATTTCTCCAAGAAAATTCAATTATTTAAAAAAATAATTAAATTTTTCACAAGAGTTCAAGTATTTAAAAAAAATTTTTAATAAAATTCTATTTTAGAATTCAATTATTTTCATAAATAATAAAAGTTTCGGTGGAATTCAATAATTTTAAATACAATTTTATTAAATTCCAGGGAAAATTACATTATTTTTAAATTCTTCGTAAGAATTCAATTATTATAATAAATAGTACATTTTTCTCAAGTATTCAATTATGTAATTTAAATACAATTTTTATAAAATTGTTTTCAAAAATCCACTTATTTTTTAAAATTTTTGCAAAAATTCAATTATTTGCAGAAATAATTCATTTTTTCGCAGGGATTCAATTATTTCAATAAAATTCTATTCAAGAATTCAACTACTTTTAGAAATAATTAAATTTTCGATGTACTAAAAATCATTGAATTCTTGTAAAGTATTAAAAAAAAAATTGAATTTAATCGAATTCAATTCCAGAATTTTATCAATATTTTTACAAATAATTGAATTCTTTTAAACAACTTTTTTGTCATTTCTGTAGATAATTACATTTTTTTTTTACTAATTTCATTAAATTTCGTAAAAATGTCATTTTTTAAAATAGTTTTAATTGGAAATTTTGAAAATAATTCCAATTTACAAAGAAATTTATTAAAAACTTTCGAGAACAATTGAATTGATTAGAAAAATTTTATTAGAATTTTTAAAAATAATTAAAAATGTTAGAGAAATTTTATGAAAATTGTATTGAAAATAATTGAATTTTTTTAAAAATTATTTACAAAAATAATTAAATTCTTGACAAGAATTTTACAATTTAGAAAAATAATTGAATTGTTTCGAAGAATTTTATATGAATTTTTGAAAATTTAATTAAATTTTTTGAAGGAATTTTATTAAAAGTTTTGAAAATAATGATTTTTTAAAAAGAATTTCATCAAAATTATTAAAAATTATTTAACTTTATTTTAAAATCCTTTAAAATAATCGATTTTAATGAAAATTTTTAAAAATAATTGTATTCTTTCGAGAAATTTTATTAAAATTGTAATGAAAATATGTAATTGAATTGCTCTAGATAATTTTATTATTTATGAAAATAATGAAATTTTTACGACAAATTTTAGTAAATTTTTTGAATAATAATAATTAACAAGAATATTTAATGTTATGTACTTAACAAATGAATTCTTTAAATTTTCAATCTGTAATCATTCAAAAATTCATGTTTATTCTTGAAAATATAAAGTTTTTCAATTTGCAAAATAATAATAAGTGGAATACCGCGTTCCGCTCGCTGGTGCGCGTATCATTTGCTAGATGCAATAATAAACTGCAATTTTCAACAATACTTATTGTCAACTACCTTATATACATGTAAATTATCTAATTTAATTCTGTTCTAATTAACACGATCGATGTTATGTATTTATTTTCCAGTATAGAGAAATTACTCTTTTCAATTCCAAGAGAACAAAAAAAAAATATTTCCAGTGGTCTAGAATTTTTATATCCACCAGAAAATACGAGAGAGAAAAAGAAGTAAAAAACTAAAGGAGTTAAAAATATAAAAAATCAGTGGAACAATAAATAAAGATGAGTAAAAAAATAGGGGAAAAAAGAATGGGAAGCTGGGTTGAAACTAATTGCGAAATTGACATGTCAAAAAGGGGGTTGAAGAGAGAACTCGAGACAGGAAAAATGCAATTACCTTGGAGCAGACGTTGACGGAGAGGTAACAGACATTGTGGCACTGATTTCGTTAATCATAGGAGCACTGCTTGATCGTTTAAGACTAACGATTGGACAATCAACATCCATGACTGTCACAGACTTCTGGATA
Organism: Leptopilina heterotoma; assembly: GCF_015476425.1. Classification (NCBI taxonomy): domain Eukaryota; kingdom Metazoa; phylum Arthropoda; class Insecta; order Hymenoptera; family Figitidae; genus Leptopilina; species Leptopilina heterotoma. The sequence goes on from NW_025111114.1 coordinate 5,114,128, forward strand.
TTCATGTAGATCTTGAAAGGTACTATTTGCGAGAAAGAGGCACATTTGGTATTCGCTTAAAATTTAATATAGTGATTACCAGATTTAGCGCGAGTAAAGAGAGTTGACTTTGCTGAGTCAACGTCTTTCTCGGATAAATCAGCTTCTCTCTTGAAAGGAATAAGCCTCGCTATTGACAATTTATAAAACCAACAACATGTGTTCGCACGAGTGCTTCTGGCACGCATCTGAACCTATATTAGCCAATTCACACTCGTTATTTTTTTCAACGATTCGAATTAACCAAGAATAACCACACGAGGAACATCAGCGAAACGTAACAGATCTGCCAAATAGTGTCCATAACGCGACGTTTTTCTTTATTATAATACTTTGAAAAAAAAGGCGATGATGATAAATTCGTTGATTACGCTTTCGCGAGTGCGAAGCAGTGCGAAGCTCTATAGAAAACTCAAAACCGGGGAAAAATGAAGACAAGTCACTCCATCGATAATGTAGACACTAGAGAGTGGACTGTCAGTAGAATTTAGAATATTTCCCGACTACTGCAATTTATAAGTACTTGAAGAATTTCTCATATTATCTAATTATCTTGTTTATATTTCAATAATTAATAATATTATCTTCTTTTCGAAAAAAGAAATAGAAGATTAGAGTTTATTTTTATTTCGCGCCGAAAATTTAAATTTAAATCGCCACTGGCGCTATCTTACGGAAGTTGTGGGAACTTTTTTGAAAACACTGACCGGATGTGTGTTAAGTGGCACATGCGTACTTATCCATTGACGCATGTGCAGATTGTACGTTGTTTTCCGCAGCCTTTATTCCCTGGTGCAATTAAAAGAATTGACGTCAATTTTTTTTTAGAGAAAAATTACTAATCCCCAAAAAAAAGAAGCTTTCGAATTTCTTTCTATTTGTTATTTTGATTAACATTTTCCCGATAGATAAAAAATAGTAAAAACAGGTCAAAATGTTAATGAGTAAGTGCACATTTTTTGGTTAAAAAAAAATTTCTTTTACCATTTAAACAAGCGTCATAGTGAAAACACACAACTGCAACGAAAATAGAAAAAAGATGCAAGACGAAGGAGCCGATGGTAAGTTAAATTATTCCTTTTCAATCATTTCTTGTAGTTTCTTAAATTTCAAACAAATTCACTGATTTCAATTTGATCTTTAGCATATTTTGTTTATGAATTTATTTACCTTTTTGGAGTAACTTTCGTGTGAACCTAACCTTACTTGGTCAAATCAATGTCGAAACTTTATGTGTTTTCTATTTCTTTTGTAAAAATTCAAAATATCTTTTTTCTCTCGGATTGTGTTGAATAAGAAGGAATAAGAATAATTTGTAATTGTCAGGTTCGCCATGGAACAATTCCAGTGGCTGTGAGGAGGAACGGAAACCAAATATAAAAGAAAAGAAATCCAATGTTTTGCCGTTATGGGGCAACGAAAGGTCTATGAATTTGAATCCATTGATTCTTACGAATATACAGTCTTCACATTATTTTAAAGTCAATCTCTACGAATTGAAGACGTACCACGAAGTTATTGATGAAATTTACTATAAAGTGTCACATCTTGAGCCTTGGGAGAAGGGCAGTCGGAAAACTGCGGGACAAACCGGAATGTGTGGGGGTGTAAGTATGTTTTCAAAAAAATCGGTTTTTTAAAAAAAAAATTCATGGCTCGAACTAGGTTCGCAATAATTTTCTTGAAGTCGAATTCCTCAAAAAATGTAATTTAAAATATATTTTATTAAAATTCGCCAAAAGAATTAAATTATTTAAAAATTTCTTAATATTAAATTCTTTATAAGAATTCAATTTATGCAGGTTCGCGGCGTGGGGGCTGGAGGAATCGTCTCAACGGCTTATTGCCTTCTGTACAAATTATTTACCTTAAGGTTAACGAGAAAACAATTAAATGGTCTTATAAATCATCCCGATTCCCCGTATATTCGAGCTTTAGGATTTATGTACATCAGGTGAGAAAAAAAAATAATTTTGACGCGCTTAAAAGTAAAAGACAAATTTTTAAAATTTTTGGAATAATGAATAATGAAATTTTTGAAAATACAATAATAAACTCTTTTTTCTTTAGATACACACAACCGCCGGCAGATTTATTCTCATGGTACGATGAATATTTAGAGGACGATGAGGAATTGGACGTTAAAGCTGGCGGTGGACAAACAATGAAAATGGGTGATATTTTAAAGCAATTTCTCACGAAACTCGAATGGTTTTCAACATTATTTCCAAGAATACCTGTGCCTATTCAAAAGGATTTGGAACATCGTCTCGGTGAACGATTTCCTCAACAAACGTCAAATTCACGAAATGCAAAACCTTCAATTACGTTGAATAATCATAGTAAATATAGCAGTAGTGGAAGAAAGGATAATGGAAATTTAGGTCGCAGTCAACCAAGGCACATTCCTGATAGCGAAGCACATTGGGGAGAGGCTGAAAGAGCGAGCCACTGGCGAGCCAGGTGCGTCCACGTGGTATGAACGAAATCACGTTACTAATTTAACAAAAATAAAAAACGTTTCTTTTTTTAATTACAGGCATCACAGTCGGTCCCTTTTTCCCCTTTTGTCCCCTTATTTCAATTTTGTCACCTTTTTCCTTCTGTTTTGTTGATTTGTCCCATTTTTCACCTTTTTCTAATCAAAGATAAACAAGTTTTACTTTTTTAAAAATCTTTTTCAAACTGTAATCATAAAATTTAGACTCAATGTTATAGAATTCAGTGAGTTTTATATTTGATTTAGATTATTAACACCACAACATGATATAAATATATCTTTTTATGTTAATTATTTAAATAATATATATGGGGCATTCCATTTCAAATCGTTCCACCGACAAAAAACAATCGCAAGGAGAGCGATTTTCTAATAAATATAATTATTTAAAAATTTAATTATTTGTAACATATTATACACTGAATCGAAAGAGAATTTCATGAACTTTATAACGCTATTTTTATTTTTTAAAATTTTTCTCAATTTCGTAGAGAAATTCCTGTTTGAAAGTTTAAACTCTTAATATCTCAAAACACCCCCCCGTCGATTTTTATCAAAATTATATGAAAATAAAGCTTAACTTTTCTAGTTTCCATTCCCGTATAATATATTATGGACATTTAATGGGATTAATAGAAAAAAAATTGTTTAAAAAATGTGTTTTTGAAAAATTTGACAAATGGTACGAAGTTGAATCCTAACTAACCTTCAACTTCGTACCATTTGTCAAATTTTTAAAAAACACATTTTTTAAACAATTTTTTTTCTATTAATCCCATTAAATGTCCATAATATATTATACGGGAATGAAAACTAGAAAAGTTAAGCTTTATTTTCATATAATTTTGATAAAAATCGACGGGGGGGGTGTTTTGAGATATTAAGAGTTTAAACTTTCAAACAGGAATTTCTCTACGAAATTGAGAAAAATTTTAAAAAATAAAAATAGCATTATAAAGTTCATGAAATTCTCTTTCGATTCAGTGTATAATATGTTACAAATAATTAAATTTTTAAATAATTATATTTATTAGAAAATCGCTCTCCTTGCGATTGTTTTTTGTCGGTGGAACGATTTGAAATGGAATGCCTCATATCGTAAAGAATTTTATAAATTATAAGGTGGTTCATTCAACAGAATGCAGACCTTTAGAAAAATAATTAATTAACATTCAAATAATTAAAATATTATTATTAATAGTTTTTTTTTAGAAAAAACAAAAATTCTAATACAAAACCTTCAATTTTTTCCATTTCTGACAATAATTTCCTTTTTTAACTTAATTCTTGAAGAACTATCATAAAATTATAACTTAGAAATTATTTAATGAATAATTTTATTTATACATTTCAAAATTAATTAAATTTTAAAATAGTTGCGTTTACAATTTTGATAAATAGATAAACTTCAAAACATTTTACTAATTTCAAATTTTATAAAATTTCAATTTTGAATGAATTTCATTAGAAATTCTAGAGAACTTAAATTTTTGCAAAAATTTTCAAAATTTAAATTATTCTGAAATTAGTTAAATTTTTTAATATATGTATTTAATTAATTATTTAAAATAAAGAAATTAATGAGGAATTTTAGTTAAAAAGACTAAAAAAAATTTGAATTTTCGAAAAGTTTCAAATGATTGCAAAAATTCAATTATTTTCAAAAGTAATAAAATTCTTCGCAGAAATTTAATTATATTCAAAAATTTGAAGAAATTCTCGTCAAGATTTCAATTCTCTTTATAATTATAAATAATAAAATTCTTCTTTGAAATTCAATTATTTTCAAAAATAAATTTCAATTTTAATAAAATTCTTGGCAAAATTTCAATTATTTGCAAAATTTTTCTGAAATTTGCAATTATTTAAAAAAAATTGTATTCAAATTCTACGCAAACGTTTAATTATTTTCATAAATAATAAAATAATTTCACAGGAATTCTATTGTTAACAAATTTTTTATAAATTTCTTCGCAATAATTCCATTATTTTCATAAATAATCAAACTCATCGCAGAAATTCAATTATATTAAAAAAATTAAAGAAATTCTCGTCAAGATTTCAATTCTCTTTATAAATAATATAAAATTCTTCGCAGAAATTCAATTATTTTCAAAAATTTCAATTGTTTGCAAAAATTTTCCTAAATTCAATGATATTGAATATCTACTATTTTAATAAAATTTTCCAAAAGAATTCAATTATTTAAAAAAAATTTTATTCAAATTCTACGCAAACGTTTAATTATTTTCATAAATAATAAAATAATTTCACAGTAATTCAATTATATTTACAATTTTTTAAAAAATTTCTTCTCAATAATTAAAGTATTTTCATAAATAATTTTATTTATATAAATTCAATTATTTTCATAAATAATAAAACTCATCGCAGAATTTCAATTATTTTTAATACAATTTTAATTTCAATTCTGTTGAAATTAGTTGAATTTTTTAATAAATAATTATTAAATATTATTTCCAAAATTGTAACGCAATTCTTAAAAAGAAATCAATTATTTTGATAAATATTAAAATTCTTCCCAGAAATTCAATTGGTTTCAAGAATTTTAATAAAATTCTTTGCAAAATTAAATTATTATCATAAATAACAATATTAATTACGAGAATGAAATTATTTCCAAGGGTAATAAAATTCTTCTTCAAAATTCAATTAATTTAAAAAATTTTTTTAAATTATTGGCAAAATTTCAATTATTTACAAATTTTTTATAAATTTCTTCGCAATAATTCCATTATTTTCATAAATACAGTAGAACCTCGGTTATCCGAGCCTCGATTATCCGAGATTCCGGATTATCCGAGGCACAAAACATGCTCGGATAATGCGGAATAACTCGGATAAAACGGATCGAGCGACTAAATTTGGAAAATAAATTTTACAAAACCACTATTTGTGATCATTGCATTTAAAATTTCGTCCATTTTTGTCATTTAATATTATTCTAACACTTTAAACACATGAAAAATAATTTTAAATTTTGAAATTTTCATTGGTTCCGTGTTATCCGAGTTTTCGATTATCCGAGGTACCTCTTCCCCACATTACCTCGGATAATCGAGGTTCTACTGTAATCAAACTCATCGCAGAATTTGAATTATTTTTATTACAATTTTAATCAAATACCTCGAAAAATGTTATTATTTTTAAAATTTTTATTTAAATTCGTCGAAAGAATTTAATTATTTAAAAATTTGTTGATAACATTCTTTATGAGAATTTAATATTAAAAACATTCATTTATTCAATAAAAATTATTTATTTTTTATTTAAATAATAATTGAATTCTCGTAGAATTTTCTAATAGAAATTGATTTAAAATTGAATTTTAGTTAAAATTTTACATAATAATTGAATATTAAAAGCATTATAGCGTGAATTTTTAGAAGTAAATGAATTTTTGAAAAAGTTTCAAATTGAAATCTTTGAAAATCAGAAATTTTCATATTTTTAACTAACAATTCTGTAGAATTAATTTTTTTCAAAAAGTTTAATTGAAATTATTCAAAGTTTTTATTTTCAAATATATATTAATTGAAGAGTTTCCGAATAATCGATAAAATTTCGTAAAATTGAATTGTAAACAAAAACATTTGAAAATTCTCTTATTTTTTAAAAAAATGATTGTAAATAATTGATTTAAAGCAGAATTTTAGTTAAAAATTCTAGAAAATAATAATTGAATTGAAATAATGAAAATAATTTTGAAGAAGTTGCAGTAAAAATATTTCTTGTAATATAAAATAATAATCTTATCACTCGGTCATCTTTAATATTATTATAAATTAATAAAAACGATGAGATAGTCGATCACTCCGAGTCAGGATTATTATAAATTGTTGAATTTCAAATAGATTTAAATTTGAATGTTTTGAAAATCTTAATTCCTATGGAAAAACAATAATGATTAAATATTTTTTTAAAAAAGAAGTTATTGCTTTTTTCGAATAATTTTACAGTTAAAGAAATTCGTAAATAAATGTAATACATTTTTTTGAGTATCCTAATAATTTTTCAGTGAATCGCAGAATATTCTTTAGGGAAAAAGTCTAAAGTCTGGAAATCAAGGAAAAGTCAGGGAAAAACGAAATTAAATTTTTGTGGCAACTCTGATTAATATCGAATCATTTTTAAAAAATTTTATAGAAGCTAAATGATAAAAAATTTGAATTATATATGCAAGTTGTAGAAACAAATAAATTATCCCCTTTTTGAGGAAAAAAAATTCCTCTTTTCACCTTTTTTTGAGGAAAGAAGGTGATGCCTGTAATTAAAAAAATATTTTTAATCTTTTTAAAAAAGATTGTAATCCAAAAACAAAAGGAAATAAAAATTCTCACATGTTCAAATTGAAAATAGTTTTCTTAGTTTTCTCTTTGTTGGTTATGATTTTTCAGATCGGATGAGGATCGAAGAGATAAAAATCGAGAACGAGAGAGAGAACGAGATAGGGACAGAGAACGTGACAGGGGACGAGAACGTGAACGAGGAAGAGATCGAGATCGTGAAAGAGATCGTAAACGTTCCTCGAGTCGAGATAGAAGTCGAAGGCCCAGGGAGTACAGGCAGCGGAGCAGAGATCGTCATCGTGATCGTGATCGACATGGAGAAAGGTAACATTTATTTTTCTAAAAAATAATCTTTTTTTTTCTTTTTCTAAAATCTAACGAGTTCTCTTTTTTAGGCACTCGCCGTATGATTATGCGACGGAACTCGCAAGGGAACGAGAAAGACAACGGCGAGGCTAATTGAGAGTTAAGTATATTGTGAATATACAATTTTATTGCGATGAAATATGAAAGCTAGAACCGAGCCAATCTGGGAGAGAAAATAAACAAATGAATTGCTTCCAAGCGAAGCATTAGCCTAAATATTAATTTTACTATAATTGAATAGTGTAGTTAATATGTTGTTTTTTTACAAAAAAAAAAAAAAAAAAAAGAATAAATGACCGACCATACACGAAATTCTTCTCTTCTTTGGTGATTACTAATTAAGCATATTTGTCATTTTCAACAAAAAAGAAAAACAAACAAAAATATTGTTATTTCCAAAATGAAATAAAGGTTATTTTCAATATAATTTTATAAATAATTTACTCATACTGGAAAAATGGTAATTTACCCAATTTTCCTTCCTTGTTAAAAGAAAAGGATTGTATTTTAAAGTTATACTTAAAATCCCAAGTTAAATTCTATATTTAAAAATTTACCAATCTTGACATTTATATTTTTAGTTGACCTCGCAATTAATTTCCTAATTTTAACCCGATATTTTTGGAAAATTGGCTTTGGTTTAAATTTAACGAATTCATTGAAAACTAGTCTAAAAACGTTCGTTTATTTCTTAAACAAAACGAAATTTTTTTTCCAATTTCTCAGTTTAAAATTAATATACCTACAAATAATTAAGATTTTTTTCAAAAAAGATATTTTAAATTTTCGCGGGTAATTTACTGATTATTAAAATTTTATTTGTTTCAAGAATAAGAGAAATTATAACAAATTCTCTATAGTTTTATTACTTATTTTTTAATAGAGTATAGAAAGAAAGACAAAAAAAAATTACCTACTGAGCCTCCCTCCCGCGCATACTCGATTTTATTCAAAAGAAAAAAATTCAGGAAAACAAAAATGGCGACAAGCACCTGCTGCTGGACAACGCTTGCACGGAATTTTTAGCAATTCCACAAAGAAAATGAAGAGATTTCAATATAATAGGTGACAAGAAAGTGGTGGCCATATCTAGAAAGGCAAGTAATTGAATTTTTATTAGTGAGAATATTTTATTTTTTCCGAAAATGTCTAATTCCAAGAAACGTCAATCCATATTTTGATATGCAACGTTGCCAAATTTCCAAACAATTTTGAGTATTTTGACGTTTATCAAGATTGGAGTAGAAAAAGTTTTCTTCTTATTTTTATATTTTACCATAAAAAAATTGCTGTTTTCAATTTAATAATTTTTTTCCCAAAATGTTTAAAACCGTTTTTTTTAAGTTGTAAACAATTTTAAATTAATCGATTTTTAAATGTACCGCTTGACTTCATTGGCGGGAAATTCAATCTGAAAATATTTTCAGGCCTCGGATATTATGACTTTTTCGACTTTTTTCCAACTATTTTCGAATAATGTGACTTTTATTGACTTATATTAAAAAATTGCGACTTTGAAAAGTTATTTTTGAATAATTTTTTTAATTAAATTTTTGAAATATATAATTAGAAAGATTTTGAATAATTGAAATTTTGTAAAATTTAAATGAAAATAAATAATTTTTTTTATGTATTTTATTACAATTTTTAAAAACTAACTTTTAAAGAAATTTAATTGAAAATTTTTGAAATAATTGAATTCTCAAAAATTTAGAATCATTTTTAACATTTTGGAGAAAATAATTATATTCAAAATTTTTAATTAAAATTCTTCAAAAAATTAATTAGTTTTTTTAAAATTATACAATAATTCTTGGCAAGAATTCAATAATTTTTGTAAAAATAATAAAATTCTTCTGAGAAATTCAATTATTTTTGTATAAATAATAAAATTCTTTTGAGAAATTCAATAATTTTTGTAAATAATAAAATTTTTATGAGAAATTCAATTATTTTTGTAAATAATAAAATTCTTCTGAGACATTCAATTATTTTTGTAAAAATAATAAAATTCAATTATTTTTGTAAACAATAAAATTCTTCTGAGAAATTCAATTATTTTTGTAAAAATAATAAAATTTAATTATTTTTGGAAATAATGAAATTCTTCTGTGAAATTCAATTATTTTCAATACAATTTTAATCAAATTTCTAGGAAAATATTCAATTATATTCAAGATAATTTTAATAAAATTTTTTAACCGGTTCAATTATTTTTAAAAATTTTAATGAAATTTTTCTAAACAATTCTACTGTTCTCAAAAGTTTTTAATAAAATTCTTTGTAAATTACACTTATTTTCAAAATTTACAATTAAAATTACTTTAAAAAAGACTAATAATTATAATATTTTATAAAATTCTTAAAAAAAATGTAATTATTCACAAAAACTCTATTAAAATTATTTAAAAGAATTTAATTTTCTATGAATAATTTTAATATAATTTAATAGAAAAATTATTAATTACAATTAATGATAAACACGATTATTTTAAAAACTTGAAAGAAAATCTTTATAAAATTAAATTACTTTCGAAATTTTCAGTGAAAATTATTTTTAAAAAATCCATTATTTTCAAGAAAATTAAAATAAATTCTTCAAAACAATTCAATTATTTTCAATTTAATTGTAATTAGATTTTCTCGAAAGAATTCAATTATTGAAAAAAATGATGATTTTTAGTTCATTAATTTAAAAATTTGTAACGTTTAACTTTCGTACAAAGTAAATTAAAATATTATAAAATTTACTTTTTTAGACTTATTAAAATTTTTGAGAAATCATTTATAATTAAAATTCTTCAAAAATTTGATTATTTTTTAAAAATTAAATTATTTTGAAAAAATTTTATCAAATTACAATTATTTTTCAAAGATTTGATCAAATTTCAATAGTTTTTTAATGTTTTTGACAAATTTCAATTTTTTGAACATATTTTAATTGTATGTAATATTGTAAAAATATTGTCCTTCAAAAATTATTTAGAAATATTTTAAAAAAATTAATTTCGAAAATTTCTTTATTAAAATTTTAAAAAAAAATTTACCTTATTCTTTAAAAAGAAAAATGGACAGTTTCAATGATTATGAAAAATTGAATTTTTTTTATTGAAATAATTGAATTCTCGAAGAACTTTTGGAAAATTATTAAAAACTAATATAGATAATTGATTAGAGATGAAGTTTAGTTCAAAATAAAAAATAATAAAAAAAATAATAAAATAATAATAATAATAATAATAGAAAATAATTAAATTTTGGAAGGATTATAGTTGTAATTTTTAGAAATTAATAAATTTCAGAAGTTGAAATTTTTTAAATTTTATTTCCCGTGAAAAAAGAAATAAGAAGTATTTAAATATTTATTTAGCATGAAATTATTAGAGTTTTGATTAATTGATTTTAGAAATCAGTGAAGAATCAGAGAAATACAAAATAAAATTTTTTGTGAGAATACTGAATCGACTTTTTTTCTATTTTTAATCGACTAAAGCAACTTTTTTGGCTCGTTAAAGTCGATCCGAGGCTTGTATTTTAAATGTAATTTTTCATAAATAAATAAAAATAAACAAAACTGCAGAAATTAAATTCTTAGTGCAAAATTCATTGATTTAATTTAAATTTTGTTTTTTTATTCCTAATTATTTAAATTGCAGATGATTGGCCGACGCTGCGCTATGTTAGCTCTCGGCGGGCTTTTAATTTTGGTTCTGACTGTTAATATTTATTTTATTCGAATTATCGTCGAGAGTTCGCCGAGCAAGGATAATATGAAAAATTCGGCAAATTTCGAGCCTAGAATAAATGAAGCTGAAGTTTCGACAAAGCCTAAGGAGAATATTCGACGTTCACAAAAATCCATAACAAGAGATATGGAGGAGAAAATAAAAGCCGAAATGCGAACTTTGCCCTCGAAATATTTTAAACAAAACACCAGTTATGCAATTCTTCTAGACAGACTTCTAATCGAACTTCGTACAATGCCAAATGTTCGTGACGATCTTTGGAACATTCCTAATAATAATGTAAATATTTTTCTTTTCTTTCAAAATATAACGAAACGAAAAACGAAAGTACTTAAAATAATAGAAAGTAAAAAATAATTATTGGAAAATTAAATGAGAATTATTTTCTTAAAATTTATTTTGGCCAATTTTCAGTGGCCAGATGCGCATTGTCTAATTCCACCGGCAGCTCCGGAGCTTGGGACAATTTTCGAAGCCTTGAGGAAGGCGAAAGTGATGAGAGCCGATAATGCTCTTTTAGGAACGCAATTGAAATTAATGTTAACACTGGAACATGGAATTAAGGCTTTATTTAAACCTCAATGGTATTCGAGAAACACTGTCATCGAGGGTCCGGTTTATTATGGAAAAGACAGGCATAATGCCGAAATCGTAGCATTCCATTTATCATCATTACTTGCATTGAGAAGAGTTCCAATTACAATCACTAGGAAATGTGAGCATTTTTTCATACTATTTTGAATATTACCAATATACTATTATTAGTTTTGCTTTTGTTTTTTCTTCTCTTTTATTAATAACTAGCAAATATTTTTTATTTTCAAATTTAAATTTTTGAATAATTACATAATCAAAATTTAAAAAATTCAATTGTTAAGTACATAATTTATTATTATTGTTTATATTATCAAAATTTTTTAATATAGTTCTTTGCAAGAATTAAATTATTATTTTCATAAATAATAACATTCTTCGGAAGAATTCAATTTTCTTGTATAAATAGTAAAATTCTTCGCAGGAATTGAATTATTTTTAATACGATTTTAATAAAATTTCATTAAAGAATTCAATTATTTTCTAAAATTTGAATAAATCCTTCGAAACAATTGAATTATTTTTTTAAAATGGTAAAGTCTTTGAAACAATTCAATTAGTTTCAATTATTTTAATTTTTTCCTTCTCGTTCCCTTCTGGTTATTTAAAATCTTGTTTTCTTTAAAGTTCCTTAAAAAATTCCTTAATTTTCAAAATGTTTACTAAATTTCTTGAAAAATATTCAAGTATCTTCATTAAAACTTGAGAAACTTCAATAATAATTCCAAAATTCAATTATTTAAAAAATAATTAAATTCTAAAATTGAGTTCATCTCAAAAATTCAATTATTTCTGAAATTGTTTGTAAAATTTATTTTAAAAACTCAATTATTTTCAAAATTTTTAAGAAATTTCTTGTAAAACATTCAATTATATTCTACAAAAATTAGAAAATGATTCAATTTTTTTTTGAAAAATTTAATACTATCAATTTTTTAATAAAATTCTTGAAAAATTAAATTTTTTTTATAGAATTTAAAAACTAATTTTTCAGAATTTTTAATACAATTATTCTTTAAAGAATTCAACTTTATTCAAAAATTTTGATTAATAATATTCTTCGGAAGAATTCAATTATTTTGATAAAAATAGTAAAATTCTTTAAAGGAATTTAACTATTTTCAATACAATTTTAATAAAATTTCACGAAAGAAATCAATTAAATTTTTTCCAATTTTTAATAAAATTTTTCGAAAGAATTTCATTATTTTCCAAACTTCTAAGAAATTCTTGGAAACAATTCAATTATTTTTAAAATAGTAAAATTCTTTGCAAGATTTAAAATTATTTCTATAAATAATAAAATTATTCACAAGAAAATAATTATTTTCAATACAATTTTAATAAATTTCAATGATGAAATATTTAATTATAATTTTTAACAGACACAATTATTTTTAAAATTTGAAAAAAATTCTTTGTTTAATTCAATTATTTTTAAAATTTCCAATTTAAATTATTCAAAAATTGTATTATTTTGAAAAAAAAAATCAAAAGAATTTAATTATTTGTAAAACCTTTTAAAAAATTGTTTAAAAGACTCTAATTTTCTATCAATTATTTTGAAAAAGTTTTAATAATAAAATTATTAATCACAATAATTAACAAAATCGATTACATTCAATAAATTACAATTTTTCAAAAGAATTCAATTATTGTCAAAAACTTTAAAATAGTATATGAATATTCTTCGAAAGAATTTAATTATTTTCTATATTTTAATAAAATTCCCTGAATGAATTAAATTATTTTAGAAAATTGTAATAAAATTGTGAGAAGAATTCAATTATTTCCAAGAATTTTAAGAAAATTCAATAAATGTTTAATTTCAATTATTAAGAAACGCGATTAATTAAAGAAATTAGATTATTTTTAAAAAAATTCAAAGAAATTCTTCAAAAGAATTTAATTAGAATTTTGAAAAATTTTAATAAAATTCTTCGAAAGAATTCAATTATTTTCATGAATAATAAGATTCTTTAAAAGAAAATAAGAAATTCAATTATTTTCATAAATAATATAATTCTTCAATTAATAATAAAATTCTTCGGAGGAATTCAATTATTTTTAATTCAATTTTAATAAAATTTCTCGACAGAATACAATTATTTTTAAAAATATTAATTAAATTCAATTATTTTCAAAAATTCTGATAGAATTCTTGGAAAGAATTCAATTATTTTTAATTCAATTTTAGTAAAATTTCTCAAAAGAATACAATTATTTTTAAAAATATTTAAATAAAATAAAAAATTATTTTCAACAGTCTTGATAAAATTTATAAGGAAAATTAATTATTTTAAACGTTTTAATACAAGTTTTTGATTGAATCAAATTATTTTCAAAATTTTTAATAAAATTCTTTCAAAAGATTCAATTATTTTCAAAAATTATTATAAAATTCTTTAAAATAATTTAATTATTTTGTTTTACTTTATTTCTTTTCTCTTATTAATAATTTCTTTTACCCTTTTTTTAATGTCAATTCATCATTCATTGATTTTATTTTATTATTCAAAGTCAACTGAAGTTATAAATAATACATTGCTTCTACAATCGCTTTGGTTTATCAGTGAATACAACAATGAGGACGTTATGAAAATTATCTGAGGTATAATTTTATTTTATTTTTTTTTTGTTTTCTGAAAATATTTTTAAAAAAAAATTGAAACTCTATGTTGATTTTATTTTTCAGTGAATCTTCGAGAGGAAGTAATGAAGAACGCGACACCTGAACTTTACGCGACAATCTATCAAGAAGGCAATGACACTTGTTTGTATGGCGTTTGTCATTATTGTTCATCGGGTGATCCAGTCTGTGGATCTGGCGATATTTTAGAAGGAGCTTTAATTCTCTGGCTACCGTCATATTTAAAATTAATTAAACATCGACATCCCTGGCAGAGGACTTATAGGAAAAATCGATTCGCTTTCTGGGAAGTGGATCCTAATTATTGTGATAAGGTTTCGTTTTTTTAAGTTTTAGAATTTTTTTCTTTTTTTGTTAACCTTTTACGAATTTAGACTATAAGGGAAAATTGTTTTTTCAGGTAAAAGAATATAAAGCATATTCACCTCAATCGTCAAGTAGACTTTTGGATTTAGTTGACACTGCAGTTTTTGATTTCCTAATGGACAATGGCGATCGTCATCATTATGAAATGATGCAAAATAATTTTCACAATCCAGCAGTTTTGTTGATCGATAATGGCAAAAGCTTGGGAAATCCGAGTGTCGATCATTTTGACATTCTCGCTCCACTTTATCAATGTTGCATGTAAGTTTCATTTTTTTCTGAAAAAGAAAATTTAATTAACCAAAAATAATTAAAAATAGCAGGCCTCGCACTCATCTACTAAAAACTAACTATTTACTACTTTTTTTTACGATTTGCTACTGTTTGGATACTTTTTTTAATTGTTTTTTTAATTAAAAAATTAAAAGTTTTAATTAACTTTTTTTTAATTGTTACACTAACAACTACTTTTTTCCATGTTTGAGAATTTACACTAACTTCAAATTTGCTAACAGTTGAAATAAAAAAATTATTTTCAAAAAATTGTAATAAAGTCAATGGAAAGAATTCAAAAAGTTTTTATAAAATTCTTTAAAACTATTCAATAATATTTTCGAAAATTTTTCGTAATTCAATGATTTTTAATATCTACTATTTTAATAAAAAATTTCACAAAAGAATTAAAGAATTCAAAAAAATCTTTATAAAATTCTTCGCAAATATTCAATTATTTTCACAAATAAAAAAATTTTCACAGGAATTCAATTATTTAAAACAGAATTTTCCTAATATTTTTAGAAAAAAATCGAGTATTTAAATAGATTTTCATAAAATTCTTCGCAAGAATTCAATTATTTTCATAAATAAATTGATTATTCAGAAGTTCATTTTTAAATCAATTTTTATTAGAAAATTTTACGAAAATGCAATTATTCAAATTCAGTAAATAATTTATTGAATAATTGAATGTTTGTTAAAATTGAATTCTCAAAAAGAATTTTATTAACAAATTTTTAAATAATTGAAATTCTGGAAAATTTTTATTATTTATGAAAATAATTAAATGTTTGCGTAGAATTTTATTAGAATTTTTTTAAATAATTAAATTTCAGTGAAGAATTTTGCTGTTTCTTTTTTCTTCTAATATTTTTTTTTTTTTGCTCTCTTTCCAGAATTCATAAAACTACATGGGATCGATTAAAATTATTCAGCGGCGGATCGTTGAGTATATCATTGGCAAAACTTTTAGCTCATGAGGAATTAATGTCGGAAGTTGAGCCGTTAATTAGTGAAGCGCACTTGAGTGCAATGGACAGGAGATTGCTTACCATTTATTCAATCGTAGAATTTTGTATACGTCAGAAAAAATACGCTTCCAATGTCATTTTAGATCATCGTTAGAGGACATAAACTCTATAATATATCAATCTACGTGTATTTAGGACATTTTTAAGGTATATAAAAAATTGTTATTTAATTATTCTCAAAAAGATCAATATAACCGACACTATATATTTATATATATATAAGTAAAATGAAAATCAAAAATTAATATTAATATACTCAATATTCTTAATGTTGATAATTCAATAATATCGTGCAAATTCATAGATAATGTGACAATAATTGCACGATAGTTTTGTTAAATACTTGAAAATTCTAGCTAATTAATAGTAATTAATTAATAATTATTTAATTTATTTATTTAAGTAACTCGATTAAGTAACTTATTTTTATGCAATAAATTATAACTCAGGGCTCGAAGTAGGTCCGTAAATCCTGAAAAAGTCCGTAACTTTGCTTCAAGTCCGTAAAAGTCCGTTTTTAAAAAAAAAATCCGTAATTTGATTCAAAAAATATGAAAAGTTCGTAAATTGTACGATATAATTTTGAGAATTTTAGAGAAAGTACAAATGATTGCAGAAATTCAATTATTTTCATAAAAGTAATAAAATTCTTCGCAAAAATTCAATTATGTTCAAAATTTTTTTTAAATTCTCGTCAAAATTTCAATTATCTTTAGAAATATTAAAATTCTTCTCCGAAATTCAATTATTTTCAAAAAATCTAAAAAAAAATTGTCAACATTTCAATTATCTTTATAAATAAATAGCAAAATTCTTCACCAAATTTCAATTATTTTCGAAAATTTTAATAAAATTCTTTAAAAAAATTTCAATTATTTTCATAATTAACAATATTTATCACACGAATTCAATTATTTTCTAAAGTAATAAAATTCAATTATTTTCAAAAATTTGAATAAAATCCATTGCAAAATTTCAATTATTTTTAAAAGTAATAAATATTCTTCGCAAAAATTAAATATTGTTCAATATCTACTATTTTCATAAAATTTACCAAAAGAATTTAATTATTTAAAAAGAAATGAAATAAAATTCTACAAAAACTTTTAATTCTTTTCAAAAAATAATAAAAATTTCACAAGAATTTCATTAATAACAAATTTTTTTTTAAAAATTTCTTCGCAATCATTCAACTATTTTCATAAATAATAAAATTTTTACGGGGATTCAATTATTTTCGTAAATAATAAAGTTCTTTTTAGGAATTCAATTATTTTCACGGCAGAATTTTAATTGAATTCCTCGAAAAAATTCTTTAAAATTTGATTAAAATTCGTCCAAAGAATTTAATTATTTAAAAATTTGTTGATAAAATTTTTAATAGGAATTAAATACCAAGAAACATTCAATTATTCAATAAATTATTTATTTTTGTATTTAAATAATTGAATTCTGGTAGAATTTTCTCAAAAACATTGATTTAAAAATAGATTTCAGTTAATATCTTAGATTATAATAATTGAATTCTGTCGAAGAATTTCATTAAAATTTTAAAAATAATTGAATTCTATCGAGACATTTTTTTAAAATTGTCTTAAAAATAATTGATTTTCAACCAAAAAAAGTTTTTTCAAAACTTTTTAAAATGTTTGAATTTCTGCTAAAATTCTGATATTTTTGAAAATAATTGAATTCTTGCGAAGAATTTTATTAAGAGTTTTTGAAAATAATTGAATCTCTGCAAAGATTTTTATTAATTTACGAAAATATTTAAATTTTTGCGAAAAATTTTATTAAAATTTCTGAAAGTAATTAAATATCTGCTAAGAATTTTGTTATTTTTAATTTATGCCAAAAATTAAAAAAAAAATTTTTAAAATAATTAAATTCCTGTTAATTTTTTACAAGAATTTAATTTTTTTTGGAAAATTTTAATAAAATTCTTCGCAAGAATTCCATTATTTTCATAAATAATAAAATTCAATGCAGAATTTCAATTATTTTATTTATTTTTAATACAATTTTAATTGAATTTTGTCGAAAAATGTAATTATTCTAAAAAATTTTATTAAAATTCGTTGATAGAATTCAATTATTTGAAAATTTGTTGATAACGATTTTTTATGGGAATTGAATTTTAAGAAACGTGCAATTATTCAATAAATTATTTATTTGCATTTTTGCATTTAAATTTGTATTTAAATAATTGAATTCTAGTAGAATTTTCTAATAAAAATTTGATTTTCATTTCATAAAAATGAATTTCAGTTAAAATTTTAGATAATAATTGAATATTAAATGCAAAAGAGCGTGAATTTCAAAAAATAATTGAATTTTATAATTAATTTTTTTTGAAAAAGTTTAATTGAGTTGTTTTAATATTATGTTTAGTTTCTATTTTCTAATATTTATTTAATTAAAGAATTTACGAATAAAATTGAAATTTCGTAAAATTGAATATTGTTAAAAATAATAATTGAATTGATAATGATTTTAATTATTATAAATTATTTTTATTAATAATTATTATTAATTATTATCCGTATTTTTAAATACTTTCACTGCTTCGAGCCCTGATAACTCATTTTAATTAGAATTATGGTAATCCTATAATAATGTTAAACAAATTAGTTTTAATATTTTAATAATGATATTTAAGAAGTGTTTTTAAATATCAAATTTTTTATAATTAAAGAATATTGCATTCTTTGGGACCTGAGGAAAAGACTATCTTGTAAACTTGTTTTTAATTTGAATGATTGGGTGTAGAATTTTTTTTTTTTCCTAATAGAAAATATTGTTAAATTAGTGGAAATATTTTAAGAATAAAAAAACCCAGCGCTCAATTTGTTAGTCCTTGTTGGTTATATTGATTCTAGATATAAATTTATTATCTAGACAAAATAAGTTATTATTAGAAATAAAAAGTCATTGCTAGAAAAAATAAATTACGAACTAAATGTAAATAAATCTTCATAATAGAAAATTTTACCTATAATATACCAAATAATGACTTTTTTCTCAATAAATCGTTTCTTTACTTCCTTCTTTCAATCAAAACTTAGTTTTTACAATAAAATTCGTCTTCATTCTATTTATTTTTAAATTGAAATAAAAATCTGATTGATTAAATTAAAGAACAAAAAACCGTTTGCGTTTGCATGTTTGCATTTTACCCATTTTACAATAAAACTGCATAACTGCCAAATCGTAACTTACGTAAAATTACGTATTTAAACAACCAATAGAAGAACAGCATTTTTGTTTCAATGTCAATTTTCATTGGTTGTCCAAAGGAAAATTTGTCCAACGCACATTGCGCAATCGCAATTAAAATTGCGCCTGCGCGTTAATGGCGCGTTCTTCTCTATTATTTTTTTTGCTCCTGCAGGAGAGAGAATGGTGAAGTTTTTAAAGTTTGTATATGTATATATAATACGCCGATGCGGTAAAGACTATAGGGTTATGTGAATTTTCTCCTTGTATTTGCCACGATTTGCGTGAAAAATTGTTCGCGGCTTTAATTATTAATAAAAAAAGCCGCGATAAAAATGTTTATTTTTGACGTTCTACGAAAGGACAAAGTATACCAAATTATTGTTAGTGATCTACGAAGATTTGGTGTCAAGTATCGCCATAAGAAGAATGCTGCAGTGAAATTGGATAAACCGGAAAGAAATGGCAATCTTCCACAGAAGGTATGTAGAATAATTATAATTTTGTAATTTTCCTAATTTTCTTCTTTTGTAATCCTCTTTAGTTTACGAAGCGTTTCCGAATTTTAAATAATTATCTGGTTCGAATTTTCCCTATTGAAAATTTTCGTGAAAATGAAAATTTTACAAAAATGTTAATTTATTTCGATATTAGTATTATTTAGAGGTTAATAACTAAAATGTTTCTCTATAAACTGCAAGGGATTGAAACAAGAAATATGTTAAAAAAGAAATTGTGTATTTTGACTCATCTGTCACTTGTGTCAATTTATTTTCTTTAGTGATAATTTTTTTCTGAAAATACAGCTGAAAAAATGAGTGATATTGGAATTATTTACTCTAAATAGTTTTCTTTTTGTAAAATTGTATATTTTTAGTTGAAATAAGTGTTTGTTTAATTTTTTTTTTAATTAGATCTTCAAAGTACATTTAACATGTTTACCATTGGACCTCGTGAATTTATCATCGGGTGCGATGGTTCATATTCCAATATTCGTCATAAAGGCGACGGCCTATCTTTTGAATTACATCGATTTAGAGGGAATATTCAGAAAGGCTGGCTCGAAAATACGCCAGAGGGAAATATTATCTCGACTTGATAATGGTGGAACTTTAGCGGAAAGAGATCATGGAATTGACATTGCAAATTGCTTGAAGACCTTCTTCCGGGAGCAGCCGGAGCCACTGATACCATTTTATTATCACGATTTATTTGTTCGTTGTGTTGTATTGAAAAAAAATCGTGTCGAGGCATTACTCATGGCTTGTCTATTGTTGCCGCCAATTCATCTCAATACATTGGCCTTTCTCATGGAATTTTTGAAAAAAGTCGCATCATACGAACAACTCAATAGAATGAGTATTGTTAATTTAGCCACTGTTGTTGGACCGAACATTATGCCGGTAAAGGAAGCGACCATGGGTGCTATTCAAAGTCGATTAGAAACACATAATTTAGTAATTCAGGTAAATTGAATAATTTTTCAATTATTTAGCAATTAGTCGCTGTATCTTTAATTACAATTTTTCGTTTTGTATTTTAATTATAGGCTTCGCACTCATCTACTAAAACCTACTATTTACCATTTTTTACAATTTGCTACTATTTACTACTTTTTTTTTACAATTTACTACTATTTATATACTTTTTTACATTTACGCCACTAAAAGCTACTTTTTTCTTTATTTTAAAATAAATTTGCATTACTTTAAATGTTCAAATTCCCTAACAGTTGAAATAAAAAAAAAAATATTCTAAAAATTGTACATAAAAAAATTTTTTGAAACGATTACATTTTCAAAAAAAATTTCAAAAATCAATGATTTTCAATATCTACAATTTTAATAAAATTCCAAACAAAAGAATTTTAATAAAATTCTTCACAAAAACTTAACTTTTCTTTACAAGTATAATAAAATCTTCAAAGGAATTGAATTATTTAAAATATTTCATAAAATTTTCCTAAAAAAAAATCAATATAAAAACTTTTTATAAAATTCTACCTCTTAAGAATTCAATTATTTTTCACAAGCAATCCAGGCAAGAATACAATTATTTTCGTATAAATAATAAAATGCTTCTCAAGAATTCAATGACTTTTGAAAATTTTAAACAAAAATTCTTCACAAAAATTCAATTATTTTTCCAAACAATAAAATTTTCACCAGAATTCAATTGTTTAAAAAAAATTAAATAAAATTCATCGTGAAAATTTACTTATTTTCATAAATAACAAAAATTCTTCTCAGAAATTCAATTATTTTTTCAAAAATTTAAAAAAATTTTGTCAATTATTCAATAATTTCCTCAAATAATAGAATTTTTCAGGAGAATTCAATTATTTAAAAACAAATTAAATAATATTTTCGCAGAAATTCAAATATTTTCATAAGTAATAAAATTCTTCTCAGAAATTCAATTATTTAAAAAAAATTGATAAATTCTTTAATTCTTTCATCTATTATTTAATTATTTCCCTAAATAATAAAATTTTTCACGAGAATTCAATTATTAAAAAAAATTAAATAAAATTCTTTGTAAAAATTCAATTATTTTCATAAATAATAAAATTCTTCTCAGAAATTCAATTATTAAAAGAAAATTAATACCCAAATTCTTTAATTATTTTTTTAATTTTTCACAATTATTCAATTATTTGCCCAAATAATAAAAATGCCACGAAAATTCGATTATTAAAAAAAATTGATAAATTCTTTAATTCTTTTTTTCATTCTAAAAATTATTAAATAAAATTGATAAATTCTTTAATTCTTTTTTTCATTCTTTACAATTATTCAATTATTTTCCCAAATAATAAAATTTTTCTCGAGAATTTAATTATTTAAAAAAAAAATTAAATAAAATTCTTCGCAAAAATTCAATTATTATCATAAATAATAAAATTCTTCTGAGAAATTCAATTATTTAAAGAAAAATTGATAAATTCTTGAATTTTTAAAAAAATTTTCAAAATTATTCAATCATTTCTCTAAAATAATAAAATTTTTCAGGAGAATTCAATTATTTAAAAAAAATTAAATAATATTTTCGCAGCAATTCAATTATTTTCATAAATAATAAAATTCTTTTCAAAAATTCAATTGTTTAAAAAAAATTGATAAATTCTTTTATTCTTTTTTTAATTCTTCACAATTATTCAATTATTTCCCTAAATAATAAATTTTTTCACGAGAATTCAATTATTTAAAAAAAATTAAATTAAATTCTTCGCGAAAATTCAATTATTTTCATAAATAATAAAATTCTTCTCAGAAATTCAATTATTTAAAAAAAATTAATGCCTAAATTCTGTAATTCTTTTTTTATTTTTTCAAAATTATTCAATTATTTTCCCAAATAATAAAATTTTCCACGAGAATTCAATTATTTAAAAAAAATTAAATCAAATTCTTCTCAAAAATTCAATTATTTTCATAAATAACAAAATTTTCAGAAATTAAATTATTTTTTAAAAAATTGATAAATTCTTTATTAAATTTTTGAGAAACATTGAATTATTGTTTATTTATTTTTGTATTTAAATAATTGAATTTCAGTGGAACTTTATAAATAACAATTGATTTAAAAACGAATTTCAGTTGAAATTTTAGAGAATAATTGAATATTAAAAGCGTTATAGTACAATTTTTTAGAAATAATTAAATTTTAAAAGATTATTAAATAGAAATCGTTGAAAATTTTACTTGTAATACTGTAATAACATTTAAATTTTTACTTTGAAATATTATTTATTTATTTTCTTAATTCCTGTAAACAATTTATATTAAATTTTTTTAAAATGATTTTACTTGTTTACTTTTAAAAATTACTTTTAAATACATTTGTATTTTTTAAAGAATTTTATGTAAAAATTAAAAAATTTAGAAAATAATTTTCAAAATTTCCAAATTTACAATTGAAGTTCTAGGCAGAATTAGAATAAAAAGAAATATTTTTTATGGACATTAGAAAACAGGGAAATACTGAATAAAATTTTTGTGAATTGACTAAAAGAATTTTTATTCTTTAAAATTAATTTTCGACAGCTACTTTTTTTACTACGTTTTCTCAGTATTAAAGCTACTTTTTGATACTTTTTTGAAATCAATTATCAAGTGTGAAGCCTGTTATTATAAATATTCTAAAAGGGGAAAGTAAATGGAAGTTGAATTGATTTTTGTATTCTTTCCTTTTAGCTATTGATTGAGAATGCTGAAAAAATTGGTGTTCTACCCGATAATGTCACGGAGATAATTTCCGCTGATTGTGAAATTGGTAGTACGGAAAACGAGCTTGAACGATCCGATAACAATTTAACAAAAAGTAAAAAGAAAAAACATCGAAGCGGAAGCTTCACACGTAAGCCCCATCTAAGTGCCTCGAACCTCAATTTAAGTATGTTTTGTAACTAATACTTCATTCTAATCTCTAACTACCATATTTTCCTCTTCTTTCTTCTTTCCTCCAAGTGTTTTTTTTAACAGAAAAAGAAAATCCATTACTAACATTACTAACTGCATGTAATTTCGTTTTTTAGGAATTTTTTATTCGTTATTTCCATTCATTTCCAATTCAGTTATTTTATAATTGAATAATTCTCTTTTTGGGAATAAAATTCATTTTCTTCCTTCTAAAGTTATAATAAATTATTGTATTCTGGCGCTTAATGAGACTGAGTGTACATTTTTTTTATTTTTAAAATTATGCTTTATTACTTATTTATTTTGCAGAAGTTTCGAAAATTATTTTCTAAAATTATCAATAATTTACAGGAATGTTGAGTGGATTAAAGAAAATGGTGGGAAAAACTTCTCCCCACGATGGTGAACCAGTTTGTGAAGGATCAAATTCGGTTTTTTTATACACTCCTTCCCTGAGAATAGGGAAAAGACGCAAAGTGGAAGCAGTAAATGATGAAATAAATCTAAAGAAAGAGTGAGTATTGATAATTTTCATATTAAATGTTTGAATAAAACACGCATACAATGATTGCACAATATGCGCACGAAGCAAATAATTATTTTTGTGTTCATTCTCCTTAGCAAACTTTCTCCATTTCTTTATGTATTTATTTTTTCACTTTGCAATTTCTAACTGTTAATTGCTATTTCCGTGTTTTCTTAATATAACTTTCATTACTTTTTTATCTTTTATTTTTTCCATCTGGCTGATTTCTTTTTTATTATTTTTTATTCAGTATTTTTTAAAAAAAATTTTGTGTAATTTTTTATCTTTTCAAACATTTTTTTTTGTCATTTTTCCACTCTTTAATATTTATTATTATTATTTTTCACTCTTTAGAATTTTAGTATTATTTTAGTATCAGTATTAGTGTTTTTTTATTCTTTTAAACGATTTGTTAAAAATTGTCTATTAAAAATCTTGGTGCACACCCTTTCTTCTTGTTATTTAAATTTTAATTACTTATTGGCTTGCACAATGCACTTGACACTAAATTTTCTGGTTGCCTTGCAGAAATGATTTATTGGAAGTCATGCCTGAAAGACTTCCCCTTCGCTCACGTTTCTCGTTACACTCCCCAGTTAATAATCATCCAAAGTATGTAGTGCATGTCTTTTTTGCATTTGTGTTTATTTATAGATATTTATCAGGCCTCGGATATTATGACTTTTTCGACTATTTTCAAATAAGGCGACTTTTATCGAGTTATATTAAAAAATTGCAACTTTTTCAAATTTTCTTCCAAATTTTGCAACAAAATTTCACATTTTTAGCATAAAATGCACCTTTTTTCGATTTTTATAGTGTGAAAAGTATAACTATAGACAAATATTTGAAAAGTTAATTAATTTAATTAATTAATTAATTAATTTTTCTAATTAAATTTTTGAAATATACAATTAAAAAGATTTTGAATAATTGAAATTTTGTAAAATTTAATTGAAAATAAATCATTTTTTTCAAATATTTTATTACAATTTTTGAAAATTAACTTATAAAGAAATTTAATTGTAAATTTTGGAAATAATTAAATTCTCAAAAATTTTAATGAAAAATCTTCAAGTGTAAATTTAATAGAAATAAAAATTAATGAAAATTAGGTTGTAAAAATAATATTAAAATATTTTTGAAAATAACTAATTCTTAAAATTTTTTAATTCTAATTTTTTAAAATTCAATATTTTCGATTACATATTTTCGAAAATTCAAATTTACACAAAAAATAGCATTACAATTTTTTTAGAATCAATTTTAACATTTTGTAAAAATAATCATTCAAAATTTTTAATTCAAATTCTTCAGAAAATTAATTAGTTTTTTTCTAAATAATAAAAAAATTTTTTTTAGAAATTTAATTACCTATTTTCGAAAAATTACATTATAATATTTATAAAAAACTATTTCTTCGAATTGTTTTATAATAATTTTTTTAAATTCAATTACCTTCGAACAAAGTAAATTAAAATTTTTTTAAATTTACTGTTTTAGACAAAATTCAAATTTTGAAGAAATCATTTATAATTAAAATTCTTCAAACATTTGATTATTTCTTTATATTTTTTAAAAACTTAATTATTTTGAAAAGATTTTATCAAATTTCAATTATTTTTCAAAGATTTTTGCAAATTTCAAATATTTTTTAAAAGATTCTACCAAATTTTTACTGAAAATTTTAAAAGTAATTGAATTTTATCAAGAATTCAATTATTTTCAATAATTGTAATAAAATTCTTAGCAAAAAGTCAATTTATAAATAATAAAAATCTTCGTAGAAAATTAAATTATTTTTATATAAATAATCAAATTCTTTTCAGTATTTTACTTATTTTCAATACAATTTTAATTAATTTCTTTGAAAATTTCAATTATTTTCAAAAATCTTGTAAAATTTCTCCAAGAAAATCCAATTATTTGAAAAAATTATTTGAATTTTTCACAAGAGTTCAATTATTTAAAAAAAACGTTTAATAAAATTAAATTTAAGAATTCAATTATTTTCGTAAATAATAAAATTAAATTTAAGAATTCAATTATTTTCGTAAATAATAAAATTTTCGCTGGAATTCAATTATTTTAAATACAATTTTATTGAATTCCAGGGAAAATTATATTTTTTTTAAAATTTTCGTAAGAATTCAATTATTTCAATAAATAGTACATTTTTCTCAGGTATTCAATTATTTTAAATACAATTTTCATAAAATTCTTCTCAAAAATTCACTTATTTTTTAAAATTTTGCAAAAATTCAATTATTTGCAGAAATAATACATTTTTTCGCAGGGTTTCAATTATTTCAATAAAATTCTATTGCAGAATTCAATTATTTACAGGAAAATTACATTACAATATTTATAAAAAACTAATTCTTCGAATTATTTTATCATAATTTTTTAAGATTCAATTAACTTCGAACAAAGTAAATTGAAATTTTTTTAAATTTACTTTTTTAGAATTGTTAAAATTTCGGAGAAATCATTTAAAATTAAAATTCTTTAAAAATTTGATTATTTTTTACATTTTTTTCAAATTTAATTATTTTTCAAAGATTTGATCAAATTTCAATAATTTTTTAATGTTTTTGACAAATTTCAATTTTTTGGACATATTTTAATTGTATGCAATTGTAAAAATATTGGTCTTTCAAAAATTATTTACAAATATTTAAAAAAAAATTAATCTTCAGAATTTCTGTATTAAAAGTTTTGAAAATATTCTATCTTAATATCTTTAAAAAGAAAAATGAACATTTTTAATTATTATAAGAAATTTAATTTTTTTTATTGAAATAATTGAATTCTCTAAGAAAGGGTTTTGAAAGGGTTGTAGTTGTAATTGTTAAAAAATTAATAAATTTCAGAAGTTGAAATTTTCTAAATTTATTTTATTTCCTGTGAAAAAAGAAATAAGAAGTATTTAAATATTTATTTAGCATAAAATTATTCGAGTTTTGATTAATTGAATTTAGAAATCAGTGAAGAATCAGGGAAATACAGAATAAAATTTTTCGTGACAACACTGAATTAAATAATCGACTTTTTCGACTTTTTTCTATTTTTAATCGACTAAAGCGACTTTCTTGGCTCGTTAAAGTCGATCTGAGGCCTGATTTATTCATAGTTACTAAAAATCTTGATTGATAAGAAGAATTATCGTATTTTTTCCATCAAGTCGTTTTTATCATCTTTTTTTATAAATATTTTCCATTTTGCCAAAATTTGATGAAAAACAAAATCGAGATTTTTAGTAAAAAGAAAGAAAATTGTTATGATTCACTGAATGTTTATTAAATTTTGCACCTCTTTTCTTTCTGTAGCCCTATAAAAGATGGAACGCCAGTTCATATGTCTAGAGTGGATAAATTTATATCCAGTAAAGTTCCTACAGGAATGTAAGAATTTTTTTGGGACTTAAACTTAGTTTACTTTGATAGAAAAAGGAAAAAAAAGAGTAATAAACTGTTTTTTTTTATTTCAGGAAACCAATAAATAAGACGGAGAAGACAAAAAAAATAAGACTTAGTTTCGATCGATTTGTATCACGAAGTAGACAAGTAAGTTGAATTTTTATTTACTATTTTCGAAAAAAAAAATTTTTTCGGGAAAAAAGTAAAAATATATTTTCTTTTTTTTGCAGAAAATATCAGAAGTGGATACTGTGATAAACAAAGAGAAACCACTAACACGAAGAAGAAGTTGGAGTATCACTGGTCGACCATCGTCCGAGTCAAAGAAGAAACGTCGAAGCGATTGTTCAACGCCTCGTTCGCTTTCTCGCGAGACAAAAATGGCAAAATTAAATACCGAGAAGGATTACGATGAAATATTTATGGACGCGAATATTAATTTATCGGACATTAGTGGCGAGCAGGTCTCGCGTGATAAATGTAAATCAACGCGAAATATCGTCACAAGAGCAAGTACATCCGACATTCCAAATAAATTATCCAAAGACAATTCTATTTTACATTCGACAAATACCAGCGATTATGTTTCCAATAATGAATCATCACTTCACGATTCATACACGACTGAATTAACAAATGATGATAAAAATAAGGAATACGTGAAAGTACCAAAGAGCGAATATCTTGATATCAAGAAACGTGTCTCGGCAATCGAAACGCAAATCTCACAGGAATTTGGTTCGTTCGCCAAGGAATCAATACACAATTTACGTCGTAGGAATTCCGTCGATAAAGTGCAAACTGAATATGAAAAAACATTAGAACAATCGGATATTGGAAGTACAATGAACGCGGATCAACTTGCAAAGCGACTTGGCAAGGAATTGAAAATTAGAAGGTCCAGTGAACACAAAATTATTCGTTCTCCGAGTGCGAGAAAAATTGGCATTCTCAGACGACGATCACAGGAAAAACCAGTCAGGTATTTTATTTTCTTTACTTCGCTCCTGAAGAAAAATAAAACTTCAAATTTGCAGGCTTCACAGTCTGTCCCCTATTTCCCAAAAAGTACCCTTTTTTTAATTTTGGCCCCTAAACGTACCCTATTTTGAAAATTTCCCCTATTTTTTTCGTCGCAGGAAATCAATTATTTTTAATAATTTTTAAGTAATTCCGCAAAAGAATTCAATTATCTTGATAACCAACAAAATTCTCCCCATAAAATCAGTTATTTTAAGGATTTTTAATGAAATTCTTTTCCAAAATTCAATTATTTTGATAAATATCAAAATTCTTCTCAAGAATTCAATTATTGTCAAAAACTTTAATTAAATTCTTGGCAAAATTTCAATTATTTAAACAAAATTTAATAAAATACTTTGCATGAATTCAATTATTTTAATAAAATGCAAAATTTTTCGCCAAAAATTCAATTATTTTCAAAAAATTTAAATAAAATTCTTTCTTTCAATGTTTTTAAATATTTACTATTTTTATAAAATTTATCAACAGATTTAATTATAGAAAAAACTTGTTGAAACAATTCTACGAGAAGATTCAATTATTTTCATAAATAATAAAATTTCATTTACTATTTCAATTATTTTCATCACAGAATTTCAAATATTTTTAATAAAGTTTTAAATAAATTCCTTAAAAAATGCAATTATTATTAAAAATTTTATTAAAACTTGAGGAAAGAATTCAATGTTAAGAAACATTCAATTATTCAATAAAACTATAAATTTCGTTGCAATAATTCAAATATTTTCATAAATAACATTTAATTCGTCGCAGAAAATCAATGATTTTCAAAAATTTTTAAGTAATTTTGCAAAAGAATTCAATTAGCTTGATAAACAACAAAGTCGCATAAATTCATCCCATAAAATCAATTATTCTAAGGAATTTTAATAAAATTCTTTTTCAAACATCAATTATTTTGATAAATATCAATATTCATCACAAGAATTCAATTATTGTCAAAAAATCTAATTAAATTCTTGTCAAAATTTCAATTATTTAAACAAACTTTAATAATATACTTCGCACGAATTAAATTATTCTTATAAATAGCAAAATTTTTCGCCAAAAATTCAATTATTTTCAAAAATTTAAATAAAATTCTTTGCAACATTTCAATTATTTTTAAAAGTTTTTCGCAATTCAATGTTTTTAAATATTCACTATTTTCATAAAATTTATCAACAGATTTAATTATAGAAAAAACTTGTTGATACAAATTTTACGAAAAAATTCAATTATTTTCATAAATAATAAAATTTCATTTACGAATTCAATTATTTTCATCGCAGAATTTCAAATATTTTTAATAAAATTTTAAATAAATTCCTTAAAAAATGCAATTATTATTAAAAATTTTATTAAAACTTGAGGAAAGAATTCAATTTTAAGAAACATTCAATTATTCAATAAAATTATAAATTTCGTTGCAATAATTCAATTAATATTTTCATAAATAACATTTAATTCGTCGCAGAAAATCAATTATTTTCAATAATTTTAAAGTAATTTTGCAAAAGAATTCAATTAGCTTGATAAACAACAAAATCGCATAAATTCTTCCCATAAAATCAATTATTCTAAGGAATTTGAATAAAATTCTTTTCCAAAATTCAATTATTTTGATAAATATCAAAATTCTTCTCAAGAATTGAATTATTGTCAAAAATTTTAATTAAATTCTTGGCAATATTTCAATTTAAACAAAATTTAATAATATATTTTGCACGAATTCAATTATTTTTATAAATAGCAAAATTTTTCGCCAAAAATTCAATTATTTTCAAAAATTTAAATAAAATTCTCGTCAAGAATTAAATTATCTTTATAAATAGATAGGGAAATTCTTCTCAAGAATTAAATTATTGTCAAAAATTTTTTTAAAATTTTTCTTAAGAAGTCAATTATTTTCAAAAATTTTTTTAAAATTCTTCTCATGAATTGAATTGTTTTCAAAAATTATTATTTAAATTCTTCTTAGGAATTCAATTATTTTTAAAAAATTTAATAAAATTCTTCAAAAAGTTTTCAATTATTTTCAAAAATTGTTATAAAATTCTTTAATAGAATAAATTCCATTAAAATGTTCATTAAATTCCTTAAAAGAAATTAAACATTTTCAATAGTTGTTAATACAATTCTTCGTAAAAATTAAATTTTAAGAAACATTCAATATTATTTATTTTTGTTTTTAAATAATTGATTTCTTGTAGAATTAAATTACAATTGTTTTTTGTACTTTTAACTAACAATTCTGTAGAATTAATTTTTTTGAAAAAGTTTAATTGAATAATAATTGATGTTATTGATTTAAAGTAGAATTTTAGTTACAAATTCTAGAAAATGTTAATTGAATTGAAATGATAGAAATAATTTTGAAGAAATTACAGTAACAATATTCTTATAATAATAAACTAATGATTTTGTCAGTCGGTCATCTTTAATTATTATAAAACTTCGACTCGGAGTGATCGATTTCTTTATGTTTTATAATAATATTCTTATGAGTTGTTCAATTTGAAAAGATTTGAATTTAAAATTTTTTAACATCTTAATTCCAATGCAAAAAAATGATTAAATATTTATTTAAAATAAAACTATTGATGTTTTCGAAGAAAACTTTTGAAGAAATTTGTAAATAAATTTAATAAAACATTTTTTTGAGTATCTAATAATTTTTAGAGTGAATCAGAATATTCTTTAGGGTCAGGGAAAAAGTGAAAGTTGTGTTTGGAAATCAGGGAAAAGTGAGGGAAAAATAAAGTTAAATTTTTGTGTCAACCCTGTATAAATAAATTATATTTTTATCTTTATTTAACCAATTTTTATGGTCCCCTAAAAGTCCCCTATTTTTTAATTTTCAGTCCCCTATTTCCCCCAAAATACTTTTTAGGAGCACTGTGAAGCCTGAATTTTCGTAAAAATAAAAATTTCATTACATTTTTTTTTCTATTTTCAGTAAACGAGTAAAACGTACATCCTCGTGGCACGTTTCTGACAGAACTGATTCAATTTGCCCGCGACGATCGACGCTAAAATTAAACACATTTTACTCTCAAAACGATAATAATCAAACTGTAAATAAACAAGATCAGGTGAAATCAAATAATTTAGGAGTTGAAAATCTTGGAACGGAAGCATTTTGCAGTGAAGAGACAAACAAAAGACTGAATTATTTACAAGATCAATTACTTACTTTAATTGATCACACTAATAAACATACAAAAGGCTCTCTTAGTGATGAAGAATTTAGTTCAAATGATAATACCCATTTTAATGGGAATGGAAATAAATTAAATCTGGGCGCAAAAGTGAGAAGAATCTCTTCATTTCACGGCAATGAATTCGTCGATAATTCACAGTATTTCAATCAAATGGTAAAGGATTTGAAAAAAGGGAATAATCCACATGTTGTTGATGTCACGCCAATGAAGGTTGAACACGCGGATAAACGGGATAAGGTTATGTCCTGGAAAGATGCCGAAAAGTAAGTTTTTTTTAAAAATACATTACTATTGATTTAGAAAAATCAGGAAAAGTATTGAAAAAAATTAAATTTTTAGAATTTGTATGAAAATTCTGAAATTTTTGGTTCGTAAACACTTTGAAATTACCACGAATTCGAATACAAAACATTAAATTTATTATATTACTGACAATAAGATAAATAAAAGAATTTTAAGTTAAAAACTAAAAAAAATAATTAAATTTTGGAGAAATTACACAAAAAATTACAATTTCTAGAAATAATTGAGTTTTAAATAGATTTCAAATTAGCATCTTTGGAAAATTTGAATTTTTTATAATTATAATTAACAATTTTGTATAAATAATTTTATTCAAAAATTTTAATTTCAATTCTATTGAAATTAGATGAATTTTCTATTATATTTAATGCTATTTCAAAAACTTTAACGCAATTCTTCAAAAGAATTCAATTATTTTGATAAATAACAAAATTCATCCCAGAAATTCAATTATTTTCATGGATTTTAATAAAATTCTATTATTTTCAAAAATATTGAAATTCTTCGCGGAAAATTCAATTATTTTCAAAAATATTGAAATTCTTCGCGGAAAATTCAATTATTTTCAAAAATGTTGAAATTCTTTGGGGGAAATTCAATTATATTCAGAAATTTTAATAAAATTCTTGAAAAATTTTTAATTATTTTCAAAAATTTTTTTCAATTCAATGACTTTCAATATTTACTATTTTCATTAAATTCATCAACAAAGTTCAATTATTTAAAAAATTTTTTTCTTAAATTCTACGCAAATATTCAATTATTTTTAGAAATAATAAAAATTTTTAGGAATTCAATTATTCAATTATTTAAAATAGAATTTGATTTAAATTAAAAAATTTCTATAAAATTCTTCGCAGGGATTCAATTATTTATAAAAATAATAAACATTTTCACTAAAATTCAATTATTTATAAAATTTTAATAAAATTCTTAGATGTCAATTATTTTCATAAATAATAAAACTCATAAAAGAATTTCAATCATTTTTAATACAACTTTTATTAAATTATTCGAAATAATTGTTTGGATAATAATTGAATTTCATAAAAATTTAGAATTGAAATTATTACCAGGACTAGAAAGAAAGTGGATATTTTTTATGGAAATCAGGAAAATGTCACCGAAATACAGAATCAAATTTTTGTAAATCGACTAAAACGAGTTTTTTAGTCTTAAAATTTAATTTTTCGACAACTACTTTTTACTACTTTTTTCAGTTTTAAAACTACTTTTTTTTGCTACTTTTCCAAAATTTATTATTGACTGTGAAGTCTGAGAAACAATTTTTTTATTTTTCCCCAGGTACTTCAAATCCGAAGGACAAACAACGACTCCAGTTCCAGTGACAGGTCGCGCATCAGTCGCGAAATTACGAACGCAAAATGCTGGTATGGTTTTGGCGAAGGCAAAATTGTTTGACGATACAAAACGAACGCCAATTCAAGCCGAAGTTTCGAATGAACGAAGAATTTCCCATTATCAACAACAACAACAACATAATCTTAATCATCATCCTCATCAAGGACGTGAGACAAGACGACAATCAATGCGTCCAAAGGAAATGAAAACTCATATTCACGAAAGTACCGAAAGTCCACGACGTGTTGCTCTTCGTCGTAAAAAAAGTGTCAGTCCCAAAAATCCCAGTGCCAAAGTGCGAATAACAAAATCGCCAAATTCCATTAAAATGGAATTAACACTCGTTCAATCATCGCACGATTCAACAGCACATCATCGAAAGTGTTCAAATACAAAACGCACGTTAAACTATCAAAAGGAAAATCATTCATCGCCAATAAATACACCATCACGAAATGAAACGAAAATTAATCACGAATCAAGTGTCAATGTTGATAATACAATTTACAAGACGCCGTTAATTAAAAAACCATTGTCTGTTGTTCGCACGCCAAAAAGTGGAAAACCATTAACACGAAGGCCAGCAATTGATGTCAAGCGAACACCATTGAAGGCAATCGGTCCACTTGCCACTCCAAAACGACAGAGTCCAAGGAGTATTTTGAAAACGTCGCATTTATCAACCCGACGTTTCAGTTAAAAAAAAAAACTTGTTTTTCTATTGTACAGATTCTCTTAAGAAACAAAAAACGTTTCAGTGTGATTTTTTTTATAGTATATTTTTTTATATATTAATATTTAAAAAAAAATTTCCAAGCGATAAAAAGACAATATTGTGGAAAAATTAACTTCTTTTTAGAAAAATACAAATTCCTTTCCTTTGATGAGGAAAAAGAAAATCAAAATATTCTCAAATCTCAAATAATTAAATTAATTTATAATTTTTGATCGAATATTTTCATTCGTAGCAATTGAATATATTTTCATTCTCCAAGATGTCAATTTTGATAGTATTTACATTTTTTTTTTATTTTTGTTTTTCTTTGTATATTTTTTTTCGGGGGGGAGTGAGAAAAAAGATCTTGAAATCGTAAATTATTCTTATTTTTTCATATAAGAAAAGAATTTTTTTTTTTCCTTAAAAAAGAGAATGAAAAAAATTGGTTTATGTGAAAATCGAAGAGTTTTCATTAGGACTAGAAAAATGTAAACTTGAATTATTCTGAATTTAGTGTCTAATTAAAAGAATAATCGTGCGTCTATTAAAAAGTGACATTTATTTTTGTCAAATTTCCATCACAAATTATTATGATATTAAAATACATGTGTTATTGTACTTTTATAATAGAACAATAAATCGTGTAATATATAATATAAATATATATTGATAATAGAGAATTTTCTATTTTTTTCTTCTTCTACAGTTCTAAGGATAAAGCTTTTGAATTCTCTTTATAAATACTGATTTAGTTTTCGTTTTGATTCAATGGAAAAGTTAACGACATCTCGGACAACGAATTCTTCGTCTGAAAAATAGAAAAAGTTGTAAAAATTTTGAGAGGAGGGAAAATTTTACTCTTGTTACCTTTTCGAATCTCTGACTGCACCGGAATGATTAACGTGTCTCTGTCTCTTCCAAATTTCGTGATTTGGATTTATCTTTCGCATTACATTTTCACAGCACGATCGCGAAATTGCTCCTCGATATTCAATTTGTTGAAAGAAAAATTTGTGCTTTTGAAAAATGTTCAATGTTTCGTCTGCGGATTCCAACCAATTTTCGATGTCCTGAAGAAGTTCCTCGTCGTCTTCTTCCATAGCCAATGCTAAATATCTGAATTAAATTTTTAGTTTTTAATTAATTTAATGTAATTCAATTCAATTAATTAATTTTATTTAATTCAATTCAATTCAATTCAATTCAATTAATTTAATTTATTTAATTCAATAAATTTAATTCAATTCAATTATAATTTATTGAAATTTATTGAAAATAATTTAGTTCTTGTCAAGATTTTTATTAAAATTCTTTAAAATAATTGAATTGTTTTTGAAGAATTTATTTCAATATTCTTGAAAATAATGAAGTTTTTTTTGAATAATTTTTACTGAAAATGTTGAAAATAATTGAATTTTAAGAAGAATTTCTTTTAAGTTTACAAAATAATCGTGTTTATTATTCATTGTAATTAACCATATTCCTATTCAATTATATTAAAATTATTTATAGAAATTTAATTTCTTTAAAACAATTTTATTAGAGTTTTTGTAAATAATTACATTTTATTTTTTGAAGAATTTCATTAAAATTCGTAAAAATTATGTAATTTTTTAAAGTAATAATTTTGAATGAAAATTTTGAAAATAATTAAAATTTACAAAGAGTTTTATTAAAAACTTTTGAGAACAACTGAATTGTTTACAAAAATTTTATTACAATTTTTAAAAATAATTGAACGTTTTAGAGAAATTTTATTAAATTTATCTTGAATATAATTGAATTTTTACCTAGAAATTTTATTAAAATTGTATTGAAAATAATTGAATTTCTCGGAAGAATTTTATTATTTACAAAAATAATTGAATTCTTGCCTAGAATTATACAATTTATAAAAATAATTGAATTATTTCGTAGAATTTTTTATCAGAATTGTTGAACATAATTGAATTTTTATTAAAACTCTTGAAAATAATTGAATTTAAATAACATTTTTAAAAATAATTATACCTATTCTTTGAAGAAATTTTATTAAAATTGTATTGAAAATAACTGAATTCCTTTGTAGAATTTTATTATTTATGAAAATATTTTAATTCTTGCGAAGAATTTTCTTATTTATAAAAATATTTTAATTCTTGCGAAGAATTATTTTATTTATGAAAATAATTGAATTCTTGCGGAGGATTTTACAATTCATAAAAATAATTGAATTATTTCGAAAAATTTTATCTGAATTTTTTGAAGGAATTTTATTAAACATTTTGAAAATAATGATTTTTTTTAAAGAATTTTATCAAAATTGTTGAAAATAATTGAATTCTTGGCAAAATTTTTCTTAAAATTCTTTAAAATAATTGAATTGTTTTAAAAAATTTATTTCAATATATTCTTGAAAATAGTGGAGTTTCTTTAAAATAATTTTTACTGAAAATTTTGAAAGTAATTGAATTTTATCAAGAATTCAATTATTTTTAGTACAATTTTATTGAATTCTAGGGAAAATTATATTATTTTTAAATTTTTCGTAAGAATTCAATTACATCAATAAATAGAAACATTTTTCCAAGTATTTAATTATTTTAAATACAATTTTTATAAAATTCTTCTAAAAAATTCACTTATTTTATTTTAATTTTTGTTAAATTTCAATTATTTGCAGAAATAATACATTTTTTCGCAGGGATTCAATTACTTCAATAAAATTCTAATCAAGAATTCAATTATTTTCAGAAATAATGAGATTTTCGTTGTAATGAAAATCATTGAATTCTTGTAAAGTATTTAAAAAAAAAATTGAATATAATCGAATTCAATTCAAGAATTTTATCAACATTTTTTTAAATAATTGAATTGTTTAAAACAACTTTAACAGAATTTTTATAAATAATTACATGTTTTTGTAGATTTTCATTAAATTTCGTAAAAATGTAATTTTTGAAAATAATTTTAATTGAAAATTTAGAAAATAATTGAAATTTACAAAGAATTTTATTAAAATACTTTTGAGAATAATTGAATTGTTTGGAAAAATTTTATTACAATTTTTAAAAATAATTAAACCTGTTAGAGAGATTTTATTAGAATTGCATTGAAAATAATTGAATTTCTCAGAAAAATTTTATTATTTACAAAAATAATTGAATTCTTGCCAAGAATTTTTTACAATTTAGAAAAATAATTGAATTGTTTCGAAGAATTTTATTTGAATTGTGGAAAATAATTGAACTTTTATTAAAACTCTTGAAAATAATTTAATTTAAATAACATTTTTAAAAATAATTGTATTCTTCGAGAAATTTTATTAAAATTGTATTGAAAATAATTGAATTTCTCAGAAGAATTTTATTATTTACAAAAATAATTGAATTCTTGCCACGAATTTTTTACAATTGAGAAAAATAATTGAATTTTTTCGAAGAATTTTATCTGAATTTTTGAAAATAATTGATAATTTTTTGAAGGAATTTAATTAAACATTTTGAAAATAATGATTTTTTTTAAAGAATTTTATCAAAATTGTTGAAAATAATTGAATAATTAATTTAATTATTATTTTAATAATTAATTTAATAATAAATTTAATAATTAATTTCATTTGAAATAAATTTCATTTTCATTTAAATTCCTTTAATTCAAACGAAATGTCAAAAAAAAAGTGTAAAGAAAATTTACAAAACTTTTTTTATACTTACAACGCAATGAGAAAATTAATAACAGTGTAATCATCGACTGGCAGATCAGCTCTTATAAAATAGACGAAAACCATTGCTATGAGATAATTATCAGCTAATCGATAACATTTGTCGTACTTTAAAAATTCCACTAAATCTTCGTCTGAAAATTTTCAAGGTTATTTTGCATTAGAAAAATTGGAAAATTTTTTTTACAATTTTGTTTTTTTTAAATTTAACTTTTGAAATAGAATTTAAGAAAATTTTCTTCTTTTATATAACTAATTATAATATAATAATTTATAATTAAATCGATTGTTATTTATTTAATAATAACGGTAGAGAAATGATGTAAACAAAGCGTAGAGGTTAAAAGTCGCACTTTTTCTTTTTGCAAAATAGGTAAATTTATGGAAATTAAAAAAAGGAATAATTACCGATTAATTTAAAGAAATTCTCGATCTGCCATGGTTTGATTATAAGAGCTCGCTTATTTTCGGCTTCGTAATCGTAAATTAATTGTGTTTTGCAATAATTATTCATCTTTTGAAACATATTACGAACAACATTAAACATTATATTCTTTTGTTTTTTTTTGTTTAGCAACAATCGGTAATTATTACTTCAATATTTAAATCCACTATATTTAAATTAACTGAATATTTATCATTCTGATAAGAATAATGAAAATTGTGAAAAAAACATTTTTGTCACTTCTAACAAAATTTTAACAAAATTATAACAATAAAATTTAAATTCCAAAAAACGTTACATTGCGCATATGCATTTCAAAGGACCAATCACAATGCACCGTTTGTTCTTTTAGATTAATTTTCAAAAACTACTATTTAAACAAACATAGACTTTTTCGTTTTTTATTAATTTTCCCATTGGTTTGAAATAATTTCTCCCACTTTTGATAAATTGGATATTTGTTATTTTCCGAATTTTTAATGTTGTGGGGGAAGAAATTAATGGATTGTGATTTATTAAATAAATTTCTTGGCAATGATAATTTCGCGGGTAAAACGGCCAGACGACACGTATGTGTCATGTAG
Source organism: Leptopilina heterotoma (assembly GCF_015476425.1). Lineage (NCBI taxonomy): Eukaryota > Metazoa > Arthropoda > Insecta > Hymenoptera > Figitidae > Leptopilina > Leptopilina heterotoma. Next base: position 5,152,950 of record NW_025111114.1, read on the forward strand.
TTTCAATAAATGCCGCAATGAAGCAGCGCTTTCTTAGAGTTGTCAAAAACGTAAATTTTTCGGTGTGATAAGTGAACAATAGGAAGAAAATTTAAAAAAAAAACAGCCTCCTGGCTGGAAAAAATTTGAAAAAAAAGAGATGAGGGTGGCGGGCATAATGCTGATAAGCATTGCTCTAACGAGCTTTGTTATCGGCAATGCTTATTACCAAAAAAAACAATTTTATCCCTCCGTGGTCTACATAACCAAGTCCAATCCCAGTATGGCTGTAAGTTTTTCATCATTTTCTCAATTATCTCATTTATAATTGATATTTAACATTGTTCAACGTTTACTCAAGAATATTTCAAATTTGTCTTGTCATTAAACTTTATTCCCAGTCCATTTAATTAATGATTATTTTCACTTTGAAAATCAGTTTATCCCAACCATATTCCATTGTTTAGTATATGATAATTCAATAATTTTTTTTTTATCAAATCTTATTTATTTAGTTGGCAGTGTGCGAATAGTCCACGTAAATGTTTCAAAAATTATTTATTAAAATTTTTTCTCTAGAATGTTTCTGTATTTATTTTGTCTATTTTTTCTTGTACTTTAATGCTGAAATAATTCAAATGTTTAATATTCTTGAGTTTTTATATTATATATATAGTAAATTATCTATTCCAGATAATGAAGAATAAATGAATATTGTCTACATTGTTATCACCTTGCGCACCTTTTTTTTTATTATAAAAAAAGAAATGACAATAATAGACTCTGAAAGGAAGTTCAGTTGAATTAATTTTTATTTTCTTTTATCTCTATTTTAAGTAGAAAATAAATATTGCCGAATAAATTTTTCTCTAGATTTTGTAAGGGAAAATAAAATAGGAAAATATCTACATTTCCAAAATATGGAAATTATTTTCCAAATTGTCATTGTTTGGTTAAAATGTTATAAATTTAATAGAGATTAATTTAAAAATACTTAGTGATTGAAAAAATTATTTTCAGGTGATGTATGTACAAGGATTGATACTCGTATTTATGATGAATACATTTTTGAGAAAAATATTCTTTGGAAATTTAAGAGCAGCGGAACTTGAAGTGAGTGTATTTTAATTTTCTTCTCCGATTAAAATTTTCTATTGCCTATATGAAAAATATTTATAATTGGAAAATTAGGAAATAAATAAAAAATCAATTTTTATTATTTTTAGCATTTAGTGGAAAGAGTGTGGTACGCTGTGACAGAAACGTGTTTAGCGTTTACAGTTTTTAGGGATGATTTCAGTCCGAAATTCGTCGCTTTATTCACACTTTTACTATTTTTGAAATCGTTTCATTGGCTTGCTGAAGACAGAGTCGATTTCGTAAGTGTTAACTTAATGAAATTTAAAACTTTATCTTATCTTTTTTTTCAACCTAATCTAAATATTATTTCCGCATTCATTCTTGTTTTGTCAAATATTCCGAAAATTGTCGCTTTAAATTTAATTTACACTAAAATTTAAACACTTGAATACACTTTAATTTAATTTACACTAAAATTACATTTACACTTAAATTTACACTAACATTTAATTTACTTATTAAATTAATATAATCTAATTAATTTATTATGTATTAATAATTATTTATCAACTATTAATAATTATGTATTTATAAGTATTTTTCAACTGTTAGTAATTATCAGGGTTGCTATGCAATCTGAAAATGTCAGGAAATTTTATAAACCTTAAAAAAGCCTGGAAAAGTCAGGGAATTTCGATCGAAATCCTGGAAAATTGTTGTTTTCTAAACTTATTGTGTTCATTCTTGAATTATAATTTCACTTAAATATTTCAAAATTAATTCAATTTTAAAAGAATTGCGTTTACAATTTTCATAAGTAGATGAACTTTAAAAGATTTTGAATTAAAATTTTGTAAAATTTCAATTTTAAATTAATTTAATTAGAAATATAAAAAAACCTAGATTTAAAAAAAATATCTAAAATTCTTCTGAAATTAGTTAAATTTTTTAATATATATTTAACTAGTTTTATTTAAAATAATGGATTTATATAAGAATTTTAGTTAAAAACACTAAAACAAATTGAATTTTGAAGCAATTACAAATGATTGCAGAAATTCAATTATTTTCAGAAATTTTAATAAACTTCTAGGCAAAATTTTAATTATTTTCAAAAACTTTCCTCAAGTCAATGATTTTTAATATCTACAACTTTAATAAAAATTCCAAAAAGAATTCAATTAGTTAAAAAAAATTTTAATAAAATTCTACGCAAACATTTAATTATTTTCATACCTAAATAATAAAAATTTCACAGAAGTTCAATTATTTACTAATTATTTCCATATATTATTAAATTATTTTCATAAATAATAAAATTTTTTACAGGGATTCAATTATTTACAAAAATAATAAAAAAATTTCACTGAAATTCAATTATTTATAAAATTTTAATAATAATCTTCCCAAGATTTCAATTATTTTCAAAAATAATAAATATTTTCACTGAAATACAATTATATAAAATAGAATTTGCTTCAAATTTTTCGAAGAAAATTAATTATTTATAAAATTTTAATAAAATTCTTCTGAAGATTTTCATTATTTACAAAAATAATAAAAATTTTCACTGAAATTCAATTATTTATAAAATTTTTATAAAATTCTTCTCAATATGTTAATTATTTTCATAAATAATAAAAATTTTTTCAGGAATTCAATTATTTAAAATAAAATTTGCTTTAAATTAGAAAATTTCTATAAAATTCTTCTCAAGAATTCAATTATTTTCACAAATAATAAAAGTTTTCACTGGAATTCAATTATTTATAAAATTTTAATAAAGTTTTTTATCAAAATTTCAATTATTTTCAAAAATAATACAAATTTTCACTGAAATTCAATTATTTATAAAATTTTACTAAAATTCTTCTCATAAATAATACAAATTTTACAGGAATTCAATTATTTAAAATAGAATATGCTTAACATTTTTCAAAGAATATTAATTATTTAAAAAATGTTTATAAAATTCTTTGCAAAAATCAAAATTTATCAAAGAAATTTAATTAATTCAATAACCTTTGCTACAATTTATTTATTAGAATTTAAGTATTATTTTCAACAAATTTTTAATTGAATTTCTTTAAAGAATAAAATTATTTTCAAAAATTTTAATGAAATGCTTTGCGTAACAATTCAATTTTTTTCAAAATAATTTTAATAAAGTTCTTCACAAAAATCCAATTATGTTTAAAAAATAACAATAATTCTCGTCAAAATTTCAATTATCTTTATAAATAATAAAATTTTTTTCCGAAATTCAATGATTTTTAAAACTTTTAATAAAATTCTTGACAGAATTTCAATTATTTTCATAATTTCAATTTTCCTCAAATTTCTCAAAAAATGCAATTATTTTGAAAAATTTGATTCAAATTTGTCAAGAGAATTCAATTATTTAAAAATTTGTTCATGAAATTCTTTTTGAAAATTCAATTTTAAGAAACATTCAATTGTTTAATAAAATATTTATTCTTATAGTTAAATAATTTAATTCTCGTGGAATTTTCTAATAAATAAAAATTTTTGAATATCTTAATTTCTATAAAAAAAAATAATGATTATTTGAAAATGAAGTTATTGATGTTTTCGAATAATTTTCATTTAAAAAACCTGGAAAAATTTCATTTTTTAACCTGGTTAACCTGGCAAAGTCAGGGAATTTGAAAAAAAAGCAAAAAGCGTGGCAACCATGTTTAATTATGCATTAATTAAATTTAGAAAGCATTTATTAATTTCGATTATTTGTCTATTTAGATGGAGAGAAGTCCGGTGATAACATGGCTATTTCATCTAAGAGTGGGAACTTTATTAGTTCTTTTATTTATAATAAATGTGACAATGTTTCAATACGCCTACAATTCAACGCTTGCAAAAGGCGCATCAGTGCAACTTGTTTTTGGCTTTGAATACGCAATTTTATTGACCGTTGTTTTAAACATTTGGATTAAATATATTTTGCACGCGATAGATTTACAAAGCGAGAATCCCTGGGACAATAAACCAGTCTTCCTTCTTTACACGGAACTTGTTATTGGTCTTATGAAGGTAAAAAAAAACTTCAAACTTTACTTTTTTTTACTCAAATATAAAAATCAATTTTGATTCCTCGACTATATAGAAGAAAATTAGGATAATTTTTCTCTTTAGGGGAGAGAAATACATTTCTTTAATTTATCATTTCTTTAATTTATACAATAACAATTTCTCTATCAAATAATAATTAATTATTTCTTATTCTCAGGTAATTTTGTATATTTGTTTTGTCGCCATTATGGTTCGAATATACACACTTCCCCTATTTGCTTTTCGGCCAATGTACTACACGATTAGAAATTTCAAGAAAGCTTTCCACGATATTGTCATGTCACGAAGGGCAATTCGAAACATGAACACATTGTATCCTGACGCAACAGCCGAAGAATTGGCGGCGGCCGATAATGTTTGCATCATTTGTCGGTGAGATTTCTTCTTTTTTTTCTTAATCTAATTTTTATTAATTAATTAATTAATTATTAATTTTATTAATTAATTATTAATTTTATTAGTTAATTATTAATTTTATTAATTAATTATAAATAAATAAAATTGATATAACAATAATTCTTTGTGCAGTGAGGAAATGGTGTCTGCGAGTAAAAAGTTGCCGTGCAATCATATATTCCACACGGCGTGTTTGCGATCCTGGTTTCAACGACAACAAACTTGTCCGACTTGTCGTTTGAATATTTTGAGACCAACGAATCGAAGGGACACGAGACCACCGACACAACCACAGGCCGCTCATATTCCTCAAACCGTTCCCGTTCCCGGCGGTGAACAAAATCGTAAAAATCCAAATTCTCACTCTTAACATAGAAAATTTTTAAAATATTTTTCTAAACTAAAAAAAAAAATTAAGAAGATTCAAATTTATAAATCTATTATTATTATCTATTAATCTATTACTATTTTCTATAATTTTATATTTATAATTCTTTTGTATTGTATTTGGATTGTATTAATGATTATGAATTTTACTTATAATTTTATATTAGTTGAATTATTGTTAAATTTAGATTTAATTTCAGTTATTTTAAATGTAAATTAAATAGTTATTTAAATAGTGAATTAATTGTTTGTTTTGCGATTCTTTTCAGAACAAGGCATGCCAATACCGCCATTTTGGACGAATTTCCAAGTTCCAGGGGGAGCGGCTCCCGTTCAAGGGCAAAATAACGGGAATTTACCGTTCCCGTTGCTTCAGCCGCTTGGAACAGGTGGAGTTCCACTTTTCGCTCCACCATTCCCACCAATGATAAATTTACCTCCAGTGCCAACACCTCCGCCAAATTTGACCGCATTAAGCGAGGAAGAGTTACGAGCAATGGAAGGAAATCTTCGTCAAGCCCTCGAGGCCAGGATACAAATGCTTCAGAGGGTTCAACTTTTATTAGACGCCGCGAACGCAATGATGAATCAATACCAGACTGTAACTGCAACCTTAAATACAAAGTAAGTTGATCTTTAGAAAAAAGAAAATCGAATTTTTTCAATTTTTATTCCAAAAAAAAAAAATCCAAAGAAAATTACTTTTATGAAAATAGATATTATAACAGGATTGCCACGCAACCTGGAAAACTGGAAAACTTGGAAATGTCAGGGAATTTTTATAAACCTTGAAAAAACTTGGAAAAGTCGGGGAATTTTGATCGAAATCCTGGAAAATTGTTGACTAAAATTATTGTGTTTATTCTTGAAATTTAATTTTTCGTAAATATTTCAAAATTAATTCAATTTTAAAAAAGTTGCGTTTACAATTTTCATAAGTAGATAAACTTCAAAAGGTTTTAATTTGAAATTTTGTAAAATTTCAATTTTAAATGAGTTTAATTAAAATTTTTTAAAAAAACCTAGATTTAAACAAAATTTTTTAAACTAAAATTCTTCTGAAATTAGTTAAATTTTTTAATATATATATTTAATTGACTATTAAAAATAATGGACTTATAGAAGAATTTTAGTTAAAAGGACTAAAACAAATTGAATTTTAAAGACATTACAAATGATTGCAGAAATTCAATTATTTTCAAAAAGTTTAATTAAATTCTTGTCAAAATTTTAATTAATTTTAAAATTTTTCCTCAATTCAATGATTTTTAATATCTACTAGATTTAATTTAAAAAAAACCCCAAAAGAATTCAATTAGTTAAAAAAAAATTTAATAAAATTCATCGCAGACTTTCAATTATTTTTAATACAATTTTAATGGAACTCCTCGAAAAATGTAATTATTCTTTAAAATTATATTAAAATTTATCAAAGAAATTCAATTATTTTAAAATCCCTTGCTACAATTAATTTATTAGAATTTAAGTATTATTTTCAATACGGTTTTAATTAAATTTCTTCAAAAACTTAAATTATTTTCAAAAATTTTAATGAAATTCTTTGTATTAATAACAAATTTAATAAAATTTGTCTCAAGAATTCAATTGTTTTCAAAAATAATATAATTCTTTTCAGAAATTCAATTATGTTCAAAAATTTATAAATATTCTCGTCAAAATTTCAATTACATATCTTTATAAATAATAAAATTTTTCTCCGAAATTCAATTATTTTCAAAAATTCTAATAAAATTCTTGGCAAAGTTTCAATTATTTTTAATACAATTTTCATCAAATTTCTTCAAAAAATTAAATTATTTTCAACAATTTTAATAAAATTCTTTGTAAGAATTCAATTTCTTCAGAATAATTTTAATAAAATTCTTCGGAGAAATTTAATTAATTTCAAAAAAAAAATTTAATTTAATTATTTTCAATGTCTACTATTTCAATAAAATTTCACAAAAGAATTCAATTATTTCAAAAGAAATTTTAATAAAATTCGTCTCAAGAATTCAATTATTTTCAAAAATAATATAATTTTTCGCAGAAATTCAATTATATTCAATAATTTACAAAACATCTCATCATGATTTCAATTATCTTTATAAATAATAAAATTTCTCTCCAAAATTCAATTATTTAAAAAAATGTTAATATAATTCTTGGCAGAATTTCAATTATTTTAAATACAATTTTCATCAAACTTCTCGAAAAATGAAATTAATTTTAAAAATTGTATTAAAATTTGTCAAGAGAATTAAATTATTTAAAAATGTATTTGAGTTAAAATAGATAATAATATTCATTAAATTATTTTTTTGTATTTAAATAATTGAATTCAACTGGAATTTTCTAACAAAATTTTTTTTATAAATAATAAAACTCATCGCAGAATTTCAATTATTTTTAATACAATTTTAATTGAATTTTTCGGAAAATGTAATTATTCGTAAAAATTTTACTGCAAATCGTCGAAAGAATTTTATTTTTATTAAATTTTAAATTATTATTTAATATTTAAATGATTATTAGCTATTTTAAATTTATTATTTTATTATAGTATTAAATTTATTTTTTTTTTAAATTATTTAAATTATTTAAATTTTTAATTTTTTAAAAAAATTTTAAGAAAACCTATTATTGGTAAAAATGAAATTCATTAAGAATTCAATTGTAAAAATTTTATTCAAATTCGTCGCCAGAATTGAATTATTTTCTTAAGTTGTAAAATTCTTTGCAGGAATTTAATTATTTTTAATTACAATTTTAATCAAATTTACTGCTAAAATTCAATTATTTTTAAAAATTTTCATACTGTTTGAATTTTAAAATTTTTATTGCTTGAAATTGAATTCTTGTGAAATTTTCGTTATTTTAGAAAATAATTGAATATTCGTGTAGAACTTTGTTAAAATTGTTTTTAAATAATTGAATTCTTTTCGGAAATTTTATTAAAATAATTGATATACAAATTATTGAATTAAGAAAAATTTTTGAAAATAAATGTAATAGAAAATTTTTTTGTGTATTTACTCATTTTGCGGGGAATCAGAATATTCTTTAGAGTCAGTGAAAAAGTCAAAGTTTTGTCTGAAAATCAGGGAATTATTAAATTTGGTAAAATATAAATGTAGTTTAAAAACTTGGAAAAAGTCCGTTTTTTTAATCTGGAAAAGTCAGGGAATTTGAAATGAGCAAAAGCGTGGGAACCCTGATATTGAAATTACTTTTTCTAAAAGTGAATTTTTTTTTCTAGTGTTCCACCACCACCACCACCACCAGTACCACCACCAACAACAACAACTACAACAACAACAACAACTACAACATCGGCAACGAGCGAGGTTCCAGAATCGAGTCAAACCTCGACAAAAGATCCCACATTATTGTCGAATGACATTGGGAATCACAATTCCAAGACTGTCGTAGATTTTCCAAAACCAAGTACATCAACGGAAAATTCAACTCCAAGCACAAATAGTAATGATATTAGTTCATCGAAAATCAACTCAGAAACCTCAGAGGAGCAGGAAAATATAAGAAGACGGAGATTACAAAAATTCTCGACACAAGCAGAATAAAATAATAAAAAAAAGAAACGAAACGAAACACACAATAAAGAATACTAAACTTCTGTGTTGTGAAATTAAAGAAGAAAAAGAAGTCTTTATTCTCTTTTTGATAGTTGTTCAATCATTTTGTGAAGGAAAAAAAAAGTGTTTCAACTATCGAAGAGATTAATCGATTAGACGTTTGTTAATAAATGGAACTACGATTGCAGAGTTTATAATGGAAAAAAAGAATAGAAAAATTTTTGTCGATTTCAGAGTGTGAACTCTTCTTGCTGTGTGTATGTTCGTGTGTATGAAGCAAGTGTTTTATAATAATATTTAAAAAGAAACTCTTCTATGCGCTTAAAAAGAAAAAAGAAAAAAAAAGAAACAGATTTACTTTATTGTACATACGTAGATTTTACATTTGGCGCTTTAGAGAGTTTTCTTTTCTATTTCACGGCAGTGACCGAATTGTATTCATTTAGGTGATAAAAAAAAACAATTTTCCTTTAAAAAATGGTTTTCAAAAAATGAAAAAAGCGGCAATTTAATAAAATACTGGATAACTTTATTATTTAAATAAAAATAATTATAAAAACAACTAAAAGAAATTTATTAAAATCGAAAATAAACACAAAAGTGAAATTGGAATTAAAAAAAAAATTTCAAAAAAGATTTTTTTTTATTGAGTAACAAGAAAATCGAATTGAAAAATTGAATTCAGTTTGTTCATTGCCGTTTTTCTTTATTATTCAATTACTCAGTTTTTTCTTACAATTACTCTAAATTTATAAAAAATATATTCCTTTTTTTTCTGGTATTACCAAAAAATTATTCACCGCCGCTCATTCGAGATAAGTGTAAAAAAGAGGATTTGTACTGTTATACAAAAAAGAACTTTCTTTTTATTATGTTTCATAACGAAACGTTATTGACTTTGATCCATTTACAAAGAACGACGGCACTAATATATTATTATTTTATTATTATTATTATTATTATTAAAATTATTATTATTATTATTATTATTATTAATAAAATTATTATTATTATTATTATTATTAAAGAAAGCGTGCTATTTGTTCAATATTTGTTTTAAATGACATCTGTCGTCTGCAATAAACTTTGTTAATCTATGTTCAATGATTTTTTTAGTTTAATATGTGATTCTAAAAATTAAATTTCAAGCATAGACTAATTTATAAACATAAATAAATATTTATTTCTTGAAATGTCTTGAAATTATTTTCTAAAGTTTTTTTCATGACAAATTCTTTTTGTAAAAAATTAAAAACTAACAATTTTTTTACAGAAAAAAAAACTTAATTAATAAATAAATATTTATTTCCTTGTCTGAAAATTATTTGGCTTTACTGCAAATTTTCATTCTAATCAATAATTAATTATTATGAAGAATTTTATAGAAATGGAATTTCTTTCTTTCTTTAAAGAATTTTATTAAAATATTTTTTGAAAATAATTGAATTCATCACAAGAATTTGATTATTTTTCGAAAATAATTGAATTCATCACAAGAATTTTATTATTTTTTGAAAATAATTGAATTCATCACAAGAATTTTATTATTTTTTGAAAATAATTGAATTCTTTCAATTTTTTTCACGAATATATTTAAAAATTGTATTGAAAGTAATTTAATTTCTATATAGAAATTTTTTAAAAAATATTTTGAGAATAATTGAATTATTTTTATAGAGAATTTTAAATTCTTGTTGAAATTGAATTTTATGGAAATTTTTGGAAATAATTAAATTCTTTCGTGTAATTTTATTTAAATTGGATTAAAAATAATTGAATTCCTGCAAAGAATTTTACTATTTATAAAATTAATTGAATTGTTTCGAAGAATTTATTAAAATTTTAGGAAATAATTGAAATTTATGGAAATATTTGAATTCATCCGGGGAATTCAATTAAAATTGTTTTGAAAATAATTGAATTCCTGCAAAGAATTTTACTATAATTTATAAAATTAATTGAATTCTTGCGAAGAATTTTACTATTTATAAAATTAATTGAATTCTTGCGAAGAATTTTACTATTTATAAAAATAATTTGAATTTTTTTAAAGATTCTACTACATATTTAAAAAAATAATTGAATTATTTATAAGGATTTATCAAAATTTTAGAAAATAATTGAATTCTTTCGTGAAATTTTATTACAATTTTTGAAAATGTGCATTTTAAAAATTTTGATTATGAAATTATTTAAAAAATTTGTAGGTATTTGAAAATAAAAAATGTTGTAATTTGCATAACAATAATAAATCGAATATCACGTTCCGAGCGCGTAACAATTGCTAGTTAATTAATAAAAGAAATATTTAATTCTAATTTTTTTTTGTGTCAAAAATAATAATTCATAAAATGAAAGAAATATAAGAAGCAATAATTTTAATTTTGTTAAAAATACAAGAAAAACTTGTGTGTTGCTTGTGTTCCTTGTGTTTGATCAATCACAACAATTCTATTGTTATTTTTTTAATTAGGATAATAAATTATTCCCCGACCAATGAAAGGCAAAGTTTCTTTTAAATCTCGAACGTTATTGGTGGAGTTTTTATTAAAACTAATAATACAAAAAAATATCAATATTATTTTATACATTTTCTATTTGATCAATCAATGAAAAAGAATTAAATTTACAATGTTATTATTTATAAAAAAATACTTATTTGTTTCACAGAAATATAAAACAAAAATCGACAGCCAATTATGGAAAATATATTCTTTTCATCTTATATATTCCTTATCGAATTTTTTTTTTGCAAAATTTCTTATCTTTTGTGAAAATCTTATCTCGAATGACGAAACTGTAAATAAACTATATAATATAAAATGATCTTACGGAAATTTCTTTTACAGTAAATATTTATCATTTTTGCGAAATTCAAAACAAAAATTTCATTTAATAACATAACCTCAACTCCTTGACATTGAGGTTTTTTTTTTGTTAAAATAATTATTATAACATAATTAACAAACATTTTTATAAATTCATTCTTCGTTAAAAGTATAAAAAAAAATTTTATTTTAAAATAATAAAGAAATTGTTTATAATATATTTTTTTACGAAAAAAAAGTTAAATAATAAAGTTAAATTTAAAAAGTGCGCGGTTTTCCATGAATTGAAGGACGTGAACCCCGTGGCGCGTTGTTGTGATCTAACATGGCGGAGAGTAGTGTTGTTGCTGTTCTGTGTCTAATTTAGCGCGATATCAAGCACACACGAGATAGAAAGAACGATGCTGAGTGCGTCCGGATCGTCGAGAGTTCGTAGAAAGTAGATTTATAAACGAAGACAGTTGTGTCGTGAAATTGTGCGACGTGTTCCAGAGTGAAACTCTCGCGATCCCCGAGGATATACACCGAGAACAGGAGAGAATTCGTCTTCGCAAAGGATCTCGACGACAATACCCTCACCCGTTAAAGCCCCGTCCGTCCCTCATCCTTGGTTTAGAAACGCGTCGTCTTTTTCAAGTTTTCATTAAAAACAATTGTGTTTCCCGCGTTATTATATTTACCTGGAGAGGATCCTTATGCAACGTTTCACGTAAACACCCTCTGGAAGGATAACTTTCTCTCCCCCACACCGTGATTATTGCATGTCTGAACATGCGATTCAGGTAATTTCCACTTCGAAAAAAAAATCTCCCCCAGTCAAAATTATTCTACTTTGTGTTTTCAAGTTTTACCAAAAAAGCAGTTAAAAGTCCTTGAAAAAACGAGTTTAAAAAACTTTGATCATCGAGTGTAAATATTCCTTGGAGGCATATTTTTTAAATTCCTCACCACAACATTATTTTTATCAGTGAAATTTACAAATGACTTCCACGGCGAAGATTCAGAGCATTAACTGGACTATTTCGATATTTTTAATTTAATTAATTTAATGCGGAAATTAGGTATTAAAATTAAAATTCACAAATATGATCATTGAATTGAGTGTGATGATGAATTGGTAAAATTGTGAACAAATTGCGGCACTTAGTGAATTGAAAAAGAAAAGTGAAGAAGATACGAAAAATAAGTGAGAAACGTCAAAGTAATGATAGTTAGTCTAGGGTAGATTTGAACCCATAGAAATCATTTTCACCATGACAGACACACGTAGAAGAGTTAAATTGTACGCACTAAATGTAGATAGGCAATGGGACGATCGTGGTACTGGTCACGTTTCCTCATCGTATGTCGATAGACTAAAAGGAATTTCCCTTTTAGTTCGAGCTGAAAGCGATGGATCCGTCTTGCTTGAAAGTAAAATTCAACCAGATACAGCATATCAAAAACAACAAGTGAGTATTCCATTCTACTAATTTTTTTTCCCTTTCTTTATTGAAACAATTTTTCCCTCTTTCATCATCCCTTATTGATTAATAATTCATTCGATATTAAAATTCTCCAACTTTCTCTTTTTATTCGAGAAAAACGGGATTAACAATTTACTAAAGAATTTATTATTTCAATTTTGAAATTTATTTTATAAATGTCCTCAAACAATAGCAGTAAATTTCATATATGTTTCCTATGTATATATATGTATATACATAGAAAATTTTAGTTTCCTACAATTATCCCTAGCTTTAAACCTATTAAATATGATTCTTCTAGGGGAAAGGATGCTTCTTCAGCGGAATAAAATAACTATATAAATTAAATTTCTTTGTTTATTTGTTTTTAAAAGGGTAAAATTTTTAGTCGAAATTGTTGAAATTTGTGAAATTGGTGAATTTAAAGGAAAAATATGTCAATAATACAGTTATGTTTAAAGGGCGAGTTTTGTCATTGAACGATTTAATTGTGACGTTTCATTGGACAAGGGAATTTCAGATTGTAGATTCTGGTTATTTTTCTTTATTTCTCTCAACTTGGAAAAAATTATTAAGTACTTTTCGTGTTGATTAAAATTTCCTGTTTATTAAATTAAAACTTATTTTTAACCGTAATTCTAAATTTTTTAATTTATAGTAAATTGAGTATTTAATTTAATTAACTTTGCTTTTTTTTGTTTTTTTCTTATTCAATTATTGGAAATGTTTCGTTTTTCTATTTTTTATTTCATATTTACATATTTTGTTTTTTTACATACTTGGTTTTATTTTGTTTTACATTGTTTTATTTATTTTTACTTTTGTTACATTGTTTTATTTATTTTTATTTTTGTTACTTTTATTTATTTATTTTTTACTTTACAGAACGAAATGCAAACTCGGATTATTTATTTTTTACTTTTATTTTTATCTAGATGTTGTTTTTAGTCTTAAATATTAATAATCGATTAATTTTAATTTTATTATTTGGAATATTCAAGTATTTGAATTTTAATTGCGTTTTTTAATCTATAATTTTTATTTTGACGTTTTTTTCTAGTTCCGACATTTTTCTCGATGTAATTTTCAGTTTTGCATTTAATTGTTTACTTCTGGTTGTATGTTTCTTTTTTTTTTTTAATTCAATTATTGAAAATGTTTCGTTTTTCTATTTTTTCGTATTTACTGTAACTATTTGATTTGATTTTGCTTTAAATCGTTTTATTTATTTTCTCTTTTGTTACTTTTAATTATTTATTTATTTTCTACTTGTAAAAGCGTTTTTTAATCTGCAATTGTTGTTTTGACGTTTTTTTCTCTAGTTCCGACATTTTTCATTTCACTATAATTTTTGTTTACTTCTGGTTGTAATATTCTTTTTTCTTTTTCAATTATAGAAAATGTTTTGTTTTTTTATTTTTTATTTCAAATTTATATAATTGTAATTTTTTACATTTTTTTACATACATAATTATTGTTAATCGATTAATTTTAATTTTATTAGTTAGAATATTCAAGTATTTGAATTTTAATTGCGTTTCTTAATGTTTTTTTTGTTTTGACGTTTTTTTCTAGTTCCGAAATTTTTCATTTCGTTATAATTTTTTTTTTTTGCTTCTATTCGTTTAAGTGTATTATTTTTTTTCTTATTCAATTATTGGAAATGTTTCGTTTCATATTTATGACTATTTGATTTAATTTTTTTTTTTGAAAATCGTTTTATTTTTCACTTTTTGTTACTTTGATCTAGTTATTTTTATCTAAACGCAGTTTTTACTGTTTTAAATCTGTTGTCTCTGATCTTAATTCTCCATAGGCGATAAACCAATTAAGTCATGAAATTCTGAGTCACTTGGAGGAAATTTTGACGTTTTTTTCCTTTTACTTCAGTGACTGAAACTTATTTAATTTTTGTGAATTTGTTTTTAAAAATTAAATTTTCTATTTATTCTAAAAGATAAATTTTTTTACTATTTGTGTGTTTATTTACTATTTATTTATTTACTATTATTTTATTTATTTTGTTCGTGCAGTTTTGCAATTTGGATAAAAATTGGGAGCGATATAAAATGGGAATTTTTTTCAGGATACCTTGATCGTATGGTCGGAAGGGGACAACTTCGATTTGGCATTGAGTTTTCAAGAGAAAGCCGGTTGCGATGAGATATGGGAGAAAATATGCCAGGTCCAGGGAAAGGACCCGTCGGTGGAAATAACTCAAGATATCGTCGAGGAATCGGAAGATGAGCGATTTGACGATATGTCGGATTCGGCGCCACCAATTGAACTCCCACCATGTGAATTGGCACGCCTCGAGGACATAAATGAATTAATTGGCAATTGTTTACCATCACCTGTGAGAAAAGAAAAATTGGCCATGGCCCTCGAATCGGAGGGTTATATAAAAAAATTACTAAACCTCTTTCACACGTGCGAGGATCTCGAGAATACCGAGGGCCTCCATCATCTTTACGATATTTTCAAGAATATTTTTCTCCTCAACAAAAATGCCCTTTTTGAAGTGATGTTCAGCGATGACACAATATTCGATGTGGTCGGTTGTCTTGAGTATGAGCCAACGTTACCACAACGCAAAAGGCATCGAGAATATCTTCAGCAACTCGCACGATTCAAGCAGGCAATTCCAATAACAAACGCCGAATTATTGGCGAAAATTCATCAGACCTATCGCGTTCAATATATTCAAGATGTTGTTCTACCAACGCCAAGTGTCTTTGAGGACAATATGCTCAGTACATTGAGTAGTTTTATTTTCTTCAATAAAGTGGAAATTGTCACTCTCATTCAGGATGATGAGAAATTTCTCACCGAACTCTTTCGTCAATTGACTGATGAGGCAACATCCGACAGTAAACGACGTGATCTCGTTTTGTTCCTCAAGGAATTTTGCAATTACTCGCAAAATCTTCAACCCCAGGGGAAGGAGGCTTTTTATAAAACACTTACCGCCTTGGGCATTTTACCCGCACTTGAAATCACCCTCGCGATTAATGATACACAAACAAAAACGGCGAGTATCGATATTTTGACCTATATCGTTGAATATTCACCGAGTGTCGTGCGTGATTATACATTACAGCAAATTAATAATACCGAGCAAGATCAAATGTTGGTGAATGTTGTTGTTGCACAATTGGTGAATGACACTGATCCTGAATTAGGCGGAGCTGTACAACTTGCTGGCGTGCTACGTCTTCTTCTCGATCCAGAAAATATGCTCGCCTCTGTAAATAAATCGGAGAAGGCTGATTTTTTGCATTATTTTTATAAGAACAGCATTGGCACGTTAATTGCCCCATTATTGGCGAATACTGTCGATGAAAAACCGGCGAAAGAAGATTATCGAACGGTACAATTGCTTGGCTTAATTCTTGAGCTTTTGTCATTTTGCGTTGAACATCATTCGTATCATATAAAAAATTGCATTATGAATAAAGATTTGCTCAGAAGAATATTAGTCCTTATGAAATCAACGCACACATTTCTTGTGTTATGCGCATTGAGGTTTATGAGGAAAATTATTGCATTAAAGGACGAGATTTATAATAGACATATTATTAAAGGAAATCTATTTGCGCCAGTTTTTGATGCATTCGTCAGGAATAATGGGAGATACAATCTTCTTGATTCGGCCATACTTGAAATGTTCGAGTTTATTAAACTCGTGAGTATTTTTTTTTAGGTTTCTATTTTTTACTTTAGAACTTGAGTTTATTTTTTGTTTATTCAAATTTCAGACTTTGCGCTCATTTTTTTTTACATTTAGCTACTATATGAATACTTTTTTTTTAAAATTATGTCAAATATTTTCAAAATATACTATTTTAATAAAGTTTCTCGAAAGAATTCAATTATTTGAAAAAAATTTAACAAAATTCTTTGCAAAAATTCGATTAGAATTTAATAAAATTTTCACAGAAATTAAATTATTTGAAATGTAATTTTCAAGTAAATTTTTCGAAAGAAATTAATTATTTTCTAAAATTTTGATAACATTTGTATGGAAGAATTTAATTATTTTCATAAACAATAAAATTCATCGCGAGAATTCAATTATTTTTAATACAATTTTAATCAAATTATTCGAAAATCTTGAATTATTCTTTTAAATTTTAAATCTTTATAAAATTCTTCGCAAAAGTTCAATTAGAATAAAAAAAGATTCACAGGAATTGAATTATTTGAAATACGATTTTCAAGAACATTTTTCGAAAGAAATCAATTATTTAAAATATTTTTAACAAAGTAGTTTGAAAGAAACTAATCATTTTCTAAAATTTTGATAACATTTGTATGGAAGAATTTAATTCTTTTCATAAAATAAAATTCATCACAAGAATTAAATTATTTTTAATACAATTTTAATTAAATTATTCGAAATAATCGAATTATTCTTTTAAACTTTCATAAAATTCTTCAAAAAAATTCAATTATTAACAAAACATGTTTTAAAATCCATCGCAAGAATTCAATTATTTTTTACAAATAATAAAATTTATCACAGAAATTCAATTATTTAAAAAGAAATTTAATAAAATTCGTTGCAAAAATTCAATTATTTAAATTTTAAAATTTAATAAAATTCTTCGCAAAAGTTCAATTAGAATAAAAAAAAGTTTCACATGAATTATATTATTTTAAATACAATTTTCAAGAACATTTTTCGAAAGAAATTAATTATTTAAAATATTTTTAATAAAATAGTTTGAAAGAAATTAATTAATTTCTAACATTTGTTCCATAAATAATATAATTCATCGCAAGAATTCAATTATTTTTCAAATAACAAAATTCTTCAAAAAATTCAATTATTCAAAAAGAAATTTACTAAAATTCGTTGCAAAAATTCAATTATTTTAAAAAAAATTTAACAAAATTCTTTAAAAAAAAAACTCAATTAGAATAAAAAAAAAGTTTTATAGGAATTGAATTATTTGAAATACGATTTTCAAGAATTACTCTTTTAAATTTTTACAAAATTCATTAAGAAATTCAATTATTTACAAAAATTTTAATAAAATCCTTCGCAAGAATTCAATTATTTCTAAAAATAGCAAAATATATCACAGAAATTCAATTATTGAAAAAATTTAATGAAATTCGTTGCAAGAATTCAATTCTTTTAAATTTAATTTTAAATGAATTTCTCGATAACTGTGTAGAAAAAATTAGTCTTTTGAAAAATTTTAGTTAACAATTTTTTGAATAAAGTTAAATTCCCGTAAAAATTTTAAAATATTTGTTTAAGTTTCCAATTAATTGGAAATTTTGACAAATTTAATTGAGATAGATTTTATATATAAAAAATAGATAGATAGATAGATTTCATATTTAAAAATTTAAAATTTATTAAAATTAGTGCACTTAAAATTATCAAGTAAAAAAATTTTATTTTTTACTTTTAGAAATTATTTTGAAATATAATCGAATTTTTGAAGCATTCTAACTAAAAGTTTGTAGAATAATTGAATTTGATAAAAATTTTGAATTTAAAGTTATTACCAGAATAAGAGAAAAAGAGAATATTTTTCATTGAAATCAGGGAAATACAGAATCAAATTTTTGTCGATTTTTCTGAATCGACTAAAACGAGTATTTAGATGTCAATTTTAATTTTTCGATTGCCATTTTTTTTCAATTTTAAAGCTAAATTTACATTTTGTTACTTTTTAAAAATTAATTATTGGGTGCGAAGCCTGAAATTTCTATCTACAATTTATAATTAATTTTTTTCCTAATTGAACAGTTTTTTGAAAAATCAATTTTGCTTTTTTTTACAGGAGGACATCAGGTCATTATCTTCGCACGTTGTAGAAAATTTCTCGAAACAATTGGAAACTATAAATTATGTTCAGACGTTTAAGGCATTAAAATTGAGACACGATCAACATCAGGCTAAACTCAAGGATCGAGACAGATCTGCACTCGATAGGTAAGAAAAAAAATTTTATAAATTCCTTTGCGAAGGAAAATTGTTTCTCTTTTTCAAAAATATTGTAAAATAATTAAAGAAATTGACAGATTAGAAGAATTTTGTTTCTCTTTTTGGAAATATTGTAAAATAACTAGAAAATTAGAGATTAGAAGAATTGAAGGAGATGAAAATGTTTTTTTTTTTTTGTTTTTTTGCAGTGTACCATCGATATTGAGAAATAGTCGGTACCGACGAGATCAGCGACAACTTGACGAGGACGAGGAAATGTGGTTTAATGAAGAGGAAGACTTTGATGACAGCGAGGCCGTAGTTCCTGCTGCCGCCGCTGATTTAGTGCCACCTGCTTCAGCAAAAAAGCAACCGCCATCACCGAATTCATCACCAAATCCCGTTCCGGCTGATCCAAAAAGTCAACAACAACAGACTGTTCTTAATAATAATACTTCCAGCAATACTGTCAACACACCGCAAACACCGATCAACAATAGTGTCCCAATTGCCAGTGAGTCACCTGTCAATGTGGATATTAGTCCCAGTACCGCTGTCAGTTCCACTGATAAAACAGGAGCAAACATTTTCAAGAAGGTAAACAAACATTTTTCTGTTACTTTTTTTCAAACGAAATTCGCAGCTATATCACAGGCCTCGAATATTATTACTTTTTCGATTTTTTTTCTCGACTATTTTCGAATAGTGCGACTTTTATCGAATTATATTTAAAAATTGCGACTTTTTCGACTTTTCTTCCAAATTTTGCAACAAAATTCCACATTTTTAGTAGAAACCTGCAACTTATTTCAATTTTTATAGTGTGAAAAGTATAACTATAGACAAATCTTTGAAAAGTTAAATTTGATTTAAATTTGAGTTAAATTTGATAAATTAATTTCTAAATTAAATTTTTGAAATATACAATTAAAAAGATATTGAAAAATTGAAATTTTGTAAAATTTAATTGAAAATAAATTATTTTTTTCAAGCATTTTATTACAATTTTTGGAAATTAACTTTTAAAGAAATTTAATTGAAAATTTTTGAAATAATTGAATTCTCAAAAATTTTAATGAAAGATCTTCAAGTGCAAATTTAATAAAAATGAAAATTAAGGAAAAAAATTAGAAAAATAATATTAAAATATTTTTGAAAAAAACTAATTCTCAGAATATTTTTATTCTAATTTTTTAAAATTCTTCAAAAATTTGATTATTTTTTTATATTTTTTAAAAACTTAATTATTTTGAAAAGCTTTTATCAAATTTCAATTATTTTTCAAAGATTTTACCAAATTTCAATTATTTTTTAAAAAATTTTACTAAATTTCAATTTTTTGGTCATATTTTAATTTTGTTATGTAATTTTAAAAATATTGTCTATCAAAAATTATTTAGAAATATTTTTAAAAATTAATTTTAAGAATTTTTTTTATTAAAATATTTGAAAATATTCTACCTTAATAATCTTTAAAAAATGGAAAGTTTCAATTATTATAAAAAATTCAATTTTTGTATTGATTTGAAATAATTGAATTCTCGAAGAACTTTCGAAAAATTATTAAAAATTAATATAGATAATTGATTTAGAGATGAAGTTTAATTGAAAAATCATTTTTTTCAAGTATTTTATTACAATTTTTAAAAATTAACTTTTAAAGAAATTTAATTAAAAATTTTGGAAATAATTGAACTCTTAACAATTTTATTGAAAAATCTTCAAGTGTAAATTTAATAAAAATGAAAATTAATGAAAATTAGGTTGTAAAAATAATATTAAAATATTTGTGAAAAAACTAATTCTCAGAATTTTTTTATTCTTATTTTTGAAAATTCAATTATTTTTAATATTTTCGATTACATTTTGGAGAAAATAATCATATTCGAAATTTTTAATTAAAATTCTTAAAATAATTAATTAGTTTTTTTTAAATTATATAAAAATTCGTTTTAGCAATTCAATTATTTACGAAAAATTACATTACAATATTTGTAAAAAACTAATTCTTAAAATTGTTTTAAGGGGTTACACCACTTTGAAATTTTCAAAAAATTGAAAAAAATTTTTTTTGGTTAAAATACTCCTTATGGTCACCAAAATGATATGTCATTAGTTATATATCGATATTTCAAGTAAAAAGACAATTTTCGAACTGTTCAAGCAGGGTCGCGCGCCAACGTTTACATTGTAATGAAAACTTTAAACGCGTTTTTCTCAAAACTGTATTTTAAAAATCGGTGGACACTCTAGCTGCCACAAATTTCAATCGATCCTCTTAGTTCTTTTTTTATTTTGTTTGTGATATAATTATCTAGCGAAATACGTACGGATTTTTCGAAATATTAATATTTAAATTTTCTAGACAACTTTAAATAATGAAATTTAGGCAAAAATATGGACTTTTTCCTTCAAATCGATGCCATTTTGCGAAAAATAATTTTTTTTTAAAACGGATACGTATTTCGCTAGATTTTGAGCTACAGAAACTAAAGCATTTTTACTTTTTGGTCAAGCTTAATTCTGGACCGAGTTATAGTGTCCACCGTATGGCGATACATTTTTAAAGCACTTTAACATATCATCTGTCAAACCGACAATTTAAAAAAAAAAAAGAAATTTATATATATTTTTTTGTAGTTCAAGAGTAGTACAATACCCTACTGTAATTTAATTTTCCTAAAAAAATTTCTATTCTTCAATAAAAATTGTTGAAAAAGCTTATGTTTTGAACGGGTCAAAGTGGTGTAACCCCTTAACATAATTTTTAAGATTTAATTAACTTCGAACAAAGTAAATTAAAATTTTTCTAAATTATTTTTTTAGACTTATTAAAATTTCGGAGAAATCATTTATAATTAAAATTCTTCAAAAATTTGATTATTTTTTTTTATATTTTATAAAAATTCAATTATTTTGGAAAGATTGTATCAAATTTTAAATATTTTTCAAAGATTTTAGCAAATTTCAATTATTTTTTAAAAGATTTTACCAAATTTCAATTTTTTGGTCATATTTTAATTGTATCTAATTGTAAAAATATTGCCTTTCAAAAATTATTTAGAAATATTTAAATAAAATTAATTTTAAGAATTTCTTTATTAAAATTTTTGAAAATATTCTAGTTTAATATCTTTAAAAAGAAAAATGGACATTTTCGTAAAGTTATTAAAAATTAATATAGATAATTTATTTAGAGATGAAGTTTAATTGAAAATAAATCCTTTTTTTCAAGTATTACATTTCAATTTTTGTAAATTAACTTTTAAAAAGTTATAATCGAAAATTTTGGATATTATTGAATACTTAAAAATTTTTTTTAATGAAAAATCTTCAAAGGTAAATTTAATATAAAAATTAAAATTAATGAAAATTAGGTTATAAAAATAATATTCAAATTTAATATTTTAGAAAAAATATAATTCTCAAAATTTTTTTATTCTAATTTTTTGAAAATTCAATTATTTTCAATATTTTTGATTACATATATCTGAAAATTCAAATAGATACAAAAAAATAGCATTAAAATTTTTTTAGAATCATTTTTAACATTTTGGAGAAAAGAATCATATTAAAAATTTTTAATTAAAATTCTTAAAAGAATTAATTACTTTTTTTTAAATTATACAAAAATTCTTTTTAGAAATTCAATTATTTTCGAAAAATTACATTACAATATTTAAAAAAAAACTAATTCTTCGAATTGTTTTAACATAATTTTTAAGAACCAATTAACTTTGAACAAATTTAATTAAAATTTTTTTTAATTTACCTGTTTAGACTTATTAAAATTTCTGAGAAATCATTTATAATAGAAATTCTTCAAAAATTTGATTATTTTTTTATATTTTTTAAAATTTCAATTATTTTTGAAAGGTTTTACCAAATTTCTATTATTTTTTAAAAGATTTTACGAAATTTCAATTTTTTGGACATATTTTAATTGTACCTATGTAATTGTAAAAATATTGTCTTTCAAAAATTATTTAGAAATATATTTAAAAAAAATTAATTTTAAGAATTTCTTTATTAAAATTTTTTAAAATATTCTACCTTAATAATTTTTAAAAAGAAAAATGGACAGTATCAATTATTATTAAAAATTGAATTTTCGTAATGAAATAATTGAATTCTCGAAGAACTTTCGGAAAATTATTAAAAATTAATATAGATAATTGATTTAGAGATGAAGTTTAGTTCGAAATTGTAGAAAATAATTGAATTTTGAAAGGGTTGTAGTTGTAATTTTTTAAATTTCATTTCCCTTGAAAAAAGAAATAAATTTAAATAAAATTATTCGAGTTTTGATTAATTGAATTCAGAATTCAGTGAAAAATTAAGAAAATAAAAAATAAAATTTTTTGTGACAACACAGAATCGACTTTTTTTCTATTTTTAATCGACTACAGCGATTTTTTTTGCTCGTTAAAGTCGATCCGAGGCCTGATATCATTAAAATCGTTTATCAATAGTAAAATTCAATTTGCTTTAAATTAAGAGAATTATGAAGAGAAATGAATGAAAAAATTGTTAATTTCAGGGATTGGTCGATTACGAGGGCGATTCAGACGAAGAAGAAGAGGACTCAGAATTGAGTCCGTCGCCAAAACGGCAACGGATGTCATAGTAGGCGAACTGTCAATCGGTAACACGAGTGCTGTGACAATTAGTTGCCGTATTCTCTTAAGTACCCGCGTTAAAACGGATCGTTCATTTCGTTCAAATTTGATTTTTCGTTTTCTACACACTTAAAAAATGGTAGAACGAAAATCAGGAACACGTCGTCGTCGCCGTCGTCGTCTTTTTTTTTTTTTTTTTAAAGTGAGAGAGAGACAACGTATCAAGCGGGATACTTAAAAATATAAATATATATATTAAAAGAAAAAAAAAAAAAAAAAAGAGGAATCCAGAATTGATTAGAGAAGAGAGAAAAAAAAGAGAGAGAAAGAAAGAAAGAGAGGAAAGAAAGAAAGGCAGAAAGGTATTTAAAAACAAAAAAGTGAATGACGGACCTTTAAAACGCATGTTTGTCAGAATTATTATGTACAGTATGAGAGAATGAGAAAAATCAAGCAAAACTGAAGTAAAGACTAATAGAGATCTCCAAAAGGGGCTGTTTTTAACACGAGAGAAAAAAAAAAGAAAAAGAAAGGAAAGAAAGAAAACTGTGAAATCGCGGGAACATCGATAGTGGATTTTGTTTAAGAACTATTACGGGACTGTCTTGATATCTTCGTAAGATAGAGATAAGAATTTACACGAGTGTATTCAATTAAGAGAGTGTGAGAGAGAGAGAAAGAAAGTAAATTGTAATTCATTCCAGTGGTTTAAAAAAAATGACCCCACAATAAATTGAAAAACTTTTCATCGACTAGCAGTTTATCGGGACGAAAAAAAGAGAAATTCATCTAAGGGCCTAGCCTTTTCAAGAACGGAATTTTTGTACGACTGACAAAAAGACACGGGGTTTTATTATTCGTGGATGCTTTTTTTTCCGGGTAAGCCTATAATTTTATTTATTATTTTCCTTTTTTTTTGGAATTTTTGGAAAAAGAATTTTTTTATCTACGAATTTTTTTCTTTTGAGAATAAGGATTGTGCAGTGACACACAACTCACGAGTTTGTTTTTTTTTTACGTTAAAATACAATTTTTTTAGATATATAAATTTCGTATTTTATCCTCTCCACCGAATTAAAAAAAAAAAATTATCTCAAGTATTTTACTTGCTCAATCCTTATTCGAACCCCGACTTTTTTTTCGATCGACTCTTTCGAGCGTGTTTGTTGGTTGGCTTTGGAAAAAAAAACCACTTCCGGTCGTGACAGAACGATTTTTGAATGAGGACGAATTGTAGATTCGTATCCAGTAAAAACTGTGACATTTGTATTCGAATTTCATTTGTACATATTATACATACTTATTGCACCCCGGAGTTTCTCGATTAAAAAAAAAATGGCCCAAGATATCCTCTTACTCCCCCTAAAAAAAATATACACAAATATATACACACGTAGATTGAAAAAAGAATCGTGTGAAAATAATATACATATATATTTATATATATGTACGCTCTGCCTGAATTTCTTATCTCCTTTGAGATATTTTCAATGAGCTTTCCAATAAAATTTCCAATTTATTATTGTAAGTAGCGTAAATTGTACAATAATCATTTTTTTTATTTGTGTAATAAATAATCATCGGCCGGCTTCACATGTCAAATACTAATATTGTTAAATGACAAGTCTTTAAGAAGGTGATTTCTTTAATTAATTAGGAAGATAAAGAAGTTTCTTTATAAAATTAACGAAAATAAAATTCCGTAAATTTTCCCCCAAAAAAATCAAAATTGAACTTATTTACTAATTTGTGACTTTTTTTATTGAAATTTTAAGAAAACTTTACAATTTTTATAACTAAAATTCGTGTAATTTTAAAAAATATAAATTATTATTTATGCTCGAAAATTGTTTCAAGGAATTTTTTCTAGTTTTTAAAGAAACTTCGCGATATTAAAAAAAAAAAAAATTACGGACAAATTCTCTCGAGGGAAAGACAAAAAAAAATGAAGGAAAAATTTTTTTTTGATCTAAAATTCATAAAAACGACATTCGAATTGACGAATGGACACACAGTGGTTATTGGATAGTACAATTTCTCTTCGTTCAAAATTGAACTTTTTTTTTGAATCGTTCCTTCGATAAAAAAAAGAAAAGAAAATTAAGTTTTTTGAAACGAAGAGAGAAATTTTTATAAAAATCTTTTTTCTACCGAAACTTAAACCGCTAAGTGAAAAAAGAATTAAATTTTGTATCAAATATCGACTCCCGTTTTTTCAAAATTTTTTCTGTAAAAGAATGTACTTCTCATTAAACTCAGCTCGGGGGAAAAAAATTTCTTTTTCTTTCAAAAAAATTCTGATTTAAAAAAAAGGAATTTGGGAGAAATGAATTTTTTTAACTTAAAAAAAGGAGAAGAAGAATTTTTTTTCTCAAAAAAAAAAAGGAGAGCTGAGTAGAAGAAGAGAGAGAGTGCACACACCTGAACTGACCACAGAAAGTTGTAATAAAGGCTAACCATAAAATTAGTTAAAGAATTAACGAGTTAATTGATAATGTTGTTCCCCATGTGTTTTATTGTATTTACAATTTATTCGGTAATGAGAAAAAAAAATTTTATTATTAAGAATAGAGCACTATGAAGGGTGGAAAAAAAGAGAGTGTAAGTAAAGAAAAAATGGAAAAAAAATTATAAATTAATAATTAAGTGATTAAATGGAAAAAAAAGTACTGAAAGAGTACTTGCTCTGAATGTATTTGGTGTATATACAGTTCGTATATATTTATATATTATATATAAATATACAGAATGTTTTAGATTTGTCATATAAAAATCAATTTAAATGTTTTTTGCAATAAATTATAGTCATTAAAAATTATACTCCACATTTTTTAATTAACTTTATTCAAATTCCTACAATAATTAGGAATATTAAAATTTAAATATTAAACTTCGTACATTAAAATAAAAATATTAGTTAATTAATTACTAATATTGTAAAATGTTTAAAATTTAAAATTAAAAATTAAAATTTTTAAATTGATAATTTATGTATTTAATTTTATTAATTGTAATATTTGTATTAGATGATTTTCGTTCTTGAAATTATTTGTATCGTTCGATTTAATAATTAATTAAATTAATAAAATAAAATTTAATGAATTAATAATCGATATAATAAATTATTATTATTATTATTATTAATAGTATATTATTATTAAATATTTTATTATTATTATATTATTAATTATTAAATAATAATAAAAATAAAAATAAAACGAATATTTGAATATTTTGTAAGAAGGGAAATTTTGTTTTCAAAATCAAATGAACAATTCTAAAACATTCTGAAAGCTCTTCAAAGAGCTGTTTTTAAAAAAAAAATTTCGGAGCCAACACATCGAATAGCAAAAAAAAGAGCCGAGGGGGAGATTTTCTTCACACACACTGTAATATATAACATGATTTAGACATTTTACTTTTTAATGATACCAAGGAACTGTGACAGCTTTTTTTCTCTAATACTTATCATTTTATAAGAAAGTACCATAACAAATATATAAGAAAAAAAAATAATATAATTCGTAAACTTTGAAAAAGTAAACTGAGAGAAACTCAAATAAAAAAAAAAGAGGAAAATAAGTGAAATTAAAATTCGAAATAAATTCGAAATGTCAATTTAAAAAGAAAAAAAAATTAGTGATTCTCTGAAATTTTAAATTTGTAATTTGTGGGAATTTTCAAAGTTAACAATCATTGAGATTTGCAGTGCGGAAAATCAAAAGTTGACAATTGAACGTTGATTTCTTTTTTAATATTCAAATATTATAGATTTTAAGAAGTTGGGCTGTGTCAAGGATTATCTCTCATTTTTATTACATTACGAATAACTCAGAAAAGAAAATTCCCTTTGAATTATTTTGTATTTTTTATTAATTTGTATTCAAAAATATTTGAATATTCAAAGAAGACTAGAATTTTTTTTTACTCAAAAAAGATACTTTTTAATTATTATTTATTATCAACTTAGTAATTATTTATTGATTAACTAAAAAATTAAATACAATATAAATTTAATGCAATAATATTTTTCTTTGAATATTTCTTTTCTGAGTCAGAGTGTAAGTCTTTCATCAGCGATACTTAAAATTTAAGGTAAAAATGAGTTTTTTTTAGCACGAAAAATGTGATTTTAATTATAAGTAGCATATTTTTTTTATTAATGTATTACCAATTTACCTACTGTTATTTAAGAGAAATTTTTGAAACGATAATTCATTTAGAAATAATATTTTTTTCTATTTTCTATTTTTTTTTTATTCTCACGTTCAATTATTAACGACAGTTTCCTGCTGCAAATCGGCGAATAAAAAAAAAAAAAAAAGTTTGAATCTGAAGCAGAACTGTTAAGAATGATGGAGTGAGTGCTATTATGAATAAAAGTGTGTTGTAGAGCGAAAAAGAATATTTAATTAAATAAAACATAAATTTAGAAAAAAACGACTATTTTCGGACACATCACAAAAACCCGACTTTGCTTTACAGTAAACAAGGGCATTATTTGATTGTCAATCACCAATTTTTAAAACAACAACAACAAAATGGTAATTGAATGTGAAGCCTCCTCAATCCAAAGAAAAGAATTTCTCCGAATTTTTAAAAGTAAAAACAAAAAAAAAATGAAAATCGATTGTCCAGTAGATTAAAAATTCATTGTACATTTTTATAAAAATGCAATAATCACACAGAGAAAAAATGTTTAGCTGATTATGAATTTTCGCGGAGAAAAAGAGAGAAAGAAAGAGAGAGAGAGAGAAAGAAATGTAGATTTTTATATTTAAAATATCTATTTTAAAATTGTTGGGAAAAAAAAAATTAAAAAAAAAAATATAAAAAATAAAAGTTTTTTCGAAGAAATTCTTTCAACAGGAAATAAGGACAGCTGTACAAAGTTTTTATTGTAGCTAGACAAATCAATGTGCAAGCAGGAATTTTTTTGGGAATACTTTTTGGAAAAAACAAAGAAACAAAGAAACAAAAAACCGAATAACAGGCTAGAGCGAGAAACAATATCCACTGATATTTTTAATTATACTTCTGTAAAAGCAATTTTCTTAGCATTAAATACGATAAAACGATTAAAAAAAAAGGAAGTTGAAATTGTCCCACTTACATATTTTATCATTTTATTTATTTAGTTTAATCACACTAGATTTTTTTTCTAAAAACATTTTTTTATTTTTAATTCAAATATTTTAATTCAATCGGAAAAGTTTGAAACTCAAAAATTTTCGAATTTTCTTTATATTTAAAATATTTTTGTTTCATTTTTCTTTTCTGTGTATTAATTGGAAAATTTGTTAGCAAATTTTTCAAGAATTTTTCTTAACACATTTTTTTATTTTTTTATATTATATTATTTTTCTTTTCTAGTTTGTTGAAATTTATTTATTGACGACTTCGGCTTTGAGTCGAGCAGCAAGTGCTTTTCTTAGTTGGAGTATTGATGACTCTGATGATTGTGGAAGATCCAGGTCACTTCCTCCTTTCATTGCAGCTTCGGCGACAACTCGAGCAGAACTTGGACGAGTTGCGTTTTTCTCCAGTCTTTCACTTCGAGCCTTCTTTTTCAGGATCACCAATTTATCTCGTTGGGCTTTTAGGTATTTCTGCCGCTTTTTTATGTCCTCGTCTCTCACAGTCTTAAATTAAATAAATTGGAATAAAAATAATTTAAATAATTTCCACTACTTTAAATTCGCTAATACTAGAAATCAAAAAAACTATTCTCAAAAAATATAATCAAATTCTGCAAAAGGATTCAATTATTTTCAAAAAATATTCGAAATTCAATTAATTTCAATAAACTAGTATTTTCATCAAATTTTGCAAAAGAATTCAATTATTTAAAAAAAAAAATTGATAAATATCTAAAATTCAATTATTTTTGTGAATAATAAAATTTCTACATGAATTCAATTAATTTAGAATAGCATTTTCAAAAAAAATTTCGAAAAAATCAATTATTTAACAAAATTTTTATACAATTCTTTACAATAATTCAATAATAAATAATAATAATAATAATTCACTAATAATAACATTTTTTTATAGAAATTCAATTTTAAAAAAAAACTTTTTGATAAAATTCTAAGCAAGAATTCAATTATTTTCATAAATAATAAAACTCATCGAAAAATTTCAATTATTTTTAATACTATTTTAAATTAATAAATCGAAAAAAATCCAATTATTTTCACAAATAAAGTTTTCCACGAGAATTCAATTATTTAAAATAAAAATTTCATAATATTTATTATATTTCGAAAAAATTAATTATTTAAAAAAATTCAATTATTTTAAAAGAATAACAAAATTTTTCACAGAAATTCAATTCTTTTTAAACACTTAAATAAAAATTTTCTCAATAATTAAATTATTTTCAAAAATGGAAAAACTCTTCTCAGGAATTCAATTTTTTTTTGAAAATTTTAATAAAATTCTTAGCAACAATTCAATTATTTTGATAAATCATAAAATTCATCGCAGGATTTCAATTACTTTCAATACAATTTTAATAAAATTTTTCTAAAAAATTCAATTGGTTTCAAAAATGTTAATATTATTCTTTACTGAAATTGAATAATTTTTAATGCAATTTTTGTGAAATTAGTAGAAAAAATTTGAAAAATTCCATTATTTTCATAAAATAATGCAAAAAATCAATTATTTTCAATAAAAATTTCAATTTAATTTCTCGAAAGAATTGAATTATTTGTTTTAAATTTCCATAAATTCTTTAAAACAATTCAATTATTTTCAAATCTTGTTATGAAATTTCCCTGGAGAATTTAATTATTTTCAAAAATTTTAATAGAATTCTTATCAAGAATTCAATTTTTTGAACAAATAATAATATTCTTTGTAAAAATTCAATTATTTGAAAATAAAAATTTCATAATATTTATTATATTTCGAAAAATTTAATTATTTAAAATAATGTTTATAAAATTCTTATAAAGAATTCAAATTATTTTCAAAAATAGCAAAACTTTTTACAGAAATTCAATTCTTTTTTTAATATTTTAATAAAATTTTTCACAATAATTCAATGTAATTCTTAAAAATTTAATTTCAATTCCTCGAAATTTTAATGAAATTGTTCGAAAGAAATCAATTATTTTAAATACAATTCTAATTAATTTTTTTCGCAATAATTCAATTATTTTCATAAAAAATAATAAAATTCTTCTCAGGAATTCAATTATTTTTGAAAATTTTAGTAAAATACTTTGCAACTATTCAATTATTTTTATAAATACTAGAATTCATCGCAGGATTACAATTATTTTTATTAATATAATTTTACAGGAATTGCTCAAAAAATGTAATTATTCTTAAAAATTTAATTTCAATTACTCGAAAAAATTAATTATTTATAAAAATGTTTTTTTTAATATTCTTTGGAAGAATTCAATTATTTAGAAAAATATTATAATAATAATAATAATAATAATAATAATAATAATATTATGTCGATAAATAACAAAATTATTCCCTAAAATTCAATGATTTTTAGGCATTTTAATAAAATTCTATGCAAAATTCAATTATTTTCATAAAATTACAATATTCATCACAAGAATTCAATAATTTAAAAAAAAATTCAAATAAAATCGTTCGCAAGAATTCAAATATTTTTATAAATAATAAAATCTTTTCTAGGAATTCAATTATTTTCAAAAAATATTTAACAAATGTTTTGTAAAAATCTTCGCAAGAATTTAACTCTTTTCATGAATAATGCAAATTTCACCGGAATTCAATTATTTGAATTAGAATTTGCATAAAATTAGTCGAAAGAAATGGATTATTTAAACATTTTTATAAAATTCTTCCCAAAAATTCAATTATTTACATAAATAATTCTTCAAAAGAATTCAATAATGTCAATAAATAACAAAATTATTCCAGAAAATTCAATTACTTTAAGGCATTTTAATAAAATTCTTTGCAAAATTTAATTTATTAGCAGGATAAGAAAGATGTAAATATTTTTGATGAAAATTAGAAAAAAGTCAGGAAAATAAAATATAGAATGGAATTTTTATCAGTTTTGTGAAGTGTCTAAATCGAGTTTTTTTGGTCAAGTTTAATTTTTCGATAGCAACTTTTTTACTACTTTTTTTAGTTTGAAAAATACTTTTTACTATTTTTCTAAAATTAATTATCGAGTGCGAAGTCGGAAATAATTTTGATAGAAATAAAATAAAATAAGAGATAAAATTTGAAATAAAAATTGAAACGTAAAATTTTGAAAATAAAAATTAGGAAATAAAATTTGAAATGGAAATTTAAAAATAAAATTTGAAATAATTACTATTATTTTGTTTTTGTAGAAATAAAATTTAAAATAAAATAACTAATAGTAAAGGGAAAATGAAATGATATTCACATTTTCTTTGGCTTCAAGTGATTCTTCTGATTTTGAAGAAACTGAAGATTGCTCCTCGGGAATATCCGCCTCGTCAACAGAAGTTTCAGGCAAAGTTTCCAAGAATTTTCTCTCTTTATCAAGACTTGTGTTTAATGGAGAATTTCCCGATGTTTTAATAGCCTCTGCCATTCGAATGCGTTCATTCTGATATTCCTGAGCTAAACGTTCTCGTTCCTCCTTCAATGGAACCTCCTCTTCGGAAGCCACTGAATTTTCCTGTATTTCTTCTTTATTATCCCGTCGACTGAAATTTTTTCATTTCCAATTAGTTCAGTTTTAGTAAAAATAATTATTTTTTAAAAATTCTTTTTAATACTTGTTTTTCATTTTTTTAAATACTTTTTTTTAGATTAAGAAATAAAGATTAAGAAAAGATAGAGAAAGGATTAAAAAAAGATTGAAAAAGGATTAAGAAAAGATTGAGAAAAGATTGAGAAAAAAGATTTTCGGAAAATGAGGGGAAAAATAATAGAAAATTTTTTCAGTACTTGAGAATTTGCTCCATAACGATTTCATCGTCGGGAAAATTGTCATTGCCACAGGTTAACGACGCAGGTGTCAGGCCATATTTTTGTTCGATCATATTCAGTGCTTGCAGTTGAAGTTCCAAATTCTTTTGAATCATCATTCGCTTAAATATTTCAAATTCGTTGGCCGCCCAGATTTGTTCGAATAAACTCTGCAAAATAGCCTAGTTTCAGTTAGCGAGAAAAAATTCCTTAACGGACCACTAAAGAATTAATTTCGTTCCGATATTTACTTTTTTTTTAAATTTAAATCGAATATTTAAATAAAATTTAATCCGAATATTTAAATTGCATTTAAATTAAATTCAAAACGAATCTTTAAATTAAATTAAAATCGAATCTTTAAATTAAATTTAAACCGAATCTTTAAATTAAATTTAAATCGAATATTTAAATTAAATTTAAATCGGAAATTTAAACCGAAACTTTAAATTAAATTAAAATCGAATATTTAAGTTAAATTAAAATCGAATATTTAAATTAAATTTAAATCGAAAATTTAAATTAAATTCAAATCCAATATCTAAAATAAATTTAAATCGAACATTTAAAATTAAAATAAATAGAAATCGAATTTGAAAAAAAAAATTAATTTCGAATAAAAGAAAAAATTTGCAAGAATTAGAATTTTTTTTGGAACTAGTACTTGTTGAAATTGAATCGGAATCCTCGTATTACTGTTAACAGCACAAGCCATTTCAAATTGTTCAGAAGTTATTCCCATGTCCTCCATGTAACATCCAAGGAGTAGATCGACTAAATTTTTATACTCCTGATAAACTTCTCGATATTCCTTGCAATCCTCAGTGTCAGGTTCGAAAACTGCAATGAAACGAATGAAACAAAAATTATTTTTTCTTCTAAAAATATTGATAAATAATAAAAATGTAAAATATTTTCTTACTCAGAGAATTTTCTTCTATAAATGTCATAAGCGGTGCAGACCAAATTGGTCCTTGTAAAAAGCCAATTAAGGAATCAAAAACCCAAGCACTGTCATCTTTCTCCTGCATTATTAAATTATTAAGTTTTTTATTATTATTATTTTTATAATTAAAACAGTTTTTTTTAAACAGTTTTCTTAAACAGTTTTTTAAGCAGTTTTTTGAAACAGTTCTTTTATAAACAAAATTTGTCAACTAACAAATATTTATTTTACTTGTATTTAAATTTAAAAATATTTTCTAATGCGTTTGTAGTTCAAAACACGTCAACAATATTGGTAACAATAGTAAAAAGTTTTATTTTGCCCGCGTAACTATGGAAACGAAATTCAAAACAATTCTGACACGCAGGTAAATTATCACTTATCATAATTGTCTTAGAATAACGGTAACCTCCCACTTACTTTATTTTTTATTCCTATTGATCAAAACAAAAAGTTCTATTTTTTAAATTGTTGTTTTTAATAAAATTGTTGTTTAATAAAATATAGTTTTTTCTAAAGAAATATTTGATTTATATAAATTACATCGATTAAAGAATATGATCGCAGGATAATCAACTTATTTTCAATAATTTGCAATATTGTAAAAATTCAAAATTCAAAATTGTAAAGAATTCAAATTTATTATCTATTAAGTTCTCGTTACAAATAGATATAATGTTTACATATTTAAAAAATGTTCTTTTTTGGAAAAAGTTATATAAGTATCACAAATGTCATTTTCGTAGAAGAGAAACTTAAATATTAAATAAAGAAGGTATATTAAATTAAAGAATTAATTAGTGAATTAATGTGAATTCAATTTAAAGGGAATAAATTAAATTTCATTTGGTAAATTTAACCAAACCAGTGATTGCCCATACAGTCTCTTGTCCAAGTGGTTTGGCACACCCAACACCACTGGTATCCACAACCAGCTCTTGTACACACCATGTGCATACATCCTCCTAAATTAATCGAAATTTATTTCAATTAAATCAACTTTCATTGCATAATGAAATTTTCCGTCTAATCATTTTAAATAATTCAGAAAAATTATCAAAAAAAAAAATCTTGAGTGTTAAATCTTTATTTAACACTCAAGTTTTTTTTTCTAATTTCTTTGAATAAAATTTTTAATTTTAGTTTTTTAGTAAAAAAAATTTGTTACCATCTCTTTCTGTTGGTGTTCGGCATTTAGGACACGGCTTTGTGGAAATTTTTATCGTCTTTTTACTTGCTTCTTCCCATTTTGCCTAAAATGAAAAAAAAATTATCTTCTTTCTGTACTTTAATTATTTATTTATTAAATAAATAAATTTAGACCTCGGATCCACTTTAACGAACCAAAAAAATCGCGTTAGTCGATTAAAAATAGAAAAATGTCGAAAAAGTCGATGATTTAATTTAGTTGTAACAAAAAATTTTATTTTGTATTTCCCTGATTCTTCACTGATTTCTAAATTCAATTAATTAAAACTCGAATAATTTCATGATAAATAAATATTTAAATACTTCTTATTTCTTTTTTCACGGGAAATAAAATTTAAAAAATTTCAACTTCTCAAATTTATTAATTTCTAAAAATTACAACTGTAACCCTGCGTCAAAATTCAATTATTTTCTACAATTTTGAACTAAATTTCATCTCTAAATCAATTATCTATTTTAATTTTTAATAACTTTCCAAAAGTTCTTCGAGAATTCAATTATTTCAATACAAAAATTCAATTTTTTATAATAATTGAAACTGTCCATTTTTCTTTCTAAAGATTATTTTCAATATTTTCGATTAAAATTCTTTAAAAGTTTTTTTTTCAAAAATTGTAATAAAATGCGTGAAAATAAATAATTAATAAGTTTTCAAAGATTTGTTTATAGTTGCACTTTTCACACTATAAAAATCGAAATAAGTTGCATTTTATACTAAAAATGTGGTATTTTGATGCAAAATTTGGAAGAAAAGTAGTAAAAGTCGCAATTTTTTAATATAAGTCGATAAAAGTCGCGTTATTAGAAAATAATCGAAAAAAGTCGAAAAAGTCTTAATATCCAATGGCTGTAAATTATTTCCCATTCAAATTGAATATATAAAATAAATTGGAATGCAAAGTGAAAAAATAATTAATTAAAATTAAATTAAACGACTCACATCCTTTGCTTTTAAAGGATCTACAACGTATCCAGATCCAAAGCTCGAATTGCCATAAGATTGAGCCTGAGGTTCACAATCGCCAACATGATATCCTTGTAAACATTTTTTGCAGAATACGAACTGGAAAAATAAATAAATAACAAGAATTTTGTTAAACATACTTAAAACGGTCTCTTTTACGCTTTTATCCTTTTATCCCTTTTTTTCCTCTTTTTTTTAAACATTTGAAAAAAAGTAATTTGAAACTTACTCCACAACCACCGATGCATTGCACTTTACGACAATCTTCCTCCGTATATCCATTTTCAACTTTTGGTGGTATTATTCCCATTCCACAATCGGGCTGCGGACATAAAATTCCTCCCTCACGAAGAACATATTCTTCTGTACCAAAACGTTGATATTGTTCGTACTGAAAGAAAGGAGAAAAATAATTTATTAATAACTTTTCTCCAAATTCAATTAATTTTGAAATATTAAATAAATTTTCAAATTATTACTTGCTGTGAGGGTAGAAGATGAAAATGGTGAATTTCGGGAATAAATGAATTTGGACAACCAGCAGGACAAGGTAAAGTGTAATATCCACGTGTGTCGTCAAATTGAAATTGCCTTTCGCGTAATCTCGACGAACAATAATCACGAAAGCAATCCAAGCAAGTGACATGACCCGCTTCACATGGAAAAACCAATACAGTTTCTCTATAAAAAAAAACAATAAATCGAAATAAAAACCGAAAAACAAATAAATAGAAATTTATAAAAAAGAAATATTTATAATCTATAATGTTGATTCCTTTTTTGTTTCCTAACTTTTTAAAAAAAAATTTCTTTTTAAATATTTTCAATTTTAAAATTAATGTATTGAAAATCATCGAATTCTTGCGAAAAAATCTTATCAAAAAATTTGAAGAGAATAATTGAATTCCTTCGAAGAATTTTTTTATTTATGAAAATAATTCAATTGTCGCGAAGAATTTTTGCCATTTATAAAAATAATTGAATTGTTCCGAAGAATTTATTAAAATTTTAGGGGAAAAATGAATTTTATGTAAATACTTGAAAATATAATTAAATTCTTTCGATGAATTCTATTAAAATTGTTTTAAAAAAGAATTGAATTTCTGCAAAGAATTTTATGATTTATAAAATTAATTGAATTCTTGTAAAAAATTATACTATTTATGAAAATAATTGAAATGTTTCGAAGATTTTATTAAAAGTTTAAGAAATAATTAAATTGTTATGAAGAATTTTATAGAAATATTTAAAAATAAAGAAATTTTTTCGAGAAATTCAATTAAAGTTGTTTCGAAAATAATTGAATTTCTTTAAAGAATTTTATTAAAATTAAGTATATTCAAAATAATTGAATTCATCACAAGAATTTTATTATTTTTTGAAACTAATTGAATTCTTTCAATTTTTTTAACGAATATACTTAAAAAATTGCATTAAAAGTAATTTAATTTTTAAATAGAATTTTTTTTAAATATTTTGAAAATAATTAAATTCTTTCGTGTAATTTTATGTAAATTGGATTAAAAATTATTTAATTCCTGCAAAGATTTTTAGTATTTATAAAATTAATTGAATTGTTTCGAAAAATTTATTAAAATTTTAGGAAATAATTGAAAATGGAAATATTTAAAAATATTTGAATTCATCCGAGGGATTCAATTAAAAATTTTTTTGAAAATAATTGAATTCCCGCAAAGAATTTTACTATTTATAAAAATAATTGAATTCTTGCAAAGAATTTTACTATTTAATATTTATAAAAATTATTGAATTGTTTCGAAGGATTTATTAAAATTTTAGAAAAAAATGGAATTTTTTCGAAATGTGTTAAATTTTTTTTTAAAAGTCGAATTCTTCTAAAAAATTTAATTAAAATTATTTCGAAAATAATTGAGTTTGTGCAAAGATTTTACTATTTATAAAAATAATTGAATTGCTTCGAAGAATTTATTAAAATTTTAGTAATTAAGAAAAAAATTAAATTATTTCGTGAAATTTTAATGAAAATAATTGAATTTTTGCAAAAATTTTACTATTTAAAAAAATAATTAAATTTTTTAGGATTTATTAAAATTTTAGAAAATAATTAAATTCTTTTGTGAAATTTTTTGCATAATTTTTTTAAAAGTAATTCAACTTTTGCAAAAAATTGTACTATTTATAAAATTTTTTGGATTTTTTGGAAATATAAACAATTATTGTAATTATAAACATATTTTTTACCACAATCGATATTTTAAATATCGCAAATTTTATTTAGAAAAAATCTTATTTTCTAAAAAAAAAGAGAAAATAAGATCTCAAAAGGAAATATTTCTAGAAACAAACCTAATGTCAGTGCAAGCGAGGCAGGGAATTTTCGCTAAATTCGGTTTCACGAGATATAAAGGCACTGCTTCGTCAGTTTCTCCCAAACTGGGATGTTTTGCGCACTTGAAATAAAATTGTGCATAATGAACTTGCGATTCAATCTCGTCATTCGGTGAAATGGAGAATTGACAAAATTCATTTTCACAATGAACTGTTATTCTTTGCGGCAGTAAGACATCTGGCCAACATTGTGGATCTCTATCGACAGTGACTGCACCATGTTTACAAGTTGCACATCTAACTCGCAATTTTCCAGCCTCAACAGATTTGCATGGAGCCGAGCAATAAATATAAAAGTGCGCTCGATTTTTTTGTTCTACGAAAAATTTATTTCTATTAAACACATTAATATTACAATATTTAATTAAAAAATAATTTTTCTCAAATAGCAATTCAATTATATACAATTAGATATAATAAAAACCTTCCGAAGTCGATTCTAATTCACTGGATTCGTCCAAGGGTAAATCGGACAAAGTTTCATTGAGAGGTTTACTTCCACTGTCATTATATTCCGAATTTTCTGATATTGATTCCTCTATTGTGGTTTTATTAATTTTTTTAACTTTATGATGAGTTCGAACTGCATGTAAAACACTTTGTTGTCCCAAATCGCATTCCTAGAAGAAGAAAAATAAATATTCTTCTCGGTTTTATAGGTTATGTTAATAATAATTTTTTGTTAAAAAAACGAATTTCGACTCGATAAATAAGAACAAAACTATTGATACCTCAATTATTGTTGAATTGTGAAGTTCTTTACCGGCGAAAATAATTTTTAACTCCTCTGCAGGCATGTCCAATTTTTTGGCAACAATTTCCTTGACATTCTTGATGTCCCATTTTGGATTTAAATCAATGTGCACAGTTTTTCCAGTGTTTGTCTTCACGTAAATACTTAGAGTATTTGAAATACGGGTTTTACTTGACCAAATTAATTCTAACATTCTTAAAAAAACACTTCTAATTAGATCGAATAAAAAACTCATGTTTCATAATGAATCGGTGTTTAGGAAACTTTCTGTCATGATATTAGAATTCATAACTTAACCTACGCAGACGGCATGTTAACTAAATCTGACAAATAAACAATTTATTTGAAAATAACTAACTGCATTATAAATCATTGTTTTGCGAATACTATTTTTAAATACGTCTTAAATCCACATTGTTGGTATAGCTCCTAAAGTTCTTTTAATATTGATGTAAAAATATACATTATATTACACGTATTATAGTAATATATATTTATATAGTACAGGATTACAAATTTACAATAACAAAATATAATTGTTTATATTTTGAATGTCAAAATGTTAGTTCCGGAGGTTCCGGATTTTTCCTCTTGGAGCAGGCGACGAACGGTGTGAATGCGCCTTTAGGTTTTGCAATACTCATCGCCTATTGGCTTAACTAAAACCCCGCACAAATTTGAAAGTTGAATGGACTAATATTTATTAACAATAGTTAATTGTTACAAATATTTCTAGAAAATAAAGTTATGTTCTCTATTATTAACGAAGTATATTTTTATTTATAAAAACATCGCTTATGAAAAAGCTTAGAAGATCTAAGGAAAAAGAAAGAAATGAATCTCGATCAGGATTTCGTAGTCGAAGAATCGAAAGAAATCGATAATTATCGAAAATTGTTTTCGACCTGTCAACAATGAGTACTTCTGGCACTTCTCAAGAAAAGTACGATTATTAATGATTTTTCTCTATAATATTCAATTGTTGCAAATAAAAATCGTGTCTACTAAGTGTTTTTTAATCTATTCGAAAAATTTACAGATTAGAGAATTGCGAAGTTTGCGGAAAAGAGGCGGCGAAGTACACGTGTCCAAAATGTGAGGTTAGGTCTTGCAGTCTCACGTGTTCGAATATTCACAAAAAGGAACTTAATTGTGATGGAATTCGTGATAAAACAAAATATTTGCCAATTAAAGCAATAACAGAATTAGAATTAGCGAGTGGTAATTATTATCAATCGTAGAAAATACGAAATTCTTTGATCCTTATAACTTAACTATGATTAGCATTTGATTTCTTTTGTTTACAATTGTTATTTTCTTTACTTTCTAAGAATCGTAAAATTATTATAATAATAATTCACAGATTATTGTTTACTTCAAGAAGTTGGCAGATGCGTTGATAAATACGGACGAGATCCTATTAAACGTACATCGTTAAATAATTTTCTTCCAACGGTAAGTAAACGAAAAATTGAATTTATTATATATTAAAAGTATTATTTTTAAATAATATTTAAGTATTGACAAAAATGTTTAATTGAATTATGACATTTTCAGTTTCTTCGTAAATTGAAATATGCTGCTTTCAAAAGAGGAGTTACTTTAGAATTTTTACCTCGCAGTTTTAGTCGTAACAAAGAAAATACAACGCGTTTTATTTGGAATAAAAATGAATTACTATGGCGAATTGATTGGATTTTTCCACAGGGAGAAAATGTCAAATGGACCACGGAAAAGTAATAATGACATTATTATACATTAATTTAATTTTCTTTTTCGAAAATAATTTAATTAGAAATGAAATTTATTTATTTCAACATTCTTTATGTTAACTTATAAAATAGCAAATTATATTTACAGAGCTTCCGAAAAGGCGAGATTGTCCGTTTTATTAGAAAATGTTCTCGAACCGGATATAAAAGTAAACGAAGATCAAGAACAAAATAATTTGAAATCAATTTTACGAAATAAATTACAATTCTATCGTTCCGTCGGTTTAAATGGAATCAAAGTTCTCATGAAGGCTGAGAAAGTACAAAATTCAAGTTCCAGGTGTGTAAGAAATTAAATAAAACTATTTAATAGAAAAAATAATTAAAATTTTTTTCCAGATTCTACGAATTGGATTTGAATTTAACGCTCGCAGAAAATTTGGAACAAAAATTAATTATCGAGTTCCCGACATTTTACGTTATTTTAAAGGATCATTCGGATATGTACGAAATGATCGATTCTGGTAAGTAATTTTCGCAATGATACGAATTTAAAAAAATTAACTTTTTTCTTTTCTAATCAATTTGTTTCAAATGGAAAATAAATGAAGATTTAACCATTTTAGATGACGAGCGTGAAGATTGTGAAGCGAAAAATTTCCGACACAAGAAGAAATTTAAAGGAAGACAAGAAAATTTTGCACATCCACCAAATAAACCACAAAATCTTTCAAAATCAAACGAAACAGAAAAGCAAGAAGGAATAAATTTTCTCTTTCATACCGAATTCACTGACTCAGAGGACGAGAAGGGAAAAATGACAAGGGAAAAAAATACAAAATTCCCTGAGAAAAAGAGAAAATTTGAAAAAAATCCAAAACAACAATTAATTATACCGAAAAAAATGCCAAAAACACGAGATTCCATAAAAGAATTCACGGGAATTTGTATGTCCGATTCTGAAGATGAGATTACAAAGATTAAATCAATTTCAATTAATTCTTCGGTTATAGTTGAGAAAAAATCAAATGAACCTGAAGCAACAGAAAAACCTAGTGAATTTTTCAATTCTCAGATAACAGACTCGGAAAATGAAGCACCTGAGGAGAAACCAATCGAGAGACATTTGGAGAACAAAATTCAAGACGAAGCAAAAATAGAGAATGTAAATAAAAACGAAAACTGTGCAAATTCTTCAATTAAAAATATTGCAATGAATTATTTTAGCGCCTACATGTCCGAATCAGAGGAGGAAACAATTCCTGAACAGACGGAAGAGTCGAAAAATTCAGGATTACAAATTCCCGATTATAACGTACTTGTTAAAATGAATAATTAAAATGTATTACAATATTACAGAAAAAATGTATATTGTAATCGTTGAAGTAAATATATATTTTTTTATAAATAAAACTTTCCATTTCTTCTTCTTTGATAAGTTAATTTTCCAGAAAAACCTGAAAATGTCAGGGAATTTTAGAAACCTTGAAAAAACTTGGAAAAGTGAAGGAATTTCGATCGAAATCCTGGAAAATTGTTTTCTAAAGTTATTGTGTTTATTCTTAAAATCTAATATCACTTAAATATTTCGAATTTAATTCAATTTTAAAAGACTCTCCTGAAATTAATTAAATTTTTTAATATATATTTAATTGATTATTAAAAATAATAGATTTATAGAAGAATTTTAGTTAAAAACACTAAAACAAATTGAATTTTGAAGCAATTACAAATGATTGCCGAAATTAAATTATTTTCAAAAGTAGTAAAATTCTTTTCAGAAATTCAATTATTTTCAAAAATTTTATTAAAATTCTTCGCAAAATTTTAATTATTTTCAAAAACTTTCCTCAACTCAATGATTTTTAATATCTACTACTTTAATGAAATTTTCCAAAAGAATTCAATTATTTAAAAACAATTTTAATAATATTCTTCCCAAGATGTTAATTATTTTCATAAATAATAAAAGCGATCACTCCGAGTCTTCGTTTCGGAGTGATCGTTTTCTTCATGTTTTATAATAATATTCTTAAATGTTATTGAATTTAAAATTTTTGAATATCTTAATTTCTATAAAAAAAATATGGATTAAATATTTATTTAAAAATGAAGTTATTGATGTTTTCGAATAATTTTCATTTTAAAAACCTGGAAAAATTCCGTTTTTCAACCTGGAAAAGTCAGGGAATTTGAAAAGAACAAAAGCGTGGCAACCCTGTTAATGAACTTTAGCATTTTCTATTTTTTTTTTATTGTAAA
Organism: Leptopilina heterotoma; assembly: GCF_015476425.1. Classification (NCBI taxonomy): domain Eukaryota; kingdom Metazoa; phylum Arthropoda; class Insecta; order Hymenoptera; family Figitidae; genus Leptopilina; species Leptopilina heterotoma. The sequence continues at coordinate 5,195,498 of NW_025111114.1, forward strand.
TATTTAATTGAATTAATACAGATATACACAAAAATAACATAATACAAATTCCCTCCTTTCTTCCCTGAAATTAAAAAAAAAATTGTTCTAACATAGATTTGCAACCGGTGTAAACTAACTAAAGCCCCACAATAATTAAATACATAACAAGTTTAATTACTATTACATTAAATTATCATTTGACATCGATTTAATGAATTGTAAAAGAAAATCGAATACAATCATTAATTTTAATACAGGAAAATTATCAAATTGCTTTTTGCAAAAAAAAAGACGATTATCTACCGAATTAAAAACACTTTTTTGTGAAAATTGATTTTAAACTGAAACATTCGGTTTAAAAAATTTTGTTCACTGAGAAAAAAAGCGTTTAAGAATTTGAAATGTGTGATTATTATTAATTTCTAAAATCATGAGAATGTTACGAAAATTGTCACAATTATCACTAGATTTACAGTCTTAAAATTTCGAAATAAAATTGGGAAAAATAAGTTTTTTTTGAAAAATTCTTTGTTTTTTCGTTCGTCTTTTTTTCTTCTTTTCTCCTATTTTTGAACGTGTTTGGAAATATGTATTTAGAGAATACACAATTCGATATTGTTGCTTTTAAAGGCTATTACATATTTTTGAGACAATATTTTTTTTTTTAAATGAAATTTTTAGGCCTTTGGTGTGAATGTTGAACTAAAGAATAAAGAAATATAATAGGAAGACGAGTAATGCGACAATTCCGGCAACTGCTTTTATGTACATTGATTTACTGTTTAAATGCGCTGCGTCTTTTCTGTATTTTTGTGAAAGCATCGATAAATTCTGCGTCTTTGAGTCCAATTCTAGAAAAGAAAATTTTTATTAAAGTTTCTTTTTTTTAATGAAAATAATTAATTTTTTCAAGTATTTTATTACAATTTTGGAAAATCAACTTTTGAAGAATTTTAATTGTAAATTTTGAAAATAATTGAATTATCAAAAATGTTAATAAAAAATCAATTTAAATTAAAAATTAAAAAATAAAAATGAATGAAAATTAGCTTATAATTTCTAAAAATTCAATATTTTCGAAATATTATTTAAAATATAATTGATTTAGAAATTATGTTTAGTTGAAAATTGTAGAAAATAATTGAATTCACGTAAAGTTACAATTATAATTTTTAAAAATTATTAAAATTTATAAATTTTACTCATTATCAGTAAACTTTCATATTTTTTTTTAAAAAGAATTTTGTTAGGGAAAATAATTTTAATGTCAGTAAATTGTCAGGGAAATTAATAAACTAAAAATTGTGAATTGTGACCATCCTGAATTATGAAAAGAATTATTAAAATACCCGAGAGAACAGTTCCTCTTTGCAGTACATCGTCTATATTTTGAACCATTATCCTTTGTACATCTTGAAGTTGATTGTTCAATGCGCTCATATTTCTTCTTGATCTACTGTCTGAAAATGTCTTTTTTGCTTTTTGAATGTATGTGTCTAAAAAGATAAGAATTAATTATTATTAACGAATTAATTAACTAATTATTAACTACAGATTAAATTTATATCATAAAACAGTTCAATTTCTCAAAACGAAAAAAAAACAATTCAATTTTTTAACTAATTTTTCTGAAAACAAAAAAAAAACAATTCAATTTTTTAAATAATTTTTCTCAAAACAAAAAAACAGTTCAATGTTTTAAATAATTAAAAAAAATATTTAAAATTGTAGTGAGAATAAAAAACCGTTTGAATAGAAAATACTCTTGAAAATAGAGAAAAGTTTTACCAAATTCTATAAATGTGTAAGGTCTAGTAACAGTGTTTACTCTTCTTCCGTACTGAGAGTGGAATTCTTGTGCTATATCTTCGAGATAACTGTAAGCTAAACGTTTGCTGTAATGTCTTTCACAGAGAACCAAATAGCAGACGTCATTTTCTATTAAATAACTAAAAAGAAAACATAAATAATCAATTCTATATACATAATTTTCACAACATAGTATTATTATTTTACTAAAATTTATAATTAATTACTGAAAAAGATATTGTCCAGTTTCGATTGAACATCTAGAAGGAGATTGTGGTCCAAGTTTTCTAAATAACATCTTTGCCTGATTTTGAAATTCTAGAATATTTCTTCCACTCTGAAAGAAAAAGCAATTTTCTATTTTTTTAAATTTTCTTCTAATAGTATTAAAACAAATTAACATGTATTGTTAATACTTTTTACAAGATTATAACAATATTGTTAGTTTGTAACAATATTGTTAACAAAACAAGAAAAATAATACTTTAAAAACAATTATTCGAAATAAAAAATTCAAGATATTAGTCTCAAGAAAATGTTTGAGAATTAATAGAAAACTGTTATTACAAATTTCTAATTTAAATAAAATAACATATTGTTCAAATGTAAAGTGACATTTCATCAGGTTTTCTAACCTGTTCATCGTCCTGGATAGTGGCAGCCAGTGGTAAACCATCACCTATCCTCGCTATCATTGTTAATAAAATCATTTTTTCTATATATTATTTACAGTTTTAATTATCGAACACAATAGAATTCTTGTAAAAATCACTCTTAATTCACAAAAAATCACATTTGCAATGACAATTCTTCTTCGTATTGTCGGAAAAACCGACCGAGCCTGACACGCATGAATTTCGTTAATTCTCCACTACTCCATTCAAAGCGCACCACGTCAGATCCTTTCTCTACTTCCAACTCATCATTATTTTTAATTCTCCAATTTCTAATTTTATAAATCAAAATTCAATAATTCGATAATAAAATGAATAAAATTAATAAAAAAAACATCCACGGGGGTTTTTTCTGTTTTAAATAAGTTTGAACCCATTGAAACAAAATAAGAAATTATTTTTCATAATAAATAAAATTAAAATTTAAAAGCAGTCCTAAAATCCTATTTGTCATTTTTACGAATTATAAATTATAATAGATTTCATTAAAAAAATGATTAATTTATACTTATATTGATTTGTAAATATTTGTAAATTGTAAACCACTGTTGGTAATGACAGACAGAGCCACCTGTCGACTTGGTTTTGAACTAATTATCAAAATAGTCAGTGACTGTCATTCGAGAACTACTTTTTCGATTTTATTTCGAGACGAAATGTCAAATACTTACAAGTTGTAATAAATAACATGATAGATAAATAAATAACAAGTTATTTGAATATTTAATTTGTCGACAACAATATTAATGAGAAAGAAATTATAAATTTTGATTGTGAAGATTGTGAATAATTGTGAACCACTGGCAATGGCTGTCAGTGCCACCGGTTGGTGTCAACTCGAACCCTCTTTAAAAAATGTCTGTGTCACTCTTGCTCTGCCGACACTCCGACACACAGGCAGGAGATTGTGAAAAATTTGTGACGTTTATGCTGCTGTGGCTAAACCGCAATTCCCTTTCCCTAATGTGTAAAATGTTGTGCCGATTTTTTTTTTAATATCCCTGAAATTCCAAGCGAACTGTTTACAAGCAAAATTTAGTGGTTTTTGAATATATAGTGAAAGGAAAATTGGTGCTGGTAGAAATAATAATGCTTTTATTAGTGCTCGAATGTGAATACAAGAAACGATAGCTTGGTGAGTATTATAGTTACTACACTCTTACAGACTTTTCACACAGCTGGTAGAAAATCTTTTAACACTGTCAATTTAGAAAGTTTCTTTTTTCAATAATTTTCCCCGGCACTTGAACCTGAGGTTTCAATGTAAAAGTGCATCCTCACTGTTCCGATTACATAATTATTTCTAAATTATTTACTTTGTCTTGAGGTAAAAAAAAAAAAAAAAAAAAAAAGCGTTCAATGAGCTTATAAAATTGAAACGCCTTTTGAATTTGGATTTTTTTTTCAATCTTAATTCTCAATTTTCCATCTGTTAAAATTAGTATAATAGAATATTGAGGTTATTGACATTATTGCAGGGGAATTTTCTAATTCTTTTTCGACAGATTGTTTGTAAATAAGTGTTACTTCACTCTTGACGTTTTTGACCTCATTGATACCTTTTATCTATTTTTTTTACATTCTTTTTCTTTTTTAATCTCTATTCGAAATTTTTCCTAAAGGGGGAAATTATTTTGCAGTTTTTGTTTCGAGAAAAATCTTTTTAGAGCTGATGGAAAAGTACTTATCTCTTTTTGATTGGTAAATCTAGGTAGTAAAAAAAATCTTTTTTTTAATTACGAATTCGTTTTAATGAATTAAATTATATGCAAATTTTTTCAATTTTAGGTAAATTATTTCTATTGGATTTAAAGCGTGTATTTTCGATTTGTGGTTGATAAAAAATTTTTTTCAGGTACTCGATAGATTTATAAATTGAAAGGTGCTTTATCAGCAGTAGTATGAGTGTGAGTATAATTTATATTTCTGGTCTGAAAGCAAGTGAATAGATAAGAAGACATGAATTTTTTATTTATTGCGCTTTAATTTTAGAATCCATATCGTGGACGACCGACTCGATCGAGAGTGGACACAACAACTGGCTATGGATTGCAAAATCAAAATTCTTGGAATTCAATGCCGGGTCAAGTGCCATCGAACGTACCGCAGGGCAATGTCTTCCATACTCAAGCAACTGGAGTAAATCAACCGAAATCCACCGATCCATGGGACTGGGGCACAGACAATGGAAATAACGGCAACGATTCATGGAATTGGAGCGTTGATCAACAACCGGAAGCTCATTATTCACCGCAACAACCTCAGCAACAGCAGCAGCAACAACAACAACAACAAAATCAGTTCATTCCCTACCAGAAACAAACGCCACCAGCTCAGGATAATTACTACAAGAGTTTAAACGGAAATAATAGACCATTAACAAATCAGCATTCCACATCAGGTAGAAATACTCCGCGAACAAATCTCAGTCGTGAATCAACTCCAAATCACGCGGACCCATATTTTTCGTATCAGAATTATACATTTAATCAGCAATTACCACCAGCGCAGAGACCAAGTTCGACAAAATCGAATTCATCAGAACATTGGGCGAGTGATCAACAACAATTTTCCTTCTCGCCACAAAGTTTACCGCCGCAAACGCATTCGTCACAGCCGCCAGTTGGGAATTTCAATTGGAACGAACGGCAGGCAGTTTCGCTGCAAAATTGGCAGGAGCAGCCGAAAAATCCCGGATATTGGCAGGAGGCGGCCAATGAAACTGGGAATCAGTGGAGTCAACAGCAACCGATTCCCTCGCCTCAGACTCCGCAGCAGCAGACTTCGCCTTTGCAAAATATTCATCAGCAGACTTCGCCTTTGCAAAATCTTCATCAGCAAACGCCTCTTTTGCCAACTGCTCATCAGCAAACGCCTCCTTTGCCAACTGCTCATCAACAAACGCCCGTTCCTCCCCAAACTCCAATTCAAATCCACCAGCAAACTCCTCCGATTCAACAAAATTCCCAAATTCCCGCTCAAACTTTCCAACAAATTCCCAATTTCCCACAATCACCACAATCACAAAATTGGCCCGTGGAACAACAGGAGCAACGAGGCTGGTCGAACAATTCCGATCAATGGCAGAATCAAAATTCCGAAGCCTTCTCTGGTCAAAACCCCCAATGGTCATCAAATCCCCAACAATGGCAACAGGAACCAAGTCAAGAGATTTCAAACTCTTGGCAATCCCAACAAACTGATCATCCCATCAAAGAAAATTCCCCCGACAATGAATCGAATCGAATTTCCTCCACCGAATGGCAGACAATTCGCCCCTCAGCACATTTTGCCTCATCAAACGCCTCCACTACCTCAGGATCAACCGCGAATATTTCCAATATCACCGAGCAGACCGAGGAGAGAAAGAAACTAACACCAGCCACTAGTTCAACTTCCCTGAACGATTCAACAAATCTATCATCCGGTCCACAAACTAAAGCGAAAGCCACCTTCAGCGCTCAGGACAGTCTTCAAGATCAGGAGAATATCGAACTCGATTGGAATGCCGACAGTGAATGGCAAACAACCGAACTTGCGACTGGACTCAATCAAATGAATATCTCGTCGAAAAATTCCCAAGATAATCAAAAAACAAAAATTGATTCCCCTGCCGAAGGGGAAAATTCAATTGATGAGAGTGAGAGGGAAATTCAAGATCAAGGGGAAACTGGCTATGATCAATGGTATAATCAGAGTAATCAGAGTAGTTCGATGAGATTCACGAATATTCGGAGTCAAAAATGGTCGGCTGAGCAGAATGTGGAGAATTATGAGAATATTCAACAACAGGCGGCGGATTTCATGAATTTGGAAGTTGTCGCTCCGGAAATGCAAGTTAAGGATATTTATGGATCGAGGGAATCGATTAATCAGGAGACGTTGGATAATGATCAGAAAATCGCTTCGCCAAAGGAGACGGTTAGGGAGTTTAATAATGTCGAGGTTCCTTCGTTGATCAATCAACCAGAACAGGTAAATTCTTAAATATATTTCGCATTTGGTAAGAAAATTAAATTTAAAAAAAAATAGTGGAAAAATTAAAATTAAATTAATTGCAAAATTGAAAAAAGAGACAAAAGAAAATTGGTAATTTTTTTACCTTTCTTCATCGAAAAAATTAATTTGACAATTAAAAAAACACGTTTTAGTCAATTCAATAAAATAAATTGAAATAAAAAATAAGAATTAGCAGAATAAGCATTCTGCTAATTCTTATTTTTTATTTCAATTCTTATTTTTTGGAAATTCAATTATTTTTCAAATTTTCATTAAGATTATAATTTTTATTCATTTTAAGAATACAACTTGAAAATTATTTTTAAAAGTGAAAAAATGTTCTTTCAAATATTGAATTGAATTGAAATATTGAATTACATTTTATTATTGAAAAATTGTTTTGCAATTTTTAAAAATTATATTCAGGAATTCAACTATCTCGTATTTTTTCAGAATTTCGAAAAAATTACATATATTCAAAATTTTCAATAGTTTTTGTAAAAAAAATACTTAAATACTTGTTTCTTATTTATTTTTCTGCAGAGGAATTAAAAATTTTAATCCATTTAATTTAAAACTTTTTGAAATTTAATTATTTCTAAAAATTATAACTCCAATTCTTTACAAATTCAATTATTTTTATAGAATTTTTTTTACAACTACTTATTGAAAAAAATTATCTTCTTTTCTCGGAAATTTAATTAAAATTGTATTGAAATTATTTGAATTCTTGTAAAGAATTTTTTCAAAATTTTTGAAATTAATTGAATTCGTGGAAAGAATTTCTTAAAATTATTGAAATAATTGAATTGTTCGACAAAATTTATTACAATCTTCGAAAATAATTGAATTTTGTGGAAGAATTTAATTAAAATTGTATTGAAAGTAATTGAATTACTGCAAAGAATTTTAACAATTTAGAAAAATAATTGAATTCTTGAGAAGAAATTTATACAAATTTTGAATATAATTAAATTTTGTTGAAGATTTTAATTAAAATTATATTGAAAAAATTGAATTCCTGCAAAGAATTTTACAATTTAGAAAATTAATTTAATTATTGAGAAGAATTTTATGAAATTTTTGAAAATAATTGAATTTCGTGGAAGAATTTAATTAAAATTGTGTTGAAAATAATTGAATTCCTGCAAAGAATTTTACAATTTAGAAAAATAATTTAATTCTTGAAAAGAATGTTATGACATTTTTGAAAATAATTAAATTTTGTGGAAAAATTTAATTAAAATTGTATTGAAAATAACTGAATTTCTGCAAAGTATTTTTATTCATTAAAATAATTAAATTGAGCTGCCGGATCAAAGAAGGGCACATAACCCATTTGAATTACATTGGTTATGTGCCCTTCTTTGATCCGGCAGCTCAATTGTTTCTAAAAATTTTAATTCTAAAAAAATTGAATTATTGCAAAGAAGTTTATTTTTTATGAAAGTAATTGAATTCTCAAGAAGATTTTTATGTAAATTGTAAATTCAATTCAATTTTATTGAAAATAATAGAATTTTTTCGAGAAATTGTATATGAAATAATTAAATTTTGTAGAAGAATTTTTTTATTTACGAAAATAATTGAATTTATACCAAGAATTTTATTATTTACAAAAATAATTTAATGTTGGTAAAGAATTTTGTTAAAATTTATTAAAATACATAATTAAATTGTTTCAAAAAAGTTTATTAAAATTTTCGAAAATATTACATTTTTGTCGAATAATTTAAATTTAATTTGAATTAAAATTTAAAAATAATTGAATTCCTGCGATAAATTTTTTTATTTCCGAAAATAATTGAATTTTTACGAATAATTTTATTATTTGTTGAAATAATTGCATTGGTTTAAAAGGAATTTTCTTGTTTTGAAAATAAATTAAATTTTGGCAAAAAAATTTGTTAATATTTTTGAAATAATTGAATTTTTTCGAAGGATTTAAATAAAGTTTTTGAAAATAATTGAATTTCTGCGAAAATTGTTACTAAAGTATTTATAAATATTTGAATATTTTTTAACAAATTTTATTAAATCTGCAAAGAATATTTTTATTTATTAAAATAATTTAATTTCTACATAGAATTTAATTATTTACAAAAATGATTCGAATGTTTCAAAAGAATTTTATTTTTTTATGAAAATGATTAAATTGTTTCGAAAAATTTTTTATTTTTCAAAATAATTGAATTTCTACAAAGAATTTTATTATTTATGAAAATAATTGAATTGTTTTAAAAGAATTTTATTTTTTATGAAAATAATTGAATTGTTTCGAAAATAGTTAAAATTTTTATAAAAATAATTGAATTGTTTCGAATATAGTTAAATTTTTTATGAAAATAATTGAATTGTTTCGAAAATAGTTAAATTTTATAGAAGAGTTCAATTAATTTTATATTGAAAATAATTGAATTATTTCGAAAATAGTTCAATTTTGTAGAAGAATTTAATTAATCTTGTATTAAAAATAATTGAATTCTTGTGAACAAATATCAAATTGTTTGAAAATAATTGAATTTTTCGATTGCAGTAATTAAAATTTTTGAATATAATTGAATTCCTATCAAGAATTTTACTATTTATTTATAAAAATATCTATTTGAATTCTTTCGACTAAATTTATTAACATTTTTTTTATATAACTTTTAACGAATTAATAATTGTTATTTATGTAAATAAATAATTAATTATTATTATTTCTTTACATAAATATCAATTTTTGAAAATTTGAATTTGAAATTATTCAAAAATTGAAGTTGGTATTTAAAAATAAATAATTTGCAAAGTGCAATATTAAGAATAGTTTAAAATCTGCATCGAGGAAAATTTGAATCGACTAAAATTCTCAATAAAGAAAAAAATGTTTCTTAGTGTCACAAGTCTAAGAAAATTATCCAATTGTAGAAATTAAATTATGCTTATATAGAAATATAATTTAAGACCTGGGGACTTATTTTCAATAAATAAATAAACAAGTTCCTAAAAAAGTAGTAAATAGTAGTTTTTAGTAGATAAGTGCGAATATATATTTTCTTAGAGTGGAAATTAATTTTTCTTCCTTTCCAGGCGCCGGACAATTACGAATTTGCATCAAACGATCGGAATACATTCTTGGAGACTGGCGAATTAACGGATTCGCATGAGGAGCACGAGCCAACGCCACCGAGCCAGGAGGATGAAAATGACGAGGTACCGAACGATATTCCATTCCTGAGGGAAGTACCAGGTCAGAGTTCAGTGGATCCGCGAAGAAATGATCCAACTGGTCAGGAGCAATACGGACAGGCGCGTATCACTGATCCAAGGAGGAATGATCCTTCGGGACAGGAGCAGACGCAAGTCAGAAGTGTTGTCGATCGTGCTGAGAGACGTGACGTTCCACCGGGTCAAGAGAGAATCACTCCATTATTGCAGAGAGTCGATAATACGGACATAATGGAGCGAAGAAACGATCCATCGGGTAGAGAGAGATCACTGCCGCCGCCACCACCACCGCCGCAACAGCCGCGAAACGATCCATCGGGCGAGGAACGATCATCACTGCAACAAATTCCAATTCAAGTTCCACTTGAGTCGAGTGAATCGCGCGAAATACCCGGCAGGGGAAACGAAATCGAGGAGGCAATTCAGCAGAGCGACAGTGATCTCAGGCAAATTCTTGGCGGCTCATCGCCTAATGAATCGATCCAGACGGTTAATGATAGATCTCGGGTTATTACTGGATCACAGGAAGTTATGAATTCTGCTCGTGAGTTTAATATCATTTTTCCCTACATTTGTTTTTGGCTTTTTCAAATTGCAAAAAAAAAAGAAGAAGAAATAATTTGCAATTTGCATATTAATAATAATTAAATATTAAAGAGTTAAAAACTCTTTAATATTTCATTATTCTTAATATGCAAATTGCAAATTATTTATTTTTAAATACTAACTTATATTTTTGAAAAAAATTAAGTTTTAAAAAATTGTTATTTCTGTAAATAAAGAACAATTAATATTAATTAGTTAATTATTTATTTACATTAATAACAATAATTAATTAGTTAAAAATTATTTAAAATCTTTTAATAACATTTTTCGAAAGAATTCAAGTAGATATTTTTATAAATAGAAAAAAATCTACGCAGGATATTCAATTATTTTCCAAAATTTTAATTACATCCATGGAAAAAATCCAATTATTTTCAAACAATTTGATATTTGTTCACAAGAATTCAATTATTTTTAATATAAGATTAATTGAATTCTTCTACAAAATTTAACTATTTTTTTAAACAATTCAATTATTTTCATAAAAAATAAAATCCTTTGAAATAATAAAATTCTTGGTAGAAATTCAATTACTTTCAAAACCTTTAATTATATCCATCAATAAAATTAAATTATTTTCAAAAATAAAAATAAAATTCTTTGCCAAAATTTAATTATTTTCAAAAAAATGAATTAAATCAAAATAATTCAATTATTATTTTTATAATTAATAAAATTCTTGGTAGAAATTCAATTACTTTAAAAAAATAAATTAAATCAAAATAATTAAATTATTATTTCTATAAATAATAAAATTCTTAGTAGAAATTCAATAATTTTCATAAATAAAAAAAATTTGTCGCAGGAATTCAATTATTTCAAATAAAATTTCTAAAAAGAATTCTATTATTTTCAATCCAATTTTAAAAATTGAATTTTACAATTTACATAAAAATCTTCTTGAGAATTCAATTATTTTTATAAAAAATAAACTTCTTCGCAATAATTCAATTATTTTTATAAAAATTAAAACTCTTAGAAACAATTCAATTATTTTAATAAACAAAAAAATTCTTCATTTTCAATTCAGTTTTAATTCAATTTGTAGAAAATAAATCAATTTTTTTAAATCATTTAATAACATTATTGAGAGAAATTCAATTATTTTCAGTAACTTTAATTACATCCATCGAAAAAATGCAATTGTTTTCATAAATATAATAAAATTCTTTGCCAAAATTTAATTTTTATTTTCAAAAAAAAATAAAATCAAAATAATTAAATTATTTCTATAAATAATAAAATTCTTGGTAGAAATTCAATTATTTTCAGAAATAAATAAATTTTTCGCAGGAATTTAATTATTTTTAAATTTTAATACAAATAAAATTTAAATCTTCGACAAAAATTTAATATTTTCGAAAATTTTAATAAACTTTTTTGAAGCAATTAAATTATGTACATATTTTTAAAAAAATTCAACAAAATTCTTAACCAAAATAAAATTATTTTTATAAATAATAAAATTCTTCGTTGAAATTCAATTATTTTCATAAATAAAAAAAAATTTGTGACAGGAATTCAATTATTTTAAATAAAATTTCTAAAAATAATTCTATTATTTTCAATCCAATTTTAATAAAATTAAATTCAATTACTATCTAAATAAAAATCTTCCTAAGATTTTGATTTATTTATTCTTTGCGATCATTTAATTATTTTTATACAACTTAGAAATTTTGATAACATTTCTTGGAAACATTAAATTATTTTCATAAACAATAACATTTTTCACGGGAATTCAATTATTTTTTTAAAAATTCTACACAAGAATTGAATGATTTAAAAAATTTTTTTAAATTCTTCACAAGAACTGAATTATTTTCATAAATAATAAAAAATTCAAAACAATTCAATTATTTCTCATACAATTTTATATAATTAATTGCAAGTATTCAATTATTTTTATAAATAATAAAACTCATTGCAAGATTTCCATTATTTTTAATACAATTTTAAGTGAATTCAATTTTTCTCCAAAATATAGTTTCGATGTATTTTACTTTTTTGCCAATTATTAAATTTTGGCAAAAAATTTTGTTAAATTATTTAAAAAATAATTGAATTGTTTCAATATTTTTTCATAAATGTTTATTAAAATTTTCGAAAATAGTTTATTTTCGAATAGATGGAAGATTAAAGTTATAATTGTGTTAAAAGTAATTGTATTCTTTTAATTTTTTGAATATAATTGAATTTCTGCAAAAAGTTTATAAAAATTTAGGAAAAAAAAAAATGAAAAATTTTATTGAATGTAATTGAATCTTGCAAAGAATTTTTTTTACTCATTACAATTATTGAATTGTTTCAAAGAATTAAAATTTTTATAAAAATAATTGAATTATTGCAATAAGTTTATTTTTTATAAAAATAATTGAATTCTTAGGAAGATTTTTATGTAAATTCTAAATTTAATTCAATTTTCATTAAAATTTTATTGAAAATAATAGAATTCTTTCGAGACATTGTATTTGAAATAATTTAATTGTTTCAATTATTTAATTTTTTTTTTTTTGAAAATTTTAATAAATTCTTTGCAAGAATTCAATTGTTTTTAAAGTTACTTTTTGCTACTTTTTTTAAATGTAATTATTTATCGAGTGCAAAGACTGTAATTGTTTTTAGCTTTTTAATATTTAGATTCATAATTATTTTTAACTTTTTAATTAACTCTTATTTTTTTCCGCAGCTTTGGCAATCATGCAAGAATCGGTCGCTGAAAGTCGAAGCAAACGAGAAGAGGCAGTTGGTGCTTCAATAGAGGGAAAAGGACCGACTAGATCCCAAAATCGAAGAGATTCCTTCGAGGATGGTGACGATGAGCACTCGACGAACGGTCGAGATGAAAGTAGAGAAAGATTGAGAGAAGGAAGCACCGAACACAAACGATTCGAATCAAATCGACCCTAGTAAGTAGGAAAAAAAATACTTTTCCAAAATTAAAATACTCTTCTAATATTAATTTAATTTACGAAATGAAAAACAGAAAGTAGAAAAAATACTTTTCAAATTTACAATATTCTGTATTTTTCAATTTAAAAAAAAAAAGAAATGAATAAATAAATAACACGAAAAAGGAAAGAAAAAGAACTAAACTAAAAAAGAGAAAGAAAAAGAAATAAAATGAAAAGTAAAAAAAAAATAAAAAGGAAAAAGAGAAAAATAGAAAAGCAAGAAAAAAAGAAAGAAAGAAAACGAGGAAGAAAAGAAGAAATAAATAGAAAAAATTTACTATTAAAAAGATATTAAAAAACAGAATGATTTCCAAATTTCGAAAACTATTGAAACTCCTCCCAATTAGTAAAATTGAAATTTAATTACTACTGTAATGGCTATGAGTCAATAATTAATTTTGAAAATTTAATCGAAATTTTAAATTTCAGCTATGACCGTGAACGGGAATATGAGGACGATTATTATTATGAGCGTCGTCGGGGAGATTACGATCGTCCCTACAATTCACGGGAGGATTTGGATCGTCAAAACGCATCTTTTCGCGATGAAGAACGCAGACATGGGAGTCGTGACGATTTGGATCGACATGGACGTGAGGAAGCGGATAGAAGAATGAGACCAAAAAGCGATGCTGAGGAGCGCGATGGCAGGAGAAGAATTGAAGATCATCGTCGTGAACGTGAGGAATTAAGACGTCGTGATCGTCAGGGAAGGGATTATGATCCACGTTATTCGCGGGAAAGAGAATTTCCTGATCGCGATAGACGGCGTGACGATAGAAGACCGAGATTTGATTCAATGAGGAAATTTGATGATTACGATCCTAGAGATCCTTACAGACGGGAATATTATGATGATCCTTACAATAGAACGTATGTGATTACAAAAGTTTTTCTAATTATTTTCATAAATTTTCAGAGATATCATCCGCGAAAAATTCTTTGGAGGAATTCAATTATTTTAAATACACTTTTAACATTATTCTTTGCCAAAATTTAATTATTTTCTAAAAAATAAAATACTTCTAAACCAATTCAATTGTTTTGATAAAAATTAAAATTCTTCAAAACAATTCAATTATTTTTATAAATAAAAAAATTTCCTCACAGGAATTCAATTGTTTCCAATATAATTTCTCGCAAGAATTGTATTTTCAAAATAATTTTAATTATATTCTTCTATAAAATTCAATTATTTTCGAAAATTTTCATAAACTTTTTCGAACAATTCAATTATTTTCAAAAATATTAACAAAATTTTTTGCCAAAATTTAATTATTCTCAAAAAAATGAAATATTTCTGAACAATTCAAATAATTTCTATAAATAATAAAATACTTCGAAAAAATTCAAATATTTTTATAATTGAAAAAAAAAATTCGCAGAAGTTCAATTATTTTCAATACAAGATTAATTGGTCTCCTATACAAAATTTAACTATTTTCGAAACAATTCAATTATTTTCAGAAACTTTAATTAAATCTTTCGATAAACTTCAATTGTTTTCAAAAATATTAACAAAATTCTTTGCCAAAATTTAATTATTTTCAAAAAATTAAAATACTTCAAACAATTCAATTATTTTTATAAATAATAAAATACTTCGTAGAAATTCAATTATTTCCATAAATAAAAAAAATTCTTCGTTAAAATCCACTTATTTCAAATACAATTTCTCGAAAGAATTCTATTATTTTCAATTCAATTTAAATAAAACTTAATTTAAATTTACAATTTAAAAAAAACTCTTTCTAAGAATTTAATTATTTTCATAAAAAATAAACTTCTTCTCACTAATTCAATTATTTTTTTTAAGAATTAAAATGTTTAGAAAAAATTCTATTATTTTAATGAATAAAAAAATTTTTAGAAAAAATTCTATTATTTTAACGAATAAAAAAATTTTTTGCAGGAATTCAATTATTTTCAATACAATTTTAATTAAATTCTTAAACAAATTATTTTCAAAAATTTTATTAAACTCTTCTCAACAATGGAATTAATTTTCAAAATTGTTAAATTCTTGGCAGGAATTCAATTATTTTCAATCAAATTTTAATGAAATTGGATTAAATTTACAAGTAAAATAAAAATCTTTTTGAGAATTCAATTATTTTAATAAAAAATAAATTTCTTCGTACTAATTCAATTATTTTTTTTTTAAATTAAAATTTTCAGAAACAATTCAATTATTTTAAAGAATAAAAAATTCTTTGCAGGAATTCAATTATTGTTAATACAATTTTAATTAAATTCTTGTAAAATTTTTTGCAGGAATTCAATTTTTTTTATAAATCGTAAAATTTTTGTCAGGAATTTAATTATTTTTAATCCAATTTTAATAAAATTGAATTAAATTTACAATTTAAAAACAAATTTTCCTAAGAATTCAATTATTTTTATAAATATTACAACTCTTAGAAATAATATAATTATTTTAATGAGTAAAAAAATTCTTTGCATGAATTCAATTATTTTCAATACAATTTTAATTAAGTTCTTTAACAAAAATTATTTTCAAAAATTTTATAAAATTCTTATCAAGAATTCAATTATTTTTATAAATAGTAAACTTTTTACAGCAATTCAATTATTTTCAATACAATTTTAATTTAATTCTTCTAGAAAATTTAATTATTTTCGAAAAATTCGAATAAATTTTGTCGAATAATTCAATTATTGTTTTTGAAGAATTTTAATAAAATTCTCTAACGAATAAAATGAGAGCGGAGAAAACTTTATGTCCATTGATTAATTTACTATTTACAACTAATAATAATTGATTTACAAATTTTTAAAATTACTATTATTTGTTTCAGTTCACGGCCATCAAGCAGATCTTCCTATAATGACAGAGATCGAGAATACTACATGCGATCAAGAGATCCCTATTATGGTTACAACGGTAATTTTTTTCTGTAAATAATAAATAGTAAATAATTTAATTGTTTAATTTACCAACAAAGAGAAGTAAATATTAAATATTGATTTTTTTTGTCTGACAATAAATATTAAAATCAAATAGCTTCTTAATAAATATAATAATAAAATATAAAACAAAATAAAATTGAATAAACAATAAATTAGAAATTAAATTGAATAAAAAGTAAATGAAAGTAAAATTCAATGCAAAATGAATGGAGCATTAATGGAGGATACATTTTCAGGTTACGGAGCGGGTTATGATTACGGATCGAATTATAACAATAATTACTATCTTTATTTGGAAAATTTGCGTCGCACTAATCCAACTGCCTATATGGAATGGTATCACAAATATTATGCGAGTCAACGACAGCAACAGCATCCTGCCAGTGTCAGTACCACTTATCCAGAGGACAGAGCAAGTGTTCATTCAGGTCGAAGCTCATGCGATGATAGGTTAGTAAAAATCAAAAATTAAATGCACATTTAAAGGAATATTTAAATAAATAGGTAATTATTTAAATAAAAAAATATTTAAATAAGTAAATATTTATTATCGAAATGACTAAATTTTATTCAATTAATTATTAAATTAATAATTGATAATTAATTAATTATTAGTTTATAATTAGTTTATCATTAATAATTTATCATTAATAATCAGTTAATAATTAGTTGAATAACATTTATTCATTCCTAAAAAAATATAATAATTTCTACAGTTATAATATTATTGTAATTTGATTTGTAAAATTTATTTTGTAAAATTATGTTTTGAATTAATGAAAATTATTAAAAAATGAAAAATTTACAATTTTTAGTTAATTAAATTAATTTAAATTGAATATTAGATTTTTCACGAAACCAAGCGTTTACTTCCAAACGCCGAATAAAGCATTGTACGTGCCGTGTTTTGGATGTGCCGGATGGGCGAAAAGCGCGAAAAATCCCTTAAGGAGGCGATTATTTCGTAATTTGAATAGGTGAAAAGCCAAGGGGCTAAAATTTCAAATCCAAAAAAAAAATTGTTACGATTATTCTTTTTTTAAGTAGAAACGCTAGATTTTTAGTGTAAAAGGCTTTTCTTTCAAAAATTTTACTAAAAAGAACTAAATTACCACTAATTTCGAATGTTAGGTACTAAAATTATTTTTTAAAATAATTGAAACAAAAAAATATTGAAAAATTTAAAATTATTAAAAAATTATTTATCGCTTGTTACAGTATTGTCGAATTTTATTTATTTTCTGAAATTTTAATTTACACTTTTTTTATTTTAGAACCACCAGTGAAAAGCGTAATTTAGGCGAAGTAACGACATTCGATGATTCTATCATTGCAACATCTCGCATGACACCAACTAAATTTTCCACGGCTCACGTGAAGGGTATTTTTATGTTTATTTTCTATTTTTAATAATATAGATTTTCAAAAATTGAATTCCAAACTAACTCAAAAATGAGAGTAATAAAATTACATTTTTTTTTTGGAAATTACTATTAGTATAAATTTAACAATTAACACTTTAGTAAGACTAAAAGAGAAAAATTTTTACATTATAATTTTTTCATTTTAGGCTCATTTTCAATTGGATGTTTGCTTCATGTGCATCCAGCTTATCCAGCTGATGGAGAACGGGCGAAATTGGACATTTTCAGAGTTGATAATCTCTTGCAAAATGATCCAGTTGCCCGTGAACTGCGAACCTATCCTGGACCATTAATTAAGCAAGTGTAATTAGCATTTGAACATTTAAGCATGCGTATTATTTTTTCTTTTAGAAAAAAAAACTCTTGGGTTAAATGGTGAAATTTCTTTCCTAGAATTTAATTTTTGTTTCGTACCAATAGATAATCAGACTAATAATAATTAACAATTATCATAATTTAATTATAAATAATTAGCAGAGTAATTAATCAGTTTTACTAATTTATTTATTTACTTATTTATTCAATTTATACTATTTTCCAAGGTTTGAAAGTTTAAAGACATTTTTTTCTATTCAAATATTTTTTAGAGTTACTATAAAAAATAGAAAAATAAAATTAAACACTTATTTAGTCAAGAATTAATTCTTCGATTATAGAAAAAAAAATTTTTGTTGAAAAATACAATTTAAATTCTAAATGAATTTTGAAAATAAATTATTAATAGTTTACTAATTGTAAAGAATTTTAATTATTTAAATTAATGAAATTAATTTATTGATTAAAAATGAAACTAACTATGACTTATTTTTAATTAAAAATAAAAACAATTTTTGTAAGTTTCAAATTACTTTATGTAGTTGAAATTGAAATTTGAAATAATAATATTTTAAAAATGATATCCTACGTACGCTTGCTTAAGTAGACTGTGCAATTTTAATACAATAGAAAAATATAATGTTCACTTTTGAAATTAAAATATGCAAATTTTCTTTTTTAAATTACAGAGGTGTGACACACAAGAAGACCATCATCGAATACTGCGAGAATAAAATAAAAAAAGCGGCGAGCAATAATGACATGATGGATCGGGCTTCCTATATTCTTCTTTATGAACTTATGATCATGCTCATTCAACAAAATGGGGTAATTTTTCGCCTACTTTAAATTTTTATTTGATAAAATACAATTTTACTTATTTAACGTTCTTTGTTTGCAAAAATATTTATTTTTATTATTTTTCTCGTTTTTTGTTCGTAAAAATATTTAATTTTATTCCGAGTTGCCACATGTCTGGAAAAAGTCAGGGATTTTTATTAAAGTGCTGGAAAAAATTAAATTTGCAGGATTTATAATTAGTTTGATTTAATTGTTTAATATATATTTAAATAATTTTTTTAAATCTTGGATTTGTAGAAGAATTTTAATTAAAAACACTAGAAAAATTGAATTTTAGAGAATTTACAAATGTTTACATAAATTTAATTATTTTCAAAAGTTTTAAAAAAATTCTCGTCAAAATTCAATTATCTTTAAAAATTATAAAATTTTTCTTCAAAATTCAATTATTATCATAAATAAATAATAAAAATTTCACAGGAATTCAACTATTTACAAATTACAAAAATATTAGAATTTTTCACAGGAATTCAATTATTTTCAAATATTTTAATAAAATTGTTCGAAAGAAACCAATTTTTTTTAAATACAATTTTAATTAGTTTTTTTTTAAATAATTCAATTATTCTTTTAGATTTTAATAAAATTCTTCCCAAGAATTAAATTATTTAAATAAATAATTCTTCTAAAGAATTCAATTATTAAAGATAAATAACAACATTATTCCCGAAAATTCAATTATTTTGCGGCATTTTAATAAAATTCTATGCAAAATTCAATTGTTTTCATCTCAAGAATTCAATTCTTTTTAAAAGTAATAAATTTATTCTTGGAAATTCAATTATTTTTAAAAAATGTTATAAAATCGTTCGCAAGAATTCAATTATTTTCATAAATAATAAAATGCTTTTTAGGAATTCAATTATTTTAAAAAAAAATTTAACAAAATGCCACACAGACATTCAATTATTTTCAAAAAATTTAATTGAATTCTTTGTGAAATTTAATTATTTTTAAAAACTTTTCGCAATTCAATGATTTTCAATATCTACTATTTTCATAATATTCCCAATCAGAATTCAATTATTTAACAAAGTTTTTGTAAAAATCTTCGCAAGAATTTAATTCTTTTCATGAATAATAAATATTTCACAGGAATTCAACAATTTATAAATTTTTTTTATAAATTTCTTCGCAATAATTCAATTATTTTCATAAATAAAAAAATCGTTTTACAGAGATTCAATTACTTCCATGTAAAAATAAAACTCGTCATAGAATTTCAATTATTTTTAATACAATTTTAATTCAATGCTTCAAAAAAAAGTGTAATTATTCTTGTCTGTTCTTGTAAATTTTTATTAAAATTCGTCAAAAAATTCAATTATTTAAAAATTTGTTGATAAAATTCTTTATGAGAATTAAATTTTGAGAAACATTCATTTATTCAATAATTTTTTCATTTATGTATTAAAATAATTGAATTCTCGTAGAATTTTCTAATAAAAATTTTGAAAAAAATTAATTGACTTTTTTTAAATTACTTCGTTTTGATTTTTTAAATATTTATTTGAATAATTTCTGAATAATCAAAATTTTGTAAAATTGAATTGTAAACAAATGGATTTGAAAATTCTCTAGAAACTTTTGCAAAAATTTATTAAAAATAATAATTGATAATTGTTCATTTATTTCTTTTTGAAGAATTTTAATAAAAATTTTTGAAATTAATTACATTTTTCGAAGAATTTACTTAAAAATTGTATTAAAAATAATTGAAATCATGTGAGGAATTTTATTATTTAGGAAAATAATTGAAGTCTTGCAACGAATTTTTATTATATTTTTTTAAAATAATTGAAATCCTGTGAAGAATATTATTATTTATGAAAATAATTGAATTCTTTTGAGAATTTTTATTAAAATAGTAGATTTCGAAAATATTTGAATGTCAGCGAAGAATTCCAATATTTGTGAAATGTAATTGAATTCTTGCCAAAAATGTTTGAAAATAATTACATTTTTCGAGGAATTCATTTAAAATTGTATTAAAAATGATTTAAATCCTGGGAAAAATTTTATTATTTTTCTGTAAATTCTTACAACGAATTTTATTACATTTCTTTTAAATAATTGAATTGATGTCAAAAATTGTAATACTTATAAAAGTAATTGAATTCTTGCGAAGGATTTTATTAAAATTTTTCTAAATAATTTAGTTTTTCTTGAAAATTTTTTTGGAAGTTTAAATTATTATAAAACAGGAAGATATCGAGCTATCTTTATGTTTTATAATAATATTCTTAAAAATTATTGAATTTCAAAAGGTTTAAAAAATTGTTTTAAAATCTTAATTCCTATGGAAAAATAATAATGATTAAACATTTATTTAAAAAAGAAATTATTCGAATGTTTTTGAATAATTTTATAATTACAGAAGTTCTTAAATAAATGTAATAGAACATTTTTTTTGAGTATATCGAATAATTTTTAGAGTGAATCAGAATATTCTTTAGGGTCAGGGAGAAAGTCGAAATTTTGTCTGGGAATCAGGGAGTAATCAGGGAAAAACAAAATTAATTTTTTAAAAATTAAACAAAACCCTGTTATTGTTTCTCACGTTTTTCATTCGCAAAATATTTCTTTTTATTGTTTCGCTCGTTTTTTATTCGTAAAAATATTTATTATTATTGCTTCTTACGTTTTTTGTTTGCAATATTTCTAAAGTTTTGAACGAATTTTTTTTCTGTTTAAATATTTACAAATATTACTATCCAAAACGGAAAAATAATTAAAATTAAACATTTACATTTGTTGAGAATTAATTTTTCTTTATTAATATAAAAAATAATATTTTTTTGCAAAAAAAGATACAAATTAGAAGAAGTAAAGAAATATTATCGTTTATTTTGAATTTAAAAAACTTCAGAGACATTGTTTGCAAAAAATATTTTTGTTTATTTACGTTTTATTATTTGTATTTCATTCTCTTTTATTTATAATTTACGTTTATTTATTTGTTTTTTCTAGAATGTCGTTGGAGTTGATATTGCAGCGCTTTTGCTACGAAATAAAGACGCATATCCCTACAATAAAAATCTTCGTGAACCAGTGAGACGTGAATCGACCATATCGCAAAGATCTGCCGGCTCAGGGGAAGATGGAAATGTTCGCGATACACTCACACCGAATGAGAAGGAAGACACTGCGAAACAACGAAAAACAATAAATCAATTGACGGACGAATTTCGAAATACTTTACTCTACGGTCTCGTACAGGAAGCTTTAGGTTTGTTCTATTCCCGAATATTTATCGCTCAAAATTTGTCAACTATTCAATTTTTTATTATTTGTAACCATTTCATTGATTTCTCTCGTTGACTATTTATTTTTACTTTTTATTATCAATTATTTATTTGTTTCCATTTCATTAAATTCTCTTTTATTTTTTATTATCAATTTTAATAAAATTTTATTAATTTTAATAAATGTTATTTATTCAAATAAATAAAAGTAATTTTAAAAGTAATTTTTTTAAATTTTCCTGTTGACTATTTAATTTTATTTTTTATTAACTATTTTTTTGTAACAATTTTATCAAATTTTCTTGTCTGTTTTTATATTCTGTTATTAATTACTTTTTTGTAACTAATTAATTTATCATTTTTTTGAAAAATAGAATTCGCGATGGATGAGGGACTTTGGGGACACGCTCTTTTCCTCGCTAGTAAATTGGATAAACGAACTCACGCCTCAGTTATGACCCGTTTTGCAAACAGTTTACCATCAAACGATCCTCTCCAAACTTTATATCAACTTCATTCTGGTCGAGTTCCAGCGAGCGTTACTGTAAGTTTCGATTAATTAATATCAATCTATAATTAATTAAAATATCAAAAAATAAGTAAATACACGAAAAAGGTAATTGTAGAATTAAAAAAATAAATATTCTCTCTAAAAATATTCTCTATAAATTTTTTTCAGTGTGTTGCGGACGCAAATTGGGACGATTGGCGACCCCATTTGGCAATGATAATTTCAAATGCCTCACAAAATCCAGAAGTGAATCATCGATCAATAACAATTCTCGGCGATACATTGGCAGCAAGAGGCGACATAAATGCCGCGCATTTTTGCTATATTTTAGCGCAAAGCGATTTTGGACCGTACGGCACGAATGGAGTGAAATTAGTTCTCATTGGTTCGAATCATCATAAATCATATTCTGAATTTATCAACAATGATGCAATAATGTTGACGGAAATTTATGAGTACGCTCGTAATTTAAGTGAACCTGGCTTTACAATTGTTGATTTGCAAAATTTCAAATTTCACCTCGCATTGAAAATGGTTGACTATGGATTAATCGAGAAGGCATTACTTTATATTGAACAAATTGCGGTGAATATTGCCAATGAACCAGCAAAATATAAAATATCATTTATCAATGAAATTTATACTTTGGGCAATAGAATTAAATTTCACGATCCTGTTTGTAAGGATTCTGTCGAGGACGTCGCTAATCTTGTTTGGCTCAATAAACTCGAGGAGATTGTCAACAAATATCAGGTAATTTGTTAATTAATTACAGGGTTGCTACGCAACCTGGAAAACCTGGAAATTTCAGGGAATTTTATAAACCTTGAAAAAACTTGGAAAAGTCAGGGAATTTTGATCGAAATCCTGGAAAATTGTTGTTTTCTAAAGTTTATTCTTGAAATCTAATTTCACTTAAATATTTCAAAATTAATTCAATTTTAAAAGAATTGTGTTTACAATTTTCATAAGTAGATGAACTTTAAAAGATTTTGATTTAAAATTTTGTAAAATTTCAATTTTAAATGAATTTAATTAGAAATATTATTAAACTAAAATTCTTCTGAAATTAGTAAAAATATTTAATATATATTTAATTAGTTTTATTAAAAATAATGGATTTATAGAAGCATTTTAGTTAAAAACACTAAAACAAATTGAATTTTAAAGCAAAATTACAAATAATTGCAGAAATTCAATTATTTTCAAAAGTAGTAAAATTCTTTTCAGAAATTCAATTATTATCAAAAATTTTAATAAAATTCTTGGCAAAATTTTAATTCTTTTCAAAAACTTTCCTCAATTCAATGATTTTTAATATCTACTACTTTAATAAAAATTCCTAAAGGAATTCAATTAGTTAAAAAAAATTTTAATAAAATTCTACGCAAACATTTAATTATTTTTATAAATAATAAAAATTTCTCAAAAATTCAATTATTTACAAATTATTTTCATATATTGTTCAATTATTTTCATGAATAATAACATTTTTTGCTGGGATTCAATTATTTTCATAAATAATAAGACTCAATGCTGAATTTCAATTATTTTTAATACAATTTTAATGGAATTCCTCGAAAAAAGTTCTTATTCTTCAAAATTTTATTAAAAATTATTAAAGAAATTTAATTATTTTAATAACCTTTAGTAAAATTTATTTATTAGAATTTAAGTATGATTTTCAATAAATTTTTAATTAAATTTCTTTAAAGAATAAAATTATTTTCAAAAATTTTTAATGAAATTCTTTGCGTAACAATTCAATTTTTTTAAAAATAATTTTAATAAAATTCTTCACAGAAATCCAATTAGGTTTAAAAATTAACAAAAATTATCGTCAAAATTCCAATTATCATTATAGATAATAAAATTTTTTTCCGAAATTCAATTATTTTTAAAACATTTAATAAAATTCTTTTCAGAATTTCAATTATTTTTAATACAATTTTTATTCAATTTCTTGCAATTATTCTTAAAAATTTTATTAAAATTTATCAGGAGAATTCATTTATTTAAAAATTTGTTGATAAAATTCTTTATGAAAATTCAATTAATAAAATATTTATTTTTATAGTTAAATAATTGAATTCTCGTAGAATTTTCTAATAAATATTGATTTAAAAATGAATCTCAAATTAGAATCTTTGAAAATTTGAACTTTTTATACTTTTAATTAAGAATTCTATAGAATTAATTGAATTCGTGACAAAGAATATTATCAAAAATTTTTAATAATAATTGAAATTCTGCGATGGGTTTTATTATTTATGAAAATAATTGAATTTCTGCAAAAGAATTTTTGTAATTTTTTCAAACTAATTTAATTCTTCCGAGGAATTTAATTTTAATTGAAAATAAATAAATTGTTTTAAAAAATTCTATTGACATTTTTTTAAAATAATAAATTTCCTAGAAAGAATTTCATTATTTATGAAAATAATTGACAACTATTATTGAAAAGAATTGTATTTATTTACGAAAGTAATTAAATTTTAGTGCAGAATTTTATAAGTTATGAAAATAATTGAATTTCAGCGAATGGATTTTATTATATATGAAAATAATTAGGTACATTTTTGCGAAAAATTTTATAAAATTTTTTTTAAATAATTGAAATTCTGCGATGAGTTTTATTATTTAGGAAAATAATTGAATTTTAGAGAAGAATTTTTGTAAATTTTCCAAAATAATTCAATTCTTCAATTATCTTTATAAATAATAAAATTTTTCTCCGAAACTCAATTATTTTCATAACTTTTAATAAAATTCTTGGCAGAATTTCAATTATTTTTAATACAATTTACATGAAATTTCTCGAAAAATGCAATTATTGTTAAAAATTCTATTAAAATTCGTCAAGAGAATTCAATCATTTAAAAATTTGTTGATAAAATTCTGTATGAAAATTCAATTTTAAAAAACATTCAATTGTTTAATAAAATATTTATTTTTATAGTTAAATAATTGAATTTTCGTAGAATTTTCTAATAAATATTGATTTAAAAATGAATTTCAAATTAAAATCTTTGAAAATTTTAACTTTTCATACTTTTAATTAAGAATTCTATAGAATTAATTGTTTTCAGTAAATTTAATGTAATTTTTTTTAATTATTTGAAGTTTTTAATCCCTAATAAATATTTAATTGAAAATTGTCAGAATAATCGAAATTTCGTAAAATTAAATTGTAAACAAAAGAATTTGAAAATTCATAA
This sequence comes from Leptopilina heterotoma, assembly GCF_015476425.1. Taxonomy (NCBI): domain Eukaryota; kingdom Metazoa; phylum Arthropoda; class Insecta; order Hymenoptera; family Figitidae; genus Leptopilina; species Leptopilina heterotoma. Next base: position 5,221,237 of record NW_025111114.1, read on the forward strand.
AGAACTTTTTCAAAAATTATTTTTAAAAAATTGAAGAATTTCAGTTGAAAATTCTAGAAATGAATAATCGTAATGATGAAAATAATTTTTGAAGAAGTTAAAATAACAAAGTAGCAAGTTTTATAATAATATTCTTATTGTTGAATTTCAAATTTTTGAATATCTTAATTTCTTTAAAAAAATGATTATTTATTTAAAAATGAAGTTATTGATGTTTTCGAATAATTTTCGTTTTAAAAACCTTGGAAAAATTCGCCTTTGGCGAATTCCGTTTTCTAACCTGGAAAAGTCAGGGAATTTCAAATAAGCAAAAGCGTGGCAATCCTGATTAATTATTTTAAATTATTTATTTATTTAATTTAATAAATTTACATATTTTAATTTTTTGGAGAAATTTTAAGTTTTTGAGAAAATAGGGTCATTTTTTAAATGATATTTCAGAGTGGAGAAATTGTTCAAGAAACTGGTTACGTTTCGCAAGCGACGCCAGAATTGCAGGGGATGAATCAGAGTCATTATGAGGCTCAGCAGCAAAATTGGAGTCAACAACAAATTCAGGGGGAATATGAGGCGCCAATTTCGATGTTGGATGTACCAATGGAGCAACAACAGCAGCAGCAGCAACAACAACAACAACAACAACAGCACTCGGACTGGCAGGTTCAACATTCGAATATTCAGGAACCTTACAGTTTAACGGAACATACTGATCAATATTCTGGAACAAATCTCGATTCCTCTCATTATCAGCAAACACAACAGGATTATTGGAATCAACAAAATTATAATCAACAGGAATACACTGCTCAGGATTGGCAACAATCTCCTCAGTATTCGACGGATCAGACCGAAGTCGATAATAAGCAACAGGGAAATTGGGGTTATGAGGTAAAGTAATTTTCCTTTCTATTTAATCGAATTTTATTCTTTTTATTCGAATTCTATTTTAATTCTGTTCTAATTTTATTTTTGTTCTATTTTGGTTCTGTTTTGATTCTATTTTGATTATATTTTAATGCTATTCTAATTCTATTCTAATTCTATTCTAATTTTATTTTGATTCCATTTTAATTTTATTTTGATTCTATTTTGATTCTATTTTGATTCCATTTAATTCTAGTTTACTTCTATTTTAATTTAATTTTGATTTTTTTTAATTAAAATTTTTACTCACTAATCAAAATTCATTATCAGGGTGGTCACATGTCAGAAAAGTCAGTAATGTCAGGAAAACAAAATTTTTATCAGTAAAGTCAGGGAAATTAAAGGAAAAAAATTTTTTGTCAGGAAAATTAACGAAATTGAGAGTTTTTTCGACTTATTTTAAAAATTGCAACTGTTCTTTCAAATATTGCAACAAAATATCACATTTTTTAGTATGAAATGCAACTTACATCGAATTTTTAAAGTGCAAAAAATAACTATAAACAAATCTTTCAAAAATTATTTTTAAATCACTTTTTTAAGATATAATCATAAATTTTACTTATTATCTGTAAACTTTCATATTTTTTTTGTAAAAAGAATTTTGTCAGGGAAAATAATTTTAATGTCAGTAAATTGTCAGGGAAATTGATAAACTGAAAATTGTGACCACCCTGATTATTTTCCAGACAGCTTTGATTTTCAATATTTTTTTCCTCTTTTATTTTTGTTTCAAAGAAAATTGTTGAAAATTTTCGATTATAATTTTTTCACATATATTCTCACTATTTCCTTGTTAATGAATTTTTAGAAAAATCAAATTTTGCAAGGAATTGTAGAAAATTCTATTTTTTTTCTAAATTAAAAATGAAATCAGTCAATAAATATTTTAAATCGAATTTTGCGACCAAAAAAAATTTCCAAAATTCGAGTCAAATTTTTGAAAAATTTTTCGAAAAATAGTTTCATTAATAAGATTTTGTTTTTTTTTCTCTCTAAATAATTAACAATTGTAATATCGATGCTATTTCTTTGAATGCTGGCTGGACAGTCGGAAAAGGATGAAAAATCATCATCAACACAGGAAGTAAGTATTGAAACGCTCAACCATTCGAATAGTAATCCTGAACACTTGGATGTCTTTGCTGAAAATTCACTGCGACGTCGACGAATTATTAATGAAAGCAAAACAGAATTCTCCTCATTTCATTATTTGGATAATAATAAAATCCGTCTCAATAATACATCATCGCAAAAAAATTCTGAGAAATCACCAAAAACAATGAAATATCCAAAAATAATGTCCTCGTATCCAAAATTATTGTCGAGCAACAATAAAATTCATCCACATGAAGAATTGCCGAGGGCAAAAAAATTGACAAATTTAAATTCAAAACCGCCACTAGCGAAGGGGCCAGTTTTTTTAAAATGTAATATTAAGAAAAAATTGTCACCGAGAGATAATAATAATGATAGTCCAACAACTGATTTGGATATTCAATTAAGGCGTCTTAAATTTAAATCATTTTCAATGTCCAGTTCATCGTCAGACAGCGAGAGACGTTCGAGTTTAACAATTGATAATAATGTCGGTCAATCATTGACGCAATATTGCAATTTTGATGAGAAAAAAATAGTGAAAGTTGCACCGCACATTCGTCGAAAAGATGTTATTTGCGACACTGTCGATGCATGGAGTCGTGGTCCCGAGACGGATTTATCGCGTAGTAAACCACTTATTTTCGGTGGCACCTACCCCATTGATTTTCCACTAAGAAATAATCACAGGGGCACAATTTATACGCCGAAAACATTTCAAATTGACGCCCCCGAACATTACGTATCGGAGGAACTTTAATAATTTTCAACAAAGCATTTTTTTTTTGCTTTTTAATTATATTTCAATTGCAATCTTATTTTTTCTGTAAATTTGGAGCCAGTTTCTTTGAAATATTTAATTTTATTCTCTTAACTCTCTTTTTTTTAATTAATTGGTAATTTTTAATTGGTTTTTATAAAACTATTTTAGTTTTTAATTTTAATTAATTATTAATTAATAATTATTAAAATAATTATTATTAATTAATTTTATTGACAAAAAATTTTTTTTGCAAATTTAATCGAAAACAGAGTTAAAAAAAATAATTTTGCAATTTTTCTCCAAAGGAAATAAAAAAATTGAAAGCGAGACATTTTTGTACATATAAATTAAAAAAAAAACAATTTATAGACTTTGATTTGAAAATATTTAATTGTTTATAACGAGAATTTGCAGTCGTCGAGTTACTGTCAATTTTACAAAATATTTTTAATTTTAATGTTGATATAATGCATATAATAAATATATAATACAGCAATGATATAATTATATGATACGAAATAAAGGATATAATAACGCAAAAAATGACTTTCAATTCTCGACAACAAAAAAAGGGCCTTTGCTTGTGAAAATCCGATAAAAATCCCCGTGTGTATTTTTGTTTTTTATTCTAGTTTATTAGTTTCCTTTTGTAGATTAAAATTTGTTGACGATATAATTAACAGATTGAAGTTTGGAAAAAAAAATTCACTATATTGCATGCAAAGTTTGCTCCATTGTTTTTCTACTCAATTCTTCAGATGAAAATAAAATTTGGAAATTAAAAACTGAAAATGAAATTCGATTCCTAAAATTTCAATATATCAATATTTAATTATTTAAGCAAGTAAAAATTAATTTTTGATGAATGAGAAATTAAATCAAGATAATTTACTATTTTTTTTTTGTAAAACGAAAATTAGTTTTGATAGAAATAGAAATTTGTTTAAATTACAGAATTTACAAGTCGAATAAAAATTAATTTAGATTGAAATTTTCAGATTTGTGAATTCTTATAAGTAAATAATTATTAGTATTGTAATTATTAAATAATTACAATAATAATTATAATTATTATCATTATTAATATTTTTATTATTATTATTGTTGTTATTATTATTGTTATTATTGTTAATTTATTATTTATTAAAGTGAATAATAAAAGCGATTTAAAGTGAATCTGCATTGACGGATTTTTTTCTGTTTTTTTGTTTCTAAATTATAGCAGCAACAACCGCAAATTTCATTGGGTCCATCGGCAACGAAACAATATGATCCACTAGAGGAATTGGACGCATTGGATTCACCGAAACAAGTGGCGAAAGCAGCGCAATCAGTGGAAAATAAAAAATCAACGGATAAATTGTCGGAGAAGAAAAATGCGAATTCAGGGAGTTCGTGGTTTGGTGGACTTTTCAGTAAACTTGCGCCAAAACCAAAAAATCAAATGATTCTACCCGACGACAATAATCCATCGGTGAGATTTTTGTTTATTAAAAAATTTGATTTTCAAAATTCTCAAAAATTCTTTTTTTTCACGTGTAGTTGAGAAAATAGCTTTCTGTTTCGTTTCTCTTTCTTTTTGTCATTAAAGGGCACGGGAAGATTCTATTGGTAGCCAGAGAATTTAATCGTAAGTTTAAAAAATTGTGTGCAAGCGAGGAATTTTTTTTTTCTTTTGTGAATTTTGAAAATTTTTGTTTCAATTTTTTATTGTTATTCATTTTTTTTTTTAATTCACTTTTTTTTCACTTGGGGTTTTTTATTTCATTTCGCTTTTTTATAGTAACTTTATTACTTTATTAATTTTCTTTTTTTATTAATTTTAGTCTTTTGTTAATTTTCATTCTTTATTAATTTTCGTTTTTTATTAATTTTAGTCTTTTGTTAATTTTCTTTCTTTATTAATTTTCGTTTTTTATTCATTTTAGTCTTTTGTTAATTTTCTTTCTTTATTAATTTTAGTTTTTTTAATTAATTTTCTTTCTTTCTTAATTTTATCTATTATTTAATTTTATTGTTTTTCTAATTTCGTCTATTATTTAATTTTACTTCCTTCTTAATTTTATCTTCTTTTTAATTTTATTTCTTTCTTAATTCGATCTTTTATTTAATTTTATTTGTTTCTTAATTTTCTTTCTTATTCAATTATATTTTTATTTAATATTTTCTTTATTGTTTATTATAAATATTTATTTATAGAAAAAAACTTTTTTCTTTCCAAAAAAAATTGAGGCGAGAGGATTGAATTTAACCAATTTGAGCGTTAAATACGTTTTTTAAAATGTGTTTTTCAACTAACAAAATTTTTCCATGCGCCTAACATTTTTTTTTTTGATTTTTGCTTCCTGATGGAGGAAGAATTTTCCCTTTGAAAATTAAATCGTAAATTATTTTTGGAAAAAAGTACGAAAAATAAAAAAGAAATATTGTTTTCGAAACGAAATTATTTTTTTAAAATCTAGTTCTAAACAAATTAATTTTTTTTTCTATTGAATTTTTCTATTTATTTGAGACGCAATTAATTAATAATGAAATAAATAAATTGCAGATTGTTTGGGATTCAGTGGCTGGCAAATGGATGAATAAAGAGGACGGCGAAGACAGTGTGAGTGGAACGGTTGGACCGCCACCAAAAGCTAGTGATTTGGGATTCAAGAATTTACAACCGGAACGAAATGTGACTCAACAACACTTGCTACCGCCAAGTGGTCAAAATGATGAATCGATGGCTGTGAATAGTTCGAAATTAATCACTGGCAGCAATGTTTACAAATTGCAAAAGGGTCGAAGTATGCGAGCTAATTATATCGATGTAATGAATCCAAATGGAGGGAAAAGTTCTGGAGTTTCATCCAATTTACAAACGCCAGCAAATTCACCAATGGCGCCCATCGCATCTTCCTCGCCTCAAGTTTTTGTTCCCGCTCCCGGTTAGTTGAAAAAAATTATCCTTTTTCAAAATTTCAATATTCAAAAAAAAAATTGCAAATATTTCAATATTCGAAACAATTTTATTATTTAAATATTTTAGACTTCGCACTCATCTACTAAAACCTACTATTTACTACTTTTTTTACCTTATGCTACTATTTCGATACTTTTTTTAGATTTCAGCAACTAAAAGTTACTATTTCTATTTTTATTTTGAAAATTTCCACTACTTTAAATTCGCTAATAGTAGAAAATCAAAAAACTATTCTCAAAAATTATAATCAAATTCTTTAAAACCATATTCGATTATTTTCAAAAAATATTCGAAAGTCAATTATTTTTAATATTTAGTATTTTCATAAAATTTCGCAAAAGAATTCAATTATATAAAAAATAAAATTGATAAAATTCATCCAAAATTCAATTATTTTCATAAATAATTCTTATAAATAAATCTTATGAAGAATTCAATTATTTTCAAAAAACACGAAATATTTCACAGAAATTCAATTCTTTTTAAACATCTTAATAAAATTTTTCGCAATAATTCAATTATTATCGCAAAAATAATAAAAGTTTCCTCTGGAATTCAATTATTTTTTGAAAATTTTGAATAAAATTCTTAGCAACTATTCAATTATTTTCATAAATAATAAAATTCATTGCAGAATTTCAATTATTTTTAATAAAATTTTAAAGGAATTGCTCAAAACATGTAATTTCATGTTTTGTATAATTATTTTTAAAAATTCAATTTCGATTCCTCGAAAAAATCATTTATTTAAAAAAAATTTTTTTTAAATTGTTTGGAAAAGAATTCAATTATTTACAAAAATATTAGAATTTTTCACAGGAATTCAATTATATTTTAAAATATTTTAATAAAATGGTTCGAAAGAAATGAATTATCTTAAATACAATTTTAATAAAATTCTTTCCAAGAATTCAATTATTTACATAAATAATTCTTCGAAAGAATTCAATTATGTCGATAAATAACAAAATTATTGCTGAAAATTCAATTATTTTGAGGCATTTTAATAAAATTCTTTTCAAAATTCAATTATTTTCATAAATAATACCTCAAGAATTCCATTATTTTTAAAACTAATAAATTTTTTCTTTGGAATTCAATTATTTAAAAAAATTCTTGTAAAATCGTTCGCAAGAATTCAATTATTTTTAAAAATAACAAAATTTTTCACAGAAATTCAATTCTCTTTAAACATTTTAATAAAATTTGTCGCAATGATTGAATTATTTTCATAAATAATTAAATTCATATGTGGAATTCAATTATTTTCATAAATAACAATTTTCATCACAAGAATTCAATTATTTTTAAAAGTGATAAATTCCTTCTTGGAAATTCAATTATTTTCATGAATAATAAAATTCTTTTTATAGGAATTCAATTATTTTCAAACAAATTTAATAAAATGCCACACAGACATTAATTATTCTCAAAAATTTTAATAGAATTCTTTGTAAAATTTAATTATTTTTAAAAACTTTTCGCAATTCAATGATTTTCAATATTTACTATTTTCATAAAATTTTCAAACAGAATTCAATTATTTAAAAAATATTTTTTAAAAAATCTTCGTAAAAATTTAATTCTTTTCATGAATAATAAAAATTTCTCAGGAATTTAATTATTTAAATTAGAATTTGCATAAAATAAGTCGAAAGTAATCAATTATTTAAAAAATTTTATAAAATTCTGAAATAATTTTGATAGAAATAAAATAAAATAAGAGATAAAATTTGGAATCAAAATTGAAAAGTAAAATTTTGAATTAATTATCGAGTGCGAAGTCTGATATTTTTGAAATAATTAAATAAAAAAAATTTGTAGTAATTAAATACTTGAAAAGTGGAAATATTTGAAAAAGTTTTCGTATTTAAATATTTAAAAGAGTTTTTAATATTTTTGTCTCTCAATAATTAAATTTTTCGATAAATTGAAATTGATTTTGGATTCGATGATAAAATATTTTCTTTTTTTTTAGTGAATGATCCCAACGCTCCCATGGACTTTTTGTCTTCATCGTCGATCCCAACGCAACAAACTGCCGAAAACCCTCCTCAAGAGGTGAGTTTTCATTCATAAGTAAAATTAATTTTTACTCATTAATCATTATCAACTCTCAACATATTTTATTCACACATATTTACAGTAGGAAACGTTCTACAGTATTTTTTTTTTTACAAAAATAGACGAGACACAAATTTTTGTAAAATACGTCTATTTCTCGCGACTGTAGTTCTTTTTTTGCAGTACGCTTCATTTTTATTATTTTCTTTCTTATACCGTTTTTTTTATTAGAAGTGAATAATGTTTAAAAAAAAATTTTTTTTTCTCTCCATTTTCAATGCATCGAGAAATATTTTTGTTTTGTTTTTCAAATTGTAAACATAAATTTTTTTTCTTGGTAATATTGTGCAATGTTATCTCGATTCGAGATGCTTTAAATGGTTTGTTTTAATTTGTCGATCGTCAGCTGAGAATTTTAGTCTGCAAGTCTTGTCGATTTTAATTTTTCTCCTTTTTTTTGTTTATAAATTGAAACGAAATTCTATTTGGTGGAAATTCTGCTTTTGAGAAATTTTCCATTTCGATAAAGAGACAAATTCCACGGACAGAGAGCAAAAAATAGGAAGAAAGAAATTTATCTTATTTTTACCTCGAGTTTTAATTTTCGAATTTCCTTTTATTTTCGTAGGTATTTTACTTTCGGAATTACCTTTGAACTTTTTTTATTTTCGCATTTTTATTTTATTTACGAATTTCTTATTTGATTAAAAATAATTTATTTTTAGCAATAAATTAATATTTTCTAGGAAAAAATTAATTTTCTTGTTAATTTAATATTTTAATCTATGAATTAACAATTTTCACAAGTTAATTTAATTAATAGCTAATTTAATTAATTACTTACAGTGAATGACAATAATAATTGTTTGTTTTTGAATGTTTTAACAATCTAATAATTAATTTCCTTTTAAAAGTGATTATTTTCCAATTAATATTTGTTTTAGAGTAATTTAGACTAAAAAAAAAGAAAAACTAATTTATTACAATTAATGAATGACTTCCGTTTGTTTTCTTCTTTACAAGCAGTCGGGGAAGCAGAATGATGTAGCCAAATAACAAAAAAGTTTCCAATTGTAAGAATATTTCTATTAATTTCATATATATCTAAATGTATACATATTGCTTTCTTTTCGCTTTGGCCACTTTTTTATTCAATGCTTTCAATCGATTGCAATTATAATTTTCTTTTGTAAAATAATTCTCCTCGATTTTCCCATTTCTTTTTTTGCAGAGAAAAATTTTTCTACTCATTCAAATTATTTCCGTCTTTTTCGATCGAGAAAATTAAACTCGATTTTTGGAGAATATATTTTTCTGATATTATTTTAATTTTTTTTTTTAGTGGTAGATTATTTTTTTTAAACGAATTTCTCCGTCGCATGAGAAAGGTAGAAAATTGTATGTTTGGCATTTTATGGTTTTCCATTAAAAACAATGGTGTACAGTGTCTTAAAATGCTTTTGGCTTTATGGTATTTTTTCTGGCCTGAAAATTTTTTTTTCCATTGTTCAATTTAACACTATCGCGATTAACAAACAAAATGCAAAAGCGACTTTATATTTTACCAGAAGGAAAAAAGTTCGCTTTATAATTTTATTTGCATGAAATTTACACAAAATTATTTTTTTAAGAAACACTTTAGTTATCAAATAGGTAAAAAAAATTCTCCAGAGCATTCGCAATATCAATTTGTAATTATTTTGTTATTTCAATTTAAGTTTCATTTTCTAATTAATTAATTACTGAAAAAATTGTAAATTATTAGAAATTAATTTCTGTAAATAAAATTAATTAAATGAAATTAATTAAATTACTAGAAAGAAATTAAATAATTAATAAAAAAATTGAACTAAATAATTAGCAGAAAATTTAATTAAATAATGGTACATAAATTGAATTTTTTAATTTTATTAAACGAAATAATTTTTTTTTCTCTTTTTTATGAGAGGAAAAATTGATTTGATTTTTTTTTCGAGTTCGAAAAGAGTTTTTTTTTAAAGAGAAGAATTGATTTAATTTTTTTTTGAGTTAAAAAAAAATGCAATTGATATTGTGAGCGCTATGGAGAAATTAATTTATTTATTAAGCTTTTTTGGGTGAAAATTTTTTTGTGAGAGAAAATTGTTGTGTTGTATATGGAATTTAGCTCTCTCGCTGGAGCTCAACCAGCTCATTATCACGAGAAGTGCAAAGCTACACAATGAGAGATCCGCGCCTCCTTCAACGGGACAAGGTAAACCTTTAAAATTTAGTGCTCTTAATTTTTTTTTCTCTCAAAAAATTAGTATTTCTTTTTTTTCTTTTTTTAACTAATACAATTTGCCTTAACGAAAAGAAAAATCGTCGTAAGTGAAATTAATTTTCATAAATTAATTGTTGATATGATAGAGAAAAAAATTAATAATAAAAATTTTTTAAAAAAAATAAAAATATTAATTTATTCCGCTTATAATAAAATAATAATTTATTCGGACTGAAAAAAAATAAAGAAATAAATTATTCGGACCGAAAATAATAAAGAAATAAATTCGGACCGAAAATAGTAAAGAAATAATTTATTTGGACTGAAAATAAGACAGGAATAAACTCGGATCGAAAATAAATTAAAGAAATAAATTATTCGGACCAAAAATAATAGAGAAATTTTTCGACCAAAAATTGCAAAGAAATTGTAAATTTATTCGGACGGAAAATAATAAAATGTGACAATAAAAAATAACACTGGAAATTAGTAATAAAAATTAATAAAAATTAGTAATAGAAATTAATAATAAAAATTAGTAATAAAAATTAACAGTAAAAATTAATAATAAAAAAAAACAAAATAAAAATTGAATTAATAATGAAGAAAAAGGGTTTTTAGAAAAAAAGAGGACTTTTTTAAAAAGAGGATTTTTAATATGCTTTAGTTTTTGTTTCCAACTTTTTTTTTACTACCGAATGCACTAAAAGCCTTGGTTTTTATGAAAAGAGGATTATTACGTTCTTTTTAAAATGTATTAAAATTTAAATTCGAGACATTAATTTACGAAAAAAAATCCTCTCTTTGTATTACCATAGATTTAGGAAAATGCTTTTTGTCTAGAATTTAACATTTTTTTTCTCTCTCTCTTTTTACTAAAACAAATAACAAAAATAGAACAAGGTAAAGCGCGATGAATAATCATATTTAAATAATTTGACTTTGTAATACTATTTTTTTCCACTTTCTTCATTTCTAGTGCTTCTGGTTTATTTGTTACATTTTTTTTGCCATATTCATTACTTCAGCTTTTTTTCTTGTCATCGACACGCCTCATTTATTTTTTTTTCAAAATAATATCGACAATAAATAAATAAAAAGAATAGAATTTTTTTTTAATCACTAAAAGAATTTTTTTTCTATTATGAAAAATTGAATTTTTAAAAAAGTTATTAAAGAATTTATTTTTATATTTCAAATAACATTGAAAATTGAAATTGTTTTCGAATTATTTTTTCAAATTTATTTGCAAATTATTATTTCTTTTATTTATTTTCAAATTATTTTTCCAAATTCATTGACAAATTATTTTTTCAAATTTATTTTCAAATTATTTTTCCAATAATTGATTTGCAAATTATTTTTTCAAAATTGGCTAATTATTTTTACAAATTTACTTCATTTTTGTCTTGAAGCATAAAATAAATATTTTCAAATTTACTTTTATTTATTTATTGAAGCATAAAATAAATAATTCAAATTTATTTTATTTGAGAATAAAATCTGATAAAATAAATATTTTCAAATTATTTGAATTATAAATTGGAAATTAATTATTTTCTTGTAAATTTTCACAGGGACCAATGATGTTTAATCCCATGGATATGAAGGATCGTCCTCAAAAAATTGCACAACGCAGTCGATATCCACCTCGATAGGAACGATGAAAAAAGAAATTTCCTCCTCCTGGGAATTCGAGAAATTCAAGAAACAATTTCACATTTAACATCAGCGACGAGAGAATTAGGATATTAATTTAGAAACAAAAAAAAATGTTTTTCCACTCGCGATAAAGATTTTTTTTTTATACAAAAAAAATCTATGCAACGATTATGAAAAAAACAGAAAACAAAAATATTATAATCGAAAAATTGTAGACCGTATGTCTTTTTTGTCAAGCCTTTTTTTTGGGAGAGAAAAAAAAGACAAATTTTTCAATTTGTATTTAATAGTAAAATTTTCAATGTACTATTGAAATTTAAGGAAACTCGAAATTTTTCGAGATTTAGAGAAAAATCAGTGCAATCGATTAATAAAAAAAAAGTCATATTTCTATCTACAATTTTATTCTAGGATTGTTGATAATATAATTGCATAACATATATTATAGATATATTATATTCACACTGTAATCACGTTTTACTTGGTTCCATATAAAGACGAAGACTGAGGAGAAGAATGATTGGAAAATTTTCCATTTTCTGCAATTATTTTTCTTTTTTAATTAATTTCCTGGTGATTAATTAATCAAAATGAAAAAAAGTGTTTGTTTATTTCGTCAATAAAAATTAGTACAGGAATTTTATCAAAAATTAACAAAATGAAATTTATTAACAAAAATAAATTCGTTAAATTCATTAAATTAATTAAATTAAATTCGTTAAATTAATTAAATTAATTAAATTAAATTCTTTGAATTAAATTCATTAATATAATTAAATTAAATTCTCTAAATTTATTAAATTAAATCCATTGAATTAATTAAATTGTTTGCAATTAATTTATTATTGAACAAAAAATCAGAAATTTGATTAAAATCAATTATTTACTCTCTTAATAATTCCTTATTATTTTTCCCCTTTTCTTTGTTTCTTCATTTTTCTTTCAAATTTCGCTCTTTTTTCTTGTCACTCTTTTTTCAGTCTTTGTCGTCGAAAAAGAAAAGTGAAAAACGTGAAGTGTTGATAAAAAAAAATTGTTACGCCGACTGATTTAGCTGCTGGACAATTTACCAGTCGGGGAAAAAAATGGAAATCGATTAGGCGACGATTGAAAAATGCAACAAAAAAAAAATTATTCTATTACATTAGGTACATTTTTTTTGTGAACTTTATCCCATTAATCAAATATCATTACCAAAAAAAAAAAAATGTTCCACTGACGAAAAAAATATTTGATTCGAATTTTCCTTCGAAAATGTCTCAGAATTATCGCAGACAATTAAATATTTGCTACGAATAATTATTTTGATGAAAAAAAATTATTATTTGTGTCAAAAATTTATTTGTTCCAATTAAATATTTGTCTCAATTTTTTAATTGTCTCAGTTGAATATTTGTCAAAATTATTTAATTGTCTCAGTTAAATATTTGGCACAATTTATTTAATTGTCTCAGTTAAATATTTGTCACAATTATTTGTCTCAGTTAAATTTTAATTGCAATCAATAAATTATTGAGTAAAATTTGATTTCCTGATTAAAATAGAAAAATATTGTCTCTTAAATATTTTTTTCTCGTTAATTTTTAAATAAAAAAAAAAAATTGTTCGAAACATTTTTTTTTTTCGTTAATTTTTAATTGAAACAAAATTGTTCGAAATATTTTTCAAGTAATAATAATTCAGTGAAGTAGAGGATTATTTGAATCAAATAAATATTTTCCAGTAAATTCTCGTTAGAGGTGCATTCCAGTAATGCTATAAATTTTCCACTGGTACTGATGATTAGAATAATGATAATGATGATGATAATGAAAATATTACATAACGAAAATATTTAAATACGCCCAAGTTAAAATAAAAATGGCCTCGATGCGTGCTTAAAAACATAAAAGTCTGATTTTATACGATGACCAGAACAATATACGATGATAATAATCGTTTAATGAGAAAGTGTTTTTGTAATGTGTAAAAAAAAAATTGATAATTTCTTTTCTTCATCGTTGCGATGGTTACACCGAATTGTTGAAAAATGAAAATGGAAACGACAAGTACAATATTCTTCAGTATCGAACATTGTTTAAACCCGATTTTATCCCCAATATTTTCTGTGCATTACTGCCTTGTTATATATATTCTTTTTAGATTTGCATTATATTATATTCGATAAAATACATCGTATAAGGAAAGTTTATATTGTATATTAGAATCTTATATTTACAAAATCTATATACAAAAGACGAAAGAAAAATAATTTTTTTTCTTCGTAAATTTAGTGTTTTTTTCGTTGATAATTTGTTAATCAAATTTTTTTTCGTCGATTTATAATTGTAAATTTGCTTGTTTATACGTAGACTTAGTTTTTAGAGAGAAAAGTAATTATTGTAATTTTGTTGGTGAATAACATATGGAGTGTGTGTATTTTTGTTCGTCTAGATGGAAAATTATCACAAGTCAGTGAATATTTTTAGAAAAATTTTTTTAAATCGATTATTTTAGAAAAAAAAATCAAATCATTTTTTTGTCTGTTAGTGTCAGTGTTTTTTCTTCGATATTTGTTTTAGTTTTTTGTCCTATTTAATTGGTTTTTATAAATAATTTATCATAACTGGACTCCATTTATTATTCAACAAGTGCTTTAGGGAGAGAAAATATTTGTCTCAGAGTCAGATAATTTTTTGTTTGATTCAGAATATTTTTTATTTGGTTCAAATAATTTTTGTTCGATTCAAAATATCTTTTATTTGGTTCTAACAATTTTTGTTCGCTTCAAAATATTTTTTATTTGGTTCAAATAATTTCTGTTTAGTTCAAAAAATTTTTTTTTATTTGATTCAAATAATTTTTGTTTCGTACAAATAATTTTTGAATTTAGATAAAAATATTTTTTTTCTATTTAAATAATTCAATTTAGTTTAAAATAATGTTTTTTTTTTGCTCCAATTTAATTTATTTAGATAAAAATATTTTTTATTTGATTTAAATAATTCTTTTAGTTCAAATGATTTTTTTTTGGTTTAAATAAATTTTATTCAAAACAAATAAATTATATTTAAACCAAATAAATTTTATTTAGACCAAATGAATTTTATTTAAACCAAATAAATTATATTCAAAGCGAAGAAAATTTTTTTGAGCAAAAAATATTGTTTATTTGATTTAAATAATTTCCGTTTGGCTCGAAATAAATTTATTTACTTCGATTCGAATTCATTTTGATCAAAATATTTTTTATTTGCTTCAAATAATTCTTCTAGTTCAAAAAATCTTTTTCAATTCCAAATAAATTTTATTTAAACCGAATAAATTTTATTGAAAGCAGATAAATTTTTTCGAAACCAAATAAATTTTTTCTAAACCAAAAAAAAATTGCTTCAGTCAAAAAATTGTATTTTTCTCAAAAATTTTTGTGATTTCGTCAAAAAAATACAATTTTTCAAATAAATACTCGACTGTGAGACAAATATTTAAATTATATTTGGTACAAATAAATTTTTTTTCTCCGAATGTAGAAAAGCAAAAAAAAAAAAAAAAAATTTCTGTGAGAGTAGTTTTTTTTTAATTAAATTTTTTTTCTCGAATTTGTTATAATATGTTAATAATGGTGTGTTGTAAATAAAATAAAGAAGCACGCTGGTTTAATTGTGTAAAAGAAATTGCTTGGAATGAAATAAAAAGACAAGTGACTAGATAGAAATTTGTAGTGTATGCTTTTTAAAGAAAAGAAGAAAAGAAAATTGATATGGAAATAATATCTGGATAATGAGTCAGTTTTAAATAATTAGAAGAATCCATGATGTTAACGTTGATGGAAAGTATTATATAAATGAAAATGCATGTTATATATGCGAGAAAGGAAAAAAAATAGTTTATAATGTAAATCATGTGAATCGGTTTCAGATGTAACATAATAATTGATAATTAAAATATTTGATGATCTTTATTTAAAGCATAAAAGTTTTCATGTACGTTTAAGGGTATCTGTAAGTGATAATTATAACAATCTCTACTGTATATTATTAATCTTGCAATCATTGTCACTTCTGATATGCATATTATGTAATAATAATAATAACAATAACAAAAATAATTTTTTTCTCATTTTTCCCTTTTTCGATTTTTTTCTATTTTTATTTTAATATTAATAAATATTAATAATAGTTCAATCAATATTAATATTTATTTTATTTATGATTTTATTTACTAATTTATTTATTATTTTCTTATTTTCTTTTTAATTTATTTATGAATTTATCTATTTTCTTTTTTTTTAATTATAATTTACTTACAATTTTATTATTTATAATTTTTTATTTATAAAAAAACGAAAAAAAATTCCATGTCGTGATAAAATAAAAATTATATAATTTTTATTTTATCACGACATGGAATTTTTTTTTCGTTCAGTGTGAAGTGAATAATTTTTGTTTTCAAGACAAAGGAAAAATTGTTGATATCTTCATTGGAATGAAACTCGAATAAGATTTGTTTCATTCGAATTTTCTGTCATAATTTTCGTTTATTGTTTTTTTACATTCGCATTTTTATTAATGAAAAGATCAATTTAAGTGAAAAAGATTTGTTTGTTTTTTTTTTTTTGGTTTTGTTTGGAGAGTGAAAAAAAAGTTATTAAAAAAAAGAGAGAGAGAGAGAGATAAAGAAGAAATGCCCAGTCACAAATTGCAAAAGAAACAAGTTCAACAACAGAGAGTTTTGAGAAAGAATTTCAAGGATGATCTTCTTAAATGGATTTGCGAGAAACATGCCACCAACAGTCCATTGGACAGGAAACTTTTGCGACAGAAAGCCCTTCAACTTTCTCAAACACTCGAACTAATCAGTATTATTATTATTATCATTAATATTAATTGAAAAGAAAAATAATTATTATAAACACATTTCTATTTTAAACGAGAATTTAAATTTCGCAAAAATTTTTGTATGTAATTTTATTTTACTTCTAATAATAATTTATTAATTCGGAAAAAATTAATTTTTTTCAATTTTTCTTTTAAGATAAGAAATCTTTAAATGTTTGGAGTTCGGAGCAATTTTTCTTTCTCAATTTTATTTAGAAATTGTAGAAAAAAAAATTATAAAAATTGAATTTTACTTTGAATACTAATTAATATTTTTATAAAAAAATTATTTTTTCCTATTTAAATTCTTTTTCGGAACATTTCAAATGTTTGGTATAATTTTTTTTCTTAAATTTCCTCTCTCGATTCTATTAAACAAATTTTTTTCTAATAAGAAAAAAAGGTAAAAAAGTTTATTTTTTTGTACACAATTTAATAAAATAATTATTTGATAATTAAAATGTTAATTAAATGTTCAGAAAAATAATTTATTTTTATTTTCAATTTTTTTAGAAAAAAAAAATTCTTTGCTAATAAAATTTCTTTTTCATTCCAGATTTCTTTTCTTTCCTCTTAGAAATATATTTTCATTTCTTTTTAGAAAAGTAACAAAAAAATTTATGAAAATTTTCTTTTTAGGTATTTTTGAATATTTTTTAATGAAAAATTTATAATTTGGAATTTAGAAAAATAATTAATATTTTTGTTTTTTCCATTGAAATTTTCTTTTATTTTCGAAAAAAAAATTTATAAAGAAATTTATTAAAATTTCATTTTTCTATCATTTTGAATTCTTTATTAATATTTTCAAATTTTTTAGAACAAAAAAAATTATTTTTGCTAATTAAATTCCTATTTTTAAGATTTTATTAAATTTATTTATCTGAAATTTTCTTTCTCGTTTCTGCAAAGAATAATAAAAAATTTATTAGAATTTTATTTTTCTGTAATATTGAATTATTTTTCACAATTTTCTTTTCTTTTAGAACAAAAATATTGTTTTTTGCTAATTAAATTTCTCTTTCATTCCTGATTCGATATCTCGAAATTCTAAGAGTATTTTTATTGTTTCTCTTTAGAAATTTTTTTATCTCATTTCTTCTTTAAAAATTATAACAAAAATTTATGAAAATGTTGTTTTATTTTTGAATAAAAAAAATTTTAATAACTCAAAATCTTTTAAAATTAGTTTTTGTTAATATATATTTAATTAATTATTAAAAATAATGGATTTATAGAAGAATTTTAGTTAAAAACACTAAAAAAATTGAATTTTAAAGAAGTTACAAATGATTGCAGAATTTCAATTATTTTTAATACAATTTTAATCGCATATTCCTTCAAAATTGTAACTATTCTAAAAAATGTCATTAAAATTCGTCAAAAGAATTCAATTCTTTAAAAATTTGTTCATAAAATTCTTTATAAGAATTAAATTTCAAGAATCATTCAATTATTCAATAAATTCAATTATTTCCAAAATTAATAAAATTCTTATCACAAAATTCAATTATGTTAAAAATTTACAAAAAAATCTCGACAAAATCCCAATTATTATCTATCTTTATAAATAAAAATATTCTTCCTCAAAATTCAATTATTTTCAAAAATTTTAATAAAATTCTTGTAAAACTTTCAATTATTTTAAAAAATTATCCTCATTTCAATAATTTTCAATATCTACTATTTTAATAAATTTACCCAAAAGAATTCAATTATTTAAAAACAATTTTAATAAAATTGTACGCAAGCATTTAATAATTTTCATAAATAATAAAAATTTTACAGGATTTCAATTATTGACAAATTTTTTATAAGTTTCATCTTAATAATTCAATTATTTTCAGAAATAATAAAACTCATCGCAGAATTTCAATTATTTTTAATAAAATTTTAATCGAACACCTTCAAAAATGTAACTGTTCTAAAAAATGTCATTAAAATTCGTCAAAAGAATTCAATTACTTAAAAATTGGTTAATACAATTTTTCAAAAGAATTAATTTTTAAGAATCATTCAATCATTCAATAAATTCAATTATTTTCAAAAGTAATAAAATTCTTCGCAGAAATTCAATTATGTTGAAAAATTAAAAAAAAAAATGTCGTCAAAATTTCAATTATCTTTAGAAATAAAAAAATTCTACTTCAAAATTCAATTATTTTCCAAAATTTTAATAAAATTACCCAAAAGAATTTAATTATTTAAAAACAATTTTAATAAAATTGTACGCAAGCATTTAATAATTTTCATAAATAATAAAAATTTTACAGGATTTCAATTATTGACAAATTTCTTATAAGTTTCTTCTCAATAATTCAATTATTATTTTTATAAATAATAAAACTCATCGCAGAATTTCAATTATTTTTAATACAATTTTAATAAAATTCCTTGAAAATTGAAATTGATTTCAAGAAACATTCAATTACTCAATAAATAATTTACTTTTGTATTTAAATAATCGAATTCTCGTAGAATTTTCTAATAAAAATTGATTTAAAAAGGAATTTAAAGAAGAATTTTAATATTCGGTCTTCTTTAATTATTATGAAACATGAACTCTGAGTCTTCGACTAGGAGTAATCGTTTTCTTTATGTTTTATAACAATATTTTTAAAGTTGATTAATTTCAAAAAGGTTTGAAGTTTGAAATTTTTTAAAATCTTAATTCCTATGGAAAAATAATAATTAAATATTTTAAATATTAAAAGAAGAAATTATTGTGTTTGAATAATTTTACAATTCAATAAATTTAGTTGTAAATTTAGTTTCGTAAATAAATTTAACAGAACATTTTTGTGAATAAAATTTTTTTCTTTATTTTCTAAAAATTCAAATATTTTCTGTTTCATTTTCAATTAAATTTTCTAATTGACAAATATAAATTATAAACATTTTTTTTTCTTTATTTTTAAAAAACTTTGAATTTTATTAAAACAATTGAAATTAAGAAATAGAATTTATGCAAATTATTTCCTTACTTAATAAAAATTGAGAATTTTCTACAAAATATTAAGAAACGGGAATATCTAATGTTTTTATTCCCAAAAGAAAATAATGAGTTTGTAAACAATATTGTTATTGATAAATAAAAATAATTATGCATAAAAGTGATGTATTTCCTACTTCTTAATCATAATTTTTAAAATTATTTTTTAATTATATTTCAAATGTTCGGATTAATTTTTTTTGTTTCTGCTTTGAATTTTTCTTTCTTGAATTTTTTTTCTAAATTTAGAAAATTGAGAACAAAAATTTTATTTTCATTTTAATTTATTTTCATTTTAAATACAATTTAATTTAAAAAAAAAAATTCATTTTTTCCTAATAAAATTTTTTTCCCCCACAGATTTCAAATGTTCGGATCAATTTTATTTGTTTTTGCTTTGAATTTTTCTTTCTTGAATTTTTTTTCTCAATTTAGAAAATTGAGAACAAAAATTTTATCTTCATTTTAATTTATTTTCATTTTAAATGCAATTTAATTTTTATTTTTAAAAATTCGTCTTTTTTCTAATTAAATTCTTTTTTCCCGCAGATTTCAAATGTTCGGATCAATTTTATTTGTTTTTGCTTTGAATTTTTCTTTCTTGAATTTTTTTTCTCAATTTAGAAAATTGAGAAGAAAAATTTTATCTTCATTTTAATTTATTTTCATTTTAAATAAAATTTAATTTTTATTTTTAAAAATTTCTCTTTTTTCTAATTAAAATTCTTTTTTCCCCACAGATTTCAAATGTTCAGAGCAATGGATAACAGTTTTCCTGAAGCGCTACGGTTTCTCAACATCGCTGACAACGTGCGCCGGTCCCTATTTCAAAGACTATCGAATTTGGATCGATTTAATGCGACCAATCCTCACACAATACAAATACAAAGATATATTCAATGTCGACGAATTGACAATGTACTCGAACGTGTGTCCACTGAAAATTCCCAAAAATGCAAAAGCCTCAAATCAAGATTTAATAAACGCCACAAATCTCATTTCAATTCTTCTCTGTTGCAATTCATCTGGAACCGATAAACTCCCCCTACTAATAACTGGACCCTACAAATGTAATCTCACACGTGACGACTGTATTTATCACTACAATGAAAATTCCACAATAAACGATCAACTATTCATCGAGTGGATTATGAATTTAAATGAAATAATGTCACAGAAACAACGACAAATTCTCCTTCTTCTTCATCGTCATAAAATTTGTGCCCTCGGCAATAATCGTCAATTAAGTAATGTGAAATTAATATTTTTCCCAACAAATTTCCCCCCACATTTAAGACCACTAAGACGCGATGTTTTTCACTCGACAAAAATGAATTATCGATTAAATTATGCGGAGAAAATTCATCGAGGCAATTGCAAATGGGAATTTAATGAAATGATAATGGCAATTTTACAATCTTGGTCACAAGTGCCAAGGGAATTGATTGTCTCAAGTTTTCAACGAACAAAATTTCGATCTGACGATAAATTAATTGACATAAATAACGATGAATGGGAGAAATTAAATACGGGTGTGAGTTTCAAAAAATTAATTACATTCGACGATCATTTATCCGACACGATTATCAACAATTATTGTTACGATCAAAATAATACAAATGATCAAAAAGTCATTAATCGCGAGAAACATAAATATAATCTAAGAACGACTAATCAGATATTTCAAATTGATGAGTGTGACGAATTTCATGAAATGAAGAATGAAATTTTCAAAAGTGAAAAAAAAATACAAAACACTATTGATAAAAATACCAAAACAAAAATAAATCCTATCGACGAAATTGAAAACATTTCCCAAAAACCAATTAATTTGGAAAATAATGGCAAAAATGAGGAAAATATTTTAAATTTTGGTGAAAGTTCGAAGAAGAAAACATTGAAAACAGATTTTAGTGAAGATATTGAAATGAATGTATCGAAAGATTCGATGATTGATGAGGTGACGATGAATTTGGAGGAAAAAAAATCGACGACAAATTTTTCAAATGAGGGACAAGAGAAAAATAGGGAGAATTTTTCGAATGATGGGAAAAATGAGAAGAAAGGGGAAAATATTCACGAGGATAGAGTGGAGGAATTAAAATCTAAAATACCGGAGAATTTGAATGAAAATCATTTCAATACAATGGAGAGTAATTCGAGAAAAAATATGATGGAGGATAATTTTCAAGATTTGGGAAAAAACACTGAAATGAAAAATAAAGATGAAATAATTGAATTTTGTGAATTTTTGGGAATGGAAAAAAAATTGAAATTTGAATTAGAAAAGGGAAATGTAATTAGTAAAACTAATGTTGATATTATTGAAGAAATTAATTCGTTGGAGGTAATAACGATAGAAACAAAAACTACTGTTGAAAATTCAGGTGATTAAATTTAATCTCTTTTAGTTTCTTTTACTTATTTCTATATTTTTAATTTTTCTTATTTTCTATTTTTATTTTTTATAATTGTATTTTTTGTTTTCATTTTTTTTTTAAATTCGGTTTTTCAAAAATTTCAAAATTTCAAATTCAAAATTTCAAATTAAAAATTTATTTAGAAATATCTTTAATTGTAAAATTATTCGAAAACAATAATTTCTAATTTAAATATTTTAAATATTTAATTATTATTATTTTTCCATAGGAATTAAGATTTTAAAAAATATTTCAAATTCAAATCTTTTTGAAATTAAACAATTTTAAAAAAATTGTTATAAAACATGAGAAAATCGATAACTCTGAGTCTTCGACTCGGAGTGATCGATTTCTTCATGTTTTCTAATAATTAAAGATTGAAAATTGATAAACTCATTATTTTATATTATAAGAATATTGTACTTCTTCAAAATTATTTTCATCATTTGAATTCAATTATTATTTTTAAGAATTTTTAACTAAAATTCTTCTTTAAATCAATTAATTTTCGAAAAAGTTCTTTGACAATTTTCAAATCCATCTATTTGCAATATTCAATTTTACAAATTTCAATTATTCGAAAATTCTTCAATTAAATATTTATTAGAAAATAAAAACTTGAAATAATTTCAAAAAAAAATGCGCAATTAAACTTTCTCAAAAAAAAAATAATTTCCAAAATTCAATTATTTCTAAAAATTCTTGCTATATTGCTTTTAATATTCAATTATTATCTAAAATTGTAAATGAAATTCATTTTTATGAAATGAAAATCAATTTTTATTAGAAAATTCTACTAGAATTCAATTATTTAAATATACAAACATCATAGATAATTTATTGAATAATTGAATATTTCTTAAAATTGAATTCTCATAAATTTTTATTAACAAATTTTTGAATAACTTGAATTCTTTTGACAAATTTTAATTAAATTTTTAAGAATAATTACATTTTTCGAGAAATTCGATTAAAATTGTCTTAAAAATAATTGAAATTCCACAATGTGTGAATTATTGCGAAGAATTTTATGAAAAAGTTTGAAGCAATTGATTTTCAAAATAACTATAATAAAATTCTTGCAAAAATTTCAATTATTTTCAAAAAGGGTATAGCCGGATAAGTATGCAAAAAGTGCCTCCGCATGTATTTTATTCATAATTTATCCATACATTCCTACCCACTTAAAGATAACATTCTGAAAGTTTGAACTCAAAATTCGCTTTTTTGGGGGAGTTATGGAGGGGGAAAGAAAAATCAAAAAATGCGTTTTTCTCGAAAACTACTGAACCGATTTCAATGAAATTTAAATATGTTATAAATGTCAACAAAACAGTTTTAAAAAAAAATTTTCAAATTTTTTTTTCAAAAAAATCCAAAAAAATTTTTTTTTGAAATTTTCAAAAAAAATTTTTTTTTCTTTTTTTAAGAGCGACACCTGCCATTTTTGTACTATTTACTTGTTAAAGTGTGTATTTTCAGAAAAAAATTTTCCTCAATTTTTTTTTGAGGTGCGTGATAGTCAAAAAATATAAAAACCACAAGTGGGTTATGGAGTTATAGAGGGGGAACGAAAAAACAAAAAACTTATTTTTCTCGAAAACTACTGAATCGATTTTAATAAAATTTTAAGAGGTTGTAAATATAGATAAGACGATTTTAGTAAAAAAAATCAAAATTTTTTCTTCAAAAAAAGTCAAAAAAATTTTCTTTTTGATATTTTCAAAAATTTTTTTCAGGGTTATTTTTTGAAGTGAACACTTTTTTTTTTATTGTAAAAAGTACCTTATAATGTCCCCTTTAACATATATTTTTATTAAATTTTTAAGAAATATAGTTTTTGAGTAAAATGTCAAAAACCATGGTCATGCTATTTGTCACGTACGGTAATGCACATATATGCATATGGGCATTTTTATGTGATAGGGTATAGCCGAAAAAGTATAGAAAAAGTGACCCAAATATATTTTTCCTATTCATTCTACCCACAAAATAACTTTTTGAAATTTTTAACTCAAAATTTTGAGTTTTTTGAACTTATGGAGAGAAAAAATCAAAAAACGCATTTTTCTCTAAAACTATTGTATGCATTTTTATCAGCTTTGGATTTGTTGAAAAGACAATTAAAGAGATCAAAAAAAAAAATTTCAAAATTTTTTTCAAAAAATCCAAAAAAACTGTTTTTTAAAAAATTAAAAAAAATTTTTTTGGTTCTATTAAAGTGACATTTTTATGTATTTTCTCATTTCAGTCTCTTATGTGATCTACTTAATAAAAAAATTTTGCCTGACATGATTTCAGTGTGTGTCACGGTGAAAAACCAGATAAAAATGTACCGGGTAGGGTTTTTGAGTTATTTACTGTGACACACACTGAAATCATGTCAGGCAAAATTTTTTCATTAAGTAGATCACATAAGAGACTGAAATGAGAAAATACATAAAAATGTCACTTTAATAGAACCAAAAAAATTTTTTTTTAATTTTTTAAAAAACAGTTTTTGGAATTTTTTAAAAAAAATTTTGAAATTTTTTTTTGATCTCTTTAATTGCCTTTTCAACAAATCCAAAGCTGATAAAAATGCATACAATAGTTTTAAAAAAAATGCGTTTTTTGATTTTTTTCCTCCATAAGTTCAAAAAACTCAAAATTTTGAGTTAAAAATTTCAAAAAGTTATTTTGTGGGTAGGAATGAATAGGAAAAATATATTTGGGTCACTTTTTCCATAGTTATCCGGCTATACCCTAACACATGAAATTGCCCATATGCATATATGTGCATTACCGTACGTGACAAATAGCATGACCATGGTTTTTGCCATTTAATCAAAAACTGTATTTTTTAAAAATTTAGAAAAAATATATGTTAAAGGGGACATTATAAGGTACTTTTTACAATAAAGGAGAAAGTGGTCACTTAAAAAAATAACCCTGAAAAAAATTTTTTAAAATTTGAAAAGATTTTTTAAGCTGTACATTGTACCCACTTGCGGTTTTTATTTTTTTTCACTATCACGCACCTCAAAAAAAAATTGGGAAAAATTTTTTTCTGAAAAAAAACACTTTAACGAGTAAATAGTAAAAAAATGGCGGGTGTCGCTCTTAAAAAAAGAAAAAAAATTTTTTTTTGAAAATTTCAAAAAAAAATTTTTTTTGGATTTTTTTGAAAAAAAAATTAAAAAATTTTTTTTTAAAACTGTTTTGTTGACATTTATAACATATTTAAATTTCATTAAAATCGGTTCAGTAGTTTTCGAGAAAAACGCATTTTTTGATTTTTCTTTCCCCCTCCATAACTCCCCCAAAAAAGCGAATTTTGAGTTCAAAATTTCAGAATGTTATCTTTAAGTGGGTAGGAATGTATGGATAAATTATGAATAAAATACATGCGGGGGCACTTTTTGCATACTTATCCGGCTATACCCTTTCTTTTAATTCAATAATTTGTAGATCTATTATTTTAATAAAATTTCCCAAAAGAATTCAATTATTTAAAAAAAAATTTTGACAAAGTGCTACGCACGAATATTCAATTATTCTCTAAAATAATGAAAATTTCACAAGGAATATTCAATTTCAAACAGCAAAAAAGTTTCAAAATTCAAGCAATATGAACATTTTTTAAAATAATTGAATTCTAGCAGAAAATTTTATTAAAATTGAAATTAAAAATAATTGAATTCCTCCTGAGAATTTTACAAATTAAGAATAAAATAATTCAATTCTAGCCACGAATTTTAGTAAAATTTTTATAATTGAATTCTTTCAAATGAATTTAATTTTTACTATGTAATAATAGGTTTTTTTTTTTTAATTTTTAAAAATATAAAAAAATCAAATAATATAATAAATTTATTAAATCGAATACAATAATTTTTTAAATATTTAATTATTATTATTTTTCCTTAGGAATTAAGATTTTCAAAAAATTTCAAATTCAAACATTTCTTCATGTTTTATAATAATTTAAAGAGAACCGAGTATTAAAATTATTATTTTATATTATAAGAATATTGTTATTGTAACTTCTTAAAAATTATTTTCATATTCTATTATTATATCAAATTTAAACTGAAATTCATATTTATATCAATTTTTATTAGAAAATTCTACGAGAATTCAATTATTTAAAATACAAAAGTAAATTATTTATTGAGTAATTGAATGTTTCTTAAAATCAATTTCATTTTTCAAAGAATTCGATTAAAATTGTATTAAAAATAATTGAAATTCTGCGATGAGTTTTCTTCTTTCTGAAAATAATTGAATTATTCAGAAGAAACTTATAAAAAATTTACAAATATTTGAATTCCTGTGGAATTTTTATTATTTATGAAAATAATTAAATGTTTGCGTACAAATTTATTAAAATTGTTTATAAATAATTCAATTCTTTTGGGTAAATTTATTAAAATAGTAGATATTAAAAATCATTGATATGAGGAAATTTTTTGAAAATAATGGAAATTTTGACACGAATTTTATTAAAATTTTTGAAAATAATTGAATTTTGAAGAAGAATTTTTTTATTTATAAAGATAATAATTGGGATTTTGTTGAGATTGTTTTGTAAATTTTAAACATAATTGTATTTTGTGATAAGAATTTTATTACTTTTAAAAATAATTGAATTATTCTGCAATCATTTGTAACTTCTTCAAAATTCAATTTTTTAGCGTTTTTAACTAAAATTCTTCTAGAAATGCATTATTTTTAATAATTAATTAAATAAGGTTTTAAAAATTTAACTAATTTCAGAATTTCAGAAGAATTTAAATTATTAAATTTTTTTTTGCAAAAATCCAAGTTCTTTCTAATTAAATTCATTCAAAATTGAAATTTTATAAAATTTCAGATTGAATTCATTTGAAGTTCATTTATTTATTGAGAATTGTAAACGCAACTCTTTTAAAATTGAATTAATTTTGAAATATTTAAGTAAAATTATTTATTAAATAATTTATTTATTTTATGATTGTTCAAGGTTTAAGTTATTTAAAAAGAAATTTTTGTCAGAAATTGAAAAATTGAAGAAGTTTTGTATTAGAATTCGTGGTAATTTTATAGTTTTTGAGTCAAACGGAAAAAGACACAAAAATTTAGAATTTTCTTATGAATTTTAAAAATTTAATTTTTGTCAGAACTTTTAATAAAAGTTTCTGACTTTTCCCTGAATTCCCTATGTCAGAATATATGATTATTATAATTATAATAATATTAAAACTATATATATTCCAATTGATATTTTATTTTTATAAAAAAAAAATTTGTATTAAAAATTTTTACGTTCTATTATTTTTAAAATTGCTAATTTTATTTAAAAATAGTGTGCAAAAAGTCATTCGCGCGATAATTGTTGCTAGCTGTCAATATTTGCAGTCTTTTCATCAGTTATTTTTTTCATAATTTATTATAAAAAAAAATTTATTACAAAATAAAAATTGTTAAAATTTTTTTTTCACTTAATTGTCAATTTACATTCATTTACAGAAGAAAAGAATGATTGTCATCAAACAGAGGAGAATTCAATAATAATTGATAATAATGAAGATCACAATATGCCCTCGACATCAGGAAAAAGAAATCATTCTCCCTTGCATGTTGAGGAGAATAATGACGACGATGATGACGATGTTGAACCGTTGAAAAAAATCCAAAAGACTTTAATTCATCATCATCGGTGTAATAAGCACGAAGCACGTTGCGACATTGGTTGTAATACTATTTCTGCCGTAACAGTTCTGGATAAAAATACACAAACCTCACAAGATTCTCAAAATTCAGAACTCGATTGTTCATCAAATTTGGAAACAAATGAGGTCAAGGAAAAAAATTCCGGTTCAAGTTTTATTTTCACCAAAAGTGGAACATTAAATTCTCGCCCATCTAAGGATTAAATTTAGTATTTTTTTTTGGTTCTTTCACTTTTTGCAATAATCGAAAGTTTTCTTAATTCTCCTCCAACTTTTTCGTGTGAGTTTTCACTTCGTCGAATTTGTTAAAATGATGAGCGAAAAAAAGAGAATTTTCGTAAAAAGAATTTATTTATTTAAAGTCCGAAAAAAAAGTTCCTCTAAATAAAATATTGCAAAGATGGATTAATATTTAACCTTAGATTCTGTAACAATTTTCTTTTTCTATGAAATAAATAAACTTCTGTTTGCAATAAATAATGAAGTGATAATAGTAAATTAATACGATTCATTATTTATCTCTTTTTTTACTTTTTGTTTATTTTATTTTTTCTTATTATTTACTTATTTTTATTATTTATTTTATTTTTATTAATATTTTATTATTTTATTCTTTATTATTTTATTATTATTTTATTTTCTATTATTCAGTTATTTTATTATTTATATTAATTTTATCCTAATTACTTATTTAATTCTCTATTTAATTTATTCTAATTCTAATTATTTATTAGTTTAAATATTTACTAATTCAAATATTTAGAGAGAATAAAAAAAAATGTATCGGTATGGAAAAAATCAAGAAAAATATTAAATCAAGTTGACTGGGTTGATGAGTTGACGTCGCGACGCCTGACAGACGCCTTGCATTTATCGCTGAATTAAATTAATAACAGAAAAATCCCGCTCACGTAATATCATTTGAATGCACATCCATGCCCTGAAAAACTACCCGGAAAAATATGGTTAACATGTATTGTCCACAAGAATTTCCCTAAGTTTCTTATTATTCTTTTTTTCTCTCTCTCCATAACACGCGACTAACGAGGAGGAGGGTGAAACGAAATTTTTTAAATCTCTCAAATAAACTCCCAACTAGAGAAACTGAGATGTGAAATATTCACAAACTCATTCTGCTTTTTTTTCATTATTAATATTATTTCAGTTTTTTTTCGTTTTATTCTAAAAAAAAAGTT
This sequence comes from Leptopilina heterotoma, assembly GCF_015476425.1. Taxonomy (NCBI): domain Eukaryota; kingdom Metazoa; phylum Arthropoda; class Insecta; order Hymenoptera; family Figitidae; genus Leptopilina; species Leptopilina heterotoma. The sequence continues at coordinate 5,250,112 of NW_025111114.1, forward strand.
GCATTTAAAAGAAAAATTATGATTTTTCGAGTAAAAAAAAATGATTTTTAATTTGTTACGTAATGAGTTTTGTATGGCAAACAGAAATAGGTTGAAATAATAATAAACCACCAATGTGAGTAAATTAAAAAGAGGAAAATATGCCACGAAGTAAAAAATTTAAGTTTAATTAAAAAAAAAAGAGTTTAATTAAAATTGAAGAATGTGAATTTTTTTTTGTTTGACACACGTTGACTTAAACTACTGAAATGTTTAAAAATATGTGGGGAACTTTATTACTGAAAAATTTATTTTTTCTAAATGGATCGAATAATTCATTCAATTCATAATTTTCATTTACGAATTCAATTATTTTCATCGCAGAATTTCAAATATTTTTAATACAAATTTTAAATAAATTCCTTGAAAAATGCAATTATTATTAAAAATTTTATTAAAACTTGAGGAAAGAATTCAATTTTAAGAAACATTCAATTGTTCAATAAAAGAATAAAATTCGTTGCAATAATTCAAATTATTTTCATAAATAACATTTAATTCGTCGCAGAAAATCAATTATTTTCAAAATGTTTTAAGTAATTTTGCAAATGAATTCAATTAGCTTGATAAAGAACAAAATCGCATAAATTCTTCGCATAATATCTCTTTTCCAAAATTCAATTATTTTGATAAATATCAAAATTTACGAAAAGAATTCAATTCTTTTGAAAAGTAATGAAATACTTTGCAGAAATTAAATTATTTTCAAAATTTTTTAAAAATTCTCGTCAAGAATTAAATTATCTTTATAAATAGATAGGGAAATTCTTCTCAAGAATTAAATTATTGTCAAAAACTTTTTAAAAATTCTTCTCAATAAGTCAATTATTTTCAAAATTTTTAATAAAATTCTTCTCATGAATTCAATTGTTTTCAAAAATTATTATTTAAATTCTTCTCAGGAATTCAATTATTTTTAAAAACTTTAATAAAATTCTTTAAAAAGTTTTCAATTATTTTCAAAAATTGTTATAAAATTCTTTAATAGAATAAATTTCATTACAATTTTAATTAAATTCCTTAAAAGAAATTAAATATTTCCAAAAGTTGTTAATAAAATTCTTCGTAAAAATTAAATTTTAAGGAACATTCAATATTATTTATTTTTGTATTTAAATAATTGATTTCTCGTAGAATTAAATTATTATTTTTCGTACTTTTAACTAACAATTCTGTAGAATTAATTTTTTTGAAAAAATTTAATTGAATAATAATTGTTGTTATTGATTTAAAGTAGAATTTTAGTTAAAAATTCTAGAAAATGTAAATTGAATTGAAATTACACAAATAATTTTGAAGAAATTACAGTAACAATATTCTTATGATAATAAAATAATGATTTTGTCAGTCGGTCATCTTCAATTATTATAAAACTTCGACTCGGAGTGATCGATTTCTTTATATTTTATAATAATATTCTTATGCGTTGTTTAATTTGAAAACGTTTGAATTTGATTTTTTTGAACACCTTAATTCCAATGAAAAAAAATGATTAAATATTTATTTTAAATAAAACTATTGATGTTTTCGAATAATTTTACTTTTGAAAAAATTTGTAAATAAATTTAATAGAACATTTTTTTAGAGTGTCTAATAATTTTTGAAGTGAATAAGAATATTTTTTAGGATCAGGAAAAAAGTCAAAGTTGTGTTTGGAAATGAGGGAAAAATGAAGTTAAATTTTTGTGGCAACCCTGTATAAATAAATTATATTTTTATCTTTATTTAACCAATTTTTAAAGTCCTCTAAAAGTTTCCCCTATTTTTTAATTTTCAGTCCCCTATTTCCCCTAAAATACTTTTTAGGGTTGCTGTGAAGCCTGCGGTTGACGCGTTTTTTTACTCTATGATAAAAAATGTTTTGTCGTAATTAACTAATTTTTTCTGTAATTTCTTTTTTAAATTTAATACTGAAAATAAATAATATTTTTCAGGTTTCCAAATTCTTTGATTCATTTTTAGCCTCTCAGGGCCACTTTCGAAGACTTTGAAAAATCCTCCGCTTCTTTAAAATATTTATCAAGAATAGTTTTTTTTTGTATATAACAATAATTGTTTAATTTAAATTGTTATAAATAATTATTAGTAACAATTTAAAAAACGATTATTTTATTAATTAATATTTTTCATATTTCTAAATTCTTCGATTCACTTTTAGCCTCTCAAATTCAAAGCAATTTCAATATGTTACTTTTTATGTAATTGAACATTTTTTAATATAAGGGGCATTCTCCGTGAAATTTCCACTCAAAATTTTTTTTTCGTCATAACTATTTTTCTCGAACTCTATACGAAAAAAAAGTAAATACCTATTTTTTATTTTATCAAAATTATGGAAGTTATGATTTTTTTACATTTAACGTCTTCAGAAGCAGAGGACATTCGAAACTCTTTTTTTCTATTATACCAAAAGATAATTTTTTTTCTTTTGTTACAATCACTGATAAATAAAGAAATTTTTCCCATTTATGTCAAAGTGGTGTTCTTTAGGGTTCAAATGATATTTAAAATTATTTCAGTGGTTGCACAGAGTTCCATTCGAAATTTACACTTTTTTAAAAATTAACCTTCAATTACAAAACAAAACAAATGGCTTACTTATGAAATGGAGCTTGGAAGTGGTTAATTTCTCAATTTATTTTTTTAAATCCTATGCCAAACATCATTGATATCTTTGATGTGCTGGGAGAAATGGTCCCGCTGCCAGACACGACTGGCATCATGTACATGTTCGGCAGACCTTACCCTGGTGGCAGGGCTTTTCACTAAAGGATAAATTAGACATTAACCACTTCCAAGCTGTTTTTTCCAAGTACCACAGGTACTTTATATTTGGTTAGATTTTATTTATTCTAATGATTTATCTTTCTTTCATTTAGTGAATGAAATTTGCAAAATTTTCTTCCTTCAAGGGTAGGACACATAAACCTATATTCAATCCCAATGCTGTTTTTGCTAACTGGTCCGCTTTCTCATTCCCTTCAATCTTAAAGTGGGCTGGTATCCACAGGAATTTAACTTTAAGCTCCCCTTTATTGATAAGAGTTATGCAACGAGTAATTTCATGAAGAATCTTATCCTGTGCAAAATCCCTCATTCTATCCCTGATCTTGATAAGAGCTGCCTGGGAAACTGTGCAAATAACAGTCAAACGACCTTCCAACTCAAGGACGTATTTTAAAACCTGAAAAATTGCGTAAAGTTTCTCCTTCATCACCTGGAATTCATATTTAAACACCGGGCAGTCCCTTGATGACGCCTTATGATCCTCTGAGCAATTATAATAAATATTCCCTGGTCTTGGGTTGGTGCATTTTTTCGTATAATGTCTCTCTGCACAAAATTCAAAATTCCGATGTCCAGATCTACATTGTGTCATTACATGCCCAAAATGTTGACAATAGAAACATCTCTTCGGCGCTTTCCCTTTCCGTTGTTATAGTTACTGTTGTTGTTATTATTGCCATCACTATTTACTCGTTGTGTTATTTTCTTTATACGCTCCCTTGTATGTCTGATTTGCTTGAATGTTGGTGATCTGTGATGAGAGCTGTAAGTCGAGATATCTCTTTTACTTCCCTGAAAAGTTTCCATCATATCCTCAGTCCAAAACCTTATTCTTCTTTTCTCCGCACCCAGTACGTTTTCCGCTAATTCATCAGTAACTGCTTTTAGTCTTTCAGAGGGAGATATTACAGTAGAACTGGAGAGAGCGGATCCCGGTCGAGAGCTAAAATCTTGGAGTGATTGTGTCTCCTGTCCTGGTAAAAGATAACCCCTGCCTTTAGCAGAATATTTTGTCCTCATTTCCCCCTTCCTACCCCAACTGTAATTTTATTATTACTATCCATATTGAAATTATACTTAGATTGTTTTACGTAGTATATTTATTTATTTAAAATTCATTAATTATTTAGATCAGCACCATATTCCCAATTTCAAAAAGCTCCAGTAAATTATATTTCACTTCTAGGATCCAAAAATTCAGCCTTCCATTTCCATTTTACGTAATTTGAATCATATTCCGATAACCTCTTTATCATAACATCAGGCTGCCGGTCAAAAAATTACACTTTTTAGAATGCAGGTAATATTTGCACTCAGCTTCCTAGGCCAATTTCAACTAGGATTGTTTAATTCGTTTATAATTAGTTCAAGTTTATTCAACTTATGACCACAATTAAACAAAATTTCTGTTCATTTCATTTTTCTTTAATCACTTTCTTAAATAGTTACATATCAGAATCATAATAACTAAAAAGGCGCAGATATACCATCAGTTGCGTAACCAAAAATTCACAATGTCTATACTCTCCGGTAGTCAAACACGGAGTTGATAGAACCGCTTCGTCTCACGTCTCCTCATTTTGATGCAGGTTCCACACTAGATGCCCGGCACGTGAAACGTGCCCCCTCTCCAATGCTAACTTCTCCTACGTAAGGAGGGGAAAGCATTTGGTAGATGAGGCAGAGGGGGCACGCGCGTTGTGTCGGGTGTCCGTTGTCCGTTTGGTTTAAGTGTGGAACCTGCATTATGCTGCGCTCCAGCTTTTAAGGCGAGAACAGAATAGCCTACGTGAACGTGTAACGTGCTGACGTCACAATGTTATTCAAATGGGTCACGTGACCACGTTCACGTTAACGTACACGTTTTCATAGGCATTCTGTTCTCGCCTTTAAGTCGGTTCTACAATGAGCACGGTCGTTCGTGTTCGCTGTCGTGAACGTGTACGCGTTCCATTTAGTTTAGCATGGAGCACGTACACGTTCACGATAGCGAACACGAACAACCGTGCTCATTGTAGAACCGACTTTATAGTAGAGTCTACATTGGATGAACGCGAACGTTGCCGTGCTGACGTCACCCATTTGAATAGCATGGGTGACGTCAGACGTTCGCGTACACGTTCACGTTCGCGTACCATGGAATGTAGACTCTACTTATAGTCGGTTCTACAATGGGCACGTCGGACGTGGACGTCTGACGTACCGTGCTGACGTCACCCATTTGAATAGCATGGGTGACGTCAGCACGGCACGTCAGACGACCACGTCCGACGTGCCCATTGTAGAACCGACTTATAGGCCGCCGGGAATACAGGACTAGTCGTCGCCGTCTGGTGGAGCGATGCGCGCGCAATTCGCAGGACCGTAACTATTATTTCGGGTGCCTAAAATTTTCAAATTTACAAAATAACGTGTTTCGAAATTTACTATTGTTGCAAATTGTAAATTTGCAACAATCCAAGATACAATACAAATTATTTAATATATACAATTATTTAATTGTATATACAATTATTTAATACAATTATTTAATTGTTAAATAATTGTATTATTATATATAATAAATAATAAATTATATTATAATCTATTATAATAATATAAATTGTATTATTTATCAATTTTATGAATAATAAATTGTATTATTATTGTATTATTAAAATAATTATTATTATTGCTGTTTTGGTTGTCCTTTAGTAAAAAGCCCCGCCACCACGGCAAGGTCTACCAAACACATCCAGGATGTCAATCATGTCTGGCAGTGGATAAGTATCCACTATTTCCAGCACATCGAAGACATCGATGATGATCAGCAGTGGACAACCATTGGCGTTTGCATTAAGTTTATGTTATTCTAGAGAAGTTAAACTTACATGTCTTTGGAATTTTCCAATTGTTTTGGTATCTCGAGTTGCAATTTTTTATTTGAATAATTTGACGATTTTTTCTACACAGTTTTCGATTGTTTTAACGTATTATTGTACGATTGGTTACTCAATAATGAATCCTTAAGCCAGAAATTTGAAATTGAAGATTTTAGAGATTTTTTTTGAACATTTACATATTTAAAATAAACAGGCATTTTTGTGTATTCAATAAATTTTACAAAACTTTGAAGTGATTCAGATTGTATTCAATTTGAATCTGGAAACAAAAAAATAAGAATTAGTACTTATATAGAGAAAATTTAAAGGATAAAATAAACTCACATGAAGAATCATCTCCCACAAAACTGCCAGGATGCTTTTTGCACAGAACTAACATAGAAATTGTATCAGAATTAATTTTAGGTTTTAATGGAGTATTTTTTTAATTTAAATTTATGATACTTTTAATAGCGGCTTTTTTTCATCAATGAGATTCAATTCTTGTTTTTTGTCACTGAAAAATTGAAATTATTTTTAAAATATCATTCATTAAAAAACACTTGTAATTTTTCAATGATATCTCCGCACTGCTTCACGTCATTAAAATCGGCAATGTTGTTTAGCTTCTCTTGAACTGGAGAAAAGAGAATTAAAAATTAAATTTTATTTCTAATATATATTAAAAATTATTATATTATTAAGTATGAAAAAATTCTCACTGAAGGAAGTCATGGAACAATATTCGTTTAAAATATCAATTAAACTCATTTCTCTGCAAAGCCTTCGAAATGTATTTCCATTCAGTGCTTTAATCATCCGACATTCTTCCAAGCGTGGTAAAATTTCCAAAATTAATTTCTCTGCCTCTAAACATTTTTCTTTCTCTAAATATCCTGGAAATACAATACATTGAAGTCAATAAAATTTTTTAGCATTTTAAAACATAAATTTAGAAGTTATTATATAATTTTGTAAAATTATTTAATACACTTATATTTACCGACGACAAGACAAGCAATTTCGGATGAAAGAAATGTTTCCATTTTCTTCTGAACCTGTAGAAACTTTTAAATTATTCCATTCAAACGGTTCAACGTTTATTTATTTTAAATAAACGTATGTATATCAGTACACACACAACAATACATGTCGGGAAAAATAATGTCATGAAGGTCGACGTGCAATAGTACGTCTTATTTTGATTTTACTTTTTTAAGTTACTTTTCCATTCGGATAAGTATTAATCTGCATTATCTGCCCTTCAAACGTTGTTAAAAATCTTCTCTTATTGCAAGAGAACTTTTTTCTTAATTTTTCGTCCTGTTTTTCGCCAATATTTTTTGTTTTTTGAAATTTTGTAAATGAAATGTTTTTACCCTCAAAAACATTTAGAGTTTCATTGAACATCTCCTCAAATTCTCTCAATTCGTTTTCGAGAATTATCCTCTCCGTCATTGGATTGAATAAAAATGGAGAAACCTATTTTTTCAGACTTTCGACTCAGCATGTTTTCACTAGTAATAAAAAATATTGAATGAATATTAGTTGCGAAACTGTGCAGCTTATATATCTAGTCTGTGGCTCTTGCTTTAGTAGGAAAGGGGGTTTTAGATGTACTGTGATCATTTGAGATGCTACTCCCACCACGGCATAGCATCACGACCAATCACAGTATACTCCCCCTCCCCATTAGATACTATATTAAATAGAGGAGCTCTCTAGCTTTAATTTGAGTACTTGTGCAGTGAAATTGGTTAAGAAGAAAAAAGTTGTTTTCAAAATATAGGTTAATTCTACAAGTATAGTAAGTCATATAATGGAAATATTTTGGAAACAAATTTTTTCTTCTTAACCGATTTCATTGCACAAGTAATTACATTAAAGCTAAAGAGCTCCTCTATTCAACACATGCCACGAGAAGTGGAGAAATTGTTATTAACAATAATAAAATAATTAATAACAATGTAGACACACTGAGTGGGAACTTTATATACTGCTAGTGTCTGCGAGAAAAATATATTTACGAGTTCCTTCCGGAGACACTAGCAGTATATCTAGAGCCCACTCAGAGTGTCTGTGTTGTTATCAATTATTTTATCATTGTTAAGAGCAATAATGGATCATATATAAGAATATTATTGATTTATATTAAACAACTTTTTTTCTTCTTAGCCGCTTTCATTGTACAAGTGATCAAATTAAAGCTAGAGAGCTCCTCTATTCAACACACCCCAAGAGAAGTGGAGATAATTTTTGTTAACAATGATAAAATAATTAATAACAACAGAGACACTATGCATTGGTTCTAGATATACTACTAGTGTCTCCGGAAGGAACTTGTAAATATATTTTTTCCGGAGACACTAGCAATATATAAAGTGCCCACCCTCCCTAACTTCACAATAATCCTGTTTAAATTCTACAACAGACATTTGTGGTGAAAACTTTTAAGGCACTGCCACAGCTCTTTATCGACAGCTGCCTGCGCAGGCAGTCGGCCTCAATTAGGCGGAAATATTGTTTTTAATGAAAATTATTATTAAAAATGAATAAAAAATAATAATTGTTATAATTTTTATTATTATTTTCAATTTAATTTAATTATTACAATTAAAAATAAAAAATTATTAATTTAATTTTACTATTAATTTAAATCTTCCGCCTAAATGGAGGACAGCTGCCTGCACAGGCAGCTGTCAACAAGAGCTGTTGCAGTACTTGTAGTAATAAAGCCAATGTCCCTATTTGCGCAAAAGACATTCAAATTTACCGCCAAGAAATTGGCAGCATAATGTCTTCTGCGCAGACGCAGACAATGGCTTCATTGTCTGTTTTCAGCACTCGCCCCGAATTAACTCCCGGTTAATGGTGAAGGCCAACGCAGAATAGAATCTTTAACCGGAACAGCAATCGTAAGCGTAACCGTAAGAATGAGTTAAAGAAGGATAGGTATATTGTTTATGCTTCTCTAACTTATTCTTACGCTTACGGTTACGATTGCGGTTCCGGTTACAGATCTATTCTGCGTTGGCCTTGATTGGTTAGACCAACAGAATGTTTTTGATGATTGGATAATAGTTAACTCGGGGTTAACCCAGGGCGAGTGCCGAAAGCAGCCATTACTAAAATTTTTCACCACAAATGTCCGTTGTAGAATTCAAACAGGATCATCATATTGAAAACGACTATTGTGAAGAGTGGTGGTTAAACCCATTGTGAGTTTTTTTGCTTTTTAAACATGTGGGATTGTTAGGAATGAGTGTCAAGTTTACTTCTCAATTTATCAACAGTTTATTAATTAACAACAACAGAATTTACACTGAAAATTTACATTAAATAAAAAAGTGAATTCGTATAGGAAAAAGTTGCTCGTGTGTATTTCGGTTACTACTCGTGTTGGTCGAATCGCTCGGAAAATTGAACTGTGTGTCTGTAAAGAAGACGGGGCTTCTTATAGCAAGAAAACGTATTAAAAATCATTTAACAGCTATTAAAAATTACTTAAAACTAAATTTAAGGTAACTCAGATGCATGAATGACATTCATGCAATAGTAGACTAAGGGCGAGACGAAACACGTTAAAAACCTATTAAGTTGGCGACAGGGCTGATTTTGCGACAACCGAACTATTGAGTTTACCTAGGCTCATAATAGGTGATTAAATACAAATTAGAAAGCGATCAATTGAGCGAGTACTTACATAGCAATATGAAATTCAATATTATATGTAGAAATAGTAAAAATAGAGAATTGAAATGAATATAAAGAAAAGAATCATTTTTTAACTGAAAATTGTGCTGCCGCTACAGTACCCCCCTGCTAGTGGTTAACGATTACGAAAAACCACCCTGCAGGCGGTCAGGGAAGCGTACGCGTCTGCCAGATCTTGTAGAGTGTGGTACTGAAACTTCCTCTCGTTCTGGTGGTGGTAACTGCTCTGTGTTTGCAGCCTCCTGGCTGCTGGTATCTGGAGATGACTGGATGTTGGCCTCAGGATCACCAGCCAAAATATAAGCTGGTTTCAGACGGTCTATCGAGACATTAACGTCACGACCATTGATGTTGACGAGGAAGGTTTTCTCGAACCTTCGGATGACCTTGTAGGGACCGTCGTAGGGCTGCTGAAGAGGTTGCTTAGGAGAATCGTGTCTTACAAGAACTTGCCCAGTTGTCGCAAGGTCCTTGAAGACAAAGGTTCTCCTAACTCCATGGCGAGATCCTCCAGTAGGCTTGATGTTCCGTAGTTGTTGTTGAAGAGCAACAACAAAATCAGCTGGAACGGAAGAGTTGTCGAAGTTGCTGCTGTTGTCCCCCAGGAATTCACCAGGGAGGCGAAGAGACTGACCATACACTAGGTCAGCTGATGTTGCTTCGATGTCGTCTTTCCACGCTGCTCGAATCCCAAGCAGCACAGTTGGCAGCACCTCAGTCCACCGGTTGGTTTGGTGGCACATGATTGCTGCTTTCAGCTGTCGGTGTAGCCGTTCTACCATTCCATTGGCTGAAGGGTGGTAAGCCGTTGTGCGAAGATGAGTTGTACCTAATAAGCGATTGAGTTGCTTAAATAAGTACGACTCAAACTGGCGTCCTTGGTCGGTGGTGATCCTCAGCGGGGTTCCAAATCGAGCAATCCAGGTGTTGTAGAATGCTCGAGCAACAGTTTCAGCTTCCTGATTTTCCATGGGTATTGCTTCGGGCCACCTAGTGAATCGATCAACCATGGTGAGGCAGTAGCGATGTCCTTCAGATGATGGCATGATGACGATGTCCAGGTGGACATGCTCAAATCGAGATGACGGTGGTGAGAAGTTGCCTACTTGAGATAGGACATGGCGTGAGACCTTTGATTTCTGACAGTTGATACAGCTGCGAGCCCAATTCCTGCAATCAGATTTAATCGACGGCCATACGTAACGCTGTGTTACGAGCTTGACCGTAGATTTAATTCCAGGATGCGAGAGGTTGTGGATGGTGCTGAAGGCTGCTTTCCTGAATTTTTCTGTGATGTAAGGTCGTGCTGACCTAGTGGATACGTCACAGAAAATCGAGACATCTGCATCAGGAATCCGAATCAGCTTCAGTTGGAGGGAAGAATCTGCATCCTCCAGGATTGTCTTCAGCTCCATGTCGTCACGTTGACTGGCTGCAAGAGCATTGTAGTCCAGGATGGTTTCAATTGTAGAGATGCGAGATAGGGCGTCTGCTACAACATTATCCTCTCCAGAGACGTGGCGGATGTCGGTTGAGAATTGACTGATGAATTCCAGATGTCGAAACTGACGTGGAGAACACTGATCACTCTTCTTCTGGAACGCATAGGTGATGGGCTTGTGATCAGTGTAGATGGTGAATGACCGTCCTTCGACCATATGCCGGAATTGCTTGATGGCCAAGTAAATCCCCAGGAGTTCACGGTCGTATGCTCCGTACTTCGTTTCAGCTGGACTCAACTTCTTGGAAAAGAAGTTCAAGGGTTGCCAGCTGCTATCGATCAGCTGTTGCAAGGAGGCTCCAACAGCGAAGTCGGAGGCGTCGCAGAAGATGGCCAGTGGTGCGTCAGCATCAGGATGAGCAAGCAAGGTTGCCTCAGCGAGACTCTCTTTGCTAGCTTCAAACGCCTTGATGGAGTCTGGAGTCCAGGTAACTGGAGCTTTTCCTTTTAGGATCCCCTGCAGCAGATTGTTGAGCGGCGCCTGGACCTTGGCTGCATTTGGAAGGAAACGTCTATAAAAGTTAATCATTCCAAGGAACTTACGGAGCTGCTTAACTGTTTCCGGGCGAGTGTAGGCACGGATGGCATCAACCTTGTCTGGCAGGGGCTTGGTTCCTGCAGCTGAGACCAAGTACCCAAGGAATTTAACTTCAGGTTGGCCAAATACGCATTTGGCTGGGTTGACGATCACTCCGTACTTCTTCAGTCTCTCGAAGATGATCTCCAGGTGTCCCAGATGTTGCTCAGGTGTCGCAGATGCTATCAGGATGTCGTCGATGTATACGTAGCAGAAGTCCAAACCCTGGAGCACTTCGTCCATGAAGCGTTGGAACGTCTGCGCAGCATTCCGCAAACCAAAGGTCATGAATTTGAACTCGAAGAGTCCAAAAGGTGTGGTGATGGCTGTCTTCGGGATATCCTCCTCGGCGACCGGAATCTGGTTGAAGGCTCGGACAAGATCTATGGTTGAAAATAGGGTCTTACCACGTAGAGCATGTGAGAAGTCCTGAATGTGCCTCATCGGATACCTATCAGGGTAGGTTCTCGCGTTGACGGCACGGTAGTCGCCACATGGCCTCCACTCGTCTCCCTTTTTCGGAACCATGTGCAGTGGTGATGACCAGGATGCCTTAGATGGTTGAGCAATTCCCAATTTGACAAATGTTGCAAAATTGGATTTTGCAATTTGCAATCTGTCCGGTGCCAAACGCCGTGGTTTCTGCGCCACTGGTGGTCCAGGAGTTGTCAGTATGTGATGCCTTGTTGAGTGTGGAACAGACCTGGTTGTACCATCCGGGCGAGTTATTTCGGGAAACCGCTGCAGAAGCTCGTGGAATCGAGAAGAACCAGTGACAGTCTTGATGCTGGAAATCTCGCACTCAACCACCTCGCCCTGGGAGGTAAGATGAGTTACTTGGTCGTGAAGCCGTTGGTTCTGTAGGTCCACCAGGAGTCCGTAGTGTGCCAGGAAGTCAGCGCCGATGATGGGTTTCTCTACGTCAGCGACGACGAATCTCCACGTGAATTGGCGACGCAAACCAAAATTTAAATTCAAAATTTGCGTTCCGTAAGTCGCGATGAGTGTCCCGTTAGCCGCGTAAAGTTCGTAGGTTGATTTCTCACGAGGTTGAGGAAGTTGCACACGCGGAAAGACGCACAGATCAGCACCTGTGTCGACAAGGAACCTTATTTTCGAAGATTCGTCCGTTAAAAATAGTCGGCGCGATTTACCGGGAGTTACGTCGTTGGCCGACATTAACGACTTCCCGCAGCGTTTTCCGCACTCTCGAATTTACACGGTTTTTCACATTTCCTAGCATCACTACCGAACTTCCAATGGTACCAGCACATGTCCCTGGACTGCTGTCGTCGGTTTCGAGAGTGTGATCGAGACCTAAACCGTGACCTTGAGTGAGAGTGGTCTCGACCTCGAGACACTTGGTTCACTTCAAGGGAGGCAAATTTTTGCAACACAAGCGCGAGAGTCTGTTCTAGTCCGGCAAACCGGGCCTCAAACGGATTAGCAGCGGCACTCGAGGCTGTCACACTTGCACCCGTGTGCGTTTCCGCGACGTTACACAAGCTCCCGTAAGCGTCCGCGACAGAGTCCGCGATGTCAGCACGTTTGTCCAGGGGAAGATCTCTGTGTGCGGCAAGCATGGCTTGCATATGTTTCGGCAAGCGCCCGAGCCAGAGAGTCTGCAGGACATCCTCGGGAAACTTATTTCCTGCCAGGTTGCGGAGATGACGTAAAAATTGCGTTGGTTTTCTGTCACCGAGCGGTTCGTTTTCTAGGAGACGGCGAGTATTTTGTTCCTGAGAAGTACCCATGCGCTTGATCAGTTCTGATTTGAGAAGCTCGAAAGTTCGTTCGGGTTTTGGTTTGAGCAAAACGTCACGAATTTCCACGGTATATCGCGGGTCTAAGGCACTAAGCGCGTGACCGAATTTCGTTGCATCTTGAGTGATGCCAGCTGCATCAAAACTACTCTCGAGCAACAAAAACCATAACTCGGGATCTTCAGGCATGAATACTGGCATTTTTAACGCGATTCTTTCGATCGATTCGTTGCTCGTTACACCACTTGTCATTTTGATTTGTTAGAAGAAAAAAAATGAATGTCAAAAAATGAGAAAGAATGTCAAAAATTGTCACAAACTCTCAGTGTCACGAGTAAATTTTTCACTTTGTCGACTATTTTCGTATCACTTGATTGTCACTTGACCGTCACTTTGTTGTCACTTTTTATCACTTAATTGTCACTCTGTTGTCACTTGATGGTCGCTTTGTTGTCACTTAATTGGCACTTTGTTTTCACTTGGTTGTCACTTTGTTGACACTTGATGGTCGCCTTGATGTCACTTAATTGTCACTTTGTCCCACGAAAAAATACTTTAAAATCACGATCACGTCGGGGTCACCAATTTGTGGGATTGTTAGGAATGAGTGTCAAGTTTACTTCTCAATTTATCAACAGTTTATTAATTAACAACAACAGAATTTACACTGAAAATTTACATTAAATAAAAAAGTGAATTCGTATAGGAAAAAGTTGCTCGTGTGTATTTCGGTTACTACTCGTGTTGGTCGAATCGCTCGGAAAATTGAACTGTGTGTCTGTAAAGAAGACGGGGCTTCTTATAGCAAGAAAACGTATTAAAAATCATTTAACAGCTATTAAAAATTACTTAAAACTAAATTTAAGGTAACTCAGATGCATGAATGACATTCATGCAATAGTAGACTAAGGGCGAGACGAAACACGTTAAAAACCTATTAAGTTGGCGACAGGGCTGATTTTGCGACAACCGAACTATTGAGTTTACCTAGGCTCATAATAGGTGATTAAATACAAATTAGAAAGCGATCAATTGAGCGAGTACTTACATAGCAATATGAAATTCAATATTATATGTAGAAATAGTAAAAATAGAGAATTGAAATGAATATAAAGAAAAGAATCATTTTTTAACTGAAAATTGTGCTGCCGCTACAAACAAAATGCCTCAAGAAAAATTAAGTAGTGCGTTCGATTTATTTTATTTCCACGAGTACCCCGACAAAGTGTACAAATTAAGACAATTTCTTATAAGAAACGCCGATCATAATTTGCAATGCCTCGGAGATTGCCAACGCATTCTGCAATGTGCGTTAGGAATGCGGGGAAATTATAATAATGAAAAAATTTTTTCATTGGGTCGATATATTCGGTCGTTTGGAACTATTCAGCAGTTTTTAAAAGTTCCCGTTTATTATTTGTCGCCGCAAGTGGCTTGCCACATTGCTGTCAGAATGTAAGTATAAAATGGTTTTATTTTTTTCATTTTGAAAAATATTTTTACCCAAAAATATTTTTTAAAATAAATAAAAATAGAACCGTTTTTATAATTTCCTTTCGTTACAGCTTCTTGGAATTGCGTCCAAGTATTCACGTAAAGAATATTTTTTGCCTGTCACCAATTACGGCAAAGAAAGTCGCTGCTTTCTATTTTAATTATATTGATTTGGATAGTGTTCCTGACGCATTGTCGAATCTAATTCGAACAAAAGCGATGCAAAAAAAGGAGAGATTAACAGCTCTTAAGTCACTGTTAGCGGAGGTCAAAATTCGAAATAAGGATGTTCGAAATAAAATTTTATCAGTATTCATTACGTACATGTAAGTGCTCACTGGTAGTGGACACTGTAAATGGACACTACACTGAAAGAATTTTGGGCAGGCTGCAGGCTTTACATGAGTACCGCTAGAGTTCGCTGCCTCAAGCTCGCAGTTAACCTCAAAAAGGCGAGAATCTACTCCCGAAAGGTAAGCAGCAACTCTTCAGGGGCAGCTGCACACCTTTCGGGAGTAGATGCTCGCTTTTTTGAGGTGAGCTGCAAGCCATGAACAAGGGGCACTGATTTCGGACATAAAAAGCCAGCAGCCTGCCTCTAATTCTTTCAGTGTAGATATATTGCTAGTGTCTCTGGAAGGAACTTGAAAATATATTCTTTCCAGCGACACTAACAGTATATCTAGAGCCCAGTCAGAGTGTCTCCGTTGTTATTAATTATTTTATCATTCTTAAATGTCTTTTATGGATGCTTTACCCAAAGTATCCATAAAAGACACTAAGAACGAAAATTATTTGTTAATCTCCAGATCACGTGAATATCAAACTCGTCGATCTTGCAACAAAGAATTGCCATTGCTACATCAACCCATCGAACTGACAAACGAGAATTTTCCGCAGACTGTTGGAATCGATGTAAAAGAGGAAGAGGGCGAGGAAGAGGACAAGGAAGAGGTCAAGAACAAGGAAAAGGAAGAGGAAAGGATGGAGAAAATTTTCCACTTTAAAGTTCGCAAGGAGAAAGATTTTGATACAGAGGAGATCAAAGTAATAAGAAAACATCAAGACTATTTGGATTTATTCGTCTGTAAGTAATAAAAAAAATATGTTTCTATTATTAGTGACTCTACTAATTACTGTACCCAAAGTAATAAGTAGAGTCACTAATAATGGAAACAGTTTTTACTGTCAATGATTGTACTGAAAATACCTTTTATTCAGTTGATTTAGAAGATGAAGATGACGAAGAATTCAACGAAAAGGTCAACGAAGTAGAGGATCAAAGCGACGTCGACGTCAGCATGGATAAGGAAGAATAGAAGGGTATCATTACAAATGACTAAATTCGAACGTCTTCATAAAAATGATATTGCATGGGCACAATATGATACAAAAGTTGGAAAAGTAATTATACGCATTTTTGCAAAACCGGTCAATTCCAAGTTAAAGTTTGATTGTATTTTCTTCTACGTTGTACCCAAAAACGCCAAAGAAAATATCTTTAAAATAAAATTTCAGGACAATATTCGTGTGGGAAGATTTTACAGTGCAATATGTCCTGGATGTTACTAAAACTAAATCCGTTTTTCGTATAAAAAAACAATTAAAAATTTAAAAAACTTACAAACCTATTTAAAAATTACAGGGATGGGTCATCTGTTTTTAATGACCTAAAAATTTTAAATAAAATGTGAACTGTATTGTAAAAAATTGATAGTTTTTAATAAAAAAAATTTCAAACAATTCTGTTTTTTTAATTCTTAATTAAGAGGGGAACACTGTGAATAGGAACTTTGGATATACTGCCAGTGTCTCTGATGGATACTTTACCCAAAGTATCCAAAAGAGACACTAAGAACGAAAATTATTTTAAATAAGCTCCTCTATTTAATACACCCCAAGAGAAATGCAGAATTTGTTGATAATAATGTTATAATAATTAATAACAATGGAGATATTGTGAATGGGAACTTATAATGCACTGCCAGTGTCTCCGAAAGGAATACACTTATAAGTTCCTTTCAGAGATAATTGCAGTATATGAAAAGTTCCCATTCACAATGTCTCCATTGTTTTAATTATTTTAACATTGTTAACAACAATTTCGGCATTTCACTTGTGGTGCATTCAATAGAGAAGCTCTTTAGCTTTAATTTGATTACTTGTGCAGTGAAATTGGTTAAGAAGAAAAAAAATTGTTTTAAAATATAGAATAATTCTACAAGTATAGTATGGCATATAATGGAAATATTTTGGAAACAACTTTTTTTCTTCTTAACCGATTTCATTGCACAAGTAATCAAATTAAAGCTAAAGAGCTCCTCTATTTAACACATGCCAAGAGAAACATGTTTCTAGAGAAAACGCCCAAGTTTTCTCCAGAGACATTGCTGTAAAACACATTTTCTATTCCTGGTGGCTATATTGTAAAATGTTTTCTCTCCATTTTCTAGACAAGGATAATGCCAAGGGTAATTTATTCAAATTAGAGACTGGCTCAATGTTTTCGGCGGACACCGAATATTTCCTGCATGATGGACTGGTTCAGTGCAGAGGTGAGTTTTGACAGAATATTATAAGTTCATTAGTAACAAGTGGTGTCTCTGGAGAAAACTTACTCAAGTTTTCTCCAGAGACATTTCTCCCATGCACAGTTACTATAATCATTAATCTTCCTCTTGTAATTTTCAGTACACCCTTCAAAATCGTTGGAGGTGGATAGACAATCTATACACTCTGCAGAAACAGAAGTTGCCCCATTAAATTGGCTAAAAAGAAAAAGCGGAGAATCCGTGTCTTCGGAGGTGCAATGCAAAATGAATAGACCGGCGTTGCTAGGTTTCGGAGATATAGAGCGTAAGTAAGAGAGACATTCGCAAAAAGCTACTTCGCTAGTCAGAGTGACTCCGGTATAAATTTCACCCAAGTTTATACTGGAGGCACTCTGACTGGCGGAATAGTCTAATTCAATTTATTTATTTATGTGCTGCAGCTGAAAGGATGTTGGATACTCCGCAGATAGCAAACATTTTCTTTAAGGTGGAAATACTAGAAGAGAGTGAGGATTCAAGATCCGATGAGCTTTCCCAGTCTAGTAGCCAGCCTACGAAACAGTCTAAATTTACAAAACTCATACCGAACACTTTTGTATGGTGTCAGTATGGATCTGCTGTGGGCAAAGTGCCCGTGTTACTCCGCACAAAACCAGCAAATCAAAAACAGAAATTTGATGTTGTTTTTTTCGATACAATACCCAACTGTCTCGAAAAAAACACATACAAAGTTTCCTACAAACAAATCTTCATGTGGGAGGATTTTACTATTGACGAAATTTTGCAAAAAGCAAAAAAACAAACTCAAAAATCATTATCAACTACAATTAATAATATTAGAAATGTAATTAATTATCTACAAGGGAAAGATACATATCAAAATATTTATGAAGATTTAATTGCTGTTAATTTCAATAACTTTTTATAAATGTAAATGTCAAAATGTCTATCAAGGTTTAATTGCTGTTAATTTCAATAACTTATTATAAATGTAAATGTCAAAATATTTATCAAGATTTAATTGCTGTTAATGTCAATAACTTATTATAAATGTAAATAAATTGTGATAAAAAACCTTTAAATAAAAAGAAAATTTAAAATTTGATAAACGAAACATGTTGTAATTAATTAAATTAAATTAAACACCCTATATTATATTAAAATACGCTTATTAATTAAAAATAATTATTACAATGAGACACTCTGAATAGAAAACGAGACTAGTCGCAGTGACTCCAATATAAATTTCGCCCAAGTTTATAGTGAAGGCACTCCGAGAGGACTATTAGGATTTTGTCAGGCTGGAGTCCCATAGCAGCGTTTTGCGTTGCGTTTTGTAACTAGGCCATGAGTGCAAATATAGCGAACGTATATCTCCATCTCTCTCACACGCATGGCCTAGTTACAAAACGCACGCAAAACGATGCCATGGGACTTCACCCACAATGTCTCTTTCTTGTATAAAAGAGGCACTAAGAGTATACCATTAGTCCAGTCTAAGTGGCTGCTGCTAAACTTTGAAGTTTATAAGAGAGGCACTTAGACTAGACTAATAGTATATTCTCAGTGTCTCTCTTATATTTTTTTATTTATTTATTTTTATTGTTATAAACAATTTTTCAGGCATCTCATTGAATCTATCACATAGAGGAGGACTCCAGATTTAATTTAAGACATTGTGCGACAAAAAAAGGTCAACTAGAACAAAAGTTGTATTTTAATACAGGTATAAGAGATAGGTCAATTGTACAAGTATAATAAGGCATACACAGGGGATATTTAGAATACAACTTTTTTTCTAGTAGACCGATTTAGTCGCACAATGTCTTAAATTAAAGCTGGAGTCTTCCTCTATGTGACAGACCCCATGAGATGCCTGAAAAATTGTTTATAACAATAAAAATAAATAAATAAAAACATATAAGAGAGACACTGAGAATATATCATTAGTCCAGTCTAAGTGGCTGCTGCTGAACTTTGAAGTTTATAGTAGAGGCACTCCGAGAGGACTATTAGGATTTTGTCAGTGTCTCTTTCTTATATAAGATAGGCACTGAGAATATATCATTAGTCCAGTCTAAGTGGCTGCTGTTGAACTTTGAAGTTTATAGTAGAGGCACTCCGAGAGGACTATTAGGATTTTGTCAGTGTCTCTTTCTTATATAAGATAGGCACTGAGAATATATCATTAGTCCAGTCTAAGTGGCTGCTGTTGAACTTTGAAGTTTTAATAGAGGCACTCCGAGAGGACTATTAGGATTTTGTCAGTGTCTCTTTCTTATATAAGATAGGCACTGAAAATATATCATTAGTCCAGTCTAAGTGGCTGCTGTTGAACTTTGAAGTTTATAATAGAGGCACTCCGAGAGGACTATTAGAATTTGGTCAATGTCTCTTTCTTATATAAGAGAGGCACTGAGAATATACCATTAGTCCAGTCTAAGTGGCTGCTGCTGAACTTTGAAGTTTATAAGAGAGGCACTTAGACTAGACTAATAGTATATTCTCAGTGTCTCTCTTATATTTATTTATTTATTTATTTTCATTGTTATAAACAATTTTTCAGGCATCTCATGGGGTCTGTCACATAGAGGAGGACTTCAGCTTTAATTTAAGACATTGTGCGACTAAATCGGTCTACACACCCCAAGAGAAGTGGAGCAATTGTTATTAACAATGATAAAATAATTAATAACAATGGAGACACTCTGAGTGGCCTCTATATATACTGCTAGTGTCTCCGAAAGGAAGTTGTAAATATATTTTTTTTGGAGACACTAGCAATATATAATGTGCCCATTCTCCCTAACTTCACAATAATCCTGTTTGAATTCTACAACGGACATTTGTGGTGAAAATTTTTAGTAATAAAGCCAATGTCCGCATCTGCGCAGAAGACATTCAAATTTTCCGCCAAGAAATTGGCAGCATAATGTCTTCTGCGCAGACGCGGACAGTGGCTTCATTGTCTGTTTTCGGCACTCGCCCCGAGTTAACTCCCGGTTAATGGTGATTGGTTAGACCAACAGAATGTTTTTGATGATTGGATAATAGTAAACTCAAGGTTACCCCTGGGTGAGTGCCGAAAACAGCCATTACTGAAATTTTTCACCACAAATGTCCGTTGTAGAATTCAAACAGGATCATCATATTGAAAACGACTATTGTGAAGAGTGGTGGTTAAACCCATTGTGAGTTTTTTTGCTTTTTAAACAAAATGCCTCAAGAAAAATTAAGTAGTGCGTTCGATTTATTTTATTTCCACGAGTACCCCAACAAAGTGTACAAATTAAGACAATTTCTTATAAGAAACGCCGATCATAATTTGCAATGCCTCGGAGATTGCCAACGCATTCTGCAATGTGCGTTAGGAATGCGGGGAAATTATGATAATAAAAAATTTTTTCATTGGGTCGATATATTCGGTCGTTTGGAACTATTCAGCAGTTTTAAAAAGTTCCCGTTTATTATTTGTCGCCGCAAGTGGCTTGACACATTGCTGTCAGAATGTAAGTATAAAATGGTTTTATTTTTATTCATTTTAAAAAATATTTTTACCCAAAAATATTTTTTAAAATAAATAAAAATAGAACCGTTTTTATAATTTCCTTTCTTTACAGCTTCTTGGAATTGCATCCAAGTATTCACGTAAAGAATATTTTTGGCCTGACACCAATTTCGGCAAAGAAAGTCGCTGCTTTCTATTTTAATTATATTGATTTGGATAGTGTTCCTGACGCATTGTCGAATCTAATTCGAACAAAAGCGATGCAAAAAAAGGAGAGATTAACAGCTCTTAAGTCACTGTTAGCGGAGGTCAAAATTCGAAATAAGGATGTTCGAAATAAAATTTTATCAGTATTCATTACGTACATGTAAGTGCTCACTGGTAGTAGACACTGTAAATGGACACTACACTGAAAGAATTTTGGGCAGGTTGCAGGCTTTATATGAGTACCGCTAGAGTTCGCTGCCTCAAGCTCGCAGTTAACCTCAAAAAGGCGAGAATCTACTCCCGAAAGGTAAGCAGCAACTATTCAGGGGCAGCTGCACACCTTTCGGGAGTAGATGCTCGCTTTTTTGAGGTGAGCTGCAAGCCATGAACAAGGGGCACTAATTTCGGACATAAAAAGCCAGCAGCCTGCCTCTAATTCTTTCAGTGTAGATATATTGCTAGTGTCTCTGGAAGGAACTTGAAAATATATTCTTTCCAGCGACACTAACAGTATATCTAGAGCCCAGTCAGAGTGTCTCCGTTGTTATTAATTATTTTATCATTCTTAAATGTCTTTTATGGATGCTTTACCCAAAGTATCCATAAAAGACACTAAGAACGAAAATTATTTGTTAATCTCCAGATCACGTGAATATCAAACTCGTCGATCTTGCAACAAAGAATTGCCATTGCGACATCAACCCATCGAACTGACAAACGAGAATTTTCCGCAGACTGTTGGAATCGATGTAAAGGAGGAAGAGGGCGAGGAAGAGGACAAGGAAGAGGTCAAGAACAAGGAAAAGGAAGAGGAAAGGATGGAGAAAATTTTCCACTTTAAAGTTCGCAAGGAGAAAGATTTTGATACAGAGGAGATCAAAGTAATAAGAAAACATCAAGACTATTTGGATTTATTCGTCTGTAAGTAATAAAAAAAATATGTTTCTATTATTAGTGACTCTACTAATTACTGTACCCAAAGTAATAAGTAGAGTCACTAATAATGGAAACAGTTTTTACTGTCAATGATTGTACTGAAAATACCTTTTATTCAGTTGATTTAGAAGATGAAGATGACGAAGAATTCAACGAAAAGGTCAACGAAGTAGAGGATCAAAGCGACGTCGACGTCAGCATGGATAAGGAAGAATAGAAGGGTATCATTACAAATGACTAAATTCGAACGTCTTCATAAAAATGATATTGCATGGGCACAATATGATACAAAAGTTGGAAAAGTAATTATACGCATTTTTGCAAAACCGGTCAATTCCAAGTTAAAGTTTGATTGTATTTTCTTCTACGTTGTACCCAAAAACGCCAAAGAAAATATCTTTAAAATAAAATTTCAGGACAATATTCGTGTGGGAAGATTTTACAGTGCAATATGTCCTGGATGTTACTAAAACTAAATCCGTTTTTTCGTATAAAAAAACAATTAAAAATTTAAAAAACTTACAAACCTATTTAAAAATTACAGGGATGGGTCATCTGTTTTTAATGACCTAAAAATTTTAAATAAAATGTGAACTGTATTGTAAAAAATTGATAGTTTTTAATAAAAAAAATTTCAAACAATTCTGTTTTTTTAATTCTTAATTAAGAGGGGAACACTGTGAATAGGAACTTTGGATATACTGCCAGTGTCTCTGATGGATACTTTACCCAAAGTATCCAAAAGAGACACTAAGAACGAAAATTATTTTAAATAAGCTCCTCTATTTAATACACCCCAAGAGAAATGCAGAATTTGTTGATAATAATGTTAAAATAATTAATAACAATGGAGATATTGTGAATGGGAACTTATAATACACTGTCAGTGTCTCCGAAAGGAATACACTTATAAGTTCCTTTCAGAGGTAATAATTGCAGTATATGAAAAGTTCCCATTCACAATGTCTCCATTGTTTTAATTATTTTAACATTGTTAACAACAATTTCGGCATTTCACTTGTGGTGCATTCAATAGAGAAGCTCTTTAGCTTTAATTTGATTTCTTGTGCAATAAAATTGGTTAAGAAGAAAAAAAGTTGTTTAATATAAATCAATAATATTCTTATATATGATCCACTATTGTTGTTAACAAGGATAAAATAATTGATAACAACAGAGGCACTCTGAGTGGGCTCTAGATGTACTACTAGTGTCTGTAAAAAATAATTTACAACTTCCTTCCGGAGACACTAGCAGTATATCTAAAACCCATTAATAGTGTATCTGTTGTTATTAATTATTTTATCATTGTTAATAACAATTTCTCCAATTCTCTTGGGGTATATTGAATAGAGGAGCCTTTAGCTTTAATTTGATTACTTGTACAATGAAATCGGTTAAGAAGAAAAAGTTGTTTAATATAAATCAATAACATTCTTATATATGATCCACTATTGTTGTTAACAATGATAAAATAATTGATAACAACAGAGGCACTCTAAGTGGGCTCTAGATACACTGCTAGTGTCTCCGGGAAAAACATATTTACAAGTTTCTTCCGGAGACACACTAGCAGTATATCTAGAGCACATTCAGAGTGTCTCTGTTGTTATTAATTATTTTATTATTGTTAATAAAAATTGCTCCACTTCTCTTGAGGTGTGATGAGACAGGAGCTATCTCGATTTAATTTGATTACTTGTGCAGTGAAATTGGTTAAGAAGAAAAAAAATTGTTTCAAAATATAGAATAATTCTACAAGTATAGTATGGCATATAATGGAAATATTTTGGAAATAACTTTTTTTCTTCTTAACCGATTTCATTGCACAAGTAATCAAATTAAAGCTAAAGAGCTCCTCTATTCAACACATGCCAAGAGAAGTGGAGAAATTGTTATTAACAATAATAAAATAATTAATGACAATGGATACACTCTGAGTGGGAACTTTATATACTGCTAGTGTCTCCGAGAAAAATATATTTATAAGTTCCTTTTGGAGAAACTAGCAATATATATATATAATTGTAAACGTCGACAAAGACTGCACAACGCAAATGTACAGCAATTGCGTCCAGCAAATGAATGTCGTCTCTCGTAACCGCAACAGATACGCTGTTTGTAACAACTGTCGTGTCACTTGGGGGGAGACATAAATGCTGGACGCAATATACTTAATATTGTGTTAATCAAAGAAGGGATTCTTGAAGAATCAAGCTTTCCAAATCTTAAAAACTTTCGGGCTCTAAAGTCTGAAATTGGGCACAGAAATTAATTTATTCCTGTTTCAAATGCCGAAAGGCGTACTCGCTTTATTTGAATTGATCAAAATTGGTAACTTATCCACATTCAACATTATATTATTAATTGAATTAGTTAAAGTATTTTTCTTAAATATAACATAAATTTTGATTTTATTTTAGAAACAATATTAGCATTTTATAACATGTATTATTACTTTTCAAATAACTTTTTAATTTGTAAAAACCAATTCTATTATTGTCATATTTAGTTAGAAACTCATTAATTCATTCGTTACTAATTTATTTAATGGCCTCTATATTACCAATTCAGATAGTTAACTTTGACTAATTCACAATAAACGAATGAGTCCTATTTGAATTAGTCAAAATCTACTGTGAATTAGTCAATATCTACCAATTCAAATTTAGAGAGTACTGATTACAGTTCCTTCAATATTAAAATTTAAAAGTCAATAATTTAATTTAAAAATGTATAAAATTTTCCTCGCCGAAGTTGACTGCACCTATACCGTTTTATAAAATTGCATTTCTCGTCAATAAACAAATAAAAAATTCACTAGCTATTTGTATATAAATTACAGTGAAGAAAATTAAAAATTGAAGAAAATTAATATCAAATTGCATTCTTGAGGAATTTCTCATAAAACATTGTTGAAAATATTTTCTCTCTCTCGTAAACACACACTCTCTTTCTTTCTCTCTCAGTAATGTTTTTATTTAGACTGTTTTTCTTGCTCAATAATTCATCCCTTCTGACATAGAGTAATACTCAAGCGTTCCTGTTCATGCGAAAGGCTGACACGCGAATGCACGTCTCTTATTATTTTTTCGTTTATTTATTCTTTTACTGTAGCAACACTACGGAACAAGACAAGACCTACATATATGCCACTGTCAATTGTCATTTGAAGACATGAATTTAAGCTGCTTTATTCTAAAGGGAATAATTCTTGGTAAGTTCCAACTTTCTCTTCTGTATTTCTTTATTTTAATTCTTCTTTTTCTTCTTTATTTTCATTCGAAAAAAAAAAATTCTTTCCATTTATTTTGCCAAAAAATATTTTAATATAGTTTTATTTTTCTCCGACCGGAAATTATTTCCTAACTAGCAAAACTACAAATCTTCGTAACCATTATTACTTTCAAAAATTTGCTTTTTGAAATTTAGTGAAAATTCCGTTTTTTTAAAAACACCATTTTATTAACAGTTTTTCTTGAAATTTAATTATTTGAACAACTCGTATAGTTTAGTCTACATTTTTTAAAAATTCAATTATTTTCCAAATTTTCAATTCGAATTCTTCAAAAATACGATTATATTTCGAAATAAATTTTTAAAAGTAAAGAAATAAAATTCATTTTAATAAAATTTATTTTAAAAAAATTTGACAAAATTCTCAATTGTTTTAATTTTTTTAAAAATTATTTTCGAAGAATTATTTTTAGAAAATTTTAATTACATTATTTCAAAAAACAAGTTTTTGGAATTTTTAAAATAAAGTATTGAAAACTTCAATATCTTTTGTTAAACAAAAATTTAGAAACTTATTCTTATTCATTTTTCGACAGGAATTAAAATTTCAAATAATTCCAATGAAAAACATGAAATTTAATTAATTAATTTAATTAATTAATTAATTAATTAATTAATTAATTAATTAATTAATTAATTTAATTATTTCTAAAAATTGCAACTGTAATTTTTCCAAAATTTAATTCCATTTTTTAGAATTTTTGAATAAAAATATTGACAAACTTTAAGAATTTTTAAAGAAAAATAATGTAAATAATAATTTTTTTAAATAAATTTTTAAATATTTTTATACTTTTAATTCCTTTTAAATTTGTAAGGAATTTAATTTAAAAACCTTTTAAAATTTAATTAATTTCCTCAATTCCTAAAATTCCTGTTATAATGCGTTAAATATTAAATTAATTTCTAAAATTTTAACTGAAAATTTTTTTTAAATCAATTCCTATCAGAATTCAAGGACGAGAATTGAATTATTTAAATAGATTAATTTTTGTAAATTCAATGAATAATTTTTTTCAAAAATCCAATTATATTTATAGATAATTTTTAAAAATAAACAAAATAAAATTCTTTAAAATATAAAATTTTACAAAATTTTCAAATCTCATTTCTTTTTTAGAAAATTAAAATATTTTATGAAAATTTTCTTCTATTTTTGAGCAAAAAAAAATTATAATTTGGAATTTAGAAAAATAGTTGATATTTTTGTTTCTCCATTGAAATTTTCTTTTATTTTCGAATATAAAAAAATGTTGTAAAGAAATTAATTAAAAAATTTCATTTTTCTAAGATTTTGAATTTTTTTTGTTAATATTTTAAATTTTTTAGAACAAAAAAATTATTCTTGAATAATTAAATTTCTTTTTCATTACAGATTTGAAATCTTGGAATGTTAGAAGAATTTCTTTTGTTTCTTCTCAGAAATAATGCTTCTCATTTCTTTTTAGAAAATTAAGAAAAAAATTTATAAAAATTTTCTTTCATTTTTGAATTTTTTTTAAATTAAAAAAAATTTAGAATTTTAGAAAAATAATTAATATTTTTGTTTCTCCTTTGAAATTTTCTTTCATTGTCGACTAAAAAAATTTTTTAATTTAGAATTTAAGGAAAATAATTAATATTTTTGTTTTTTCTTTAAAATTTTCTTTCTCGATTCAATTTCATTTTCTTGATTTGAATTTAAGAAGAGAACAAATTTTTGTCTTTGAGTATTAATATTAATTATTAAAAAAAAACACTTTTTGCTAACTCCATAAATACTTTTTTTTATATTTGAAATATTCGGAGCAACTTTATTTGCTTCTCCTTTAAAAGTTGTATTTTAAAATTTTCATAAATAAATGAACTTCAAAAGCGTTTTAATTTGAAATTCTATAAAATTTCAATTCTGAATGAATTTAATTAGAAATTTTAAAGAACTTAAATTTTTCAAAATATTTAAATCATTCAAAATCTTTTAAAATTAGTTTTTGTCAATATATATTTTATTAATTATTAAGAATAATTATTTAATAAATAATTTACTTTTGTATTTAAATAATTGAATTCTCGTAGAATTTTCTAATAAAAATTGATTTAAAAATTAATTTTAGTTAAAATTTAAAATAATTGAATATCAAAATAATTTTTAAGAAGTTACAGTAACAATATTCTTATAATAAAAAATAGTTATTTTATCTCTTGAACATTTTTCATTTTTTATAATAAATATTTTCAAAGTTGTTTAATATTCAAAAAAGTTTGAATTTGAAATTTTTGAAATCTTAATTCCTATGGAATGATAATAATAATTAAATATTTATTTACAAAAGAAGTTATTGATGTTTTTGAATACATTTAATAATTTTTTTTTTTTTTTTTTTTTTTAATAATTCTAGCTAAAAAATGTTTATCTTAAATATCAGAGACAAAAAATGTATTAAAATTGTTCTGTTTATTAATTGTTAACGTTTTTGATACTATTTTTGTCTAAATTTGATATTTTTAGAAAAATTGTGAATGTTTCATTATTATTATAATTTTAAAAAAAAATTCTCTCTCTCTTTTTTTTTTTTCTTTATTTCGTTTGTATAGATAACGAGAATGGAACTTGAAAAGGAATTATTCACAACGGAAATTTTCCACTACGATCAGATTGGCCTCTGGACCAAGAGGCAAGTTAATGATAAATTCCATGGACCCGATTCGACTCTCTTTGAGGCTGTATCGCCCATCTTTTACATAATCAGAGTTCTTGGATTGGCGCCCTATCGATTTTATAAAAATCGCCTCGTATCATCCAATTCACACTTATTCTACACGTTCGCTGCAATTTTAATTAATTCTTACGTCACTATCACGACTTTTCATCGATTTCTGAATGAGGAGGATAAGAAATTTGTCCTATCCACAACTGAACGAGCAAAGGAAAGTTCAATTTTAGTTTTTTTTTAATTATTTTTATTATATTTTATTATTTTAGTCATTAAAAAAAAAAAAAAAAAAAAAAAAAAAAATTCTCTAAAAAAACGAAAAAATTATTTCATTCTTTTCGGTTTTTTGAGAAATTTTTTTTTTAATCTTCCAGCGTTGAGTTTTTAATTAATCTTATTTTAACTAGTTTTCAATATTTAATATCTAAATAATTTTTTTTTGTGAAAATTTTTTTCCAGAAGGATTTTTAATTTTTAACTTGAAAAAAAATTTCTTCTCCAGGTACTCTTCAATTATTTCACATTAATATTTGATTTGATAATGACATTAGTGAACAGAAATAAATTTGTCGTAATTTGGAATATGATTCAAGATTTTGATTTTGAAACAAATAATTATGGTTTTTCTCAGATAAATAAAAAAATAAAATTTTACGGTTGGATTTTATTAGTTGGAAGTTTTTTGATATGGTTGTATATTAATCAAACGGGTATGTACGCATTTATGGAGTCTGCAGTGCAAAATATCAGTTATATGTTTGCCTACATTGGAAGTTCATTTTCGGTTTTTAAATTTTCTGGAATTACCTCAATCATTGGACAAAGATTTAAGCATTTAAATAAAATTACCTGCGATTCAAGTCCCAGTAGAGATCATTTTTTGGTATCGCCGGATGTCGATCAAAAGGTATTAAAAATTATTATTATTATTATTATTATTATTATTATTATCATTGTTATTGTCAATATTGATAAAATAATAAATAAATTTTCTATAATTTAATTTTTATATTATTAACACTATTATTTATCAGAATTTTCTAACTCTCTAAATTTGAAATGAATTTTTGTTTTTGAATTAGTAAATTTTACTAAAAAGTTAGTAGAAATTACTATTTATTAGTAAAATTTACTAATTATAAATAAATAAATAAAATAGTAAAATTTACTAATTCAAAAGCAAAGAGTTAGTCACTAAATTCAATTATTAAACATTTTTACTAATTTAAGCTTAGAGTAATTAAAATTTCGAGAGAATGAAAAGTAAGAATAAAAAAGTAGGAATAAAAATTATTATTAATTAAAAAATTAATAATAATTAATAATTAACGATTATAATTGTTTTCACCTATTGAGAGAGAAATGAAAAATTTTCTTTTCTTTAAAGGTAGTGCAAAAATTAAGAAGAGATTTAATGAAGGCGAGCGAAAAATTAAATTCACTCTATTATTGGTCATTATTACTGTGGCTTTTTAATTTGAGTTTTCATACAGTGAGTGGAATGTATTTTTTCATTCAGTATTTGAAAAAGGACGATGAAACAATTGACTTTCCGATTTATTGTTGTTTGGGCGGTTGGGTAATTGCTTTTGTTATACAACTTACACTTTTGAATTACGCCTGTCATTTTGCATGTTCAGAGGTACGATTTTTTTTTCTGTTTTCTTCTGTTTTTGTTATAACAATATAATAACATAATTATTTCTTTAAAAAAATTTGTAATTTAAAAATTTTTTTTTTTTTTGTATTTTCTCAGGCTAATCGTATGGGATATATTTTACTAAACTGGCGACGATGGCAGTATTATCATAATCCAAAAATGGTAATTAGTTTTACTTCTTAAGTTTTTAACTATTTTTCTAAAAAATATTTAAAAAAATAAATAAATAAAAAAAAAATTTCTATGTTATATTGGTGTCTGACTGGAATCGATTTTTTCTACTGCCCAATGGGAAGTAAACGATTGGTTCAATAATGGGCCATGCTTGGCGAACTCCGTTCCATTATTGGAACATTAATGGCAACCATCATTGGACCACCAATGGTTTAAACTTGGGATGATCACGCTACTGCCAATGATCGGTAGCCAAGCATCGGGCCAATATTAGTTGCCAAGAAATTGCCAAGGAAACAAAATCGATTTTTAAAAGCTTGATTTTTTATTGGCAGCCAACAAAAAACTAAGGTTTTGAAAATTGATTTTTTAAAATTATTAATTAAAATATATTTTTCAAAAATTTATTTTAAAAAAAAAAATATTTTTCAAAAATATATATTTTTTTTTAAATTGATAGAACATATTAATTTAATTTGTCACCTCTGGTAAAACAAAGATGAAAGACTGATAAATTCCCTCACTTTATATCTTACAGTGGAGGGATAACTGTGAATGTCTTTGCGAGAGAGGAGCAGGTACTTATATAGAGCCAGTGAAACAGGTCACAAGCGAGAAGAAATCACTAGCATGCACTCTGGCGGCGCTTGTCGGAAGTGGCGCAACGTTGGTTGCCAAGCGCTGTGTCGATAACGTCAGGATATGCATGCGCGCCAGAAAACAGTTCCGACAAGCGCCGCCAGAGTGCATGCTAGTGATTTCTTCTCGCTTGTGACCTGTTTCACTGGCTCTATATAAGTACCTGCTCCTCTCTCGCAAAGACATTCACAGTTATCCCTCCACTGTAAGATATAAAGTGAGGGAATTTATCAGTCTTTCATCTTTGTTTTACCAGAGGTGACAAATTAAATTAATATGTTCTATCAATTTAAAAAAAAAATATATATTTTTGAAAAATATTTTTTTTTTTTTAAATAAATTTTTGAAAAATATATTTTAATTAATAATTTAAAAAAATCAATTTTCAAAACCTTGGTTTTTTGTTGGCTGCCAATAAAAAATCAAGCTTTTGAAAATCGATTTTGTTTCCTTGGCAATTTCTTGGCAACTAATATTGGCCCGATGCTTGGCTACCGATCATTGGCAGTAGCGTGATCATCCCAAGTTTAAACCATTGGTGGTCCAATGATGGTTGCCAATTGTTTTGCCAAGAAAAAACCATTGGGTACCAAGCATGGCCCATTATTGAACCAATCGTTAACATTGGCAACTTCCCGTTGGGTGATACTGAAAACAAAAATCACAATATTTTTTTGTTTAAAATAAATTTTGACAAATATTGATTAGTACTACTGATTACGGTAAATTATTAATTTGTCTATGACAAATATTGAGTTATACTACTGATTTTCGGAATTTATTAACTTTTCTGACAAAATATTGAGTTATACTACTGATTATAATAATTTTTTTAGTTTTCTGACCAAATATGGAGTTATACTACTGATTATTGTCATTTATTAACTTTTCTGACAAAATATTGAGTTTCACCACTGATTTTCGGATTTTCTTATGTTTTCTGACTTAATATTGAGTTATACTACTGAATATTGTCATTTCTTAACATTTCTGACAAAATATTGCGTTATTCTTCTGATTTTCGGATTTTTTTTATGATTTTTTCTGATTTCGGACTAAATATTAAGTAATACTACTGATTATCGAAATTTATTAAATATTCTGACAAAATATTGATTTTTACTAATGATTTTCGATTTTTTTAAGTTTTCTGACAGAATATTGAGTTATACTACTGATTTTTGGATTTTCTTAACTTTTCTGACAAAATATTGAGTTATACTCCTGATTTTCGGTTTCTCAAAGTTTTCAGTCAAAATATTGAAATTTACTAATGATTTTTGATTTTTTAAAGTTTTTAATCAAAATAATGAGTTTTACTACGAATTTTTGAATTTTCTTAAGTTTTCTGACAAAATATTGAGTTATACCATTGATTATTGTCATTTCTTCACTTTTTTGACAAAATATTGAGCTACTGATTATTGGCATTTAATAAGTTTTCTGACAAAATATTGAGTTTTACCACTGATTTTCGGATTATTTTGAGTTTTTGACTTAATATTGAGTTTTACTACTGATTTTCGGATTTTCTTATGTTTTCTGACTTAATATTGAGTTATACTACTGAATATTGTCGTTTCTTAACATTTCTTACAAAATATTGAGTTATACTCCTGATTTTCGGTTTTTTTAAGTTTTCAGTCAAAATATTGAAATTTACTACTGATTTTTGGTTTTTTAAAGTTTTTAGTCAAAATAATGAGTTTTACTACTGATTATGAGAATTTATTATGTTTACTGACAAAATATTGAGTTATACTACTGATTATAATAATTTTTTTAGTTTTCTGACAAAATACTACTGATTATTATACTACTGATTATTGTCATTTCTTCACTTTTTTGAAAAAATATTGAGTTGTACTACTGATTTTCAGATTTTCTTTAGTTTTCTGACTTAATATTGAGTTATACTACTGAATATTGTCATTTCTTAACATTTCTGACAAAATATTGCGTTATTCTTCTGATTTTCGGATTTTTTTTATGATTTTTTCTGATTTCGGACTAAATATTAAGTAATACTACTGATTATCGAAATTTATTAAATATTCTGACAAAATATTGATTTTTACTAATGATTTTCGATTTTTTTAAGTTTTCTGACAGAATATTGAGTTATACTACTGATTTTTGGATTTTCTTAACTTTTCTGACAAAATATTGAGTTATACTCCTGATTTTCGGTTTCTCAAAGTTTTCAGTCAAAATATTGAAATTTACTAATGATTTTTGATTTTTTAAAGTTTTTAATCAAAATAATGAGTTTTACTACGAATTTTTGAATTTTCTTAAGTTTTCTGACAAAATATTGAGTTATACCATTGATTATTGTCATTTCTTCACTTTTTTGACAAAATATTGAGCTACTGATTATTGGCATTTAATAAGTTTTCTGACAAAATATTGAGTTTTACCACTGATTTTCGGATTATTTTGAGTTTTTGACTTAATATTGAGTTTTACTACTGATTTTCGGATTTTCTTATGTTTTCTGACTTAATATTGAGTTATACTACTGAATATTGTCGTTTCTTAACATTTCTGACAAAATATTGCGTTATTCTTCTGATTTTCGGATTTTTTTTATGATTTTTTCTGATTTCGGACTAAATATTGAGTAATACTACTGATTATCTAAATTTATTAAATATTCTGACAAAATATTGATTTTTACTACTGATTTTCGATTTTTTAAAGTTTTCTAACAAAACATTGAGTTATACTACTGATTATAGTCATTTCTCAACATTTCTTACAAAATATTGAGTTATACTCCTGATTTTCGGTTTTTTTAAGTTTTCAGTCAAAATATTGAAATTTACTACTGATTTTTGGTTTTTTAAAGTTTTTAGTCAAAATAATGAGTTTTACTACTGATTATGAGAATTTATTATGTTTACTGACAAAATATTGAGTTATACTACTGATTATAATAATTTTTTTAGTTTTCTGACAAAATACTACTGATTATTATACTACTGATTATTGTCATTTCTTCACTTTTTTGAAAAAATATTGAGTTGTACTACTGATTTTCAGATTTTCTTTAGTTTTCTGACAAAATATTAAGTTATTCTCCTGATTTTCGGTTTTTTAAAGTTTTCATTCAAAATAATGAGTTTTACTACTGATTTTTGAATATTTTTAAGTTTTCTGATAAAATGTTGAGTTATGCTACTGATTATAAGAATTTATTAAGTTGACTGACAAAATATTGAGTTATACTACTGATTATAATAATTTTTTTAGTTTTCTTACAAAATATTTTGTGTTATACTACTGATTGCCATTTCTTCACTTTTTTGACAAAATATTGAGTTATTTTCCTGATTTTCGGTTTTTAAAGTTTTCAGTCAAAAAAATGAGTTTTACTACTGATTTTTGGATTTTCTTAAGTTTTCCGACAAAATATTGAGTTATACTCCTGATTTTCGTTTTTTTTTTAAATTTCTGACAAAATTTTGACTTATATTACTAAAGAAAGAGTTTTTCTGTAAATTATTGACTCTCACTACCGATTTAAAAAATTTCATTGATGAATATTGACTAGTGCTACTTATAACTATAAGTCTGCGAATACTGACTATTAAATAGTTTAATAATTTGTCTGCCTAAAATTGACTTTTACTACTGATAACAACAATTTAACCATTTTTTCAGTAAATGACTTTTACCACTGATAAAAATAGTTTAACAATTTAGTCTGACTGAAATTGACTTTCTCTACTGCGAATAAATTAATACTTTTTTCTGACTAAAATTGACATTTACTACTGATAATTACAGTAAATTAACAATTTTTCTAATTTAAATTTTCGTTTCCTACTGAATTAAAAAATTAGTCTGGCGAATATTGACTTATACTACTGAATAAAGTATTTTCTGATAAAAATTTGCTTTTTCCTGTTAATTACAGTAAACGAACTATTTTTCTGATTGAAATTTATTTTTATTGATAAATTAAAGAATTGGTCGGACGAATATTGACTTATACTACTAAATATAAGCATTTAGTGTTAATTCCAATACTTTTATTGGTGGTCTGACTAAAATTGACCTTTACTACTTATAACAATAGTTTACAGCTTTGTCTGACTAAATTGTTTCCTACTACTAGAGACAATAGTTTAATGTACTGTCTGACTAAAATTGGCTCTTACTACTAAAAACAATAGTTTATTACATTGTCTGACTAAAATTGACTTTTACCACTTGCAACAAAATTTAAAAAATTACTTTGGCTTACTAAAATTGACTCCTTCTACTTTCTCCATCTTTCTAACTTTAGAGATTTAAAAAAAAATTACCAGAAGAAGAATTTCTCACATTTTTTTCAATTTTACATATTTTTCTTTTCATTTTTTTCTTCTCCTGCTCTGTATTTGTATTTTTCGCAATATTTTATTGAATCGTAAAATCTGTTTTCGACCGTTTTTTTTCTCTTTTCCTTTTTTTATTGACTCACAGGATTTCGAATCAACGATACATCTCATGAATTACAAATTGAACTTCTCAGCAGGCGGTTGTTGCTACGTGAATTTGCCACTGCTACGAAAAGTGAGTTTAAATTATCAAGAAAATTTCCACAATAAACTAGTTTTTATATTTAAATTGTTAATGAAGAATGAAAATTTAGAAAAAAATTATACATACAAGAAGAAAAAAATGTACATATTCTTTAAAAAAAAATTATTAATCTATCTTCTAAAGTCTCAAAGGAAGATATTATTTAAAAATAGTTTTATTTTTTAATATTTTACTTTTTTAAATATTTTATTTTTATAAATATTTTATTTTTATTAAAAGAATTCTATTTTTCAAAAAATTCTGTTTTACGAAAAATTCTATTTTTATCAAAAAAAAATTTTATTATGATTTATTAATAAGGAACGTTACTTTAGGATTAATTTCACAATCTTTTTTAGATATCTGGTTTACTAACAACGTATCTGATAATTTTGCTTCAACTTCCTAATTAATTTCTCTACGAAAATCAATTTTGAAATGTTTTAATTGAATTAATTTTAAGATTATGTAATTTCGTAAATTAAATTTTTTCTCTTTTTAATAAAATTTTGTTTGGTAAAATTCAATTAACATCGTATTTAATATTTAAATTCGGTAATTATCCGCAATAATTTATATTTGAATATAAATAACTTTGATATGTTTGATTATTAAATTAATTTCATTTTCCGTCAAGTAGATTTTATCAAAAAAAAAAAAAATCATTACTATTTACATTTTAGAAAAGGGAAATTAAATTATTTATGTAATTTTTTTTTCGTTGTAAAATTTAAAATAGAAATTAAAAATTAAAAAAAATTCATGTTTAATTAATTACATTCTGACTAATTAAAATTAATTGTATTAAATTAATTAATTTAATTTTAAACTAATTATGTTTTGTTTACATTGCTAAATATATTTCATGTAAAATAAAGAATGTGGAATAAAAAAAAAATTGCGTGCACTTGAGTCGCTTTTGATTTATTGATTCCCAGAGGTAAATAATAATTGTTGACCAATGTTTATATGATTAAGAGAACTTTTACAGTGTCATTTTATCCTCTGATAATTTATCGATTCCTGTGTGTAGAGAAAATAGTGTAAAACTGCTTTTTCCATCGAAAGGTCGACAAGCAAATTGAGGTTTATACGAATTTTTTTTTTGCTTTATTACTTCTTTAACGTCGACGAATGTGAAAAATGATAAGGAACCAGTGAGAAACGACGAAAAGAGCGAAAAACTATTTCCACAAATGTGAGTTTCAAATATTTATTCATTCTCATACTTTTTCAATGTAAGAAAAAAAAGTCCAAAAAATGCTCACAAAATTATTTTACTTATTTCTACGGGTAAAATTTATTAAATTAAAAAATTTACTAATTGTCTATTAGTTAATTTTTACAATTTTTTAGTAGTTTAAGAAAAATAATAAAATTTATAAAATAATTAGGTATTTAAAAATATAAATAATTTAATAATTTAAAAATTTAAGAATTTAACAATTTAACAATTTAACAATTTAATAATTTAACAATTTTAACAATTTAAAAATTAGTACAATAATTATTTAGTAAATGTAAAAATATAGTATAGTAACAATAAAATAATTTGAAGAACAAAAATATAATTAACATCAAATTAAAAATTATAAATGATTACTTCCATTTTTCAGCAATAAAAAAAAAATTATAAAAAAATAAATTTTCTCTAATATGCAAAATAAAATGAAAATTGATAAAATCTTGATCGAACGACCAATGAATTATTTTTTTTTTACCCTTAGCAATAATTAATCACTTGTCACATTATTTATTCAAATATCACAATTTATTTTTTAAGATAAAAAAAATTGACAAGCAATTAAAAAAATTGACAAATTATCACCAAGGGAAAAATACAAAAGCAAATCATCAATTTCTAAAGTATTTTTTTACTTTTCAGAATCAAATATTTAAAAAAAAATGCTAAAAGTCATTAATTTCTAAAGAATTTTTTTTTTCTATTTTCAGAATCAAATATTGAAAAAAATGAAAGGAAAAAAATTCTCCATAAATCTATCGCGTATAAGAAAAATAGAAACGATAGATTATAATAAAGAGGAAATAAAATTTCGCGGTGAAGATTCACAACTTTTTCAAGCAATATCGCCGGCATTTTACATAATTCGTGTTTTTGGATTGGGACCCTATTATTTCTCGGGAGATCGTTTAGTTCCATCGAATGTGCATTTAATATTCTCCCTTATTGGATTGCTATTTAATTCTTACGTGACAATTGTTGTTTTAATTCGATTTAGCATAAAGGGAAATCAGCCAATTTTAGGTGTAACTGAACAAGTGAAGGTAAAGTTGATATTTATACTTAAAAAAAAAAAAAAAAAGAAAGAGGTGGAAAATCAAAATAAATATCTAGTGATTCATTTCAATTTGGAGAGAGTATTTTTTTCAATTTCACTTTGATATTCCATGAGGATTGTTTTTTTGTAAATATAAAAAAATCTTATTGTTAGAAAAATTAAATTTAATTAAATTTAATAAGATTAATATTCATTTTTATCTTATTTATGTAAACAATTTATTGGAAAAATAAAAAATTCTGATTTCTTGGCGTGGAAGAATTTTAATAATTATAATATATAATTTCCTGCTGCGAGAGTTTAAATAATTAATTAGAATTACTTAATTTCTTGGCCCAATATTTTTCTAAACTAATAAAAATTAATGGATTTCTCGACTAAAGAGTTTTAATAATAATATAAAATTACTTGATTTCTAAGGATTTTTTGCAAATTTTATTTATTTAAACTCATGAAGTAAAATTGTTTTTTACGCTCAAAAGTTCAACTAATTTTATAAAATTCTGACGGTCAATTAAAATTAGAAAATTAATTGTTTTTTTGGCGCAAGAGTTTTACTGATTTTAAAGAAATTAATTGGAATTTTTAGCGCAAGAGTTTCAATAATAAATTAAAATTAACAAATTTCTGGACTAAGGAATTTTAATAATTATATAAAATTAATTAACTTTTGAGCACAAGAATTTTTTCTAATTTCATAAAATTATTTTAATTCATGGCGCAAGAGTTTTTTTTGGCTCAAGAGTTCAACTAATTTTTTAAAATTCTAAAATTAATTAATTTTTTTGGCACAAGAGTTTAATTAATATTTTTGAAACTAATTGATTTTTTGGAGCAAGAGTTTTACTGATTTTAAAGTAATTAATTGGATTTTTGGCACAAGAGTTTAATTAATTTTTTAAAAAAATTTCTGAATTTTTAGAGCAAGAGTTTAACGAATTTTTTGCAAATTTTATAAAAATATTTAAACTCATGGCGCAAAAGTTTTTTTACGTTGAAGATTTCAATTAATTTTATAAAATTCTAACAGTCAATTAAAATCAAAAAATTAATTGGGTTTTTTGAGGAAAAGTTTTCCTGATTTCAAAGAAATTAATTGGAATTTTTGGCGCAAGAGGTTCAATAAATAATTAAAATAAGATAATATCTGGGCTGAGGAATTTTAATAATTAGGTATATACCATTAATTAACTTTTGAGTACAAGAATTTTTTCTAATTTCATCAAATTATTTTAATTCATAGCGCAAGAGTTTTTCTGGGCACAAGAGTTCAACTAATATTATAAAATTTCACAAGTTAATTAAAATTTAAAAATTAATTAGTTTTTTGGCGCGAGGGTTTTACTAATTTTAATGTAATTAATTGGATTTTTGGCGCAAGACTTTAATTACTTCTATGAAAATTCTTGATTTCTCGACACAAGAGTTTAACTAATTTTAAAAAAATTCCTGAATTTTTGGAGCAAGAGTTTAACGAATTTTTTTTAATAATTAACATTCCTAGCGCTAGAGTTTGAATAGTTAATTAAAATTACTCAATTTCTACGATCAAGAGTTTCAATAAATTTATGAAATTTACTAGATTTCTTGGCGCAAGAGTTTTATTATTTAATTTTTTGGCGAAAAAAAATTTTTTTGCTAATTTTATAAAAATAATAGGTTTTTGGCGCAAGAGTTTCAGTAATGAAATAAATTTCTCCGGTTTTTAGCCCAAGAGTTTCAATCAGGGACCGCCACCGACACGATGTGACACGAAAATCCTATCGTGTCGGCATCGTGTCGCGACACGATACTTTTCTCCGTGGTAGAATCGTACCGTAACGTGACACGATACCGACACGATACTTTTCCTTCGTTACGGACCCTGATAAAAAATTAGAAGAAAATGCTGAAACAATAGCTAAAAAATGTAGAAAAATATGAAGACAATTACAGAAAGAAGCCTTAGAAAAGAATGAAGAAGAAAATGAAAAAAAAATCATGATAAAAATCCTGATAAAAATCCTGAAAAAAGTCCTAAAAAAAGTATAAAAAATATTCTAAAAAAAATCATGATAAAAATCCTGAAAAAAATCATGAAAAAAATCCTAAAAAAAATAATGATAAAAATCCTGAAAAAAATCATGATAAAAATCCTGATAAAAATCCTGAAAAAAGTCCTGAAAAAAATTCTAAAAAAAATCCTGAAAAAAATCATTATAAAAATCCTGAAAAAAATCATGAAAAAAATCCTAAAAAAAATCATGATAAAAATCCTGAAAAAAATCATGATAAAAATCCTGAAAAAAATCATGATAAAAATCCTGAAAAAAATCATAAAAAAAATCCTGATAAAAATCTTGAAAAAAATCGTGAAAAAAATCCTGATAAAAATCCTGAAAGAAATCCTAAAAAAAATCATGAAAAAAATCAAAACAAATTTAATTTTTTACCATTTATTTCTTTATTTTTCAATTAAATTTCTCCATCCTTTTTCCCTCAAGTTTTTTATTAATCTTCATCATTAATTAGAGAAATATTGCTGATTATTAAATGGAAAGAATGCAGAAATAATTCAGAAAAAAATAAACAATAATATGCACGATAAAGAAAATAATTTAATTTCTTTTATCAATTTCACTTTACTCTTCTATTAAAATTCTGCATCCTCTTTCCATGAATTTTTTATTATTATTAAATCCTTTAAAAAATCCATAAAAAAATCCATAAAAAAATCCTTAAAAAAATCCTTAAAAAATCCTTTAAAAAATCCTTTAAAAAATCCATAAAAAAATCCATAAAAAAATCCATAAAAAATCCTTTAAAAAATCCTTAAAAAAAATCGTTAAAAAATCCATAAAAAATCCATAAAAAAATCCATTAAAAAATCATTGAAAAAATCCTTAGAAAAATCCATAAAAAAATCCTGAAAAAAATCCTGAAAAAAATCATGATAAAAATCATGATAAAAATCATGAAAAAAATCATGATAAAAATCCTGAAAAAAATCATGATAAAAATCCTGAAAAAAATCATGATAAAAATCATGATAAAAATCCTGAAAAAAATCCTAAAAAAAATCATAATAAAAATCCTGAAAAAAATCCGGAAAAAAATCATGAAAAAAATCCTGAAAAAAATAATGATAAAAATCCTGAAAAAAATCATGAAAAAAATCATGAAAAAAATCATAGAAAAAATCCTGATAAAAATCCTGAAAAAAATCCTTAAAAAAATCATGATAAAAATCCTGAAGAAAATCCTGAAAAAAATCATGAAAAAAATCCTGAAAAAAATCATTATAAAATTCCTGAAAAAAATCCTGAAAAAAATCCTGAAAAAAATCATGATAAAAATCATGATAAAAATCCTGAAAAAAATCCTAAAAAAAATCATGATAAAAATCCTAAAAAAAATCATGAAAAAAATCCTGAAAAAAATCATTATAAAAATCCTGAAAAAAATCCTGAAAAAAATCCTGAAAAAAATCATGATAAAAATCATGATAAAAATCCTGAAAAAAATCCTAAAAAAAATCATGATAAAAATCCTAAAAAAAATCATGAAAAAAATCCTGAAAAAAATAATGATAAAAATCCTGAAAAAATCATGAAAAAAATCATGAAAAAAATCATAGAAAAAATCCTGAAAAAAATCCTAAAAAAAATCATGATAAAAATCCTGAAAAAAATCATGATAAAAATCCTGAAAAAAATCATGATAAAAATCCTGAAAAAAATCCTGAAAAAAATCATGATAAAAATCATGATAAAAATCCTGAAAAAAATCATGATAAAAATCCTGAAAAAATCATGATAAAAATCCTGAAAAAAATCATGAACAAAATTTTGAAAAAAATCATGATAAAAATCCTGAAAAAAATCATAAAAAAAATCCTGATAAAAATCTTGAAAAAAATCGTGAAAAAAATCCTGATAAAAATCCTGAAAGAAATCCTGAAAAAAATCATGAAAAAAATCAAAACAAATTTAATTTTTTACCATTTATTTCTTTATTTTTCAATTAAATTTCTCCATCCTTTTTCCCTCAAGTTTTTTATTAATCTTCATGATTAATTAGAGAAATATTGCTGATTATTAAATGGAAAGAATGCAGAAATAATTCAGAAAAAATCAAACAATAATATGCACGATAAAGAAAATAATTTAATTTCTTTTATCAATTTCACTTTACTCTTCTATTAAAATTCTGCATCCTCTTTCCATGAATTTTTTATTATTATTAAATCCTTTAAAAAATCCATAAAAAAATCCATAAAAAATCCTTAAAAAAATCCTTAAAAAATCCTTTAAAAAATCCTTTAAAAAATCCATAAAAAAATCCATAAAAAAATCCATAAAAAAATCCTTTAAAAAATCCTTAAAAAAAATCGTTAAAAAAATCCATAAAAAATCCATAAAAAATCCATAAAAAAATCATTGAAAAAATCCTTAGAAAAATCCATAAAAAAATCCTGAAAAAAATCCTGAAAAAAATCATGATAAAAATCATGATAAAAATCATGATAAAAATCCAAAAAAAAATCATGATAAAAATCATGAAAAAAATCATGATAAAAATCCTGAAAAAAATCATGAAAAAAATCCTGAAAAAAATCATAATAAATATCCTGAAAAAAATTCTGAAAAAAATCATGATAAAAATCATGATAAAAATCCTGAAAAAAATCCTAAAAAAAATCATAATAAAAATCCTGAAAAAAATCCTGAAAAAAATAATGATAAAAATCCTGAAAAAAATCATGAAAAAAATCATAGAAAAAATCCTGATAAAAATCCTGAAAAAAATCCTTAAAAAAATCATGATAAAAATCCTGAAGAAAATCCTGAAAAAAATCATGAAAAAAATCATGATAAAAATCCTGAAAAAAAACATTAAAAAAATCATTAAAAAAATCATAGAAAAAATCCTGATAAAAATCCTAAAAAAAATCATTAAAAAAATCCTGATAAAAATCCTGATAAAAATCCTAAAAAAAATCATTATAAAAATCATGATAAAAATCCTGAAAAAATCATGATAAAAATCCTGAAAAAAATCATAAAAAAAATCCTGATAAAAATCTTGAAAAAAATCGTAAAAAAAATCCTGATAAAAATCCTGAAAGAAATCCTGAAAAAAATCATGAAAAAAATCAAAACAAATTTAATTTTTTACCATTTATTTCTTTATTTTTCAATTAAATTTCTCCATCCTTTTTCCCTCAAGTTTTTTATTAATCTTCATCATTAATTAGAGAAATATTGCTGATTATTAAATGGAAAGAATGCAGAAATAATTCAGAAAAAAATAAACAATAATATGCACGATAAAGAAAATAATTTAATTTCTTTTATCAATTTCACTTTACTCTTCTATTAAAATTCTGCATCCTCTTTCCATGAATTTTTTATTATTATTAAATCCTTTAAAAAATCCATAAAAAAATCCATAAAAAAATCCTTAAAAAATCCTTTAAAAAATCCTTTAAAAAATCCATAAAAAAATCCATAAAAAAATCCTTTAAAAAATCCTTAAAAAAAATCGTTAAAAAAATCCATAAAAAATCCATAAAAAAATCCATAAAAAAATCATTGAAAAAATCCTTAGAAAAATCAATAAAAAAATCCTGAAAAAAATCCTGAAAAAAATCCTAAAAAAAATCATGATAAAAATCCTGAAAAAAATCCTGAAAAAAATCATGATAAAAATCCTGAAAAAAATCCTGAAAAAAATCATGATAAAAATCATGATAAAAATCCTGAAAAAAATCATGATAAAAATCCTGAAAAAATCATGATAAAAATCCTGAAAAAAATCATGAAAAAAATTTTGAAAAAAATCATGATAAAAATCCTGAAAAAAATCATAAAAAAAATCCTGATAAAAATCTTGAAAAAAATCGTGAAAAAAATCCTGATAAAAATCCTGAAAGAAATCCTAAAAAAAATCATGAAAAAAATCAAAACAAATTTAATTTTTTACCATTTATTTCTTTATTTTTCAATTAAATTTCTCCATCCTTTTTCCCTCAAGTTTTTTATTAATCTTCATGATTAATTAGAGAAATATTGCTGATTATTAAATGGAAAGAATGCAGAAATAATTCAGAAAAAAATAAACAATAATATGCACGATAAAGAAAATAATTTAATTTCTTTTATCAATTTCACTTTACTCTTCTATTAAAATTCTGCATCCTCTTTCCATGAATTTTTTATTATTATTAAATCCTTTAAAAAATCCATAAAAAAATCCATAAAAAAATCCTGAAAAAAATCCTGA
Source organism: Leptopilina heterotoma (assembly GCF_015476425.1). NCBI lineage: Eukaryota > Metazoa > Arthropoda > Insecta > Hymenoptera > Figitidae > Leptopilina > Leptopilina heterotoma. The sequence continues at coordinate 5,293,650 of NW_025111114.1, forward strand.
AAAAAATCATGAAAAAAATCATGATAAAAATCCTGAAAAAAATCATTAAAAAAATCATTAAAAAAATCATAGAAAAAATCCTGATAAAAATCCTAAAAAAAATCATTAAAAAAATCCTGATAAAAATCCTGATAAAAATCCTAAAAAAAATCATTATAAAAATCATGATAAAAATCCTGAAAAATTCATGATAAAAATCCTGAAAAAAATCATAAAAAAAATCCTGATAAAAATCTTGAAAAAAATCGTAAAAAAAATCCTGATAAAAATCCTGAAAGAAATCCTGAAAAAAATCATGAAAAAAATCAAAACAAATTTAATTTTTTACCATTTATTTCTTTATTTTTCAATTAAATTTCTCCATCCTTTTTCCCTCAAGTTTTTTATTAATCTTCATGATTAATTAGAGAAATATTGCTGATTATTAAATGGAAAGAATGCAGAAATAATTCAGAAAAAAATAAACAATAATATGCACGATAAAGAAAATAATTTAATTTCTTTTATCAATTTCACTTTACTCTTCTATTAAAATTCTGCATCCTCTTTCCATGAAATTTTTTATTATTATTAAATCCTTTAAAAAATCCATAAAAAAATCCATAAAAAAATCCTTAAAAAAATCCTTAAAAAATCCTTTAAAAAATCCATAAAAAAATCCATAAAAAAATCCATAAAAAAATCCTTTAAAAAATCCTTAAAAAAAATCGTTAAAAAAATCCATAAAAAATCCATAAAAAAATCCATAAAAAAATCATTGAAAAAATCCTTAGAAAAATCCATAAAAAAATCCTGAAAAAAATCCTGAAAAAAATCATGATAAAAATCATGATAAAAATCATGATAAAAATCCTGAAAAAAATCATGATAAAAATCATGAAAAAAGTCATGATAAAAATCCTGAAAAAAATCATGATAAAAATCCTGAAAAAAATCATGAAAAAAATCATAGAAAAAATCCTGATAAAAATCCTGAAAAAAATCCTTAAAAAAATCATGATAAAAATCCTGAAGAAAATCCTGAAAAAAATCATGAAAAAAATCCTGAAAAAAATCATAATAAAAATCCTGAAGAAAATCCTGAAAAAAATCATGAAAAAAATCCTGAAAAAAATCATGATAAAAATACTGAAAAAAATCATTAAAAAAATCATTAAAAAAATCATAGAAAAAATCCTGATAAAAATCCTGATAAAAATCCTAAAAAAAATCATTAAAAAAATCCTGATAAAAATCCTAAAAAAAATCATTATAAAAATCATGATAAAAATCCTGAAAAAAATCCTGAAAAAAATCATAATAAAAATCCTGAAAAAAATCCTGAAAAAAATCCTGAAAAAAATCCTGAAAAAAATCATGATAAAAATCCTGAAAAAAATCATTAAAAAAATCATTAAAAAAATCATTAAAAAAATCATAGAAAAAATCCTGATAAAAATCCTGATAAAAATCCTAAAAAAAATCATTAAAAAAATCCTGATAAAAATCCTAAAAAAAATCATTATAAAAATCATGATAAAAATCCTGAAAAAAATCCTGAAAAAAATCATAATAAAAATCCTGAAAAAAATCCTGAAAAAAATCATGATAAAAATCATGATAAAAATAATGAAAAAAATCCTAAAAAAAATCATGATAAAAATCCTAAAAAAAATCATGAAAAAAATCCTGAAAAAAATAATGATAAAAATCCTGAAAAAATCATGAAAAAAATCATGAAAAAAATCATAGAAAAAATCCTGAAAAAAATCCTAAAAAAAATCATGAAAAAAATCCTGAAAAAAATCATGATAAAAATCCTGAAAAAAATCCTGAAAAAAATCATGATAAAAATCATGATAAAAATCCTGAAAAAAATCATGATAAAAATCCTGAAAAAATCATGATAAAAATCCTGAAAAAAATCATGAAAAAAATTTTGAAAAAAATCATGATAAAAATCCTGAAAAAAATCATAAAAAAAATCCTGATAAAAATCTTGAAAAAAATCGTGAAAAAAATCCTGATAAAAATCCTGAAAGAAATCCTGAAAAAAATCATGAAAAAAATCAGAACAAATTTAATTTTTTACCATTTATTTCTTTATTTTTCAATTAAATTTCTCCATCCTTTTTCCCTCATGTTTTTTATTAATCTTCATGATTAATTAGAGAAATATTGCTGATTATTAAATGGAAAGAATGCAGAAATAATTCAGAAAAAAATAAACAATAATATGCACGATAAAGAAAATAATTTAATTTCTTTTATCAATTTCACTTTACTCTTCTATTAAAATTCTGCATCCTCTTTCCATGAATTTTTTATTATTATTAAATCCTTTAAAAAATCCATAAAAAAATCCTTAAAAAAATCCTTAAAAAATCCTTTAAAAAATCCATAAAAAAATCCATAAAAAAATCCATAAAAAAATCCTTTAAAAAATCCTTTAAAAAAATCGTTAAAAAAATCCATAAAAAATCCATAAAAAAATCCATAAAAAAATCATTGAAAAAATCCTTAGAAAAATCCATAAAAAAATCCTGAAAAAAATCCTGAAAAAAATCATGATAAAAATCATGATAAAAATCATGATAAAAATCCTGAAAAAAATCATGATAAAAATCATGAAAAAAGTCATGATAAAAATCCTGAAAAAAATCATGATAAAAATCCTGAAAAAAATCATGAAAAAAATCATGAAAAAAATCATAGAAAAAATCCTGATAAAAATCCTGAAAAAAATCCTTAAAAAAATCATGATAAAAATCCTGAAGAAAATCCTGAAAAAAATCATGAAAAAAATCCTGAAAAAAATCATGATAAAAATCCTGAAAAAAATCATTAAAAAAATCATAGAAAAAATCCTGATAAAAATCCTGATAAAAATCCTAAAAAAAATCATTAAAAAAATCCTGATAAAAATCCTAAAAAAAATCATTATAAAAATCATGATAAAAATCCTGAAAAAAATCCTGAAAAAAATCATAATAAAAATCCTGAAAAAAATCCTGAAAAAAATCATGATAAAAATCATGATAAAAATCCTGAAAAAAATCCTAAAAAAAATCATGATAAAAATCCTAAAAAAAATCATGAAAAAAATCCTGAAAAAAATAATGATAAAAATCCTGAAAAAATCATGAAAAAAATCATGAAAAAAATCATAGAAAAAATCCTGATAAAAATCCTAAAAAAAATCATAATAAAAATCCTGAAAAAAATCCTGAAAAAAATAATGATAAAAATCCTGAAAAAAATCATGAAAAAAATCATAGAAAAAATCCTGATAAAAATCCTGAAAAAAATCCTTAAAAAAATCATGATAAAAATCCTGAAGAAAATCCTGAAAAAAATCATGAAAAAAAATCATGATAAAAATCCTGAAAAAAAACATTAAAAAAATCATTAAAAAAATCATAGAAAAAATCCTGATAAAAATCCTAAAAAAAATCATTAAAAAAATCCTGATAAAAATCCTGATAAAAATCCTAAAAAAAAATCATTATAAAAATCATGATAAAAATCCTGAAAAAATCATGATAAAAATCCTGAAAAAAATCATAAAAAAAATCCTGATAAAAATCTTGAAAAAAATCGTAAAAAAAATCCTGATAAAAATCCTGAAAGAAATCCTGAAAAAAAATCATGAAAAAAATCAAAACAAATTTAATTTTTTACCATTTATTTCTTTATTTTTCAATTAAATTTCTCCATCCTTTTTCCCTCAAGTTTTTTATTAATCTTCATGATTAATTAGAGAAATATTGCTGATTATTAAATGGAAAGAATGCAGAAATAATTCAGAAAAAAATAAACAATAATATGCACGATAAAGAAAATAATTTAATTTCTTTTATCAATTTCACTTTACTCTTCTATTAAAATTCTGCATCCTCTTTCCATGAATTTTTTATTATTATTAAATCCTTTAAAAAATCCATAAAAAAATCCATAAAAAAATCCTTAAAAAAATCCTTAAAAAATCCTTTAAAAAATCCATAAAAAAATCCATAAAAAAATCCTTTAAAAAATCCTTAAAAAAAATCGTTAAAAAAATCCATAAAAAATCTATAAAAAAATCCATAAAAAAATCATTAAAAAAATCCTTAGAAAAATCAATAAAAAAATCCTGAAAAAAATCCTGAAAAAAATCATGATAAAAATCATGATAAAAATCCTGAAAAAAATCATGATAAAAATCCTGAAAAAATCATGATAAAAATCCTGAAAAAAATCATGAAAAAAATTTTGAAAAAAATCATGATAAAAATCCTGAAAAAAATCATAAAAAAAATCCTGATAAAAATCTTGAAAAAAATCGTGAAAAAAATCCTGATAAAAATCCTGAAAGAAATCCTGAAAAAAATCATGAAAAAAATCAAAACAAATTTAATTTTTTACCATTTATTTCTTTATTTTTCAATTAAATTTCTCCATCCTTTTTCCCTCAAGTTTTTTATTAATCTTTATGATTAATTAGAGAAATATTGCTGATTATTAAATGGAAAGAATGCAGAAATAATTCAGAAAAAAATAAACAATAATATGCACGATAAAGAAAATAATTTAATTTCTTTTATCAATTTCACTTTACTCTTCTATTAAAATTCTGCATCCTCTTTCCATGAATTTTTTATTATTATTAAATCCTTTAAAAAATCCATAAAAAAATCCATAAAAAAATCCTTAAAAAATCCTTTAAAAAATCCTTTAAAAAATCCATAAAAAAATCCATAAAAAAATCCTTTAAAAAATCCTTAAAAAAAATCGTTAAAAAAATCCATAAAAAATCCATAAAAAAATCCATAAAAAAATCATTGAAAAAATCCTTAGAAAAATCAATAAAAAAATCCTGAAAAAAATCCTGAAAAAAATCCTAAAAAAAAATCATGATAAAAATCCTGAAAAAAATCCTGAAAAAAATCATGATAAAAATCCTGAAAAAAATCCTGAAAAAAATCATGATAAAAATCATGATAAAAATCCAGAAAAAAATCATGATAAAAATCCTGAAAAAATCATGATAAAAATCCTGAAAAAAATCATGAAAAAAATTTTGAAAAAAATCATGATAAAAATCCTGAAAAAAATCATAAAAAAAATCCTGATAAAAATCTTGAAAAAAATCGTGAAAAAAATCCTGATAAAAATCCTGAAAGAAATCCTAAAAAAAATCATGAAAAAAATCAAAACAAATTTAATTTTTTACCATTTATTTCTTTATTTTTCAATTAAATTTCTCCATCCTTTTTCCCTCAAGTTTTTTATTAATCTTCATGATTAATTAGAGAAATATTGCTGATTATTAAATGGAAAGAATGCAGAAATAATTCAGAAAAAAATAAACAATAATATGCACGATAAAGAAAATAATTTAATTTCTTTTATCAATTTCACTTTCATCTTCTATTAAAATTCTGCATCCTCTTTCCATGAATTTTTTATTATTATTAAATCCTTTAAAAAATCCATAAAAAAATCCATAAAAAAATCCATAAAAAAATCCTTTAAAAAATCCTTAAAAAAAATCCTGAAAAAAATCCTGAAAAAAATCATGATAAAAATCATGATAAAAATCATGATAAAAATCCTGAAAAAAATCATGATAAAAATCATGAAAAAAGTCATGATAAAAATCCTGAAAAAAATCATGATAAAAATCCTGAAAAAAATCATGAAAAAAATCATGAAAAAAATCATAGAAAAAATCCTGATAAAAATCCTGAAAAAAATCCTTAAAAAAATCATGATAAAAATCCTGAAGAAAATCCTGAAAAAAATCATGAAAAAAATCCTGAAAAAAATCATGATAAAAATCATGAAAAAAATCATAGAAAAAATCCTGATAAAAATCCTGAAAAAAATCATTAAAAAAATCATTAAAAAAATCATAGAAAAAATCCTGATAAAAATCCTGATAAAAATCCTAAAAAAAATCATTAAAAAAATCCTGATAAAAATCCTAAAAAAAATCATTATAAAAATCATGATAAAAATCCTGAAAAAAATCCTGAAAAAAATCATAATAAAAATCCTGAAAAAAATCCTGAAAAAAATCCTGAAAAAAATCATGATAAAAATCCTGAAAAAAATCATTAAAAAAATCATTAAAAAAATCATAGAAAAAATCCTGATAAAAATCCTGATAAAAATCCTAAAAAAAATCATTAAAAAAATCCTGATAAAAATCCTAAAAAAAATCATTATAAAAATCATGATAAAAATCCTGAAAAAAATCCTGAAAAAAATCATAATAAAAATCCTGAAAAAAATCCTGAAAAAAATCATGATAAAAATCATGATAAAAATCCTGAAAAAAATCCTAAAAAAAATCATGATAAAAATCCTAAAAAAAATCATGAAAAAAATCCTGAAAAAAATAATGATAAAAATCCTGAAAAAATCATGAAAAAAATCATGAAAAAAATCATAGAAAAAATCCTGAAAAAAATCCTAAAAAAAATCATAATAAAAATCCTGAAAAAAATCCTGAAAAAAATAATGATAAAAATCCTGAAAAAAATCATGAAAAAAATCATAGAAAAAATCCTGATAAAAATCCTGAAAAAAATCCTTAAAAAAATCATGATAAAAATCCTAAAGAAAATCCTGAAAAAAATCATGAAAAAAATCATGATAAAAATCCTGAAAAAAAACATTAAAAAAATCATTAAAAAAATCATAGAAAAAATCCTGATAAAAATCCTAAAAAAAATCATTAAAAAAATCCTGATAAAAATCCTGATAAAAATCCTAAAAAAAATCATTATAAAAATCATGATAAAAATCCTGAAAAAATCATGATAAAAATCCTGAAAAAAATCATAAAAAAAATCCTGATAAAAATCTTGAAAAAAATCGTAAAAAAAAATCCTGATAAAAATCCTGAAAGAAATCCTGAAAAAAATCATGAAAAAAATCAAAACAAATTTAATTTTTTACCATTTATTTCTTTATTTTTCAATTAAATTTCTCCATCCTTTTTCCCTCAAGTTTTTTATTAATCTTCATGATTAATTAGAGAAATATTGCTGATTATTAAATGGAAAGAATGCAGAAATAATTCAGAAAAAAAATAAACAATAATATGCACGATAAAGAAAATAATTTAATTTCTTTTATCAATTTCACTTTACTCTTCTATTAAAATTCTGCATCCTCTTTCCATGAATTTTTTATTATTATTAAATCCTTTAAAAAATCCATAAAAAAATCCATAAAAAAATCCTTAAAAAAAATCCTTAAAAAATCCTTTAAAAAATCCATAAAAAAATCCATAAAAAAATCCTTTAAAAAATCCTTAAAAAAAATCGTTAAAAAAATCCATAAAAAATCTATAAAAAAAATCCATAAAAAAATCATTAAAAAAATCCTTAGAAAAATCAATAAAAAAATCCTGAAAAAAATCCTGAAAAAAATCATGATAAAAATCATGATAAAAATCCTGAAAAAAATCATGATAAAAATCCTGAAAAAATCATGATAAAAATCCTGAAAAAAATCATGAAAAAAATTTTGAAAAAAATCATGATAAAAATCCTGAAAAAAAATCATAAAAAAAATCCTGATAAAAATCTTGAAAAAAATCGTGAAAAAAATCCTGATAAAAATCCTGAAAGAAATCCTGAAAAAAAATCATGAAAAAAATCAAAACAAATTTAATTTTTTACCATTTATTTCTTTATTTTTCAATTAAATTTCTCCATCCTTTTTCCCTCAAGTTTTTTATTAATCTTTATGATTAATTAGAGAAATATTGCTGATTATTAAATGGAAAGAATGCAGAAATAATTCAGAAAAAAATAAACAATAATATGCACGATAAAGAAAATAATTTAATTTCTTTTATCAATTTCACTTTACTCTTCTATTAAAATTCTGCATCCTCTTTCCATGAATTTTTTATTATTATTAAATCCTTTAAAAAATCCATAAAAAAATCCATAAAAAAATCCTTAAAAAATCCTTTAAAAAATCCATAAAAAAATCCTTTAAAAAATCCTTAAAAAAAATCGTTAAAAAAATCCATAAAAAATCCATAAAAAAATCCATAAAAAAATCATTGAAAAAATCCTTAGAAAAATCAATAAAAAAATCCTGAAAAAAATCCTGAAAAAAATCCTAAAAAAAATCATGATAAAAATCCTGAAAAAAATCCTGAAAAAAATCATGATAAAAATCCTGAAAAAAATCCTGAAAAAAATCATGATAAAAATCATGATAAAAATCCTGAAAAAAATCATGATAAAAATCCTGAAAAAATCATGATAAAAATCCTGAAAAAAATCATGAAAAAAATTTTGAAAAAAATCATGATAAAAATCCTGAAAAAAATCATAAAAAAAATCTTGATAAAAATCTTGAAAAAAATCGTGAAAAAAATCCTGATAAAAATCCTGAAAGAAATCCTAAAAAAAATCATGAAAAAAATCATGATAAAAATCCTGAAAAAAATCATTAAAAAAATCATTAAAAAAATCATAGAAAAAATCCTGATAAAAATCCTAAAAAAAAATCATTAAAAAAATCCTGATAAAAATCCTGATAAAAATCCTAAAAAAAATCATTATGAAAATCATGATAAAAATCCTGAAAAAAATCATGAAAAAAATCCTGAAAAAAATCATAATAAAAATCCTGAAAAAAATCCTGAAAAAAATCATGATAAAAATCATGATAAAAATCCTGAAAAAAATCCTAAAAAAAATCATGATAAAAATCCTAAAAAAAATCATGAAAAAAATCCTGAAAAAAATAATGATAAAAATCCTGAAAAAATCATGAAAAAAATCATGAAAAAAATCATAGAAAAAATCCTGAAAAAAATCCTAAAAAAATCATGATAAAAATCCTGAAAAAAATCCTGAAAAAAATCATGATAAAAATCCTGAAAAAAATCATGATAAAAATCATGATAAAAATCCTGAAAAAAATCATGAAAAAAATTTTGAAAAAAATCATGATAAAAATCCTGAAAAAAATCATAAAAAAAATCCTGATAAAAATCTTGAAAAAAATCGTGAAAAAAATCCTGATAAAAATCCTGAAAGAAATCCTAAAAAAAATCATGAAAAAAATCAAAACAAATTTAATTTTTTACCATTTATTTCTTTATTTTTCAATTAAATTTCTCCATCCTTTTTCCCTCAAGTTTTTTATTAATCTTCATGATTAATTAGAGAAATATTGCTGATTATTAAATGGAAAGAATGCAGAAATAATTCAGAAAAAAATAAACAATAATATGCACGATAAAGAAAATAATTTAATTTCTTTTATCAATTTCACTTTACTCTTCTATTAAAATTCTGCATCCTCTTTCCATGAATTTTTTATTATTATTAAATCCTTTAAAAAATCCATAAAAAAATCCATAAAAAAATCCTTAAAAAAATCCTTAAAAAATCCTTTAAAAAATCCATAAAAAAATCCATAAAAAAATCCATAAAAAAATCCTTTAAAAAATCCTTAAAAAAAATCGTTAAAAAAATCCATAAAAAATCCATAAAAAAATCCATAAAAAAATCATTGAAAAAATCCTTAGAAAAATCCATAAAAAAATCCTGAAAAAAATCCTGAAAAAAATCATGATAAAAATCATGATAAAAATCATGATAAAAATCCTGAAAAAAATCATGATAAAAATCATGAAAAAAGTCATGATAAAAATCCTGAAAAAAATCATGATAAAAAATCCTGAAAAAAATCATGAAAAAAATCATGAAAAAAATCATAGAAAAAATCCTGATAAAAATCCTGAAAAAAATCCTTAAAAAAAATCATGATAAAAATCCTGAAGAAAATCCTGAAAAAAATCATGAAAAAAATCCTGAAAAAAATCATAATAAAAATCCTGAAGAAAATCCTGAAAAAAATCATGAAAAAAATCCTGAAAAAAAATCATGATAAAAATACTGAAAAAAATCATTAAAAAAATCATTAAAAAAATCATAGAAAAAATCCTGATAAAAATCCTGATAAAAATCCTAAAAAAAATCATTAAAAAAATCCTGATAAAAATCCTAAAAAAAATCATTATAAAAATCATGATAAAAATCCTGAAAAAAATCCTGAAAAAAATCATAATAAAAATCCTGAAAAAAATCCTGAAAAAAATTCTGAAAAAAATCATGATAAAAATCCTGAAAAAAATCATTAAAAAAATCATTAAAAAAATCATTAAAAAAATCATAGAAAAAATCCTGATAAAAATCCTGATAAAAATCCTAAAAAAAATCATTAAAAAAATCCTGATAAAAATCCTAAAAAAAATCATTATAAAAATCATGATAAAAATCCTGAAAAAAAATCCTGAAAAAAATCATAATAAAAATCCTGAAAAAAATCCTGAAAAAAATCATGATAAAAATCATGATAAAAATCCTGAAAAAAATCCTAAAAAAAATCATGATAAAAATCCTAAAAAAAATCATGAAAAAAATCCTGAAAAAAATAATGATAAAAATCCTGAAAAAATCATGAAAAAAATTATGAAAAAAATCATAGAAAAAATCCTGAAAAAAATCCTAAAAAAAATCATGAAAAAAATCCTGAAAAAAATCATGATAAAAATCCTGAAAAAAATCCTGAAAAAAATCATGATAAAAATCATGATAAAAATCCTGAAAAAAATCATGATAAAAATCCTGAAAAAATCATGATAAAAATCCTGAAAAAAATCATGAAAAAAATTTTGAAAAAAATCATGATAAAAATCCTGAAAAAAATCATAAAAAAAATCCTGATAAAAATCTTGAAAAAAATCGTGAAAAAAATCCTGATAAAAATCCTGAAAGAAATCCTAAAAAAAATCATGAAAAAAATCAAAACAAATTTAATTTTTTACCATTTATTTCTTTATTTTTCAATTAAATTTCTCCATCCTTTTTCCCTCAAGTTTTTTATTAATCTTCATGATTAATTAGAGAAATATTGCTGATTATTAAATGGAAAGAATGCAGAAATAATTCAGAAAAAAATAAACAATAATATGCACGATAAAGAAAATAATTTAATTTCTTTTATCAATTTCACTTTACTCTTCTATTAAAATTCTGCATCCTCTTTCCATGAATTTTTTATTATTATTAAATCCTTTAAAAAATCCATAAAAAAATCCATAAAAAAATCCTGAAAAAAATCCTGAAAAAAATCATGAAAAAAATCATGATAAAAATCCTGAAAAAAATCATTAAAAAAATCATTAAAAAAATCATAGAAAAAATCCTGATAAAAATCCTAAAAAAAATCATTAAAAAAATCATGATAAAAATCCTGAAAAAAATCATTAAAAAAATCATTAAAAAAATCATAGAAAAAATCCTGATAAAAATCATGATAAAAATCCTGAAAAAAATCATAAAAAAAATCCTGATAAAAATCCTAAAAAAAATCATTATAAAAATCATGATAAAAATCCTGAAAAAAATCCTGAAAAAAATCATAATAAAAATCCTGAAAAAAATCCTGAAAAAAATCATGATAAAAATCATGATAAAAATCCTGAAAAAAATCCTAAAAAAAATCATGATAAAAATCCTAAAAAAAATCATGAAAAAAATCCTGAAAAAATCATGAAAAAAATCATGAAAAAAATCATAGAAAAAATCCTGAAAAAAATCCTAAAAAAAATCATAATAAAAATCCTGAAAAAAATCCTGAAAAAATAATGATAAAAATCCTGAAAAAAATCATGAAAAAAATCATAGAAAAAATCCTGATAAAAATCCTGAAAAAAATCCTTAAAAAAATCATGATAAAAATCCTGAAGAAAATCCTGAAAAAAATCATGAAAAAAATCATGATAAAAATCCTGAAAAAAAACATTAAAAAAATCATTAAAAAAATCATAGAAAAAATCCTGATAAAAATCCTAAAAAAAATCATTAAAAAAATCCTGATAAAAATCCTGATAAAAATCCTAAAAAAAATCATTATAAAAATCATGATAAAAATCCTGAAAAAATCATGATAAAAATCCTGAAAAAAATCATAAAAAAAATCCTGATAAAAATCTTGAAAAAAATCGTAAAAAAAATCCTGATAAAAATCCTGAAAGAAATCCTGAAAAAAATCATGAAAAAAATCAAAACAAATTTAATTTTTTACCATTTATTTCTTTATTTTTCAATTAAATTTCTCCATCCTTTTTCCCTCAAGTTTTTTATTAATCTTCATGATTAATTAGAGAAATATTGCTGATTATTAAATGGAAAGAATGCAGAAATAATTCAGAAAAAAATAAACAATAATATGCACGATAAAGAAAATAATTTAATTTCTTTATCAATTTCACTTTACTCTTCTATTAAAATTCTGCATCCTCTTTCCATGAATTTTTTATTATTATTAAATCCTTTAAAAAATCCATAAAAAAATCCATAAAAAAATCCTTAAAAAAATCCTTAAAAATCCTTTAAAAAATCCATAAAAAAATCCATAAAAAAATCCTTTAAAAAATCCTTAAAAAAAATCGTTAAAAAAATCCATAAAAAATCTATAAAAAAATCCATAAAAAAATCATTAAAAAAATCCTTAGAAAAATCAATAAAAAAATCCTGAAAAAAATCCTGAAAAAAATCATGATAAAAATCATGATAAAAATCCTGAAAAAAATCATGATAAAAATCCTGAAAAAATCATGATAAAAATCCTGAAAAAAATCATGAAAAAAATTTTGAAAAAAATCATGATAAAAATCCTGAAAAAAATCATAAAAAAAATCCTGATAAAAATCTTGAAAAAAATCGTGAAAAAAATCCTGATAAAAATCCTGAAAGAAATCCTGAAAAAAATCATGAAAAAAATCAAAACAAATTTAATTTTTTACCATTTATTTCTTTATTTTTCAATTAAATTTCTCCATCCTTTTTCCCTCAAGTTTTTTATTAATCTTTATGATTAATTAGAGAAATATTGCTGATTATTAAATGGAAAGAATGCAGAAATAATTCAGAAAAAAATAAACAATAATATGCACGATAAAGAAAATAATTTAATTTCTTTTATCAATTTCACTTTACTCTTCTATTAAAATTCTGCATCCTCTTTCCATGAATTTTTTATTATTATTAAATCCTTTAAAAAATCCATAAAAAAATCCATAAAAAAATCCTTAAAAAAATCCTTAAAAAATCCTTTAAAAAATCCATAAAAAAATCCATAAAAAAATCCATAAAAAAATCCTTTAAAAAATCCTTAAAAAAAATCGTTAAAAAAATCCATAAAAAATCCATAAAAAAATCCATAAAAAAATCATTGAAAAAATCCTTAGAAAAATCCATAAAAAAATCCTGAAAAAAATCCTGAAAAAAATCATGATAAAAATCATGATAAAAATCATGATAAAAATCCTGAAAAAAATCATGATAAAAATCATGAAAAAAGTCATGATAAAAATCCTGAAAAAAATCATGATAAAAATCCTGAAAAAAATCATGAAAAAAATCATGAAAAAAATCATAGAAAAAATCCTGATAAAAATCCTGAAAAAAATCCTTAAAAAAATCATGATAAAAATCCTGAAGAAAATCCTGAAAAAAATCATGAAAAAAATCCTGAAAAAAATCATGATAAAAATCCTGAAAAAAATCATTAAAAAAATCATTTAAAAAATCATAGAAAAAATCCTGATAAAAATCCTAATAAAAATCCTAAAAAAAATCATTAAAAAAATCCTGATAAAAATCCTAAAAAAAATCATTATAAAAATCATGATAAAAATCCTGAAAAAAATCCTGAAAAAAATCATAATAAAAATCCTGAAAAAAATCCTGAAAAAAATCATGATAAAAATCATGATAAAAATCCTGAAAAAAATCCTAAAAAAAATCATGATAAAAATCCTAAAAAAAATCATGAAAAAAATCCTGAAAAAAATAATGATAAAAATCCTGAAAAAATCATGAAAAAAATCATGAAAAAAATCATAGAAAAAATCCTGAAAAAAATCCTAAAAAAAATCATGATAAAAATCCTGAAAAAAATCATGATAAAAATCCTGAAAAAAATCCTGAAAAAAATCATGATAAAAATCATGATAAAAATCCTGAAAAAAATCATGATAAAAATCCTGAAAAAATCATGATAAAAATCCTGAAAAAAATCATGAAAAAAATTTTGAAAAAAATCATGATAAAAATCCTGAAAAAAATTATAAAAAAAATCCTGATAAAAATCTTGAAAAAAATCGTGAAAAAAATCCTGATAAAAATCCTGAAAGAAATCCTGAAAAAAATCATGAAAAAAATCAAAACAAATTTAATTTTTTACTATTTATTTCTTTATTTTTCAATTAAATTTCTCCATCCTTTTTCCCTCATGTTTTTTATTAATCTTTATGATTAATTAGAGAAATATTGCTGATTATTAAATGGAAAGAATGCAGAAATAATTCAGAAAAAAATAAACAATAATATGCACGATAAAGAAAATAATTTAATTTCTTTTATCAATTTCACTTTACTCTTCTATTAAAATTCTGCATCCTCTTTCCATGAATTTTTTATTATTATTAAATCCTTTAAAAAATCCATAAAAAAATCCATAAAAAAATCCTTAAAAAAATCCTTAAAAAATCCTTTAAAAAATCCATAAAAAAATCCATAAAAAAATCCATAAAAAAATCCTTTAAAAAATCCTTAAAAAAAATCGTTAAAAAAATCCATAAAAAATACATAAAAAAATCCATAAAAAAATCATTGAAAAAATCCTTAGAAAAATCCATAAAAAAATCCTGAAAAAAATCCTGAAAAAAATCATGATAAAAATCATGATAAAAATCATGATAAAAATCCTGAAAAAAATCATGATAAAAATCATGAAAAAAGTCATGATAAAAATCCTGAAAAAAATCATGATAAAAATCCTGAAAAAAATCATGAAAAAAATCATGAAAAAAATCATAGAAAAAATCCTGATAAAAATCCTGAAAAAAATCCTTAAAAAAATCATGATAAAAATCCTGAAGAAAATCCTGAAAAAAATCATGAAAAAAATCCTGAAAAAAATCATGATAAAAATCCTGAAAAAAATCATTAAAAAAATCATTAAAAAAATCATAGAAAAAATCCTGATAAAAATCCTGATAAAAATCCTAAAAAAAATCATTATAAAAATCATGATAAAAATCCTGAAAAAAATCCTGAAAAAAATCATAATAAAAATCCTGAAAAAAATCCTGAAAAAAATCATGATAAAAATCATGATAAAAATCCTGAAAAAAATCCTAAAAAAAATCATGATAAAAATCCTAAAAAAAATCATGAAAAAAATCCTGAAAAAAATAATGATAAAAATCCTGAAAAAATCATGAAAAAAATCATGAAAAAAATCATAGAAAAAATCCTGAAAAAAATCCTAAAAAAAATCATGATAAAAATCCTGAAAAAAATCATGATAAAAATCCTGAAAAAAATCATGATAAAAATCATGATTAAAATCCTGAAAAAAATCATGATAAAAATCCTGAAAAAATCATGATAAAAATCATAGAAAAAATCCTGAAAAAAATCCTAAAAAAAATTATCGATGAATTGTTTAATTATTATTTATTAACAATTAAGGAAATATTGCTAACTATTAAATAAAAATAAAACAGAAAAAATGCAGAATAAATTACAAAAAAAGATACAGAAAAATGTAGTAAATAATGCAGTGAAAAATCCTAAAAAAAATCCAGAAATAAATACTGAAAAAAATCGCGAAAAAAATCATGAAAAAGATACCAATCCTGAAATCCTGAAATCCTGAAATCCTTAAAAAAATCCATAAAAAATCCATAAAAAAATCCTTTGAGAAATCCATAAAAAAATCCTTAAAAAAATCCTTAAAAAAAACCATAAAAAATCCATAAAAAAATCCTTTGAAAAATCCATAAAAAAATCCTTAAAAAAATCCTTAAAAAAATCATGAAAAAGATAAAAATCCTGAAAAAAATCCTGAAAAAAATCATGATAAAAATCATGATAAAAATCCTGAAAAAAATCATGATAAAAATCCTGAAAAAATCATGATAAAAATCCTGAAAAAAATCATGAAAAAAATTTTGAAAAAAATCATGATAAAAATCCTGAAAAAAATTATAAAAAAAATCCTGATAAAAATCTTGAAAAAAATCGTGAAAAAAATCCTGATAAAAATCCTGAAAGAAATCCTGAAAAAAATCATGAAAAAAATCAAAACAAATTTAATTTTTTACTATTTATTTCTTTATTTTTCAATTAAATTTCTCCATCCTTTTTCCCTCATGTTTTTTATTAATCTTTATGATTAATTAGAGAAATATTGCTGATTATTAAATGGAAAGAATGCAGAAATAATTCAGAAAAAAATAAACAATAATATGCACGATAAAGAAAATAATTTAATTTCTTTTATCAATTTCACTTTACTCTTCTATTAAAATTCTGCATCCTCTTTCCATGAATTTTTTATTATTATTAAATCCTTTAAAAAATCCATAAAAAAATCCATAAAAAAATCCTTAAAAAAATCCTTAAAAAATCCTTTAAAAAATCCATAAAAAAATCCATAAAAAAATCCATAAAAAAATCCTTTAAAAAATCCTTAAAAAAAATCGTTAAAAAAATCCATAAAAAATACATAAAAAAATCCATAAAAAAATCATTGAAAAAATCCTTAGAAAAATCCATAAAAAAATCCTGAAAAAAATCCTGAAAAAAATCATGATAAAAATCATGATAAAAATCCTGAAAAAAATCATGATAAAAATCATGAAAAAAGTCATGATAAAAATCCTGAAAAAAATCATGATAAAAATCCTGAAAAAAATCATGAAAAAAATCATGAAAAAAATCATAGAAAAAATCCTGATAAAAATCCTGAAAAAAATCCTTAAAAAAATCATGATAAAAATCCTGAAGAAAATCCTGAAAAAAATCATGAAAAAAATCCTGAAAAAAATCATGATAAAAATCCTGAAAAAAATCATTAAAAAAATCATTAAAAAAATCATAGAAAAAATCCTGATAAAAATCCTGATAAAAATCCTAAAAAAAATCATTATAAAAATCATGATAAAAATCCTGAAAAAAATCCTGAAAAAAATCATAATAAAAATCCTGAAAAAAATCCTGAAAAAAATCATGATAAAAATCATGATAAAAATCCTGAAAAAAATCCTAAAAAAAATCATGATAAAAATCCTAAAAAAATCATGAAAAAAATCCTGAAAAAAATAATGATAAAAATCCTGAAAAAATCATGAAAAAAATCATGAAAAAAATCATAGAAAAAATCCTGAAAAAAATCCTAAAAAAAATCATGATAAAAATCCTGAAAAAAATCATGATAAAAATCCTGAAAAAAATCATGATAAAAATCATGATTAAAATCCTGAAAAAAATCATGATAAAAATCCTGAAAAAATCATGATAAAAATCATAGAAAAAATCCTGAAAAAAATCCTAAAAA
Source organism: Leptopilina heterotoma (assembly GCF_015476425.1). NCBI lineage: Eukaryota > Metazoa > Arthropoda > Insecta > Hymenoptera > Figitidae > Leptopilina > Leptopilina heterotoma. Next base: position 5,311,065 of record NW_025111114.1, read on the forward strand.
AAATTATCGATGAATTGTTTAATTATTATTTATTAACAATTAAGGAAATATTGCTAACTATTAAATAAAAATAAAACAGAAAAAATGCAGAATAAATTACAAAAAAAGATACAGAAAAATGTAGTAAATAATGCAGTGAAAAATCCTAAAAAAAATCCAGAAATAAATACTGAAAAAAATCGCGAAAAAAATCATGAAAAAGATACCAATCCTGAAATCCTGAAATCCTGAAATCCTTAAAAAAATCCATAAAAAATCCATAAAAAAATCCTTTGAGAAATCCATAAAAAAATCCTTAAAAAAATCCTTAAAAAAAACCATAAAAAATCCATAAAAAAATCCTTTGAAAAATCCATAAAAAAATCCTTAAAAAAATCCTTAAAAAAATCATGAAAAAGATACAAATCCTGAAAAAAATCCTGATAAAAATCCTTAAAAAAATCCATAAAAAAATCCATAAAAAAAAACATAAAAAAATCCTTAAAAACATCCATAAAAAAATTCTTAAAAAAATCCATAAAAAAATCCATAAAAAAATCCACAAAAAAATCCTTAAAAAAATCCATAAAAAAATCCTTTAAAAAATCCTTAAAAAAATCCATAAAAAAATCCTTGAAAAAATTCTTAAAAAAATCCATAAAAAAATCCTGATAAAAATCCTTAAAAAAAATCCATAAAAAATCCATAAAAAAATGCATAAAAAAATCCATAAAAAAATCCTTAAAAAAATCCTTAAAAAAATCCATAAAAAAATCCATAAAAAAATCCTTAAAAAAATCCTTAAAAAAATCCATAAAAAAATCCATAAAAAAAAACATAAAAAAATCCTTAAAAACATCCATAAAAAAATTCTTAAAAAAATCCATAAAAAAATCCATAAAAAAATCCACAAAAAAATCCTTAAAAAAATCCATAAAAAAATCCTTTAAAAAATCCTTAAAAAAATCCATAAAAAAATCCTTGAAAAAATTCTTAAAAAAATCCATAAAAAAATCCTGATAAAAATCCTTAAAAAAAATCCATAAAAAATCCATAAAAAATCCTTTAAAAAATGCATAAAAAAATCCATAAAAAAATCCTTAAAAAAATCCTTAAAAAAATCCATAAAAAAATCCATAAAAAAATCCTTAAAAAAATCCTTAAAAAAATCCATAAAAAATCCATAAAAAAATCCTTTAAAAAATGCATAAAAAAATCCATAAAAAAATCCTTTAAAAAATTATGAAAAAAATCCTGATAAAAATCCTTAAAAAAATCCATAAAAAAATCCATAAAAAAAACATAAAAAAATCCTTAAAAACATCCATAAAAAAATTCTTAAAAAAATCCATAAAAAAATCCATAAAAAAATCCACAAAAAAATCCTTAAAAAAATCCATAAAAAAATCCTTTAAAAAATCCTTAAAAAAATCCATAAAAAAATCCTTGAAAAAATTCTTAAAAAAATCCATAAAAAAATCCTGATAAAAATCCTTAAAAAAAATCCATAAAAAATCCATAAAAAAATCCTTAAAAAAATCCTTAAAAAAATCCATAAAAAAATCCATAAAAAAATCCTTAAAAAAATCCTTAAAAAAATCCATAAAAAAATCCATAAAAAAAAACATAAAAAAATCCTTAAAAACATCCATAAAAAAATTCTTAAAAAAATCCATAAAAAAATCCATAAAAAAATCCACAAAAAAATCCTTAAAAAAATCCATAAAAAAATCCTTTAAAAAATCCTTAAAAAAATCCATAAAAAAATCCTTGAAAAAATTCTTAAAAAAATCCATAAAAAAATCCTGATAAAAATCCTTAAAAAAAATCCATAAAAAATCCATAAAAAAATCCTTTAAAAAATGCATAAAAAAATCCATAAAAAAATCCTTAAAAAAATCCTTAAAAAAATCCATAAAAAAATCCATAAAAAAATCCTTAAAAAAATCCTTAAAAAATCCATAAAAAATCCATAAAAAAATCCTTTAAAAAATGCATAAAAAAATCCATAAAAAAATCCTTTAAAAAATTATGAAAAAAATCCTGATAAAAATCCTTAAAAAAATCCATAAAAAAATCCATAAAAAAAAACATAAAAAAATCCTTAAAAACATCCATAAAAAAATTCTTAAAAAAATCCATAAAAAAATCCATAAAAAAATCCACAAAAAAATCCTTAAAAAAATCCATAAAAAAATCCTTTAAAAAATCCTTAAAAAAATCCATAAAAAAATCCTTGAAAAAATTCTTAAAAAAATCCATAAAAAAATCCTGATAAAAATCCATAAAAAAATCCATAAAAAAATCCTTAAAAAAATCCTTAAAAAAATCATGAAAAAGATACAAATCCTGAAAAAAATCCTGATAAAAATCCTTAAAAAAATCCATAAAAAAATCCATAAAAAAAAACATAAAAAAATCCTTAAAAACATCCATAAAAAAATTCTTAAAAAAATCCATAAAAAAATCCATAAAAAAATCCACAAAAAAATCCTTAAAAAAATCCATAAAAAAATCCTTTAAAAAATCCTTAAAAAAATCCATAAAAAAATCCTTGAAAAAATTCTTAAAAAAATCCATAAAAAAATCCTGATAAAAATCCTTAAAAAAAATCCATAAAAAATCCATAAAAAAATCCTTTAAAAAATGCATAAAAAAATCCATAAAAAAATCCTTAAAAAAATCCTTAAAAAAATCCATAAAAAAATCCATAAAAAAATCCTTAAAAAAATCCTTAAAAAAATCCATAAAAAAATCCATAAAAAAAAACATAAAAAAATCCTTAAAAACATCCATAAAAAAATTCTTAAAAAAATCCATAAAAAAATCCATAAAAAAATCCACAAAAAAATCCTTAAAAAAATCCATAAAAAATCCTTTAAAAAATCCTTAAAAAAATCCATAAAAAAATCCTTGAAAAAATTCTTAAAAAAATCCATAAAAAAATCCTGATAAAAATCCTTAAAAAAATCCATAAAAAATCCATAAAAAAATCCTTTAAAAAATGCATAAAAAAATCCATAAAAAAATCCTTTAAAAAATTATGAAAAAAATCCTGATAAAAATCCTGAAAAAAAGTCATTATAAAAATCCAGATAAAAATCATGAAAAAAATCCTGATAAAAATCCTGAAAAAAATCATGATAAAAATCCTGAAAAAAGTCATGAAAAAAATCCTGAAAAATCCTTAGTCCAAGAGTCTCAATAAAAATTAAATAAAATTATTGTTTTCTTGGCTCAAGAGTTTTAATAATAATTGAATGAAATTTTTTGATTTCTTGGCGCAAGAGTTTTTGTAATTTTACTAAATTAATTATTTGTCCAACGCCTTCGTGGAAATAGAACTATTGTACGCTAGGCACCAATGGAGGAAAGTAGTACATTTCTCCACTGGTGGGTTGGCCAGTGGAGAAATGAAGTCATTTTCCCACTGGTGGTTTGGCCAGTGGAGGAATGAAGTCATTTCCCCACTGGTGGTGGAATGAAAAATTGATTAATCGATTTTTTATTTTATATTAGAATTAGAACATTTTAGAAACAGAATTTTGAGGACACTCTGGGGATCTTTGGGGACACTTTCAAAACATTCATTTTTGAAAAATTTTTTTCCAAAATATTTTTTCAAATTTTTAGATTTTTTTCAAAATTTTTTTCAAAATTAGATTTTGTTTCACTCTCAGTTATTGCTATAACATCATTGTAATATTTTGATTTCGATAAATAAAGAATAAATTCAACTTCAAATTTTGAAAAATTAATAGTTTAAATTTATTATTTATAAAAAAAATTGTTTGCAGTTGTTGGACAAAATAGTATGTGTAACTTGTGGAGAACAGCGATTTTCGCTCGCTCGATTGCTGCGCGCGCTACGCTTGCGCAGCAAACTTCGAGCTCGCGAGAAATCGCCCTTGTTCTCCACTCGTTGCACAATCTACTATTTTTCGACTAGGAGTTTCAATAATTAAAGGAAATTAAATGGTTTCTCATAGAAAGAGTTTTTTGGGGCAAGAGTTAATTAATTTTACCAAAATTCTGAATTTTTTGGTGCAAGAGTTTAATTAATTTTTTTTAATTACTGATTTCTTGGTGCAAGAGTTTAGAATTTTAAATAATTAATTAAAATCCGGTACTTGATTTCTCTGCTCAGGAGTTTGAATAATTTATTAAATATAATAGATTTCTCGACTGCGAAAAGGAAAAGTTTGAAGAATTAGGATAAAATTACTTGATTTCTGGACAGAAAAAGTTGGAAAAGTAAAAAAAGGACTTTTCTCCAGTTTTTTAAACTTTTCTGCGCGCAATGACCGACTTTCGATTATATGTAATTGGATAAAAGACTAATTGAATATTGACGCAGGTAATTCTAAATTATGGGACGTCGATAGTGAACATTCTAGTGGCAATGTGCACCAGAGAGAGGATGGTCCAAGTGTGGAGTATGATTCAAGACTTTGATTGCGACACGAATATAATGGGCTTCCCGCAAATGGAAAGAGGAACTAAATTCAGAACATGGAGTATAATAATGCTGAATACCGTATTGTGGGTGTGGATAAGTCAAGCTGGAATACTAGCATTTTCCGAAACGTGGCTACAAAATGCAAGCTATCTAATGATTTACATTGCCACTTGTGTTTCCGTTTATGAATATTCCGGCATTGTCATTATTCTCGGGACAAGATTCAAGCATTTAAACAAAATTGCCGTCACTTGCAGTCCTAATCAGAATGGATGGGGGCGACTGCCTAAAATTGAGTCCAAGGTGGAGTCATCAAAATTCCCCACTATTTTATAGCACCTAGAAAAAAAAATTTACTAATTTTCAATTTAATTACTCATGTGAAATTTATTTATAAATTTAATTATTTTCAATTAATTTACAAAATAATTCATTTTAATTCATTTACAAAATAATTCATTTCAATTCATTTACAAAATAATTGTTTTTAAATACATTTCTCCAAAATAATTATTTTCAATTTTATTTCCAAAATAATTCTTTTCAATTCATTTCTAAAATAAATATTTTCAATTCATTTTCAAAATAAATTTTTTCAATTAATTTACAAATTAATTATTGACAATTAAATTACAAATTCATTATATGAATTTAATTATTGACTATTAATTTTTTTTTTAATTTTCTAATTTAAATATTTGTTAAAAATACTAAAAATAATTCAATTATGAAGAAATTACAAATAATTGCAGAAATGCAATTATTTTCAAAAAGAAAAAAAAATTCTTCTTATAAAATTCAACTATTGTTCTAATTTTAATTATTTTCAAAAATTTTCAGTTTTAATTTTAATTTCAATAATTTTCAATATATCTACACAATTTTAATAAAATTTCCCAAAAAGAATCAAATTATTTAAAACAAATTTTTAATAAAATTGTATGCAAACATTTAATTATTTTCATAAATAATAAAAATTTAATAGGAATTCAATTATTTCCATAATTAATTTACGAATTAATAATTTATAAATAATTTATTTACAATTAAATTAAGCATTCAATTATTGTCTATTAATTTACGAATTAATTGTTTACTATTTACTACTTTAAATTTGTTGATAGTTGAAATAAAAAAATTATTTTAAAAAATTTTAATAAAGTCATAATGGAAAAAATTCATTATTTTCACTTTTTCGTAATTCAAAGATTTTTAATATCTACTATTTTAATGAAAAATTTCCCAAAAGAATTGAATAATTTAAAAAAAATGTTTATAAAATTCTTTGCAAATATTCAATTATTTTCATAAATAAAAAAAATTTCACAGGAGTTCAATTATTTAAAACAGAATTTTCATAATATTTTTCGAAATAAATCAATTATTTAAATAGATTTTTATAAAATTCTTCGCAAGAATTCAATTATTTTTATATGAATAATAAAATTCTTCTCAGGAATTCAATTATTTAAAAAAATTTTAATAATAATCGTTGCAAGAATTCAATTATTTTTGCATAAATAATAAATCGTTTATTCGGAAATTCATTTTTAAATCAATTTTTATTAGAAAATTGGACAAAAATTTAATTATTTAAATTCAAAAATAAATAATTTATTGAATAATTGAATGCTTGGTAAAATTGAAGTCTCATAAAGAATTTTATCAACAAATATTTAAATAATTGAAATCCTGGGAAACTTTTATTATTTATGAAAATAAAAATTTGCGTAGAATTTTATTAAAATTGGAAATAATTAAATTTCAGCGAAGAATTTTGCTGTTTATAAAGATAATTGAAATCATGAAGAGAATTTTTTTTTAATTTTTGAAATTAATTGAATTTCTGAAAAGCATTTTATTACTCTTGAAAATAATTCCATTCTCGTGAAAATTTTGGAAATAATATTAAATACATATTAAAAAATTCAACTAATTTTAATAGAATTGAAATTAAAATTGTATTAAAAATAATTAAAATTCTGCGATGAGTTTTATTATTTATGAAAATAATTGAATCCATATGTAAAAAATTTTATTTATGAAAATAAATTAATGTTTGCGTAGAATTTTATTAAGATTTTTTTTAAATAATTGAATTCTTTTGGAAAATTTTATTAAAATAGAATTAAAAATCATTGAATTGAGGAAAATTTTTGAAAATAATTAAAATTTCCCCAAGAATTTTATTAAAGTTGATGAAAATAATTGAATTTCGGAGAAGAATTTTATTATTTCTAAAGATACTTGAAATTTTGACGAGAATTTTTAAAAAAATTTTTAACATATAATTAAATTCCTGCAAAGAATTTTATTACTTTTGAAAATAATTGAATTTCTGCAATCATTTTGTAAATTAAATTATTTTTACAAATACCTATTAAAAGTCATCGTACTTTTTCAATTAATTTTAATACAATTTTAAATCAATTCCGCGAAAAATGCAACTATTCTTCAAAATTTTAATAAAATTCTTCGAAAAAATGCAATTATTTAAAAAAATTTGATGTAATTTATTTCATAGAGTGTAATAATTATTTTCAATTTATTTTTAATTACATTTCTTGAATGAATTTAATTATTATAAAAAATTTTAAATGCAATTCTTCGTAAAAATTCAATTATTTAAAAAAAAATGTTGATAAAGTTCTTTATAAGAATTGAAATTTAAGAAATATTCAATTATTCAATAAATTATTTATTTTTGTATTCAAATAATTGCATTCTTGTAGAATTTTCTAACAAGAATTGATTAAGAATTAAATAGAATAAAATGATTAAAGTTTTGAATAATTTTATTATTTTTATTAATAAATTTTTCCTGAAGACAAAATAAATAGGCATTTAAATATTTATTTTAAAAAATTATTCTTTTTTTGAATGTATAATTTAAGAAATTAAATTAAATTAAATTGAAATTAAATTGAGTCGTCAGGTTTAATTTTTCGATAGCTACATTTTACTACTTTTTTCTGCCTTTGAGCTACTTTTTTAAAATTAATTATCGAGTAAGAAGTCTGTAATTTATAATTAATTAACAAAATAATTATTTTCTATTAATTTGCAAATTCATTATTTTCTATTAATTTAGAAATTCAATGTTTTCAATAATTATTTTTCATTATTTGCAATTAAAATACAAATTTAATTATTCTCTATTTAATTTAAGAACTAATTGTTTACTATATTAATTCCTTTGTCAATTAATTTACAAATTCATTATATTTTCCTTTAATTTAAAATTAAGTATTTTCAATTAATTTACGAATTAAAAAATTTATAAAAAAATGTTTGGAGTGAAGAAGATTTTTTACTAAATAATTTTGTTTTCCCATTATTTATTTATTTAATTATTATTAAAAATATTGTCATTACAGGTAATTGAAAAGTTACATGGAAATTTAATGATTGCCAGTAGAATTTTAGATTCTGTGTACTCATGGCCATTGTTATTATGGTTGTTTAATCTCTGCTCTCATACGGTTAGTAATACTTATTTCATCATTACGGCATTCATGGACCACGATTTTGAGATTATTATTCAAATTTGTTTGGCGGGATGGTTCATTATTTACGTCATGCAACTTATGGTATTACATGTTGCCTGCGATTTTACGTCATATGAGGTAAAAGTTATCAACAAAAAAAATTTGCAATTCAAATTTTAGTTTGCAAAAAAAAAAAAAAAAATTGTTATAATAATTTATAATTAATTATAATTTTTGTCATTACATACTTTTTTTCACAGGCGAATCGTTTAGGTGATATTTTATTAAATTGGAGAAAGTGGCAAGTCTTCAATGACGACGCGGTAAAATTTTTTTCTCTGAAAATAATAATTTTTCTTTTGAAATTTAATTATTAAATTTTTTCTTGGTCAAAAAATAATAATTTTCTTTTTGAAATTTAATTTATTAAACATTTCTTCCCTACGTTATTATAAAAGTAAATATTTAACAAAAAATTGTCTTTTACGTTGTAAAAGTAAATATTCAAAAAAAAAAAAAATGTTTTCTTGATGTAAAATTAAAAAAATTGTTTTCTTAAAGTTTAAAAATTAAATTATTTCCAAACAGAAATAATTGTGGCAGAAAATTAAATTTTATTTTCACTATTTGAAAAATTTCGTTTTATTTTTCCGAAAGGAAGAAATAATAATAATCATTATTTCAAATGGATTTTTTATTTTGTTGCAGGAGTTCCAATCCACTTTATATCTGCTAAATTACAAATTAAACTTTTCAGCTGCCGGATGTTGTTACGTAAATTTACTTCTATTGCGTTCGGCGAGTATAAAAATTAACTTTTTTTAAAAAAAATTGAAAATTATTATTTTTCAATTTATAATTTAATATTTAATTAATTAATAATTTTTCAGATTACAGGAATATTGTGTACATATCTAATAATTCTACTCCAGCTTCCTTAGAAATTCCAGCTCTAGATGTTAATTTAAAATTTTTAAACACACTTTTTAAAAAAATGCAAAAAAATACACGAATATAAATGAAGGCGAAAAATTCGAGGAAGTTAAAAATTCAAAAAAGAAGAAAAAGTAAAAAATGATTTTAAACTGATTTTTATTTTAAGTTGTATAAATATAAATGTTATATATCTAAAAATGAAGCAAAATCCGTAAATCTGGATTTTATATTATAAAGAATTGAAACCTTCCTGTGAGTAATATTATTTCGAATTCACTTTTTTTTTCCTTTAGAATTGCAAGACTTCTCCTACAAATCCGTTTATCCTGAGACTCAAATCAGTTTTACTAGTTCAATGCGTATCCGGGTTGCGGTTACAATTTATTAAAATGTTACATGGCAGTTCAGTGAATATGTGGAAAATTTTATATTTTTAGTTTCAATTTTATTATTGTTATTTTAAATAATTTAAAATTTAGTGACAAAAAAAAAAAATAAAATTGTCTAATTTTCATTTATAAAAATTTGATCAGAGGATATCCTTTTTTCAAAGAAATATTTCTCTGTATTTTTTATATTTTAACTATTTTTTAAAATTTTTTTTAAAAAATTTTATTTTTCTATTATTTATTATGAAATATATTCTTTCGTTTTTATTTATGAAAAAAGTTTTTCTACGTTTAATTTAAACAATTTTTTTCATTTTCATTCACACAAAATAAATTTTATTTTCATTTTCAGAATAAATTTCTTTATTTTAATTTTTATAAATTATAATGAACTTTTTTTCATTTTCATTCACAAAATAAATTTTATTCTCATTTTCGAAATAAATTTCTTTACTTTTATTGTCATAATGAACTTTTTTAATTTTCATTTTCAAAACAAATTTATTTATTTTAATATTCAAATAATTTTTTCATTTACAAAATAAATTTTTATTTTCATTTAGAAAATTTTTCTTCTTTGCATTTTCAAAATGAATTTTTATTTTCATTTACTTAATTTTCTTTTATTTATAAAAAATATTATCCAGAGCAGTGGCTTTTAAATAAATACCTAAATATTATGTATTTTAAAAAAAATATTTAAAAAATAAATAAATAATTAGTTTTTCAAAAAAAAGTGTTTATATTATAAATAAATGTTCTATTTTATACCCCATTGCTTCGGAAAATTGCCAACTATTTTTTTTCTCTTTTACATTATCTATCGAGCTTGAATACTGATCAAGTTAATTTTCTTCAACACTATTTATTTGCTTTCCTGGAGTTTTTTAACGATGACCTTCGATTTTTCCTTCGAAACTCTTTAAAGGAAAATTACTCTCGTTTATCTCGTCGAATATTTCAATCAACTTTTGATTTAATTTTTTTGCCAATCAATAAAAGTCATTTCGATTGTTATAAAAAAAAATAAACTCTCCTTACAAAAACAATCAACGACAAAAAAATCAAAGGAGAAAATAAATAAATAAAAAGATAAAAGTAAAATAAATAAAACAGTAAATAAATAAAAAAAAATGAGAATAAAAAATAAAAAGAAATACGGAAAAAATAAAATAACAAAAAAATATGAAAATAATTTATTTATCTATATTTGAAAGGTAAACGAGTTTACAAAAAATTGAAATGCCCTTAAATAATAGAATAAAAAGTATGGAAAAAATTGATAAAAAATACGACAAAAATAAAGAAAAATGTGAAAATAATAAAACAATGACAACTATGAAAATAATAAAACAAGGAGAATACAAAAAAATAAAATACGAAAATAAAACAAAGAAAATAATACGAAAAAATAAATAAAATAAATCGTCAAAATGCCTACGAAAAAAGTGAAATAAAAAAAACGAAACTAATAAAATAAAGAAAAATACAAAAATAATGAAACAATGAAAATAAAAAAAAAAATTAAAAAATACACTTTTTTCTTATCCTGATAATAAATTGAATTCCTGCAACGAATTTTATTATTCATGAAAGAATTTAAAATATATTTATAAAAAATAATTTAATTCTTGCGAAGAATTTTATAAAAATTTTTTAATAATTCATTTCTTTCGAATAATTTTATGCAAATTCTAATTTAAATAATTGAATTCCTGAGAAATTTTAATTATTCATAAAAATAATTGAATTCTGTTTGGAAATTTTATGAAAATATTAGATATTGAAAATCATTAAATTTTGCGAAAAGTTTTTTTTTTTTTCAAAGATATGTAATTAAATTTTACAAAGAATTCTATTAAAAAATTTGGCAATAATTTAATGTCTGTGGGAAATTTTATTAAATTTTTTTGAAAATAATTGAATTTCTAAAAAGCATTTTATTATTTATGAAAATAATTGAATTCTTGCAAACGATTTATTAGAATTTTTTAAAATAATGGAATTTCCAAGAAGAAATTTATTACTTTTAAAAATAATTGAATTATTGCGATGAATATTCAATTATTTTCATAAATAACAATTTATAAAAATAATTGAATTTTGAAAAGAATTTTATTAAAATACTTCAAAATAATTGAATTTTCGAGAGTAATTTTCTTAGTTATCTTTAATAATTGAATTCTTTTAAAAAAATATTTGTGTAAATAACTGAATTCTTAGAAAAAATTGTATTAAAATTTAAAAACATAATTGAATTATTACAAAAAAAATTTTATTAAAATATTGTATTTAAAACTAAAACAATTAATTTCTTTCGAATAATTTTATTAAATTTTTGAAAATAATTATTTAATCCTTTCAAAAAAAAAAAAAAAAATGCAAAAAACATTTTTTTAAATAATTTATTTTTTCGAGGGAATTGAAATTAAGTTTTAAAGAATAATTACATTTTTTGAGCAATTCCAATAAAATTGTATTAAAAATAATTGAAATCCTGCTATGAATTTTATTATTTATGAAAATAATTGAATAGTTGCCAGGAATTTTATTATAATTCTCAAAAATAATTGAATTACAAAAAAGAATTTTATTATTTTTTTCGAAAATAATTGAATTATTGCGGAAAAGTTTATTAAAATGTTTAAAAAAAATTGAATTTCTGTGAAAAATTTTATTATTTTTGAAAGTAATTGAATTCTTCAGACGAATTTAATGAAAATTGTTTTAAAAAATTATTTTTTTCGAAATATAATAAATATTATGAAAATTTTATTAGTTTAAATAATTTGAATTCTTGTGGAAAACTTTATTTGTGAAAATAACTGAATTTTTCGATTATTAATTTAAAATAGTAAATAAAAATAATTGAAATTCTTCGATGAGTTTTATTATTTATGAAAATAATTTAAATTCATGCTTAGAATTTAATCAAAATTGTTTTTAAAAAATTGAATTTTCATGAAAAATTTTATTATTATAGTGAAAGTAATTGAATTTATTGTGAAAAATAAATTGCATTAAATTTTGTTAAATAATTGATATTTTCGAAATTTTTTTGAAAATTAGAGAATTAATAGTATAGTGGAAGATCTCTAAAAAAAATATTATTTCAGAAAGTTGAATATATTTAATAATTTTTTTACCTTCTCTATTGATTCAGAATAATTAAAATTTTCATAATGAAAATTATTTTTAATTTTGAAAATCAGATGTCAAAATTAGTTAGTATTAATTATTAGTATTCTTATTATTAGTATAAAAATTTTTTAGTTTTTTTTATACTTTAAATTTTCAAAATATAATAAAATAATTTGTCTATAAAAAAAATTAGACAATTAATGTTTGTATTGCGAAATAATTAGAAATCTAATGATCGAAAATCGATTACAGTCTGACAAAATATAGATAAGGAAATTGAGTGTAAACACAGAACATAATTTGTATACAATATTTATTGAATGTTATCGAATATAAATATAGATATGTGTTTATATATATAGAATATAGTACAGCCCTCATTGTTTTCTAATACGTGGAATTAACGTATTTCGATATACTTTATACATATATATTGTAATATTTTTGTTGTCTTTAAATTAATATTTGTCCTAATTTTCTAATTTTTCTCTATTATATATACACACAATTCTCAAAAATATAATTATCACAGAAAATTTTCACAAAACGTTTTAATATCATTTTTAAAACGGTAAAATTTTCCCCCATATAAAAAGTCGCATTTTTTTTTTGTTTAAAAAAAAAAATTTTCGAGAATATATGTAAAAAAAATTACGCCAAAGAAATAAAAAGAGAAAAAAAATGAAGCATCGTTCAAAATTAAAAAGTCAAAAATGTTTTTTTTTGCTTCTTTTCGAATAAAAAAAAGTAAAAAATCTTTTTTTTTGGTTAAATTTACAATTTTTCTTTTAACATAAAATTTATCTATTTGGCAAAATTTTTTTTTTTTAATGGAAATCATTGATCAAATACGTAAAAACTTTGTGGTCATAGTTTTTAGGTTTTGATTGTTGGCGAGATTTTGTTAAAAAGAAAATATTTCTTTTGAAGAAATAAACAAAACTCTTTGATCTGTATGGAAGAAAATCATCCTTTTCTCGTTGACTTTTAAATCTTCGTTATTTCGTTTAATAAATAAAACGTGATTTTTTTGTCAAGAAGTGGAGATTTTTAGAGGGGGCAAAAAATATCGTACATCATTTACAGCAATTTTTTTTTACAAGTCATTTTTCAATTTGTTATATTTAAACTTATATAAAATAAAAATTAATGTCTAAAATATTATCACAATTTATTTTTTGAGTATTTTTTTTTTAATCTTTTTTGAGTAATAAACAGTTTTTGATTCTATTAATTTTTTTGACGCTTTTCGAAATTTTAAAGTTTTAAAATTCTTTGTATTCGTATTTTCTGGAATTTTTTTTTTTGTGTTGTTTTAAAATAATAAACCTGTGAGAAAGAGAAAAGTTTTTCTATTGTTTTCAAACTCGTCTTCTTACTTCTTTGAAAGTAAAAAAAGAGAAGAGGAGAGAGGAAAATTCTCAAGTTCTTCACATATTTAAAGAAAACCTAATTTTTCCTTCTTGAAAACTTTTGCATTAACTGTTTAGAGTGAAATTAAAATTTATACAATTAAATACTGTTTATTCGAGAAAAAATTAGCGAAAACAAAAATTTTTCACTAAAATAAATATTTCAATAAATTGAAAATGAGAAATCATGTTTTACAAATATTAAATCTAGAATAAAATTGATTTTTTGGTACTGCACTAAAACGAATGTGTATGTAAAATAAATTCTTATACGTGTGTAATTAATTTCGATAAATTATTTGAAAATAGCTTCAATTGTTTATTAAAGAAACTCTCCAATAATTAATAAAAAAAATTTATAAAAAAATGTACTAAATAGAATAAGAAAAATTAATAAAAACAATGAATAAGAAAAATTATTAAAAAAAACAAATAAGAAAAATTAATAAAAAAAAAAAAATGAAAAAGAAAATTAATAAAAAAAAATTAAATTTCGAAAACAATTTATTACAATTCTATAATCAACAATTTCTAAAGAAATGAAAATTGTAGTCATTGTATAATAAGATTCAATTCTTTCAAGAATATTTCCCGAAATGAATGTTACATGAGTAAATTTTATTTTTTACAAATTTTGACGCAAGAACTGAAAATTGTTTCACTTTTGTCTACGGAATTTTTCTATGAAAAAAAGCCAAAAAGAAATATTACAGAAATTAAATAATTAAAAAAAAAAAGAAAATATAAAAAAGCAAAGAATTTACTATTTTTACCAAATTTAACTTAATATAATTTAATTTAATTGATAAATAATAAATTAATTTTAAAAAATTTACTATTTAATTAACAATTGAACCAGTATAAAGAATTAAAAATATCACAATCGTAAATATTATAATTTATTCTTTTTTGGAAAATCAATTTTTTTTCACAAATTTTTACTCCACAGTCTTTTTTTCTCAAAGAGTACTCAATAATTTTTTTTCACTTTTTTCCATATATATTTAAAATCGCAAAATTAAAAAAAATTGCAACAATAAATTACAATCCTAAAAAAATAATAAATGCGACAATAAAATATTCTAAAAAAATAAAAAAAAATAAAAAAAATATATAAAAAATCTCCAAATTTGGAAAAAAGGCAAAAATTTAAAGTTTAAAAAAAGCATAAATTTTTACTTGCAAGATATTCGAAAAATAATTTCTATTCCCAAACATCTTTTTCTTTTGCTTTAATCTCTATATAAAAATTTATTGCTAAAAAATGAAAATGAAAAAAAAATATTGACTACTTATTACAGAGTAAAACTGTTACAAACTAGAAACCAAAAAAAAAAATTGACAAACAAAATTTTTCATTCGCGAAAAATGGCAAATAAAACAAAAAGAAAATACTTAAAAATATTTTCCCTCTTCATTTTATTCCCAATGCAATTTTATATTCGCAAAATAAATTATAAATTATCAATTATTAATTATAAATTTATTATAAATTTATTATAAATAAATTAGCAAAAAGAAAAATACTTCCTTTTTTCCGACACACGTATTAGAATTTTATTTTTCATTCCAAAATACACATCAACATTTACAAGTAGGTACAAGAATTTATATTAATTGTCAAAATGATTTTTTTTCTTTCAAATTACACAAATTATGATGCTAAATTAAATAAATAAATAAATTATGGCACTTAAAAAAATCACATTTTAAGAAAATAATCACAAAAGATAATACTGAATTATTTTTTTTTTTTACTTTTTCATAACCAAAAACTGCTCAAAAACTATTGAGAGAATTATTTTAAACAAATTGTGATGTCACGATAAATCTAAAAATCAAAATCAATTTTTTTTCAATAAGCTGTAAATGTGCAGATTTTACAAAAAAAAAAGAAAGTGAGGCATTTTTACACAAGTAAATAATTTACATTTTTTGTTTCATCGAGAAATATTTACACACAAAAAATTATTTACCGAAAGTGTGAATTTTTTTCTTTCACGTACAAGCCAATTTATTGCTTTTCCCTTCTTTTAAATAATAATTTAAATAATTATAATATTAATAATGGTTGTAATAATAATAGTGATGTAATTAAATAATAGTGATGTAATTAAATAATAGAAATGTAATTAAATAATAGAAATGTAATTAAATAATTGAAATATAATTAAATAATAGAAATATAATTAAATAATAATATAATTAATAATAGAATTATTTATAGTAATATATTTGGTAATAACATTATTAGAAACAATATTATTAGTAATAATGGTACTAGTAACAATACTACAAGCAATAATATTATTAGTAACAATATTAGTAGTAATATTAGTGGCAATATTATTTAGTAACAATATAAGTAGTAATAATATTATTAGAAACAATACTATTGGTAATAATGCTACTAGCAACAATACTACTAGTAATAATGCCACTAGTAACAATACTACTAGTAATTAATGCCACTAGTAACAATACAACTAGTAATAATATTAATAGTAACAAAACTACTTGTAATAATATTACTAGTAACAATATTGTTAGTAATAATGCTACTAGTAACAATGCTACTACTATTATTATTATTAGTAACAATATTGTTAGTAATAATGCTACTAGTAACAATACTACTAGTAATAATTGTTATTAGTAATAATATTAATAGTAACAAAACTACTAGTAATAATATTACTAGTAACAATATTGTTAGTAATAGTGCTACTAGTAGTAATAGTATTAGTAACAATATTAGTAGTAACAATGCTACTAGTAACAATGCTACTAGTAATAATATTATTAGTAATAATATTATTAGTAAAAATATTGTTAGTAAAAATATTGTTAGTAAAAATATTGTTAGAAATAATGTTACTAGTAACAATATTACTAGTAATTAATGTCACTAGTAACAATACAACTAGTAATAATGTCACTAGTAACAATACTACTAGTAAATAATGCCACTAGTAACAAAACTACTAGTAATAATATTATTAGTAACAATACCAGTAGTAATAATATTACTAGTAACAATTCTACTAGTAATAATATTATTAGTAACAATACCAGTAGTAATAATATTACTAGTAACAATTCTACTAGTAATAATATTATTAGTAATAATACCAGTAGTAATAATATTACTAGTAACAATACTACTAGTAACAATATTATTAGTAACAATGTTATTAATAATTATTTCATTACTAATAATATTCCGAATAATATCATTTTTTGGTGTTAAGATTTTTCTTGTCAATTTTTCAATATTTAGAATGGAACAAATCCTTTGGTGTGAGAATTGAAAAAATTCGTATCTGTTTACAGTTTGGCTAGATTGAGGATTGAAAATATAAATTTTCAAAAAGCCGAAAATTTTTTTTGTCTCCTTTTTTATCGGATTTGTTCCATTTTCTAATGAAAACGAAATAATTTTCCGCAAATTATGAAAAATTGAAGAAAAGAAAAATCCTCGAAACTACTGAATAAATACTCGAGATTCTACCGTACCAAAAAAAAAATAGTTTTTCTTTTTTTCATTTTTGTTATTTTTTGTTCTTTGAAAACTAGAAGGACGTGACTTTTGTGCAAATACTCCTAAGCTCATCGGCAGACCTAAATACCTCGGGACTAAGATACCTTTTGTTCTTGGACTTAATGGTCGCATACTGTGGTGGACTTGGCGATGAATAATAATCCTGCGATGATCCCGAGACATTAACAAAATCTGCATTCCTCCTCTTCAATGATAGTGCATCTTCATAGACACTCGATTTGGGTCTCAATTTTGGAACATCGTAATTGTTCATTTCATCCAGACACAAATCGAATGAGAATTTAATAACGTCGGGAATTCCCGGTTCGGAGCGGGATAAATATTTTCTTGGCACGTCATATTCATTTTCGGATGAGTGAAATGATGTGTCACGAGGTTCACGGTGTTTTCGCATTATTACTCTTTCGTCGTCTTCTTTTCTTTTTTCTCTTCTCTCTGATTCTTTCTCGGATTTTCTTGATGATGTTCTTACTGCTTCCTTTGATGATTTTTTATCTGATTCTCTTGATGCTTTTCTTTCTGGTATTCTTTCTGATGGTTTTTTTGATTTTCTTTCTGATGCACTTTCTTCTTGTTGTTCGTCTTCTAATGCTTCTCGATATTCTACTCCTTTTCTGTATTCTAGTCCTTTTCTGTATTCTACTCCTTTTCTGTATTCTACTTTTTCGTTTGCTGCTCCTATGTATGATGCTCCTCTGTATGCTGATCCTCTGTATGGTACTCCTCTGTATGCTACTTCATCTTCGTATTCTTCTTCTTCGTCTTCTAGTTCTTCTTCTTCTAGTCCTTCTTCTTCTTCTCCTTCGTATTCTTCTGCTACTTCTACTCTTTTTACTCCTTTAACTCCTTTTACTACTTCTGCTCGTTTTGCTCCTTTTACAGCATCTAATCTTTCTACTCCGTTTACTCCTTTTGCTTTTGCATTTTTTTCTTCTGCTTCTTCTGCTCCTTCTACATATTCTCCATCCTCTTCATCATCCGGATCGTACAACTCATCCTTACTCAGCGAAATGAACGGATGTTTCGGTATTCTCGCACTCATCGGATGTTTTGGTACCCTAGCACCCATCAAACTGTTCGCCGAACATTTCGCTGTTCTAGAACCGTCCTCTTTGTCCAAAAGAGGAAAACTCTTTCCCTTTAGTTTCCTATCGAGGGACTTGACCATAATTTTACTCGGCGAGGGATAACAAGGTCCAAGATCAACTTTTACCTCATCCCTAGGAATTTCGTACAAAAATATCCTGTTTCCGTTGCTAGGTCCACTAACCTGACCACTACTTCCTGTACTATTTCCACAAGACTGAAAAGTGGATAAATTAGTCGATTTGCGATTAAACATTGGCATTGTTGTCCAATTACCAACTGCACTGCTGTTGGCGTAAATTCTGTCCCTTCTCTTCTGCTCCTCGTCGCAACGAACTTGATTTGATTTCCCACTCGATGATAACGATGACTCTTGATTCGAGGTGATGGATGTCAGGGAAGATGACGACAGTGACTGTTCATCATAACCAGAATCGGGTAGTTCGCGATTCTCCTCATTAATATTGACTTGAGAGGAGAAGACGACTTCCTTCTTCTTCTCGTTGCACCTCTTGCCACTTAGTGTCGAGAGTAATTTCTTCAATGACTTCTTTCTCGGCAGCTTCTTGCCTGGAAATGGTATCCAATTGACAGATATTTCCTCGACTTTTACCGGTTTCTTGAGGAAGGCGCCAATAATTATCGGTGCTCGCTCCTTTCGCTTTAGGGTCGAGGACTCGTCTTCCTGGAGACTTTTTCTGTCGAGGTACTGCTCGATCTTTGATGCTCGTAGATTCTCACCCGAATCAATTTCGTCCTGAAAATTCGACTTCGGTTTCAAGGTCTCAAAATCAGTCTTCGAATACAAGTCGTAATAGAGATCGATTTTAGGATCCCTTTGAATGTGGTGAATTTTTGCTTCCTGTCCATAGTGATCGACCTTTGGATCTCTTTGGACACAGTTCGTTTTTGTCTCCAAGGAAAAATCAATATCCGAACTAATCGATCTTGTCGAATTTGTATCTAACGAAGAATCCTTATTTTCACTCGTACATGAAATATCACTGGAACACTTGGAAATTTCGATATTTGCAAAATGGAGGGTTTGACAAATATTTGAAAACGAATGACGATGTATACGGGAATCTCTTAATTTTTCTGAAACTTTCTCTGAGCATTCTTCAACGTTGTTGTATTTGTATTTTTCCTCGAATGCAGCGACGATCCTCTTGACAAAGTTTCCGGATGTTGTATCAAAGTTTGATCTCGGCGACATGAAACCAGATTCAAATTCACGAACAATATGCTCAACATTGGGGGAGTTTGCTAATGAAGCCGGTAAAGTTTTTGACTTTCTCATTGGCTCCATAATTTGGCATGGGGTATTATCGTGAGTTTTGATACTTAACGATTGCGGTGGTATGGGTCTTGTGAGAGTTTTTGAAGTTTGATACTTGATTGGTTTCATTAGTGGTTGCTCACGGGATATTGAGAATTTCTTGTACGATGATTTTCTTGATAAGCTGCTTCTTCGAAATAATAATGATGACCTGTTTGCACTTTCACATGAATTGATGTTGTTGTTGTTGTTGATGTTCTTTCGTCTCGATTGTATTGTACTCCTTAGTCTCGTGCCTTCGAAACATTCAATTTCAGGTGAAATCTGAAAAACGAAACACATATTTATTATTCAATAAATATATGAACTTAATTTTTATATTCAAATCAATGATTATTTGAACCAATAATTATTTGAATCAATAATTATTTGAATCAATAATTATTTAAGCCAAAAATTATTTGAATCAATAATTATTTAAGTCAATAATTATTAGAACCAATAATTATTCGAATAAATAATCTCAGTATTTATAGCAAGTACCATTTAATTAACAAAAATAAAAATTATTTTTTAAATTCTAATTTCTTGAAATAAATATTTGTATTAAATACGAATAATAAAAAGAAAATACGTAATCAGAAATTTTTTTTTTTAAATTAATAAAAAATTCAGAAAAATTACATAAAATTTTGATTTATTTGATTCAAGTAAACAATTATTTGCCTTACAAAAATAAATATTTACTTGAATCAAATAAGTTTTATTCAAGTCAATTAAACAGTAAAAATTGCTTCAAAAATTGCTAATAAAAATTACATTGCTTCAAAGATTAAATTGGTTTAAATTAATTAAAATAAGTAATAAAAACCAAAAAATGAAATAATAAAAATATAAAGGGAAAAAAAGAAAAAATAAATAATAAAAATAAATAAAATTAAAAGAAAATAAAATAATAAAATATAAAGTAAATAAAAAATTCAGATGAAATATATTTGGTTTAGATAAAAATTATTTGATTCAAGTGAATACTTATTTAACAACAGCCAATGGATCATTTGAATCAAATAAAAATTTTCCCCCCAAAGTTAATTCTACACTTTTTTAATTTTTACAACAATAAGTAATTTTTGAGTAAATTTTTAAAAACTGTGAAAAAAAAATATTTTCAGGTTAAAAAAAAATGTTTCGTTCATTAGAACGTTGAGAATTTTTCTAGAAATTTATTTTTGGTTTTTTGAAAAAAACACAGATACACACAATATGTAATTATCGTTTTAGTAATTAAATTTACATTATATTTACATTATATTTGCATTTACAAATTCTGTTGTAAATTTTCTTTCTATTGTAATTAGTTAATTTATTAATTGAATCGTAATTGCCTGTAATTAATTTTATAATAAAGGAAACAAAATTCTTTTTTAATACACTAAAATATTTTAATTGATTTTTAAATGAAACTTAATATTTTTCTTTTTTCCTCTATAATCATTAAGGTTTGTAAATTTGAAAAAAAATTGCCTCTTACTTAAAAAAAAAAATTAAAAACAAATTATAAGCATTAAAATAAATTAGCAAACTGGATAAAATAAGAAGAAATAAAAATAAAATAGAAAGAAATGAGAAAATAAAAAGAAACAAATCATAAAATAGAAAAGACGGAAAAAAAGGAAAAAAAAGAAGAAACAAAATAATATAATTAATAAACAGAAAATATTTGTAACACTATCAGAAATTTTTCCTAAAATGTTTAGCATTATTTTTGTAATAAAATTAAAATTGAATGAAGTAATAAACAGTAATTTTTTTATACTCTTTCTCCAAAATTGTTTATTTATTTATTTATTCAATATGATAAATAAATATTTATTTAACATTTTTAGAAACAAAATGCTTGCAAATGAAATTTTTTCAATCTTCTTTACTATATTGAAAAAAGCTTTTCGAAAAAATAAAAAATACAAGTATATTTGTTTTCGTGTAGAAAAAAGAAAAATAGAAAATTCCAGTAGCGTCAAAATTTCAGGAGCGTACGCGAAAATAAAATTGCAGGTGCCAGTTATTTTTCAGAATGTTTTCAAAGACCTTTGCAATTTTTATTTTACTTTTAATTATTTATTTAATTTCATTTTTGCAAAAAAAATGAAATAAATAGACAAAAAACAAATGTAAGCAAACGAAAAGCAGAGTAGAATGTAAGTAAAATAAATTTTCAATAAGTCATGCTCAAAAATAAAAATACGACTTTTTTTTAGATTTTCACCAATATTTTGCAATAAACAAAAGGCGTAAACAATATTATTATAAAATATTGAACGGAACAGGCCAGGAATAATTTAAAAATAATCAGTTCCGAACAAAATTTTAAAGAAGAAACATTCTTTTCAAAGAAATTTTTTTTTACAGTCAAGACAATTTTTTTTGTATACACCCAGAGAAATTATTGGTATAAAGAAAATTTAATTTGAATCAAATATAATTTATTTGAATTTAATCATGGCAGATAAAAATTTGACTCTGAGTTTGCTAAATTATTTATTGCAAGTAAAAATTTTATTCGAAAACAAAATTTTTATTTGAATCCAATAGAATTTTTACTTGAAACGCGAATGGAATTTTTATTTGAACCGAATGGAATTTTCATTTCAAGCAAAGAAAATTTTTATTCGAACCAAAGAAAAATTTTCACTTTAACCAAAAATGGAATTTTTATTTGAACCGAATAGAATTTTTCTTTTGAACCGAATGGAATTTTTCTTTTGAACCGAATGGAATTTTTATCTTGAACCGAATAGAATTTTTATCTTGAACCGAATGGAATTTTTAATTGAAGCAAAGAAAATTTTTATTTGAACGAAAAACAGTTTTTATTTGAACCAAAGAAAACTTTTTCTTGAATCAAACTTGGAAATTTTATTTGAACCGAATGGAAATTGTATTTGAACCGAATAGAAATTTTATTTGAGTCGAATAGAATTTTTATTTTGAACCGAATGGAATTTTTTTCTTGAACCGAATGGAATTTTTAATCGAAGTAAAGAAAATTTTTATTTGAACGAAAAACAGTTTTTATTTGAACCAAAGAAAATTTTTACTTGAACCAAATGTGGAATTTTTATTTGAACCGAATAGAAATTTTATTTGAACCGAATAGAATTTTTATTGTGAACCGAATGGAATTTTTATTCGATGCAAAGAAAATTTTTACTTGAACCGAATAGAAATGTTATTTGAACCGAATAGAATTGTTTTATTTTGAACCAAATCGAATTTTTATTCGAACCAAAGAAAATTTTTATTTAAACAAAATAAAATTTTCATTTGAACCAAAGAAAACCATCCAGTTGAACCAAAGAAAATTTATTCAATAACAATTAAAATTTTTATTCTCTACAAAGAAAATTTTCATTTGAACCGCAAAAGAATTATTTTGTAACAAAGAAAATTTCCATCTGAACCAAAAGTTTTATTTGAGCCTAGTAAAATATAATTTAAATCAAACAAAATTTATTTTGTACCAAAGGAAAATTTATTTTGTACCAAGAAAAATTTATTTTGAACCAACCAAAATTTTTTTTCAAACCAAATAAAAATTCGCAACAAATATAAATACTTTAGTAGACTCTGTGAGTAAAATATTTTTCTTTTTGTTTGCAAACATGAAAAAAATTCTAAATTTACAATGAAAGATAATTCTTTTTTTTTTACCCTAAAAAAATAATATCCTAAAGAAAAAATAATTTCTCAAATAATAATTTTTGCGTTTACTTACTTTTTCTTCTCCATCGGTTTTTATCGTTGTTCGCTGAAGAAACTGGTTCATTCTATTCGAATTACTCATGGCTTTTGACTAATATTAAACCACATCGTACACACTGGAAGATTATTTTTAAAACATTTTCGATTGCCAGCACTTAATCCTCATGCAGAATAAATAAATATCCCATACACTATATATATATATATATATATATATGTATATATGTAAATATATACATACACTCACACACAAACACTCGCCAGTATTATTACGACCTTCACTGTACTAAAAACACTTGTTGCACTTTCTTCACATCAAACGTAGAAAATGAAGATTGGGGAAAAGTTGATAAATAATAAATTACAAAAATTTTTTTTTTTTCTTTCTTGAAACTGAAAAATGTCTACATAGTGGGACACACTGTGTGGAACAAGGTGTAAAGCGTGGGAATACTGTGCCTTCAAGTTAGAAAATGGAACTTGTCTGAACTACCTGAGTTCGAAAAGGGATTGCCAAAGACTACTTCGTCTATTGTGATCAAGGGTCGAAGTCTCAGCGGCGATTAGTCGAGAAAATCGCTCCTCCCCCTCTTTTTTTTTTTTTCTTCAAAATCTATTCTTGAAAGGTAACATGAAAATATAGAGGAAATTTTATTTCTGAAAACTTGTCCTTTCTGTACAAAATTCTCCTCTCCCCCCTCTCTGTCTGTTTGCTTCGTTGTCTATTTATACAGATAAATTCCATCTCACCTGTAAAGTTCTATTTGCAAAAAAAAAAAAAAATTCTCAGTTTTATTCTCCAATAATTTACTCGAAAGAAAAGGAGAAAATTATTTTAAGAAATTAAATTCGAATTCAATTTTATTTATTTTAATTATGTTTTGTGCATTTTCAGAAAAATTGGTAGTTGCATCAATTTGCAGAAAAAAAGATATAATATTTGGTTCAAAGCAAACTAGACATTTTCTTTGTTTCAAATAAATTTTACTTAGTTTAAATACAATTTTATTTGGTACAAATAAATTTTATTTGGTTCAAATAAATTTTATTTAGTTTAAATACAATTTTATTTAAACAAAATAAAATTATTCTCTGGGTGTACGAAAGATTTTTTAATTCAAATATAAATGCATTACTTGACTATTGTTAAATAAATATTTATTTTTACCTTTTTATGTTTATTTTTTACACTGAAAAAAATGTAGAATTTAATTTACATAACCGATCACTTGTCTATTGTCAAAATAAATATTTATCTACTTGAATCCAATAGTTTTTTTTCGAATCAAATAATTTTTGTTTAAATAAAATATTTTCTTTCTTTTTGCCCCAAATAATTTTTCCTGAATAAAATAATTTTCTTTGAGTTAAATAATTTTTTTTTTTTTACTTGAATCCAATAATTTTTTTTCGAATTAAATAATTTTTGTTTGAATAAAATAATTTTCTTTGAGTTAAATAATCAAATTTCGAGGAGTTTTAATTGAAAATTTTGAAAATAATTGAATTCTCAAAAAATTTCAATGAATAATCTTCCGAGTGTAAATTTATAAATATGAAAGTTAATGAAAATTCAAAAAAAAAAAAAATATTGAAAAAAAGTAATATTCAACATTTTTTTTTTTTTTTTATAAAAAATTCAACAAAAAATTCAATTATTTTCGTAAAATTACATTGCAATATTTTTAAAAAACTGAGTCTTGTAATTTTTTAAAATCTCTAAAAAAATGATTAAAAAGTCTTGAACGTTAAAAAAAACGGAAATTTATTAAAATTATTTTCATACAATTTTACAATAATAATTATTATTTTTTCAAGAAAATCACAGTGAACATTAAAAACACAAATTTTACATTTAGAAACTTTTAATAAATTTTTTTTATATTGACGCAAAGGCATAGTAATAAAAATTTACTTTCAAGAAGAAATAAATAAATTTTCTTCAATTTGAACGTTCAAAACTTTAAGATCCATGGAAAATAGAAAAAAATAGGGAAAAATATTATTTCTTTCAGCGATTCGAATATTTTCATATCCACGTGAAATAAGATTTTTTAGAAAAAAAAACTGACGAATATTTGCAAATATTTTATAATTAATTAATTCTCACTATTCCTGTAAAATTGATTTACATTTGTATTTTTAAAATATATGCTCGGAAAAGTTACCATAAACTTTATTAATTTTTTCAATATACCTAAATTCTTTTATAATTAAAAAATTACTCAGACTGCAATAAAAATCTGAAAAATTAAATTAAATATTTTGAAAATTTATAAATAAATTTTTTACATTATTTTATTATTGTAAAATAAAAATTCGTTTATTAAAATCGAGATTAAAACTTTTAGAATTTTGTGAGACGATATAAAAATTAAAATTAATAATAATAAAGTACAATGTTCCGATAAACTGTTCGCAGTTTGAAGTTAGTTGTTGTTTGTTCTAATTAAATTCTTTTGAAGAATTTCTATGAATTTTTTCAAACTAATGGAGTTTCTTTAATAATTTTATTTAAAAATTTTGAAAGCAATTGAATTTTATGAAGAAGAATTTTTTTTTATTAACATTAAATTGTAAATAATTGAATTCTTGCAAAGAATTTTACTATTTATAAAAATAATTGAATTGTTTCGAAGAATTTATTAAAATTTTAAGAAATAATTAAATTGTTAATGAAGAATTTTATAGAAATATTTGATAATAATGAAATTTTTTCGAGAATTCTTTCAATTTTTTTTGACGTATATATTTAAAAATTGCATTGAAAGTAATTTAATTTTTATATACAATTTTTTAAAAAATATTTTGAGAATAATTATTGAATTATTTTTAGAGAATTTTAAATTCTTGTTGAAATTGAATTTTATGGAAATTTTTGAAACTAATTATAAATTCTTTCGTGTAATTTTATTTAAATTGGATTAAAAATTATTTAATTCGTGCAAAGAATTTTAGTATTTATAAAAATAGTTGAATTGTTACGAAGAATTATTATTAAAATTTTAGGAAATAATTGAAATTTATGGAAATATTTTAAAATATTTGAATTCATCCGAGGAATTCAATTAAAATTGTTTTGAAAATAATTGAATTCCTGCAAAGAATTTTAATAAATTATAAAATTAATTGAATTCTTGCAAAGAATTTTACTATTTTAGAAAAATAATTGAATTTTTTCGAAGGATTTATTAAAATTTTAGAAAAAAATTGAATTTTGTCGAAATGTGTTAAAATTAAAATTTATCAATTAAAAATTTTTGAAATAGTTTAATATTTGAGAAAAAAATGCTGGTAATTATTAGCATATATATATATATATATAGTGAATAGTATAGGTAAAATTTGTCACTTGAATATTTGAATTAAACATGAAATGTCGTATTGCAGGTCAATTGTAATTTCATATTGAATAGTCATAACTTTTAGGAAGGTGTGTATATACATGTATAGAGATAGGTAGTTAGTAATTGATCTAACTTGAGTTATATTGGATGCGATGTTGACGGCATGTAAATTAACTTGCTGCTCATGCGTTACAGAGCAAAGATACAGCTTTCCCATATAACGTATAAATTTGTCCTCAAGCAAAATTATTTTAGGGAAAAGTCTCAAGCCATGCTTGCAGAAAGAGAATTACAAATCGCAAATTTATATACATTCACTGGTAAATCCTGTCAATTTTCTGCAAATCTTCCTTTTCATGTAATATTTATTTTAAAAAATATTTCAAATTTTATTTATTAATTATTTTCTTAAAATAATAATAACATTATATCATTAAAATACAAAAATATTAAAATAAATTTATAGATATTAATTAATAATAATAATTATTATTATTTTAGAATATTTGCCACGTCCCTAAAGTTCTGAACTTTCAAATGAACAAAATTTATTTATTCTCTCTTCAAATTAAAAATTTATTAATTTATTTATTATTTATTGCAATAATAATATTACAAATTATTTCAAATTAAAAAATAAACCTACAAGTTATTCACCAATTATTTTGCACTAACATTTCTAATATTTGTTAAAGAATTATTTACTATTTTAGTAAAAAAAATTTTTTATTAAATTAAAAATTTACCAAAAATTAATTAACAAGTATATATATATATTTACATTTTCCAAAACAATTATTTTAGTAAATAATTAATAAAACTTTGACAATAATTATTTTAAACAAATATTTTTAAACTATTGACAATAATTATTTTAAAAAACAATAAAAATTTTCAGCAATTATTTTATTAAAATAATATTAAAATTTACCATAAATTGTTTTTCTAAAATAATAATACAATAATCAATTATTTTACTTGATAATAATAATAATAATAATAATAATAATAATAATAATAATAATAATAATAATAATAATAATAATAATAATAATAATAATAATAATAATAATAGTATTTTTCAACAGTAATTTTACTTAATAATAAGAAAATTAACCAACAAAATTTTTTAATTTTTCCTACAACTTTTGGAAAACTAAAATTTTCTATCAATTATTATTTTACTAAAACAATAATAATAATAAGATAAATAACATAAAAAAAATTAAATTTATAAAATAATTAAAGTTTTGCAGTAATAATTTTACTAAATAATAAGAAAATTAACAAAAATTCATCAAAATATTTCACCCTTAAATTCTGCCAAAAATTATTTAAAAACTAAAATATTCCATCAATTACTTTACTAAAATAATAATAATAAAAATTTCCAACAATTATATTACAAAAATATTTCATAAAATTATTTAACAATTATTTTTACAAAAATAGTGGTGAAATTTGATAATAAATATTATATAAAATTCGAGATAGAATTTGTCAGGAATTATTTTACTAAAATAATATTAAAATTTACCATCAATTGCTTTTGTAAAATAATAATAGAATATTCAATTATTTTACTGAATAATAATAATAATATTTTTCAACAATAATTTTACTTAATAATAACAAAATATTTTTAAATTCGTCCTGAAATTATTTTAAAAAATGCAATTTTGTTAAAATTACAAATAATTGCAGAAATTCAATTATTTTCAAAAAAAAAAAAAATAATAAAATTCTTCTTATAAAATACAACTATGTTCAAAACATGAAAAAAAATTCTTGTAAAAATCCCAATTATCTTAATAAATACCATAACTCTTCTCCAAAGTTCAATTATTTTCATAAATGTCAAAAAAATTCTTGAATTCAATTATTTTCAAAAATAATAAATTTTTTTAAGGAATTTAATTATTATCCTTTCTTAAAAAATAATTTTAAATTCTAGAAAATAATAATTGAATGAAAATGATAAAAATAATTTTGATGAAGTTACAGTAACAATATTCTTAAAATATAAAATAATGATTTTATCTCTCGGTCATCTTTATAATTATTAGAAAACATGAAGAAATCGATCACTCCGAGTCTTCGACTCGGAGCAATCGATATCTTCATGTTTTATAACAAATATTTTTATAAGTTGTTTAATTTTAAAAAAGTTTGAATTTGAAATTTTTGAATGTCTTAATTCCTGTGGAAAATTCTGTTCCAAAATAAAGATTAAAAATAGGAATTGTGCAAATATTTTTCTTCTTTTTCTAAAACAAAATAATAGTTTTGTTCAAAAAATTGTGATTCATAAACGAGAATAATGCAAAATAAATAAATTTTCCATTTCTTAATCACAGTTGTTTAACAATTTTCTAATTTTGTTTAGAAGTAAAAAGAAATCTGCATAATTTTAATTTGACAAAACATAATATTATTAATATTTAACAAAATTTTAGTCTTTTAATGAAAAGAAGTGAAAAAAATTCTGATGATTGCAAAGAATTTTATAAAAAAAAAATTTGCTAATAATAGAATTTCTTCAAAGAATTCTATTATTTAGGAAAATAACTGAATTCTCGCAAAGAATTTTATTAGAATTTTTAAAAATCCTAATTAAATTCTTTTGAAGAATTTCTATGAATTTTTTCAAACTAATGGAGTTTCTTTAATAATTTTAATTGAAGAATTTGAAAGCAATATTGAATTTTATGAAGAAGAATTTTATTTAAAGTGAATTGAAAATATTTTGAATTCATGCGAAGAATTTTACTATTTATAAAAATAGGTAATTGAACTGTTTCGAAGAATTTATTAAAATTTTCAAAAATAATTGAATTCCTGCAAAGAATTTTACTATTTATAAAATTAATTGAATTCTTGCAAAGAATTTTACTCTTTTACTTTTTTTGAAAAAATAATTGAATTTTTTCGAAGGATTTATTAAAATTTTAGAAATAATTAAATTTTTTCGAAATGTGTTTTTTAAATAATAATTGAATTCTTCCGAGGAATTCAATTAAAATTCTTTTGAAAATTTTACTATTTTAGAATTTTAGATTTTACTATTTAAAAAAATAATTGAATTGTTTACAAGGATCTATTAAATTTTTTGTAAATAATTGAATTCTTTCGTGAAAGTTTATTAAAATTTTTGAAAATATGAACAGTAATAATTGAATAATAAATAATAATAATAACAGTAATAAGTGAATTTTTTAAATTTTGATTATGAAATTATTTAAAAAATTTATATTTGTAAATGAAAGAATGAAAGAACAAATTATTATAGTTAATAGTTAATTTTTTTCTTTATTTTATCATTATAATTTTAATTATTATTTTTATGGATATTATTTCTATTATTGTTATTCAACAATTATTTTTATATTCTAATTGTATTAATAATTATTGTACAAAAAGGCTTGTCCGCTTATTTTTGTAAATAAAATAAAAAAAATAATTGAAATAAGTAAAATAAATAAAATACTTATATAAAATTAATAAAATAAATATATTATCTCTATATACATAAAAAATAAAAAATATATTTTCAGAAATTAACATTTTTTTTTTGTAAAAAAATTTGCAATTGAATATTTCCAGGAATATTGAAAAACGAAAAGCAAAGATTTTAAGCACTCTTCCTGTTTTAATAAATTTAGCATGAAAATATAAGTTTTCGCTTAAAACAAGTGTCGAATTTTACCTGAGCCAAAAAAATCACACTCCGTGTGTAATTAAGATAATGAGTCACGCTTTAAAGGCGGACTGCTTGAAAATGTTGAAATCAATATTAAAAATCTAAGAGTCTTTAAAGATGGGTAAATGTATATGTATAGAGGGATTGTTTTATTACGGTTTTTGGGCAGTTTTAGGTATAAAATATAGGTAGGATTAAGGAAAAAGGTCGGGACGGCGCGTTGTCATCGTCGACGGCGACTTAAAATTTCCCCAATGGAGCTAGCTCTCCTCTCTCTCTTTCTCTCTCATTGCCAAATATAATACAGTCAATAACACGGCAAAATACTGTGTAATATTTAACAATGAGAATATTATATTATTCCACAAGGAGAAGAAGAAGGGAAAATTTTCCTTAACAGAGACTTGAAATTTTTCAAGTGTGGGTTTTTCAAAAATTTTTCTCTGTCTGTCATATTATAATATACTTTGTGCGCATTTGCAAAATTATGATTTAAACTACTATACGCGTTGACAGCATCTGTTCTCAGCATGTTTCCAGTACAAAATACAAAATAAAATATTTTCAATATATTTCTCTAAAGGTAAAATGAGGATTAAAATTTCCCCGCATATTTTATTTTATTACACCAACGCTATTTTAATTCCAAATTATTATTATTATTATTATCATTATAATTCTGAATATTTTTCTCTTATTTTAAATTGGGATTTCCTGGAAAAAAAATTTATAACAGTGCTTGCTCTTGCTTTAATTATAAATATATGAAATAATGAATATATATATATATATAAATAATGAAAGTTGCAAAATAAAAATTGCAAATTAAAATTACGAGTGCAAATCGCGAATAAAAATGGTAAATAACGAACATTTAATAAAAATTTTAATTAAAAATAGTGAATAAAAATAATTTTAAAAAATGTATTTAATAAAAAAAAAATTATAACAAACAATTACAAATAAAATTTGTGAGTATAAAATTTATATAATTAGAATTTTAAATATAAATGGTAAATCTAAATAAATTATGTCTCTAAAATTCTAAACGTTAATATAAATAGAATTCAATTTTTCTAATTTTATTTATGAAAATAATTGAATTATTGCGAAAAATTTTATTAAAATGTTTGAAAATAATTGAATTCCTGGGAAAAATTCTGTTATTTCTGTAAATAATTGAATTCTACCAAAGAATTTAAAAAAACAATTTTTTTAACAATTGATTCTTTCCAGAAATTGAAATTAAATTTTTGTGCAATTTCTGTGAAATAATATTAAAAATAATTGAGATCCTGCGATGAATTTTATTTTATTTATGAAAATAATTGAATAGTTGCAAAGTATTTTAATAAAATTTCCAAAAATAATTGAATTTCCGAGAAAAAATGTAATATTTTTTAAAAAATAATTGAATTCTTGTGATAAATATTGTTATTTATAAAAAATAATTGAATTTTTCAAAGAGTTTTATTAAAATGCCTTAAAATAATTGAATTTTTAGGAATAATTTTGTTATTTATCGAAATAATTGAATTCTTGGGAAGTATTTTATTAAAATTTTTTTAAATAATTGTATTTCGGAGAAGAAATTGATTATTTGTGAAAATAATTGAATTATTGCGAAAAATTTTATTAAAATATTTGAAAATAATTGAATTCCTGTGAAAAATTCTAATATTGTTGTAAATAATTGAATTATTCCAAAGAATTTTAAATAATTGATTTTTTCAAGAAATTAAAATTAAATTTTTAAAAATAATTACGTTTTTGGGCAATTTCTGTAAAATAATATTAAAAATAATTGAGATCCTGTGATGAATTTTATTATTTATGAAAACAATAAAATTGAATTATTATTAAATGTTTGAAAAAAATTGAATTTCAGTGAAAAATTTTGTTATTTTTGAAAATTTTTTTAAATAATTGAATTTACAAGAAAAAATTTATTAATTTTAAAAATAATTGAATTCTTGTTTTGAATATTGTTATTTATGAAAATAATTGAATTTATGCAAATTCTAATTTAAATAATTAAATTCCTAAGAAATTTTTATTATTCACGAAAAAATTGAATTCTTACGAAAATTTTTACAAACCATTTTTTAAATAATTGACTTCTGATTAGAAATTTTATGAAAATAGAAGAAATTGAAAATTATTAAATTGCGAAAAGTTTTTAAAAATAATTAAATTTTACAAAAAATCCTATTAACATTGTTGAGAAAAATTGAATGACTGTGTGGGATTTTATTAAATTGTTTTGAAAATAATTGAATTTCCAAAAAGCATTTTATTATTTATGAAAATAATTGAATTTGTAACGATTTTCTTTTTTCATGAAAATAAATAAAAACCGCGACAATACAAAATACAAAAACAATAAAAATTATAAAACAAAGAATTTAAAATAATAAAATAAAACAATGAAATTGCACAAAATACAAAATACTCGATTAATAAACACACAAATAATTTACAAAAAGAAATAAAATGTATATTTCCGTCAAAAGTTTAATTCAAATAGGCCTGACGTCAGGGATTTATACAAGTATAGAAAATAAAATGACAAATAGACACACAAACATACGCACATCCAAATAACAATATTTAAAAAGAAATCAATCAAAATAATAAATTAATAAACAAAATAATTAAAAAGAATAATTCGCAATTCATCACACGACTAAAATCACTCTCTTTCTTTTATACCATCAGACATAGACATTTTTAAATAATAATTTAATTTTAATTATCAAAATTTATAAATTTGTGCACCTGAAATCTCCAGGGCCACTTTATTAATTACGGTCGTGCACTTACGAGTCACCCAACAGTTGGCAAAGAATACTCGTTCTGTTGAGGAAGATTTTGGTTTCCCGACCGGTTCCGACTTCCAAGTCACCATATTCGTCCAATATTATAAATAAATATCTTCATTTTATTAAATCCGTATCCAATGGTCATTAACGGCCACACTTTATATTTAACACAAAAAGAAACACATATTTTACAAAACAAAAAATAATAAACTGAATTTTTAAATAAATTTGAATTTAAGAAAAAAACTACCTTCCGTGTCCTCGGCCGGCACGTGAGAGCGTAGCCGCTGTTGATCCCGTGTCGATGAATTGCGAAAGTCAATTAATAAATTAATCAATCGCACTTTTCATCGACCCCGCGATTCAACCCGCCAAGCCCCACTCTTAGCCGAATATTGAGAACACGAAAATAATTAAATTTTGGAAATACTTTGAAGTCGGACCGGTAACATTTTCCAGGAGTCAATCTCTCATGAGATTGTATCGCTTCAAATTCTTGCGAACGATTTTATTAGAATTTTTTTTAAATAATTGAATTTTCAAGAAAAAAATTTGTTACTTTTAAAAATAATTGAATTGTCGTGTTGAATATTGTTATTTATGAAAATAATTGAATTTTGCAAAGAATTTTTTTAAAGTGCCTCAAAATAATTGAATTTTTGGAAATAATTTTGTTATTTATCAAAATAATAGAATTTTTTTGAAGAATTATTTATGTAAATAATTGAATTCTTCCAAAGAATTTTAAAAAATAATTTTTTTTAAATAATTGATTTTTTTGAGAAATTAAAATTTTTACAAGAATAATTACATTTATGGGCAATTCCTGTAAAATAATATTAAAAATAATTGAAATCCTGCGATGAATTTTATTATTTATGAAAATAATAATTGAATATATTTGAAAAGAATTTTATTAAAATTTTCAAAAAATAATTGAATTCCTGAGAAGAATTTTATTATTTATGAATATAATTGAATTATTGTGAAAAATTTTATTAAAAATATTTAAAAAGAATTTAATTTCAATGGAAAATTTTGTTATTTTTGAAAATAATTGAATTCTTCATAAGAATTTTATAAACATTGTTTTAAATAATTAATTTTGTCGAAATAATTATTATAAATATTATGAAAATTTTATTTAAAAAAATTGAATTCTTGTAGAAAACTTTATTTGTGAAAATAATTGAATTTTTCGACTAATTAATTTTTAAAATAGTATTAAAAATAAAAATAATTGAAATTCTTCAATGAGTTTTATTATTTATGAAAATAATTGAATTGTTGCTTAGGATTTTATCGAACATTTTTTTAAAAAATTGAATTTCTATGAAAAATGTTATTATTAGTGAAAATAATTGAAGAGTTGTATAAAAATTTTGTTAAATAATTGATTGTTTTTCGAAATTTTTTTTTTGAAAATTCTATTTTAAATTAATTGAATTCCCATGGAAATTTTATTATTTATGAAAATAATTGCATTTTGGATGAATTTTATAAATTTGTTTCAATCTAAAAATGGTAAATATAAATAAATTATGTATCTAAAATTCTAAAAGTTAAAATGAACGAAATTTTATTTTTCAAAAATAAAAAATCACGAAAGACATTTATTTACAAAGTTACAAAATATTTCATTTACTTTTTTAGATTTTCATTGCATTCTGAGTAATTTTTCCTTTTTTTTCATTGTATTTATTAATTAAAATATAATTGAAAAATTAACTAATTCTTAGTAACGCTTTTCACTAAAACTGTATTAGAAAAAAGAAGAAAATGTAAATATTTAATTTCTTAAATTTTGAAAATCAATTTTAAAAATAAATTTTACAATTCTTCAAGCATTTAATGTTCCTAATAAGAAAAATTTTAAGAAAACGTTTACAAACAATATTAGAAATATTCTGCATCATATAGAAAATTACTTTAAAGAAGATATTTAATTGACAAATTAGAATATCATTAAATATAAATTAAGATTTAAATTTTAGTGGTAATTTAAATTCCATATAGATATAGACTGAGGGACATATAATTAAGGAAGACAGTCAAGAAAATCTTTTTGTTTTCCAATTATATATTAATTTACTTTTAAGTCCTTTTTATATTGCAACTCTGTATAACAAAGTATGAAAAATAATTATTTATTTACTTAATAACAATGATAATAATTTTTTTGAATTTCCCTAGAATTCTTCACGAAACAATTGTGAATAATAATTTTATTATTCCGGCTGTTTAAATTTTTCCTACGACAAATTTTTTGACAAAAACAAGAAAAAAAAATAAATTTTATTTATTTAATTAGTGCAATTAAATGTTTATCATTACCATTAATTTCCTTATTCGACTGAAACTGTTAATTCACGAAACATTGTTTTGCTTACAATACAACTTTGAACAATGCATCAACGTCTTCAAATTTAGGACAAGTGTGGTAAATACCATGCAAATTATTTTAATTGTTTGAGAGAACATTAATTACTCAAATTCAATGTCAAACAGTTGCGGAAAAAATGGCTAAAAATTGATGCTAAACCATAAAATAAATAAATAATTTTTTATTTATATTTATTCAAATAAAAAATAAAAAATTTTTCACTCAAATTTAGAATTTAGAGAATATAGAAAAGTAGAAAATAAATAATTCGCAAAAATAAAACATAAAATTATTATTAATAGTTTCTCCGTTAGAAAATTTAGAAAGAAATTAATTAAAAGTAGAAAAAAAAAATTTGCTAATTTTTGAAAGAGAAAGATAGAAATTTAGTCAAAAATGTGAAATGATTGCGGAATTTCTCTCGTTGTTTTTTTTTTCTCTAGATATTCTGCCCAAGCGAGAGATCGATTTGAAAATGATCCTCGCGGGAATCGTATGAAACACGCCAGGCTGTTCTATAAATCTCAGCTCACTTTTACCGAAGGGAAAAATAAAGTTCAGGAATTTCCCCGAAGAGATTTTCATATACTTTCGGATATTATGAAAAACAGCTTGGACTTTAAATGTACATAACATGAGGTATCTCGTTTACTTAAATATTATTTGAATTTTTCCCATTCGACATATTCAATATAAAGAAAGAAAAAAATATTGTTTAAAAGCAAGAAGAAATTTTTTTTTACCCAATCCAAAAACAAATTTATTCAAATAAAACAAATTTTATTTTTATTTATTCAATTCGTTTCAATTTCGTTTATTTAAATTTAAATAATTTATCTACTTTTGCAGACTTCGCACTCAATAAATTCTTTATACTGCTAATAAATTGAATTCTTGCAACTAATTTTATTATATTCATGAAATATTTATTAAATAAATATTTATAAAAATAATTTAATTCTTGCGAAGAATTTTTTTTTAAATTTTTAAATAATTGATTTCTATCAACTAATTTTTATGAAAATTCAAATTTAAATAATTTAATTCCTGAGAAACTTTTATTATTCATGAAAAGAATTGAATTCTTACGAAGATTTTTAAAAGAATTTTTTTAAATAATTGAATTCTGTTTGGAAATTTTATGAAAATAGTAGAACTTAAAATTTATTGAATTGAGAAAAGTTTTTACAAATAATTAAATTTTACAAAAAATTCTATTAACATTTTCGAAAATAATTGAATGTAATGTGTGGGATTTTATTAAATTTTTTTGAAAATAATTGAATTCCTAAAAATCATTTTATTATTTATGAAAATAATTGAATAGTTGCAGAGTATTTTATTAAAATTTTCAAAAAATAATTGAATTCTTGAGAAGAATTTTATTATATTTATGAAAACAATTGAATTATTGCGAACAATTTTATTAAAATGGTTAAAAAGAATTGAGTTTCAGTGAAAAATTATGTAATAATTTTGAAAATAATTCATTTCTTCCAAAGAAATTAAAAAAATTGTATTATTTATGAAAATAATTAAATAGTTGCAAAGTATTTTATTAAAATTTTTAAAATAATTGAATTTACAAGAAAAAATTTATTACTTTTAAAAATAATTGAATTCTTGTGTTGAATATTGTGATTTGTGAAAATAATTGAATTTTGCAAAGCATTTTATTAAAGTGCATTAAAATAATTGAAATTTCGGGAATAATTTTGTCATTTATCGAAATAATTGAATTCTTTGGAAGAATTATTTATGTAAATAATTGAATTTCTGAGAAGAATTTTATTAAAATTTAAAAGAATAATTGAATTATTTCAAAAAAATTTAATTATAGAATTGTAATTTCAAAGAATTGATTTCTTTCGAACAATTTTATTAAAATATTTGAAAATAATTGAATTCTTGGGAAAAATTCTAATATTTTGGTAAATAATTGAATTCTTCCAAAGAATTTGACAAAAAACATTGTTTTTTAAATAATTGATTTTTTCGAGAAATTTAAATTAAATTTTTAAGAATAATTACATTTTTGGGCAATTCCTGTAAAATTATAGGTATTCAAAATAATTAAAATCCTGCGATGAATTTTATTATTTATGAAAATAATTGAATAGTTGCAAAGTATTTTAATAAAATTTTCAAAAATAATTGAATTTCAGAGAAAAAATGTATTGTTTAAAAAAATAATTGAATTCTTGTGATGAATATTGTTATTTATAAAAAATAATTGAATTTTTCAAAGAATTTTATTGAAATCCTTCAAAATAATTGAATTTTCAGAAATAATTTTGTTATATTTATCGAAATAATTGAATTCTTGGGAAGTATTTTTAAAAAATTTTTTAAAATAATTGAATTCCTGAGAAGAATTTGATTATTTGTGAAAATAATTGAATTATTGCGAAAAATTTTATTAAAATATTTGAAAATAATTGAATTCCTGGGAAAAATTCTAATACTTTGGTAAATAATTGAATTATTCCTAAGAATTAAAAGAAAACCTTTTTTTTTAATAATTGATTTTTTCAAGAAATTAAAATTAAATTTTTAAAAATAATTACGTTTTTTGGGAAATTCCTGTAAAATAATAATTTAGATAAAAATAAAAAGATAAAAATAATTGAGATCGTGCGATGAATTTTATTATTTATGAAAATAACTGAATAGTTGCAGAGTATTTTAATAAAATTTTCAAAAAAAAAAATAATTAAATTCCTGAGAAGAATTTGTATTATTTATAAAAACAATTGATATATTATTAAATGTTTGAAAAGAATTGAATTTTAGTGAAAAATTTTGTTATTTTTTAAAATAATTGAATTCTTCATAAGAATTTTATAAACATTGTTTCAGATAATTAATTTTTTGAAAATATTATAAATAATGAAAATTTTATTTCAAATAATTGAATTCTTGTGTAAAAGTTTATTTGTGAAAATAATTGAATTTTGGGATGAATTTTATCAGTTTTTTTTTTAATAATTGAATTCTTTTGCGAAATTTTATGCAAATATCAAATATTGAAAATAATAAAATTTTTTGGAAGAATTATTTATGTAAATAATTGAATTCTTGGGAAGAATTTTATTAAAATCTAAAAGAATATAATTGGATTATTTCAAAAAAATTTAATTAGAATTGCAATGTAAAATAATATTTCTTTCGAACAATTTTATTAAAATACTTGAAAATAATTGATTTCCTGGGAAAAATTCTAATATTTTTGTAAATAATTGAATTCTTCCAAAGAATTTAACAAAAAAAACCTTTTTTTTAAATAATTGATTTTTTTGAGAAATTGAAATTAAATTTTTAAGAATAATTACATTTTTTGGCAATTTCTGTAAAATAATATTAAAAATAATTGAAATCCTGCGACGAATTTTATTATTTATGAAAATAACTGAATAGTTGCAGAGTATTTTAATAAAATTTTCAATAAAAATAATTGAATTCCTGAGAAGAATTTTATTATTTATAAAAATAATTGAATGAATGCAAAAAAAAGTTTTTTTAAATAATTGATTTTTTCGAGAAATT
This sequence comes from Leptopilina heterotoma, assembly GCF_015476425.1. Lineage (NCBI taxonomy): Eukaryota > Metazoa > Arthropoda > Insecta > Hymenoptera > Figitidae > Leptopilina > Leptopilina heterotoma. The sequence continues at coordinate 5,350,356 of NW_025111114.1, forward strand.
GAAATTAAAATTTTTAAGAATAATTACATTTTTGGGCAATTCCTGTAAAACAATATTAAAAATAAGTGAATAGTTGCAAAGTATTTTATTAAAATTTTCAAAAATAATTGAATTCCTGGGAAGAATTTTATTATTTATAAAAATAATTGAATGATTGTGAAAAATGTTATTCAAAAAGAATTGAATTTCAGTGAGAAATTTTGTTATTTTTGAAAATAATTGAATTCTTCATAAGAATTTTATATACATTGCTTCAGATAATTAATTTTTTCGAAATATAATAAATATTATGAAAATTTTTATTTTAAATTATTGAATTCTTGCTTAGAATTTTATCAAACCTTTTTTTAAAAAATTGAATTTCTACGAAAAATGTTATTATTAGTGAAAGTAATTGAATTGTTGTGAAGAATTGAATTTTGCATGAATTTTATCAATTTTTTTTTTAATAATTGAATTCTTTTGCGAAATTTTGTGAAAATACTAGATATTGGAAATAATTGAATTTCGTATATTCTTTGAAAATAATTGAATCTTTTTGAAGAATTTAATTATAATTTTTGAGAATAGTTTTTTTATTTCTAGTATTAGCCAATTTAAAGTAGTGTAAATTCTCAAAAAAAAAAAAAAAAAAAAAACAGAAATAGTATAGCTTTCAGTGGCTGGAATCTAAAAAAAGTAGGTTGCATTTAATAATATAATTATATTCGAATAGGAATTCAATTATTTTTAATATTATTTTACAGGAATTGCCCAAAAATATAATTATTTTTAAAAAATTAATTTCAATTTCTCGAAAAAAGAAATTATTTAAAAAAAAATGTTTTTTGTCAAATTCTTTGGAAGAATTTAATTATTTACAGAAATATTAGAATTTTTCCCAGGAATTCAATTATTTTCGAATATTTTAATAAAATTGAAAATAAAATAAAGTAAAAGGTGTGAAAAATCTTGACCGCAAAGAATGCTCCACCCCCAAAGTGTCGATCACACCTGCGCTAATATGCATCAGAACCAATCACTTTAGAGAATTATTGAATCAAAAAGGATACGACAAATCTGGTACAGCGAATGCTAATTATCTTACCCCACTAAAAATAAAGAGTTTTCTAAGAAGGGATGACGCTCCTTCTTCGAATTCTCATTTACCTGCTAAGTCATTAGAATACTGGTAGCTTTTCAAGTGTCACCTAGTGTTTTTTGCTACAGCTTTCCAAAAAAAATAATTCTTCACCATGTCCACCAAAATCAAAGCCATACCACACAAATCCTGTTGTGTTCATACAAAAAAAAACATTCCAAAAGATCTCGAAATCGAGGACTCACCAAAATCACTTTCATCATCATTCAGCAGTGCTAAAAGTAAAAAACAAATTTTACCATTTTTCCCCCCCGCATTAAAATGTGTCAAGAAAAAGTGCATCAATGTGATTCGAATAGTTCACGCAACTTACAATCATTTGCAAAACAGAAGAAGAATAGCCAAGAAGATGGCTAAACAACAACGTTCAATGGCAGCTTTTAAGGAAGGACTTTCAACTTTTTCTTTTTGCTCCTCCGATGAAGATGATGAAGACGAAGACGAAGAAGATTCATTCGAAAATTTTATCTCTTCAACTCATGATTCGAACAATAATTTAATTTCAACTCTACCGGAAAATTTGCAACTTGATAAATTTCTCCAATTGTTGAAACGAATGGAGAACAAGGATCATCAAATTTCATCGAGGAACTCAATCAATCCATCAACATTCAATCAATCCATCCATCCAGTGAATAAAAATGCTCCTAAAAAATACCTAAAATTAATATCATTTCCCCTCGATAATATCGAAAAATCAGAACAATTTCTGATTGATAATGATAAGAAAATTAGGAGAGATTTTTGTGTTGTGAAATCGTCAGTGACTTGTAAATATCCAACGAAATTTAATAAAGTTTTATTGAATCATAGAAGTGGTTGTGTTGTCACGGACAATTTTGAGAGGGAGAAGAATAAAGAAACTGTTGATGCGAATCCTTTTCCAAATTTTGATATTTGTAGGGGTTTTCAATTTGTCAGCATTACAAGAGAGAGTGATAAATTTTGTGAATTGAAGGTGAACAAGCCGGAAATGTCTCTTGTTACTAATTATCAAAGAATTAATTTGATGAGAAATTTGGAACCAATTGTCGGTGAAGATCAAGGGGAGAAGAAGATGAAGGAGCCATTTTTGACATAGTTCTCAATTTTTTGTTCAGCAAGCACGAGGCAAAGGTAAAATATTTTTAAAAATTTTACTATATTTTTTAGTTCAACTAAACATTTACTTTGAGTGACTAAATTCTTTCTTCGAATGTAAAATTTATCAAAACTGAACTAAATATTTATTTGGTTCAAATAAATTTTTCTTTGATTCAAAATAAATTTTATTCGGAACAATTACAATTTTTTAGCTTAAAATAATTTTTCTTTGTTTCAAATAATTTTTTTTTTTTTTTGTTTTTTTGTTATTCTGTGCAAATAAATTTTATTTTTCTGATTGAAACCAAACATTTATTTGAATTAAATAAAAGTACATTTTGTCTCAGAGCCAACTATTTATTTGTTTTAAATAAAAATTTTTAATAGATGTAAACAAAATTTTATTTGGTTCGAATAATATTTTATTTAAACCCAAAGAAAAAATTATTTCAGACCAAATAAATTGTTTTTCAACCAAATAAAATTTATTTTGAAACAAATAAAAAGTCACAGAGTCTATTAAATTATTCAATTATTTTAAATAAATATTTTCTTTAGTGTAAATCAAATTTTTAATTGAGTTAAAATAATATTTAGTTGAACAAAATAAAATTTATTTAAACAGAACAAAATTCATGTTGAGATAAAGGAAAAATTTATTTTAAACTAAATAACATTTAATAAGAATGAAATTTATTTGAACTGAATAAAATTTACTATACTTTTTATTATATAAATACTTTTTTATTATAAAATAAAAAAAAAAAATTAAAAATTTTGAATCAATGAAGAATTTATTTTCAACTAAAAAAAATTAATTGAACTGAATGAAATTTATTTGAATCGAACGAAATATATTTGAATCAAGTTATAATTTATTTTGAATCAAATAAAATTTATTTTGAACAAAGAAAATGATTTGAAAGCAATAAAATTGATTTGAAGCAAATTTTATTTTTGAGCAAAATAAAATTTATTTGAACCGAATAAAATATATTTAAATCGAATAAAATAAATTTGAATCAAATAAAATTTGTTTTGAACCGCAAAATAAAAAAATTAAAATATTAAATAAGAAATTTATTTTTATGTTACAGAAAAATCAACATCAAAAATAATTGTACACAGGAAGGAATAATCATCATGTTCGTGTAAACAAAAATTTGGACGAGTATTTCCACCAAAATGTTTTCTAGTCTTTTTACTGGCAGTTCATTCTCAAATAGCAATATAAATTTTTTGCAATTTATTTTTAATAAAAATTACTGTCATTTGTAAATAAATTCTTTTACCAAATAATATTCCAAACGAAACTTTCTGTATTTTCTACAATATGTCAATAAACTTATTGTTTTATCGAAAAAATATTTTTTATTCTTAAATTTTTACTCACGAGTAATTAAATACTATTTGTAAACATCTCCTAAAAGAATTTACCTAGAACATTAAAATTAGTTTACAAAATCATATTTTCTATTAATTCTTCAAATCATTTTAATTGTCATTATTTTTTAAATTTTTATGATGAACTTCAAAAGATTTTGATTTAAAATTTTGTAAAATTTCAATTTCTAAATGAATTTAATTAGAAATATATAAAAAAACTTAGAATTAAAAAAAAATTTTTAAACTAAAATTCTTTTTGAAATTATAGTTAAATTTTTTAATATATTTTTAATGGAATTCCTCGAAAAAAGTTATTATTATTAAAAACTTTATTAAAATTTATCAAAGAAATTTAATTATTTCAATAACCTTTGCTACAATTTATTTATTAGAATTTAAGTATTATTTTCAATAAATTTTTAATTAAATTTCTTTAAAGAATAAAATTATTTTCAAAAATTTTAATGAAATTCTTTGCGTAACAATTCATTTTTTTGCAAAAATAATTTTAATAAAATTCTTCACAGAAATCCAATTATGTTTAAAAATTAACAAAAATTCTAGTCAACATTTCAATTATCTTTATAAATAAAAATAATAAAAATTTTTTTCGAAATTCAATTATTTTCAAAACTTTTAATAAAATTTTTGACAGAATTTAAATTATTTTTAATACAATTTTCATCAAATTTCTCGAAAAATGCAATTATTTTTAAAAATTTTATTAAAATTAGTCAAGAAAATTTAATTATTTAAAAATTTGTTGATAAAATTCTTTATGAAAATTCAATTTTAAGAAATATTCAATTGTTTAATAAAATATTTATTTTTATAGTTAAATAATTGAATTCTCGTAGAATTTTCTAATAAATATTGATTTAAAAATTAATTTTAAATTAAAATCATTGAAAATTTGAACTTTTTATACTTTTAATTTAAGAATTCTATAGAATTAATTGAATTCATGACAAAGAATATTATAAAAAATTTTTAATAATAATTGAAATTCTGCGATGGGTTTTATTATTTATGAAAATAATTGAATTTCTGCAAAAGAATTTTTGTAATTTTTTCAAAATAATTCAATTCTTCCGAGGAATTTAATTTAAATTAAAAATAAATAAATCGTTTTAAAGAATTTTATTGACATTTTTTAAAAATAATTAATTTCCTAGAAAGAATTTCATTATTTATGAAAATAATTGACAATTATTGAGAAGAATTGTATTATTTACGAAAGTAATTTAATTTTAGTGCAGAATTTTATAAGTTATGAAAATAATTGAATTTCAACGAATAAATTTTATTATTTATAAAAATAATTCAATTTTTGCGAAGAATTTAATTATTTAAAAAAATAATTGAATTCATGGGAAGAATTTTATAAAAAATTTTTTTAAATAATTGAAATTATGCGATGAATTTTATTATTTATGAAAATAATTGAATTTTAGAGAAGAATTTTTGTAAATTTTTCAAAATAATTCAATTCTTCAATTATCTTTATAAATAATAACATTATTCTCCGAAATTCAATTATTTTTATAACTTTTAATAAAATTCTTTGCAGAATTTCAATTATTTTTAATACAATTTTCATCAAATTTCTCGAAAAATTCAATTAAAATTTGTCAAGAGAATTCAATATTATTTAAAAATTTGTTGATAAAATTTTTTATAAAAATTCAATTTTAAGTAACATTTAATTATTTAATAAAATATTTATTTTTATAGTTAAATAATTGAATTCTCGCAGAATTTTCTAATAAAATTTGAACTTTTCATACTTTTAATTAAGAATTCTATAGAACTAATTTTTCTCAATAAATTTAATGGGATTTTTTTTGAATTATTGGAAGTTTTTATTCTATAATTATTTAATTGAAGAATTAAAGAATAATTAAAATTCGTAAAATTAAATATTGTAAACAAAAGAATTTGAAAATTCACAAAGAATTTTTTAAAAAATTATTTTTATAAAATTGATTTAAAAAAGAATTTTAGTTGAAAGAAAATAATGATTAAATATTTATTTAAAAGTGAAGTTATTGATGTTTTCGAATAATTTTCATTTTAAAAACCTGAGAAAATTCCTTTTTTTAGCCTGGAAAAATCAGGGAATTTCATTTTTATTTAAAACAAATACAAAGTATAGTTGGTTCTGAGAAAAATATAAGTTTATTTAATTCAAATAAAATATATTTGATTTAAATAAAATTTTTCTCTGGGCGCATTTTAATTATTTTTATTTCAATTATTTTGATTTTGATTATATCGATTTTAATTATTTTGTTTTCAATTATTTTCAATTCTTTTAATAATTTTAATTATTATAATTTTTATAATTATATTATCTAACAATTTTCTAATTAAACTTCTAAATTTAAAGAAATAAAAATTTCCGAATAAAATTCAAATAAATTATTTTTGTTGAAATAAAATTTTTTTTTTTTTGCGAAACTTAAAATAATTAATTATTTTTAATGATAAAGAGGATTTTTCTCTTTCATTTTGCACAGCGCGAAAAAAAAGGGGGAAAAAAGGAATTTTTAGTTAATACTGTTTATTTTGGTCCCAGTGGTGCTTATTTGTAACTGTCTGATATATTTTCTCTTTACTCAGAGAATGTCTTGAAACGCCCTTATTATCCTTGCCAATTTTTCAGGTCGAGCTTAGTAAGCAACACGAAGACTTTTTCGCAAATGAGAATCGTTCTTAGAATTTCTTTTTTTTTACTTTTAAAAAAAACTAAATAAAATTAAGGCCAAAAATTACATAAATTAATTACAGTAGTCTCTTACATAGAGTCTTATCGTCTTTCTTTTACTCTCAGACACTTACAATTAGCGTCGTCACTTTTCCTCCTTCTCTCTTTCTCTCTATCTTTTGCTATCAAACATTTTTTTTTTTTGCAAAATTTGTTTTATTTATTAAATTTTAACTAAATCAGTAAAAATAAATAAAATTTCGGTCATTAAAGACAATTTAATTATTTTTCTTTATAAATATTTTCTATGAATAATTTTATAAATAATTTTCTATAAATAGTCTTCTAAAAATATTTCCTATAAATAATTGTCTATAAATAGTTTTCTAAAAATATTTTCTATAAATAATTTTCTAGAAATAGTTTTCTATAAATAATTTTCTAGAAATAGTTTTCTATAAATATTTTTAATCTAATCCATATATAGAAAAATTAATCAATAAAATTATACCCACGCACAATTAAATAAATATTGCATTATCTAATTAATAAATAAAAAAATACTAATTTAGAATTAATTTTTATATAGTCAAAAATAAATTGAGTTAATCAGCGATAAGTAGAACATTTTTCTAATTAATTACAACCTGCATTCACTATATATCAAAGACTTACAAATTTTGACTCGAGGGATGACACAAGCACTTCCTTATTGATTCATCCTTCCCATCATTTCAGTCCTGTAAAAAAACAAAACAAAGTTATTAATCATTTTTATCAATAATATCACATGAAATAACATGAAATATTGCTAATTAATTCTACACTATAATATGTACCTATATAAAAAAAAAACTCTTAAGAATATTAGTCGAAAATCCAAAAATATACACTCAGATAAAAATGTCAATCAATTAAAGAAAAAATTTATAATACAATTTTTTTTATTTATTAGACAAATAAACTCTATTCGCTTAATTTCGTTTCTTTTTCAATAATTTGATTCACTGAAATAGAATAACTTTTCTCTGAAGTGTGAAAAGTTGAAAAATAAAATGAAAAAGAATTAAGTAAAATAATATAACTATAATATAAATAATAATAATAATAATAAAATAATGAAATAATAAAATAATAAAATAATAAAATAATAAAATAATAAAATAATAAAATAATAAATAATAAATAATAAAATAATAAAATAATAAAATAATAAATAATAGAATAATAAAATAATAAAATAATAAAATAATAGAATAATAAAATAATAAAATAATAAAATAATAAAATAATAAAATAATAAAATAATAAAATAATAAAATAATAAAATAATAAAATAATAATAATAATAATAATAATAATAATAATAATAATAATAACAATAAATTAAGTAAACTAGGTAGTATTTAACATTTTTACTTATAATGAAAATCGAATTAAAAAAAATATTTCTCAAAAATATCACATAGCGAAAATTTTTCTTTTCGATGAACAAAATTTTCCATTTGAAGATAGTTACATTTTTTTCATTTTTTTTTTGTAAATAATTTGAAAAACGATGCTTGAAAATGTATTGTACAATGGTCATTGTTCGGTTGAAGGTTGAAAAATTAAATTTTTCTTCACTCGATTGAATTCTGAATTTGAACTTATAGCGTTCCGCAGGTAAAATAATCAACTCTCGTCGTTTCAGGTCGTTTATCAAATCACTTTTTACTTCTCCCGATGCAGTGATTCCTTTCTTGTATTTCGCCTCTCTATCTTCAATTCTACTTATATCGAAAAAAAAGAATTTTTCTTCAAATTCTATTATCAATTTTTTTTCAATTTTTTTCTCTCTCATTCCTATATTAAATTTAGATTATATTTATCAAGTGAAACAATTCTAGAGATTTAATATGCGCCAAGGAAGTGAGGAATTTTTTTCTATCATTTTTTCTTTGACGAAAAAAAGTTTAATCTTTTAAATTTAATCTGAATTTTTTAATTTAAAATTTTAATCTAAAGCAGACAAATTACTGACAAAAATATAACCAGTTTTGAATCAAATAAGAGAATATTTTATTTAAAATTATAAATTAAATTTTTAATAAGTATAAAACGTGAAGATATCGATAACTCCGAGTCTTCGACTCGGAGAGATCGATTTCTTCATGTTTTCTAATAATTAAAAATTACCGAGAGATAAAATCATTATTTTATATTATAATAATATTGTTACTGTAACTTTATCAAAATTATTTTCATCATTTCAATTCAATTATTATTTTTGAGAATTTTTCACTAAAATAATTCTTCTTTAAATCAATTAATTTTCAAAGAAAAAGTTCATTGTTTCAAATTTATTTCTTTACAATATTCAATTTTAAGAATTTCAATTATTCGTAAATTCTTCAATTAAATATTTATTAGAAAATAAATACTTCTAATAATATAAAAAAATTCAATTAAACTTTTCAATAAATTAATTTCAAAATTTAATTATTTCTAAAACTTCATGCTATATTTCTTTTAATATTCAATTCTTATCTAAAATTTTAACTGAAATTAATTCTTAAATCAATTTTTATTAAAAAATTCTACGAGAATTCAATTATTTAAATACAAAAATAAATAATTTACTCAATAATTGAATTTTTCTTAAATTCAATTTTCATAAAGAATTATATAAACAAATTTTTAAGTAATTGAATTCTTTTGAAGAATTTTAATAAAATTTTTAAGAATAATGAAATTTCTGCGAATGATTTTATTACTCTTGAAAACAATTGAATTTCTGTGAAAATTTGTAACCTCTACAAAATTAAATATTTCTTTTGTTATTTTATTAAAATTTTTCTACAAATCCATTATTTTTAATAATTGATAAAAAAGTTTTTTAAGATTTTAGAAATTCATTTTTAAATCAATTTTTATTAGAAAATTCTTCTAGAATTCAATTATTTAAATAGAAAAAAAATAATTTATTGAATATTTGAATGTTTCTTAAAATTGAATTCTTAAAAAGAATTTAATCAACAAATTTTTAAGTAATTGAATTCTTTTGAAGAATTTTAATAAAATTATTAAGAATAATTAAATTTTTCGAGGAACTTGATTAAAATTTTATTAAAAATAATAGAATTCCTTGAAAGAATTTTATTATTTAGGAAAATAACTGAATTATAGCGAAAAATTTTAGTAAAATTTTTAAAAATCCTATAATTAAATTCTTTTGAAGAATTTCTTTGAATTTTTTGTTAAATTAATGGAGTTTCTTTAATAATTTTAATTGAAAATTTTGAAAGCAATTAAATTTTATAAAGAAGAATTTTATTAAAATTGTATTGAAAATAATTGAATTGTTCCAAAGAATTTATTAAAATTTTAGAAAAAAGAGAATTTTATGTTAATATTTGAGAATTTAAATTTTTTCAAGGAATTCTATTAAAATTTTTTTGAAAAAAATTGAATTTCTCCCAAGGATTTTACTATTTATAAAAATAATTGAATTGTTCCGAAGAATTTATTAAAATTTTAAAAAATCATTAAATTATTATGAAGAATTTTATAGAAATATTTGAATATAATGAAATCTTTTCGAGAAATTCAATTAAAGATTGTTTCGAAAATAATTGAATTTCTTTAAAGAATTATATTAAAATTAAGTGTATATTCAAAATAATTTAATTAAATTTTAATTTAATTTATTTAATTATATTTATATATTTCAAAATAATTGAATTCATCACGAAAATTTTATTATTTTTTGAAAATAATTGAATTCTTTCAATTTTTTTTAACGAATATATTTAAAAATTTCATTGAAAGTAATTTAATTTTTAAATAGAATTTTTTAAAAATATTTTGAGAATAATATTGAATTATTTTTAGAGAATTTTAAATTCTTGCTGAAATTGAATTTTATGGAAATTTTTGAAAATAATTAAATTCTTTCCTGTAATTTTATTTAAATTTGATTAAAAATAATAATTTAATTCCTGCAAAGAATTTTAGTATTTATAAAAATAGTGGAATTGTTTCAAAGAATTTATTAAAATTTTAGGAAATAATTAAAATTTATGAAAATATTTAAAAATATTTGAATTCGTCCGAAGAATTTAATTAAAATTGTTTTCAAAATAATTGTATTTCTGCAAAGAATTTTACTATTTATAAAATTAATTAAATTCTTGCTAAGAATTTGACTATTTATAAAAATAATTGAAATTTTTCGAAGGATTTATTAAAATTTTAGAAAAAAATTGAATTTTTTCAAAATGCGTTAAAATTTTTTTTAATAATTGAATTCTAACATTTGCTATTTTTAATAATTTTTGAAAAATAAGTTTTTAAAATTTTTGAAATTCATTTTTTTTTTAAGAAATTCATTTTTAAATAAATTTTTAATACAAAATTCTACTAGAATTCAATTATTTATATAGAAAAAAAATGTATTGAATATTTGAAAGTTTCTTAAAATACTATTTTCATAAAGAATTTAATCAACAAATTTTTAAATAATATTAAATTCTTTTGACGAATTTTAATAAAATTTTTAGAATAATTACATTTTTCAAGGAATTTGATTAAAATTTTTTTAAAAATAATTGAAATTCTGCAATAATGAGTTTTAATATTTATGAAAAAAATTGTATTTCTAAAAAAAATTGATTATTTATGAAAAAAATTGAATTCCTAAAAAGAATTTTATTACGTACGAAAATAATTGTATCCCTGTAAAAATTTTATTATTTTTGAAAATAATTGAATTATTGCGAAGAAATTTATAAAAAAAATTTGTAAATAATTGAATTCCTGTGAAATTTTTATTATTTTATGAAAATAACTAGCTGTCGTACCCGTCTTCGACGGGTTGTAGTTTCTAATAATGCATTTAACAGTGAAACTACCAACTTAGAAAACCGGAAAATAGGCTGCAATTTGATTTGACAGGGAAAAAATAATAATTAGTTACCATTGTCTATTTCATTAGGAAAATATTACTATTTGAAACAGTGACCGACTTTTTATTATCAAATTAGTTATTTTTAACTAATTCAAATGCAGAAAACAATATTTCTCAATTTGTAGTACTTCAATCAATATAATGTACTAAAATCAATCTAAAATTTCCTCCTGTTTTTTGAGTTATAGTACAGTCTAATTTGAACTAATTGTACAGCAAGTAGATCCAGTTTTTCTCGGTTACATTAAATTCCCTGATATTTTACGTCTTTCCTGGTTGGTAGACACCCTGTTAAATGTATTATTAAAAAATCCCGTCGAATAAACCTGGAAAAATTTGGACAAAGCCGGAAATTGTTTTAAACCAAAATAAACACCGTGCTTAACTTTTGTCTTTACATTGATCAAAATATCTCTAAAAGTTAAATCAGAGAGCCCACAAATACTACTGAATTAAGCTTCATAGCAATTGGTATCAATTATAATTTTATCAATTTTTTGATATTCAAAACATTTTTATACTTACATCTTCGTTATAAGAAAGTATTTTTGAAAAATTATGCTAAAATGTGACTAAATAACATGTAATATTCAATTATATAAAGTTTAAAAAGCTATCCATTAAAAAATGTAAAATTTAGAAATTTTCGATTTTTTAAAAATATTTTTATATTTCCATTTTAGTTATAAAGTAGTATTTTTTGCAAAATTATGCTAAAATGTTAATAAATAACATGTAATACTCAACTATAGAAAATTTAGAAGCAATCCATGAAAAAATATAAAATTTAGAAATTTTCAATTTTTTTAATTTTTCGAAAAAATTGAATATCTCCCGTTCTAATTAATATTTTTTTTTACTCTCGAGTAACTGTACTAATTATATAGTCAAATTTAATAAAATAATTATTTAGCCTAAATACTTCTTAGGACTCATATGCTTGGAAATATAATCATTAAATTCTTACAATTAAATTAAAATTTGAAACCTACGGGGATCAAAACCCAGTCACTGACTTATTTTATCTAAATGTATTTTATTTGTTTTTATTAACTACTTTATTTGCATTAAATAAATTATTATACTTAAAACATAAAATGAATTGTGTCAAATAATTTTTATTTATACCAAATATTCAATTAGTTGGTTGAAATAAATAAATTCCTCTTTTTAAATAAGTTATTTATTTAAAATAATTTTTATAAATGTCAAATATCCAATTAACTGAGTGAAATAAATAATTTGTTTTAAAATAACTCATTAGTTAAATAAATTCATTTATTAGAGTCAAGTATTTATTTAATTAATCCAATTAAGATTTATTTGATTCAACTAAATAAAATTATTTAAACGAAATAAATTCTTATTAGATCGAAATAAAAACTCTTTAAATAAGATATTATTTTTCAAATAATTATAATTACTTGAATCATATAACTTTCTTTCAGTGTAGCTATAGTAAACTAAAAGTTATTAATGTGAACGAACATTATCTATACAGTGAGTTCTCGCGAGTCGTTCAATTCTCGAAAATTTTCAAGATCATAAAACTCATGAGTCGTTCAACGCATAAGTCTCGCCTCCAAGGCGATTTCAGGGATGTGTGAAACATATTTATCGCCCCGAAAGACACAATTTCAATGACTTTGGTCCGTTTAAATTACACAGCACTGAGCACCGGCGCGCGCATGCTAGAAATTAAACGACTCGTGAATCGGAGACTGATCAGCTGTTGAACGACTGGCGAGTTTGAACGACTCGTGAGTTGAACGACTCGCGAGAACTCACTGTATTAATAAAATCAGACTACTATCTGTACATTGCTCCAAACTTGAAAATTTTTATATATTTTTTCGTTTTGAGACATTAGAATTCTAAAAATGTAAAAAAAAATTCTGTCTGTCTGTCTGCATGCAAAACTTTGTTCGCGCATCAATTGAAAACGGTTCAACCAATTAAAGTGAAATTTGGCAGTCTATTATAAGTATTAACGTAACTTACAATCATAGCCTTATCCGATTAAAAAATATTAACTTGAACGAAAGTTATGACATTTTTCCAGAAAATTCGAAAAATCAAAAAAATGCAAATTTTCTATCTTTTGTAAAATGAATGTAAAACTATCCTTAGCTAACTTTTTTAGATAAATACAACCCATTTCTACAATAAAATTTTTAAAAAAGACGTATTTTGAAATTTTTTTTCGTTTTTTTAGATCAACTTTTTTCTAAGAAAATAGTGATTTTTAATCTTTAAGCAAGCTTTTCAGAAAAAGTTATTAAAGTTTTTTATTTAAAGATCAGTATGTAAAGTAAGAAATTTGCTACATTAAACAAAAATAATGAAGCTAAATGCCATAAAAAAGAAGGAAAAATGTTGAATTTTAAGAAATTCGGTTTTTTGAATTTTTGCTAATTTTCCATAATTTTAGATTTTTTACCGAAGGGTGGAGACTATTGAATAAGTAAAGTATTTTTGAAGAGCACAAAAATAATAAAGCTAAATGACATAAAAAAGAAGGAAAAATGTTGAATTTTAAGGAATTCAGTTTTTTGCATTTTTGCTATTTTTCCATAATTTTAGATTTTTTTTACCAAAGGGTGGATATAACAAATTAGGTAAAGTATTTTTGAAGAGCCCAAAAATAATGAAGCCAAAAGCCATAAAAAAGAAGAAAAAATGTTGAATTTTAAGAAATGCGGTTTTTTGAATTTTTGCTAATTTTCCATAATTTTAGATTTTTTACCAAAGGGTGGAGACTATTAAATAAGTAAAGTATTTTTGAAGAGCACAAAAATAATGAAGCTTAATGATATAAAAGAGAAGAAAAAAATGTTAAATTTTAATAAATTCGGTTCCTCGAATTTTTGGTAATTTTTGATTTTTTGCTAAAGGGTGGAGACTATTCAAATAGTATAATTATACTACCGAAATAGCTAATGGTTACTAATTATTAATTTTCCGGTGAAATTAAATTCCCGGCTATTTTTGATTTTCCAGATTGGTAGAAACATTGTTAAATGTATTGGTAGAAACTAAAACCCGTCGAAGACGGGTACGACAGATAGTGCTATATATTTTTCAAAATTTTTAAAATTCAAAATTAATGTTTTGAAATAATTATTGTCATCAATTTTACTTAAATTTGATATAGGGTTAATTTTAGTATTTTTTATTAGAATTTAGTCATCAGAATGAAATTTGAGTTTTTCATTTTTTGATCATTAATTAATATAATATAATAGCAATTTTGAATTCTGTGCAATATACTGACAAAAGTCTCATATTAATTATATGGATATTATTAATATTCTGACCTAATAGAATTCTTTTAAGAAAGTAAACTTATGATTTCAACAACAAATTTTTATTGTTGACCTAAGAAATACAACCGTATAAAAATTAATTACAAAAAAATTTCAATTTTTAAACTTTTAATTTTTTAATTTTTCAATATTTAAATCTAACATTTTTTATTTGTTATTCAAAATTTTATTATTCTGACGATTAAATCTTCATAAGAAACACTAAAATTAACCCTGTACCAAGTTTAAGTACAATTCACTAAAGTATATGAAAAAACTAAAAATTTCGAATTTTCGAATTTTTGAAAAAATGGCATAACTTTCGTCCATATTAATATTTTTTAATCTATTATCGCTAGGATTTTAAGTTAGGCTGATGCCTAAAAGACTGCCAAGTTTCACTTCAAACGATCGAACCGTTTTTCCGTGATACGCGGTCGAAAATTTGCGGACATACATACACACATACACACACACACACATATACACATACACACTAGGGTGGTTCTTATTTTGGAAAATTTAGAACTTCTTAGGTCGCCGGACGGAAATTGAATTAAAATGTGAAAAAAATGAGATTCCCAAAAGAAAAGCCCATTTGATAAATTTTAACCCGTGCCGCAAAAGGGTTAAAGTTTAAATGGGGTTTAACATGGGTTTGGTGCACTTCTGCAAACTTTGTATTATAACTTTTACATTTTTTAAAAATTTGACTTGGGTCTATGTATTCCCATACTTTTTCGTACGCTGAACACGAATATGATGTCAAAAATAACTTTTGACAGCTACCAGTTGTCAAAAAGCTGTCAAATTTTGAAGATGAGAATTTTCTCGACTTTTACATTAATTTCTACGAATAAAAAGGTTTCTTGTGAATATTTCAGTTTATATTAGGAAATTTATACCCTTTGACAGTTGCCAGCTGTCAAATGAGTTGTCAACTTTTATAAAAATCAGTTTTCAAAGAGTTTTAAATCAATTATCACAAAAAACTTCGAAAATTGCTAAATGAATATTTTTTTCTAAAAATAATTTTTTAAAGACAAATAAACTTTAAAATATATGTAGTATAAAAATATTAATTATTGCGTTATAAATTCATATTTGATTTTCATAATTTAATTAATTAATTAAAAATTTATATTTTTTATTATTTTGTCTAATACATGTATGTTTTTAAGTTTAATTTTTTTAAAAATTATTTTGAGGAGGAAATAATTTTTTATAAATTTTAAAATTTATAAGAAGTAATTGGGAACGTCTTAAAAATCCTATTTAATAGAAGTTGACCAGTAAATTGACAGATGTCAACTGCCAAAATATATTAAATACCTATATATGAACTAAATTTACCTACAGAACCGTTTTTTTGATAATTCATTTAAAACTCTTTGAAAACTGATTTTTATAAAAGTTGACGACTCATTTGACAGATGGTAACTGTCAAAGGGTATAAATTTGCTAAATATAAACTGAAATATTCACAAGAAACCTTTTTATTCGTAGAAATTAATGTAAAAGTCGAGAAAATTCTCATCTTCAAAATTTGACAGCTTTTTTGACAACTGGTAGCTGTCAAAAGTTATTTTTGACATCATATTCGTGTTCAGCGTACGAAAAACTATGGGAATACTTAGACCCAAGTCAAATTTTTAAAAAATGTAAAAGTTATAATACAAAGTTTGCACAAGTGCACCAAACCCATGTTAAACCCCATTTAAACTTTAACCCTTTTGCGGCACGGGTTAAAATTTATCAAATGGGCTGTTCTTTTGGGTATCTCATTTTTTTCACATTTTAATTCAAATTCCGGCCGGCGACCTAAGAAATTCCAACTTTTCCAAAATAAGAACCACCCTAATACACACATAATTTTCTTTATAGTATTCTCGCATTCGTTAGAGTGTAAAAAGAAGGAATATAATAGAAATTTTGAATTTTATGCAATGTACAGACAAAAGTCTGATTTTATTAATAAGGATTAAATGTTTCCGTAGAATTTTATTGAAATTTTTTTTAAATAATTGAATTCTTTTGGAAAACTTCATTAAAAATAGTAGATATTAAAAATCATTGAATTGGGGAAAATTTTTGAAATTATTTTAAATTTTGCCAATAGAATTTTATTAAAATTTTTTGAAAATAATTGAATTTCGAAAAAGAATTTTACTATTTCTATATTATAGATAATTAAAATTTTGACAAGATATTTCTTTATTTTTTATTTTAATTTAATTTTTTTATTTTCCGCTTTTCTATACTGCGTTTTGTATTTTTTCTTTTTTTTTTCTTTTCCAACAACAAAAATAACTAGTTGGATGGTATATTAGAGAATTTTATTATTTTCATTATCCTTTTCACAATCTTTCGCACTCATCGATGGTTGTCGATTAAGCGTAAAGCGGAACGATTAATCAAAACTTATCAGCACTGCTTTTCCTTCCCCCCTGAGGGAGAAGGAGAGTGAAACCTACATAAGTTATCGGAAAACGTTCGTGACTTTTTATTTCCCCTGGTTGACTGATTTCTCCACGGATTTTTGTGCGGTTATCCATGAAGAAATATTCTTTAAACCACTCAACTTTGCGGGGGGAAAAAATAATAATATTCCCCACGGAAGGACATATATTGAAAAATTATTCTTTATTTTTCTCTTCAAATTTAAATATTTAACAATGGATAAACTATTATTATTATTATTTATTAAATTCTTTAATTTTTATTAATATTTTTAAAGTATTTACATAATAATCAAAATAAATAGAATTTTAAAAAATATTATAAATAATAACAAAATAATAAAAATAATAAATAAAAGATCATAAATTTTTACAATAAATTTCTATTATAATAATAAATATTAATTTAATATTAAAAATAAGAAAGGACAATTTTTTTTTACTTTATAAGCCCATTGATATAAAATTATAAATAAATAAATAATAGAATAAAAAAAATTAAAAGGGCCTCTAGTTAAATTGTCTCTGGAGGATTTGTAAATTTATACGCCGAACACTTTTGGTGGGAATTTTTTCTCGAAATCCCACTTTAAGTTTGTATTAGTTGAATCGATAGTCAATAAAATTCAAAGAGCAATTACGACTTTAATTCTTTCGATTTAGGAATTTACAATACAAAGAAGAAGGTTTTGTATATATATATATATACATTTTCTCTAAACTTGATGCAAAATTACTGAAAGTCCAAAGGCGAAGCAAAGTTTTACGATTTAAACTTTTCACTCTCAAAAAGCTTCCTTATAAACAACGATTAATTAAAACAAAACCCTTTTTTTTGGAATGAAAATTATAATTTAAACTTAAATTAATTTTCAAAATCAATTTATATTTCAAAAGAATATTTATCTGATACAAAAATTAAATATAAATTTCTTAAATACTTGTAAATAATTGATAATAATATGATAATTGTAAATTAATAAATTAATAATAATTATTTCAGTGAAATGTGTCTCGGAACTATGTCGAAATTCTGCAATTAAATTTTAACAACTATAGCAATAATAATAATATTGATAATAATAATAATATTAATAATAATAATAATAATAATTATTATTATTATTATTATTAATTATTATTATTGAAGCGATTATTTATAATTTCACTTTATTTGGAAAATGTAGATGTACATCAAATCACATTGACGTCAGGGGAGAATTGTTCACTCTGCTGGAAATCTATGCACTATGCATGAGAGACAACAATTTCATGCAGAAATTGCTCAATAAAAGTTGTGATCATCACAATTTGATGAAGATACCTTGTGTAAATGACAAATTAATCTATTGGCAAATATTTAAAATGCGAAATGGAAATTTTTTTCTTCTGTCTAAAGTAAAAATATTCTTGATTTAAGTAAAAAAATTCTTGCAAAAAAAAAAAATTTTTTTTTCCAAAGTCGAGAGAAAATTATTATTATAAAAAAAAATAGTAGCTTAAAGTAGCTTTTGAAAATCTTAAAGATACGAAGGGAGAAGAAAGAAAAAAAAATACAAAAGAAGTATCGAGATTTAGATTTTTTTCTGCGTCTGCTTGTAAAAATAAGTGCAGATTGGGGGATTTCGACAACTAGTGGGGAGAAGTGTTCAATTTCCTTTCATTTTTATTGTTCCTTGTGACACACTTTTCCTTTCGGTTTTCACAATCTTTTTTTCTATACTGACCCCTTCGTTCATTCAATTATTACTTTAATGCCTTTATCCCTATTTTCGACTCTAGTGCGATAAGACTTTTTGCGTCAAACAATAATTTTCTTTTGTACGAAAATAAATATTTTTCTTGTATTGAACCAAATTATTTTGGTTCAATTAAAAAATATTTTTTTGGACCAAATAAATATTTTTGCATCAAATCATTTTTTGTATAAAATAATTATTTTTTGGTACAAAATAATTATTTTTTTGTATTACATAAATATTTTTGCGTCAAACAAGTTTTTTGTACTACATAAATATTTTTACATCAAACAAATATTCTCTGCCTCTGGCAATGAACAAAATTTTTTACAACAAAAGAAAAAATTTTTTTGTACTAATTCAATAAATTTTTGTACGAAACAAATATTTTTTCTACCAATCAATAATAATAATAATAATTTTTTGTACTAAACACATTTTTTTTAATCCAACAATTTTTTTGGTACGAAATAAAATAATTTTTTGTAATCAATCTTTTTTGGACCAAATCAATATAATTTTTGCATCGAAAAATATCTTTATGGACCAAATAAATATGTTTGCATTAAAGAAATATTTTTTTTTTGACAAACTCAATATTTTTTTTCATACGAAATAAATTATTTTTTTGTGCCAAATAAATATTTTAGCATCAAACAATTTTTTTTGTACAAAATAATTATTTTTTTGTACTACATAAATATTTTTGCATGAAAAAAATATTTTCTTGCATTGAACAAAATTTTTTTCATAAAAAAAATAATTTTTTTTGCATCAAAAATTATTTTGTTTCATGCAAAAATATTTATTTGGTCAAAAAAAAATATTTTTTCGATGCAAAAATATTGATTTATTACAAGAAATTATTCTATTTCGTACCAAAAAAATTGTTTAATTCAAAAAAATGTATTTATAAATATTATACAACAAAAAATTATTGATTGTTAGAAAAAATAATTGTTTTGTACAAAAAACATTCATTTGATACAGGAAAATATTTGTTTCGTTTAAAAACTTATTGAATTGGTGCAAAAAAAATATTTTTTTGATACAAAAACATTTATTTGGTACAAAAAAATATTTGTTTCATGCAAAAATATTTATGTGGTAGGTACAAAATAATAATTGGCACAACAAAATAATTTGTTTCGTATAAAAAAAATATTGAGTTGGTAGAAAAAAAATATTTGTTTTAAAATTGAAATTGAATTGGTGCAAAAAAAATATTTTTTTCATGCAAAAACATTTATTTGGTTCAAAAAATATTTTTTTGTACCAAATAAATGTTTTTGTATCAAAAAAATATTTTTTTTTTGCACCAATTCAATAAGTTTTTGAACGGAACAAATATTTTCCTGTATCAAATGAATGTTTTTTGTACAAAACAATTATTTTTTCTAACAAACAATAATTTTTTGTTCTATAATATTTATAAATACATTTTTTTTTAATCAAACAATTTTTTTATACGAAATAATAATTTTTTTAACTACATAAATTTTTTTGCATCAAATAAAATATTTTTTTGCATTGAACAAAATTTTTTACATAAAAAAAAAAATTTTTTTTGTACCAATTCAATAACTTTTTGAACGAAAAAATATTTTCCTGAAACAAATAATTGAATGTTTTTTGTACGAAACAAATATTTTTTCTACCAATCAATAATTTTTTGTACTGAATACATTTTTTTTTAATTGAACAATTTTTTTAAGTACGAAATAAAATAATTTCTTGTAATAAATCAATATTTTTGTATCAAAAAAATATTTTTTTTGACTAAATAAATATTTTTGCATCAAACAAATATTTTTTCGACCAACACAATATTTCTTTTTAATAACTACGAAACAAAGTATTTTGTTGTGCCAAATAAATATTTTTTTTCCATCAAACAAATATTTTTTTTCAACCAACTCAAATTTTTTTTTAATACGAAACAAAATAATTGTTTTTGTGCCAAATAAATATTTTTACGTCAAACAATTTTTTTTTGTACGAAATAATTATTTTCTTGTACCACATACATATTTTTACATGAAACAAATATTTTTTTCTACCAAATAAATGTTTTTACATTAAAAAACTTTTTTTTTTGTATCAAAACAAGATTTTTTTGACAAAATGAATATTTTTATGTACGAAACAAACATTTTTTTTTGTCACCAAAGAAATATTTTTGCATCAAATAAATTTTCTTTCGTACCAGATAAATATTTTTATTGCATGGTAACAATAACAAAATAAAAAATTTTCGATATTTTTATAAGCTACGATTTTTTTATTTTATTTATTTTTTAATATTCTTAATTAATTTTTTTCGTTTTGATTTTTTTCACTTTTCTCAATTTAATTTTTAGGTACTTTTTTAATATTTATTTCAAAATATTTATCTTCACTAAAAAAAATTTTTTTCAATTATATAAAAAGAAAATGTGAAAACTTGTATTTCGAAATATTTGTTCTTTATAATAAGAGAGAAAAAAAATAAGAAAACCTTTTTTTCTCTAAACGTGCTTTCATTGCAAGAAAAGAGCTTTACTTGACAATTCGCGCTTTCTACCAAAACCAACATAAAACAACACATGATGGAGAAGAAAAGTGAAAAATAAAATTCCTGATGTATTCACACTTATCAGACAATGATCCCTATTTTATTGATCGACCTTTCTTTTTTTTTTTTTTTTTTTTTTTTGACATTATAATAGACATATTAAAGGTTCATAATTTCGAGCATAATGATGAAATTGGTAGTAATAAAAAAAAATTCCCCTCGGAGAATATTTTTTTTATTAACAGTGATAATCTTTTAATTATAATCGATTTTACGAGAAGAAGTAATTCAACTTTATATACCTCTTACGTTAGAGGATAATCGGAAATTGAAAATTGCCAATTAAATATTCCTGGCAACGTTTCAGGGGGAAAAAAAATTTAATATCTAGGATTGATTTCGTCTCCTAAGAATCATCAAATTGCGATTTAATAATCGTATGAAATTTCTTCCGGTGACGTAAAAATAGCTTTTCCATCATATTTTTCTTTTTTTCAATGATAAAATTTAAAAATTATTTTTAAAACGATAAAAATCAAGAAATTAGAAAATAAAATTTTATTCAAAGTTGAAAAATAAAAAAAGAAATAATTTACAGTAAAAAAAAAACTTAGGAGTTAGGACTTTGCTTATTCAATTCTAAACTAAATCAGTAAAAATAAATAACAATAATTTATATTTATAATTAAAAAAAATATTTAATAATAAATTATGTTAATTGAAAAATTTATAATATGATTACTATAAATATTAACTAAATTAATATAAAAATAAATAATATTAATTTATTATCTTCAAAATTAAATAATAAATCCAAAAACTTATTCTTTTAAAATTATTAAAATTTAGTTTCAAATCTATATTTGAATTCGTCCCGAGAAATGTGAGCGGAAAAGGAAACTTTCCTTTTCAGAGAAGATGCTTAATTAGATTTTTCAGATTTAATGGATTTAGTGAATAGTCGACATGTCCTTCAAGTTTTGTGAAATTCTGAAATTTTTTCTTTTTTTTTTGCTTTAAAGAAAGAATACGAAAACTATGATGAAAGAGATGAGAGAAGCTATTTTGTATATAAGCTTCGAGGGAAAATTGCCTTGAGCAACTCTAATTACAATCTGCAATAACTCTTTGGAATTTTTTTCCTTCGGAATCAAACATTTTTTTAAAGAACCAAGTTCTAAATATTCAAATGAACGGAATTTCGTAATTAATTTAATTTTAGTTAGTTATTAATACGAATTTAATTTCTTTTTTTACAATAATTTTGAATTTTCTTCGTATTTTATTTCAATAATAATTTTAATATAATTTTTCTTTAATAATAATATTTTAATATTAATTTTTATTAATAGGTTATTAACTTATTATTCCCAAATTTTCTGAGTACTTTATAAAGTTTTAACAATATTTAATCCACTTTTTTAATTTTTTTTGCAGTGAGTAATTTTTGGACAATATTTATATATTGAAAAATATTTTTTTCAATAATGATTTTTTAGTGAAATTTGTTTTCAATGAAATATGTTTTCAGTGAAATTTGTTTTCAATGAAATATGTTTTCAATGAAATATGTTTTCAATGAAATATGTTTTCAGTGAAATATGTTTTCAGTGAAATATGTTTTCAATGAAATATTTATTCAACGAAATATTTGCAAAATTTTTTCAACAATTTTCGAAGCAATAATTAGATTTCTAATTATGAAGCATTCCATTTGATGTGAATGGCAATAGAAACTGATGTCTAAACTTGACATTTGATTTCAGTTCCCCCTTTTAGCTTCCAGTCATTTTCTCCATCAGATATTCCCCTTTTTCCAATCACTATTTTTTTTATTTTCATTTCCCAACAGAAAAAGAAAAAAAAAACGTCTCTCAAGTCGATTTTTTTCCTTCCTCTAATATGTAACGACTCTTTCACCATAATAAAATCTCCAAAAGATTTCGTTTTTTTTTTAAATCCACCGAACATTGTATTTGAGAAAATTTTTTCATTTATTTTTCACAAGATAAAAAGAATGTAGTTTTTGATTAATGAAATGTTCTTTATCATGTTTGGACAATCATTATAAAGAAGAGGTCAAAGAATTATTGTAATGTCTAATCCATAAGTAATTGAAACTCTGGAGAAAAAAAAGAAATGTTTAATTTACTATATATCACTAGATAAATTAGGGGAGCCTAACAAAAAAAAAATAAAGTTGTCTTATTCACTTCTCAAATGATCGAGAAATTAAGAATTAGGAAATGACGAGATTCTTTCCTTTATTTTCCTAATGATGCAGATTTATTTTCCTAAGTTTTTTCCTTTTTTCCCCTCTTTTTCTAAAATCGAATTCTCTATTTCTTAATCACAATTTTGTTAGAAAATTCTTATAGTTTTTTTTAAAGAAAATAATTTACATCTCTATTTCTCAATTACAATTTTTAACGCAATTACATTATTTTTATTTCTTAATTACAATTTTCAAAAAAAAAATTCTAAGTCTTTTTTTTAGAGAAATAAGAAGAAAATTTTTTTTTAAATTCAATTTTCCAACCATAATTTTTAAAACAGCAAAAAATAAAACTGAGAATTTTCAAACATTTTTATAAAATAAAGAAAGAAAATTTTCATAATTTTCATTTGTCATTCATATTTTTTTGTTACAAAATTTATGGCCTTTTAGACAAAAATTTCTAGAATTTCTATTTTTTAATTATAATTTTTAACAAAAGTACAATTTTCCAGGAATTAATAAAAAAATTTGTATAATTTCTATTTTATTTTTTACAAAATCTCACAAATTTTTAATAATAATAGGGCTCGAACTACGTTCGTAAATTTGCTTCAAGTCCGTGAAAGTCATTTTTTTTTAAAAAAGTCTGTTTATAAAAAAAAGGAAAAAAATTTCCATTTATTTATAAAAAAAAAACTAGAAAATTGTTAATTTTTAAAAAATTTTGATTAAGAAGTAGGAAACATACCGATTTTATGCATAATTTTTATTTCCCAATAACAATATTGTTTACAAACTCATTTTTTTCTTTTAGGAAGAGAAACATTTGATTTTCCCGTTTTTTAAAATTTTCGTAGAAATTAATTTCAATTGTTTTGATAAAATTAAAAGTTTTTTAAAAATACAGGAAAAAAATGTTTACAAATTATATGTTTTGTCAATTAGAAAATTTAATTGAAAATGAAACTGAATATTTTTGAATTTTCAGAAAATAAAAGATCATTATTTTATATTATAAGAAAATTGTTACTGTAACTTCTTCAAAATTATTTCCATACTCTATTATTATCTAAAATTTAAATTAAAATTCATTTTCAAATCAATTTTTACTAGAAAATTCTACGAGAATTCAATTATTTAAATACAAAAATAAATAATTTAATAAATAATTGAATATTTCTTAAAACTGAATTTTTATGAAGAATTTTATCAAAATTTCAAGAATAAATGCAATTTTCAATCATTTTATTTAAAATTGTATAAAAAATAATTGGAATTCTGCGATAAGTTTTGTTATTTATGAAAATAATTGAATTCTTGCAACAAATTAAAAATTTGTTATTAAAAATTTGTTTAAAGAATTGAATTCCTGTGAAGAATTATATTTGAGAAAATAATTGAATTCCAAAGAAAAATATTATTATTTATGAAAATAATTAATTTCTTGTGAAGAATTTTATTCAAATTTTTTTAAATAATAGAATTTCTCAGAACTTTTTTACAACTCTTTGAAAATAATTAAATTCCATCGAGAAATTATTTCTCATTAAAAAATTGAAAATAATTGAAATTTGACGAAGAATTTTATTAAATTTTTTTTTAAATAACTGAATTCCAGGGAAAAATTTTATTTTTAAAAAGAATTGAATTTTTGGGAAGAATTTTATTAAAATTTCTGAAATAATTGAATTGCTTCGAAGAATTTGATTTTTTACGAAAATAATTGAATTGTTTCGAAGATTTTTTATAAACATTTTTGACAATAATTGTGTTCCTAAGAAGAATGTTGTATTTTACGAAAATACAATTGTATTCTATAATCAATTTTATTATAATTTTTTTAAATTTATGAAGCATTTTATCAAAATTTTTTTAAATAATTGAATTATCGAGACAAATTTTTATTATTTATAAAAATAACTGAATTCTCTCAAAGAATTTTATTCAAATTTCTTTAAATAATTAAATTTCCCATAAAAAAATGTATTGTGAAAATAATTGAATTCCTATGAAGAATTGTATTGAAAATAATTGAATTGTACAGAAAGATTTTTATTAAAATTGCAATTTTATTAACTAAATCTTGTAAAGAATTTTTGGCAAAATTTTTTTTAAATAATATAGAATTTTTAAAAGAATTTTTGAATTTTATTTAAATTTTTCGAAATAATTAAATGTCTCAGAACTATTTTTTTTTCAATTCTCTGAATACATTTGAATTATTTCTAGAAACTTCATTAAAAAATTAAAAACAATTGAATTGGTGCGAAGAAAATTATAAACAAAAATTGCTAAGTAATTGAATTTCTGTGAAATTTTTATTAAAATTTTGTATAAATAATTTAATTCTTTTGGAAAATTTTATTCAAACAGTAGATATTAAAAATCATTGAAATGAAAAAATTTTTTGAAAATAATTGAAATTTTGACAAGAATTTTATAAAAATTTTTGAAAATAATTGAATTTTGAAGAAGAATTTTTTTATTTATTAAGATAATTGAAATTTTGATGACGAGAATTTTTTTTTAATCTTTGAACATAGTTGAATACGTTTTTTATTAGAACTCGTGGTAATTTTATAGTTTATGAGTCAAACAAAAAAGACACAAAAATTCAGAATTTTCTTATAAATTCTAAAAATTTAATTTCTTTCTGTATTAAAACTATATAGTTAAACATTTAATTAAACATTTTAAACAATTAAACATTTTTACGTTCTGTTATTTATAAAATTGCTAATTTTATTTAAAAAAGTGAGCGAATTGTTACTAGTAAATAATAATAATAATAATAATAATAATAATAATAATAAATAAACTTAAGAAATTAATAATCAGTTGATAATAATAATAATAATAATAATAATAAATAAATAAAATAATAATAATAAATAAATAATAATAATAATAAAATACTGAAGGGAATGATATTTATTAATAAAATCATATTTCCGGACGAAAAAAGAGGATAAAAATTAATGACAAAAGTTCCCTTCTAAAGGGAGTTCACTAAAAATGAGTCATTATAGAAATTCTCCTCACTTGAAGTGAGATAGAGAGAGAGGGAGCGAGGAAGCATCAAAATTCCTTGAAAGTATTTTATCCACAAAAAGGGCCAACAGATATTTTGCGAAATGAGATGAGTCTAGACTTTTTAACATTTTGGTTATAGCCCATGGATGGAGAGAGTCACGCACTACTGCAATGGTTTGAGATAAGAAAAGGTCCTTCCTTAAAATGGATATCTACTGTATAGATACGAAAAATGAACAAACTTTGTAAAAAAAAAAAAAATAAGAAGAAGAAGAAAAAGAAAACCAATTTGTTTAATTTGATTATTTTTTTTTCTTCTTTCTCCGATAGACAAATTTTTCATTTCCATACATATTAGAATTAGACGAAACAAAGAAGAAAATTTTTAGTTAATTTTATTTTTTAATTTGCACTGAAAAAAAACAGAAATTCGGTTTTCTTTTACAAATCATTTTAAAAAAGGAAGAAAAAACATTTCTCAAAATATAATTTAAATATAACAAAAAAAATAGAAAAATTTTTTATAACAAAAAATAATAAATAAATAAATTAATTAATTAATAATTAATAATTAATAATTAATAATTAATAATTAATAATTAATAATTAACAAATAATAATTAAATATAATAAGAAAATAAAATGTAAAATTTACTTAAACAACAAATTATTAAAATGGACTTTAAAAATTTCATTATACAATCAAATAAAATGTAAATTAATTCACTGAGTTTTACTGTGAAAAAGGAAAAATACAAAATTCGAATGAAATTAAAGTTACGATATTCCGTCAAAGCGAAGCGAATATTTTTTATTAACAGTATTAAGGAATAAATTACAATTTACAAAACTTTTTAATCCTTGTTGATAAAAGTTTCGTAACCCAATTATATTTATTGCTGGTAAATCTGCTTAAAACTTGTTGAAATATATTATAAAATTTTAATAATATCCTCACTCATTCGAAAAAAATTCTTTTTTAAAAATTTAAAATTATTTTTAAATTATTATTTTAATCAATAATTTATAATAATTAATAATTAATTCAGCCAAGTAAAAGTTTTTGCAAATGTCCAAGTAGTTAGTGAAATAAAAGTTTATCAAGTAAAATTTATAACTAAAGTTTTAATACAGAATTGTAACAAATGTAAAATTGAATTTGATTAAAATAAGTAGCTAATGAAATCCAATTATTCGTCATAATAAAAAATTTCTATTAAAAGCAATTTTAAGATTTTGACGTCAATGATTTCATTATTAGAAACATTATTAACGTCAAGATATTAAAATTGCTTTTAATAGAAATTTTTTATTATGACGAATAATTGTATTTCATTAGCTGCTTGCGTTAATCATTAAATTAAATTTTATATTTGTTAAAATTCAATATTAAAACTTTAAAACTGTTTGAACATTTGCAAAAACTTTTACTTGGCGGAACTTTTTGCATAAAAGATGTTTTTGTTGGGATTGAAATACTTTTTGCATCATTAATAAAATTTTAGGGTACTTTATGAAATTGTTTATTACATCAGGCTCTAAGTTTGTCTAAATGTCAAAAAGTTTAATATTTTAGAAAAAATGTCAAATATTTAAAAAAAACACTTAAAGTATATTGAAAATAAAAACTTGAAATAATTTCAATTAAACTTTTTGAAAAAAAATTAATTCCACCAGAATTGTTAGTTAAAAATATGAAAAATTCTGATTTTCCACAATTTCAATTTGAAACTTTTTTAAAATTCAATTATTTCTAAAAATTTACTCTAGAATGCTTTTAATATTCAATTATTATGTAAAATTTTAACTAAAAATCCACTTTTAAATCAATTTCTATTAGAAAATTATAAGAGAATTCAATTATTTACAAAAAAAAAATAATTTATATTGAATAATTAAATGTTCCTTTATATTGAATTCTCATAAAGAATATTATCAACAAAATTTTTACATAATTAAATTCTTTCGACGAATTTTAATAAAATTTTTAAATATAATTACATTTTTCGAGGTATACGATTAAAATTCTACTAAAAATAATTGAAATTCTGCGATGAAAATAATTGAAATTGAAAATAATTGAACTTCTGCCATGAATTTTATTAAAATTTTTGAAAATAATTGAATTTTATTACTTTCGAAAATAATTGAATTCTTGTGCTGAATACTCTTATTCATGAAAATAATTGAATTTTGCAATGAATTTTATAAAAATTCCTGAATATAATTTAAATTTTGGCGAAGAATTAAATTTTGTTGTTTATAAAGATAATTAAAATGTTAAGAATTTTTTTTTTAATTTTTGAAAATAATTGAATTTATGCGGAAAGAATTTTAATTTAATATTTATTAAGATATTTGTTTAAGAATATTTATTAAGAATTATTTAAATAGAAAAATGAATAACTTATATTGAATAATTAAATGTTCCTTTATATTGAATTTTCATAAAGAATTTTATCAAAAAAATTTTTACACAATTAAATTCTTTCGACGAATTTTAATAAAATTTTTAAAAATATTTACATTTTTCGAGGTATTTATGATTAAAATATTGTACTAAAAATAATTGAAATTCTGAGATGAGTTTTTTCTTGTTTATGAAAATAATTGAATTGTCAAGAAATTTATAAAAAATTAGTAAATAATAGAATTCCTGTGAAATTATTTTATTATTTATGAAAATAATTAAACGTTTAAAATAAATTTTTTTTTTTAAATAATTGAATTCTTTTGGGTAATTTTATTAAAATAGTAGGTATTGAAAATCATTGAACTGAGGAAAATTTCTGCAAATAATTGAAATTTTTCCAAGAATTTTATATTAAAATTGAAATTTATTTTTGAGAATAATTAAATTTTGAAGAAGAATTTTTATTATTTATAAAGGGAATGAAAATTTTAACGAGAATTTCTTTAAAATTTTTATAATATAATTGAATTTCTGCGAAGAATTTTATTACTTTTGAAAATAATTGAATTTTTCCAATCATTTATAACTTTTCCAAAATTCAAATTTTTTTTAGTGTTTTTAAATAAAATTCCTCGATAAATACATTATTTTTTATAATTAATCAAATATATATGTATATGTATATAAATATTGAAAAATTTAGCTAATTTTAGAATAATTTAGTTTTTGAAATTTTTTCCAAAAATTTAAGTTCTTTAGAATTTTTAATAAAATTCATTCAAAATTGAAATTTTCTAAAATTTGAAATTAAAATCTTTTGAATTTCATCTATTTACGAATATAATTGTAGACGCAACTCTTTTAAAACAACTCAATTAATTCTGAAATATTTAAGTAAAAATTATTCATTTAATAATTTCTAAGTAATAATTTTATGCGATAGTTCTTCAAGAATAAAGTTATTTAAAAAGAAATTATTGTCTGAAATGGAAAAAACTTGAAGGTTTTGTATTAGAATTTTTGTTTTTTTTCTAGAAAAAACTATTAATAATAATATTTTTATTATTTAAATATTAATTAATTATTTTTGATTAAAAAAAGGTGAAAAAGGGGACAAATCAGCAAGAAAAAGGGAAAAAAGGTGATAAAATTGAAATAAGGGGACAAAAGGGGAAAGGGAACCAACTGTGATGCCTGCGTTTGCCTAAATGTGAAGAAACAATTTTTTTGAGAAAAATCCAAATATTTCAAAAAATACGAAATGTATGAAAATTTCCTGAAATATATATCAAGATTTTAATCCAATTAATATCTCATATTCTAGAATATTTTACAAAACCGTTCTAATACCTTTATTTGCAAATGAACAAATGAAAAAACAAACAAACAACAAATAAAGAAAAATAAGAGAATGACAAATATTATGGAAAATATATTTCATTTTTCTTTCGCGTAGGTATTTGTTAATAAAAAACTACTTTCTTGGGGAGATTATAAAAGAAAGTTAAAATGTCACTTTAATTTTGTAACGTCCAATAGAATAAGGGACAGAGAAATTTTACGATCAAAGGTTGATTCGCAATGGAAGTTGGCAAAAGTGTTGAATATAGCTTTATCCCATGGGAAAGGTTTAGCAATCAAGTCAACCCTTTCGGAAAGTCCCAAGGTTCCTTTGTCTTTCTCTCCCTCTCTCTATACTTAAATATATACCTGAGAGGGTAGAGAGAGAGAGAGAGAGAGAGAGAGTGAGTATTCTCTATATAATATATAAAGTCGAACGAATGTTTGTATTGTCTTTACATTCTAGATTGTAGATTGCAGACATTCTAGGATCTAGGCAACATGCAACAGGAGCAGAAACTCGGAACATATCGACGCTAGCTGGGTGGTTTCGAACATTGCAAGGACTTGCAAGGAACTTTCCTTTCATTGTACTCAGGAGAAAATGCAGCTGTAAAGAGTGTACACGTTCAAGTGTATTTCATCCTTACTTCCCTCCCACAACCTTCATACCCATTATCTTAGATCTGTTTCTCAATTGCTCAACCAGTTCGCCTTGATAAAGTGATAAAAGCTTTGAAACATAATGAAAAGTAAGGGCTAGTTGCAAAAAAATTCCTTCCTCTCCTTTCATTACACAAATTGAAAATTATTGCATCTCTTTAAGAGATTGTCACACTAACAGGCTTCACAGTGCCCCTAAAAAGTATTTTGAGGGAAATAGGGGACTGAAAATTAAAAAATAGGGGACTTTTAGGGGACCATAAAAATTGGTTAAATAAAGATAAAAATATAATTATTCACATCCATACCCGAATTTAAATTATGGCATATTTTATGATTTTTAAATAAATTCTGATGAGGAGACCGGTACCGGTTTCGAAACGTAAATGTTGTATATTATACATTTCATGTCCTATACAAATGCCAATTTTAAAACTATATTATTAAATATAAAAATATAATTTATTTACACAGGGTTGCCACAAAAATTTAACTTTATTTTTCCCTCACTTTTTCCCTGCTTTCCAAACACAACTTTGACTTTTTCCCTGACCCTAAAGAATATTTTGATTCACTCTCAAAATTATTAGATACTCAAAAAAATGTTTTATTAAATTTATTTACAAATTTCTTCAAAAGTTTTCTTCGAAAACATCAATAGTTTTATTTTAAATAAATATTTAATCATTTTTTTGCATTGGAATTAAGATGTTAACAAATTTTAAATTTAAATCTTTTCAAATTGAACAACTCATAAAAATATTATTATAAAACATAAAGAAATCGATCACTCCGAGTCGAAGTTTTCTAATAATTAAAGAAGACCGACTGACAAAATCATTAGTTTATAATTATAAGAATATTGTTACTGTAATTTCTTCAAAATTATTTCTATCATTTCAATTCAATTAACATTTTCTAGAATTTACAACTAAAACTCTACTTTAAATCTACAACATCAATTATTATTCAATTAAACTTTTTCAAAAAAAATTAATTCTACAGAATTTTTAGTTAAAAGTACGAAAAACAATTGTAATTTAATTCTGCGAGAAATCAATTATTTAAAAACAAAAATAAATAATATTGAATGTTTCTTAAAATTTAATTTTTACGAAGAATTGTATTAACAACTTTTGAAAATGTTTAATTTCTTTTAAGGAATTTAATTAACATTCTAATGGAATTTATTCTATTCAAGAATTTTATAACAATTTATAACGCCATCAGACAATTAAAATTTGGTAAAAACGAAAATAAAAATTTATTTTATCCAAATTTATTTAATCTAATCATCTGAAAATTACCAGAGTTCTAGTAGGGACTGAACCCTACACAATCCTGAAGAATAGAGAATTTTATTTCCAATTTTTAGTAGTAGCTCCCTCACCCGTACGCCATCAGACAATTAAAATTTGGTAAAAACGAAAATAAAAATTTATTTTATCCAAATTTATTTAATCTAATCATCTGAAAATTACTAGAGTTCTAGTAGGGACTGAACCTTACACAATCCTGAAGAATAGAGAATTTTATTTGAATTTTTTAGTAGTAGCAGGTCCACCCGTACGCCATCAGACAATCAAAATTTGGTAAAAACGAAAATAAAAATTTATTTCATCCAAATTTATTTAATCTAATGATCTGAAAATTACCAGAGTTCTAGTAGGGACTGAACCCTACACAATCCTGAAGAATTGAGAATTTTATTTCCATTTTTTAGTAGTAGCACCCTCACCCGTACGCCATCAGACAATTAAAATTTGGTAAAAAGGAAAATAAAAATTTATTTTATCCAAATTTATTTAATCTAATCATCTGAAAATTACCAGAGTTCTAGTAGGGACTAAACCCTACACAATCCTGAAGAATAGAGAATTTTATTTCCATTTTTTAGTAGTATCACCCTCACCCGTACGCCATCAGACAATTAAAATTTGGTAAAAAGGAAAATAAAAATTTATTTTATCCAAATTTATTTAATCTAATCATCTGAAAATTACCAGAGTTCTAGTAGGGACTGAACCCTACACAATCCTGAAGAATAGAGAATTTTATTTGAATTTTTTAGTAGTAGCAGGTCCACCCGTACGCCATCAGACAATCAGAATTTGGTAAAAACGAAAATAAAAATTTATTTCATCCAAATTTATTTAATCTAATGATCTGAAAATTACCAGAGTTCTAGTAGGGACTGAACCCTACACAATCCTAAAGAATAGAGAATTTTATTTAAATTTTTTAGTAGTAGCAGGTCCACCCGTACGCCATCAGACAATCAAAATTTGGTAAAAACGAAAATAAAAATTTATTTCATCCAAATTTATTTAATCTAATGATCTGAAAATTACCAGAGTTCTAGAAGGGACTGAACCCTACACAATCCTAAAGAATAGAGAATTTTATTTCCATTTTTTAGTAGTAGCACCCTCACCCGTACGCCATCAGACAATTAAAATTTGGTTAAAAACGAAAATAAAAATTTATTTTATCCAAATTTATTTAATCTAATCATCTGAAAATTACCAGAGTTCTAGTAGGGACTGAACCCTACACAATCCTGAAGAATAGAGAATTTTATTTCCATTTTTTAGTAGTAGCACCCTCACCCGTACGCCATCAGACAATTAAAATTTGGTAAAAACGAAAATAAAAATTTATTTTATCCAAATTTATTTAATCTAATCATCTGAAAATTACCAGAGTTCTAGTAGGGACTGAACCCTACACAATCCTGAAGAATAGAGAATTTATTTCCATTTTTTAGTAGTAGCACCCTCACCCGTACGCCATCAGACAATTAAAATTTGGTAAAAACGAAAATAAAAATTTATTTTATCCAAATTTATTTAATCTAATCATCTGAAAATTACCAGAGTTCTAGTAGGGACTGAACCCTACACAATCCTGAAGAATAGAGAATTTTATTTGAATTTTTTAGTAGTAGCAGGTCCACCCGTACGCCATCAGACAATCAAAATTTGGTAAAAACGAAAATAAAAATTTATTTCATCCAAATTTATTTAATCTAATGATCTGAAAATTACCAGAGTTCTAGTAGGGACTGAACCCTACACAATCCTGAAGAATAGAGAATTTTATTTCCATTTTTTAGTAGTAGCACCCTCACCCGTACGCCATCAGACAATTAAAATTTGGTAAAAAGGAAAATAAAAATTTATTTTATCCAAATTTATTTAATCTAATCATCTGAAAATTACCAGAGTTCTAGTAGGGACTGAACCCTACACAATCCTGAAGAATAGAGAATTTTATTTCCATTTTTTAGTAGTAGCACCCTCACCCGTACGCCATCAGACAATTAAAATTTGGTAAAAACGAAAATAAAAATTTATTTTATCCAAATTTATTTAATCTAATCATCTGAAAATTACCAGAGTTCTAGTAGGGACTGAACCCTACACAATCCTGAAGAATAGAGAATTTTATTTCCATTTTTTAGTAGTAGCACCCTCACCCGTACGCCATCAGACAATTAAAATTTGGTAAAAACGAAAATAAAAATTTATTTTATCCAAATTTATTTAATCTAATCATCTGAAAATTACCAGAGTTCTAGTAGGGACTGAACCCTACACAATCCTGAAGAATAGAGAATTTTATTTGAATTTTTTAGTAGTAGCAGGTCCACCCGTACGCCATCAGACAATCAGAATTTGGTAAAAACGAAAATAAAAATTTATTTCATCCAAATTTATTTAATCTAATGATCTGAAAATTACCAGAGTTCTAGTAGGGACTGAACCCTACACAATCCTAAAGAATAGAGAATTTTATTTCCATTTTTTAGTAGTAGCAGGTCCACCCGTACGCCATCAGACAATCAAAATTTGGTAAAAACGAAAATAAAAATTTATTTCATCCAAATTTATTTAATCTAATGATCTGAAAATTACCAGAGTTCTAGAAGGGACTGAACCCTACACAATCCTAAAGAAATTAGGAGAATTTTATTCCATAGTTTAGTAGTAGCAACTCACTAGTACGACAATAAGACAATAAAATTTGGTATTTT